>NC_141691.1:1179486782-1180211103 GCF_964263255.1 Lissotriton vulgaris
ACCAACCCCCTACCAAAGGTCACGAACAGAGACAGCCTGGTTGGCCCTTTCAGCATTAGACCTCACAAGTCGACCCAGCCCACCACCCCATGAGTTGTCCCAACCCAAAACTCCACGCCACCATCCCTGAAAGACATGACCCACTGGCTGGATATCCTAGAAGACCAACTAGAAATTATATTCAGAGGCCTTGATGAAATCCTTTCCAACCTAGACAAGGTGAGAAAGCCCCAACATTCCCAACCAATGCCTTCCTATCTGGCTGAGTCTACCCCACTAAAGCCCCAGCTCGAGACTGCTCCTGCCCACAGGAACAGACTTCTGAAGCCAACTAAAACCGACGCTATGATCCATCCTCAATCTCTCGCAGGAATCAAAACCCCCACGTCTGAAGCTCAGAGCCACACTAACAAGGATGTGGAGACCCAAAAACAAAGACCTTCCAGAACGGAAGGAGCAATGTCCGCCAAAGAAGCTGCGGACCTGGCCTCCACTTATGACTACTCTTTCCCAATGCCCACTAACTCCAATATCCAAGTGATCGCGGGCTTTGGAAGAGACCTCCCTCTCGCGAAAACTTCAAGACCCACGCCCTTCCTCACCTCCATACCGAGGGCCCCATTGAGAAAGCATCTGAACAAAAATAATCCAGCGACTAACTGCATGCTCATTAACTGCAGATCCAAGCATACAACAGAATTAGCTGAAACCATCCTCTCTCAGGACCTTGACATTGCGTTCATCATGGAGACATGGCTAAATGAGACCTCCCCACCCAGTCTAGACATGCTGGTACCCCCAGGTTTCACCATCATCTATAAAGACAGAAAAGGTCAACGCGGGGTGGTTTAGCCATCATCTAAAAAGATGACATTGACATCCCTGTAACTGACCCATGCAAATATAGCTCTTTTGAATGTCTATCTGTCACCATCAAGACCAAGGATAACCACCCTTTAGCTGTTCACCTTCTCTATCACCCACCCGGCAATTCTCCCACTTTTGGCGAACACCTATCTGACCTGATTGCCCACTGCGCTCTCAAAGACACTAACTTCATAATCCTGGGTGATCTCAACTTACGCTGGAACGAAGCCAACAACACACTAATTCAATCTCTCTCAACAATCTCCTTTGTGATAATAATCTTTCCCAGCACTGCTCTGAAGAAACCCACAACAAAGGAGGGACTCTGGATGCCATCATTGCCCATCAAGACAAAATCACGATCGACAACATCCTCCCAGTGGACAGGTCAGATCATCACATGATTCTATTCCACATTAACCAAAGAGTCCTATCCCTGCCTCCTGCTCACGATCCCCCTAAATGGTCAAGAAATCTAAACCAGATCCCCTGGACATCATGGAGGAGAGACTCAAGTTGCTCCTACCTAATGACAAAGATCTCTCCCCAAACTACCTCACCTCGCTCTACAACGCGAATTTAGGATCTTTTCTTGACCAACTAGCACCCTTGATACTAAAAAAAAAGCAAGCTTCCCATCCAGATCCTGGTTCGACTCCGCAGAAAGACGTCGGAGGAGCTTGCCCACTACCTGCCATGGCCACAAACTCAGAGCTATTCGGAGGAAATACAATAATCACATCAAGGACAAAAAAATCTATGTTCTTCTGCTCTGCTCGCGAGAGCGCAAAAAACAGAACTAAGGAACTCTTCAGTATCATTAGACAGCAAACCTCCAAACCAGATACTTCTCTGGAGCAGGCATCTAAAGAACAATGCGACAACTTCGCCAGCTTCTTTGATGATAAGATCTCCAAGATCGAGCACTCTCTGGTCACCAACTGCTCCCCCCCACCCACAGCAGACATGGTGGGGTGCTTGGTAGCGCCCCCCCTTCCACTGCTAAACCCTGGTCACTCTTTCAGCCTATTCTAGAAGAAGAGATAGTCAAACTTATCGCCACCTCCAAACCTTCATCTCACACCCTTGACCCCCTTCCGGCTCAATTCACCAAAAAACTGAAACTCTCCCTTGCCCCACTGTGGTGCAGGATTATCAACAGCTCCCTAAAAACTGGAGTAGCCCCAGACTGTTTGAAAGTGGGACAAGTCACCCCACTACTAAAAAAAACCTTGCCTGCACAGAAATGACTTAAACAACTTCAGACCTGTCTTGAACCTACCTCTTCTCTCCAAAATCCTAGAAAGATGTGTTATCCACCAACTAACTCGGCACTTGGACAATACCAGCCTACTCGACTCACATCAATTGGGATTCAGGAAAGGGTGCAGCACAGAAACTGCAATCCTCAATGTAATTGATGACTTACACAAATCACTGGACTCAGACCATTGCTGCCTCATTCTCCTAAAGAGAGCGGCATTTGACACTGTCAATCACATTCTTCCCCTCAAAGCTCTGGAGGAAAGGGCTGGACTCTACGACGTGGTCCTCAACTGGTTCTCCTCATTCTTGCACAACCGCTCACAAAGAATCAAAATCAGAAGCTTTGAATCCGACCTCCACCCAGTCAAAAGGGGAGTACCCCAAGGCTCAGTACTCTCCCCCCTACTCTTCAACTTCTACATGGAACCCCTCACCACCCTTCTCAGAAAAGCTAACATGCCCTTTCACCTCTACGCTGATGATAGACAACTCTACCTAGAAATATCTTCTAAAGACATCCATAGACTAAATGAAAAACTAAAGGATGTCCAACGTTGGCTGTCAAGCAACCATTTAAAGCTTAACCTGGACAAAACTGAACTATTTCTTATCTCGAACAAAGAACAGAACCGACAAATGATCCAATGGCTAAAAGATATTGATGCACTCAATGGGAACCTCTCCTTGGCTGATTCCGTCAAATCATTAGGGATCACGCTTGACTCTAAATTTGACCTGACCAAACACATCAAGATCTCGGCAAAGAGTGCCTTCCTTAACTTGAAACTACTAAACAAAATTAAACCTTTCATTCCATCCAAAGATCTCAAATAAGCCACCCAATCATTGGTGTTGTCACGACTGGACTATGGAAATGCAATCCTCACGGGAATAGCCAAAACTCACCTTGCTCCTCTGAAAACAACCCTCAACGCGGCTGCCAGAATGGTCACTGGAATAAAGAAATTTGATCACATTTCTCCGGCACTAAAAGAACTCAAGTGGCTACCAATAGAAGTGCGGGCGAACTTTAGAACAGCCTGCCTCACTTACAAAGCCCTTCACAGGCAAACCTGAATATCTGGCGTCCAAACTCAGAAAAGCGGGTCAGAACAGGACTTTCAGAGGCTCGAACACCCTACTTCTTATCCCACTAAAAGCACGAAAACAAAAACCCGCGGTCAGGTCCTTTGCCGGAAATGCTCCCAAAATATGGAACTCTATCCCCCCCACATCAGAACTATTCCATCCTTCTCGAAATTCAAAAGCCAGCTCAAAATCCTTTTCCTTGACCGCTCCCTATCGAACAGATAGGAACTGCTTGGAGTGTTTAAAACGCCACAGCTCTCCTCGATGATGCGGTTTGTCAAAACCTGTTTTTGTAACTCCTCAGCACCCTCTCTACTACAACTCGTATCCTGAATGTTTTGCTGACTGCATTATATTTGCTTTCTTTTGCACTGCTTTCTACTTGTTATGAAGCGCTCCGATACCTTCCGGTCAGGCTAGCGCTATATAAAACTTCTTAAATAAATATATAATATGTGAGATCAGAAGCAGGGAGGACAAGTTATAGTAAAATCACTAACCTATAACTGTGTATTTGTGTTAAGGATTTATTTTTAACTAGCGGCCCGTCCCCACGTTGTCCGGGTATGACAGAAATGTCTGCAATTAGAAAGTGCCCCAGCGATATGTGCCTTTTGCAGTCCTGCCGTGCACATTGTGCCCCGGCTCTGCATCCGCTGATTAAGGCACCGACGTGTGTGTACCTGCTCTGAAGTTCTGGCCTCACAGTCTGCAAATGCGGCACAGCCGTCCTGCCGTGCTTATCGTGCCCGGGTGTCTTCTGTTTGGCCTCTTCACGCACTTTACGGCGCGTACTAAACAACACAGCGTGGTGCACTGAGACGCCACATGCCGCATCAACGTCATCCTATGGCGTACTCAGCCGCCACACATTTCAAACACAATAGAATGCTATTCTCACGCTCGACGGCGTATTCAGCCGCCACACATTTCCAACGCTATTCTCACGCTCCAAACATACGCACACGCCCACCTCAGAGCTGGTACTACTTCCTATGGCCTACTTTGTCCCACAACATGCTTTGTCCCTTCCAGAGTATATGTTGCTCTGGTGCATAGCCTAAGTCCTTCTGCTTTGCCTCACCTTTCCAAGGCTGTATGCGGTGTTCTGGTTGGCGCAGTGGTTCTGGAGCTTACCCGCCTCAAAGGTTTGGTCTCTCTCTTTATATTATTAGTATGGATTTCAAATCTTTTTCTTATTGAAGTGTTTGTAAGACACGAAATATGGACATAGTATTGAATTGAGGGGAACAGTCATTTAATGGGTTATAAGGGTTGACATGGGAACATCATCAGCTACTTTGAAGTAATAACATCTTGGGAATTATGGGATATGAAATGGCAGAAAAGAGCAATGGTATTAAAGCATAGTATAATGTGTCTTATACATTGGAAGGGGAAGTAGAATTTATAGGGGTAGTGATTCTGCCGATTTTTTGTAAAACTCCAGGGTAGCATTGAGTTGCAGGGGAAAATGAGAGGGTGAAGTGAAGGGGAAAGAGAGAGACAGCATGAAGAAAAAAAGAGCCTGAATATGGTGGAAGAGGAGGGGGGTGCAGGAGAGAGAAGAGTGTAGGTTTCCAGAGTGGGAGGTGTGGGAGGGGTTGGATATTGAATAGCAACTATGGGGAGGTTAAACTGGAGATGTAAGCATCCAAATTAGACCAGATCTTTTGTTTTTCGTTCCGTGAGGGTTTTAGGTAGGAGTTTAGCGAGTTGTCCACTCCCCTGGTAAATTGAACCCAATCCCATCATGCATGGACCGACAGTTTGGAGAGGTCTTTCTACTCGGGTAGGATGGCTTTAAAACTGATGGAGACAAGGATATCCCAAAGTATGCCTTCCTTTTTGTCTAGCCTAGAACCACCTGTGTCAGGGGAAACATGCCCAGAGCAATAGAGGCAAGGTAAGGTGACAAATTTATATGTAGAATTTGTAAAATAGTTTCACTGACTTCGGACCATATTCTTTAGAGAAGGTACAATTGAGTATCATATTGATAGAGCGCGTGGGACACTAGCTCAATTTTACCATACTCACCTGGGCCCATAAAACATTCACAAGTTGAACTAGCAGTCCTGCCTAACTAATTATTAATTCATCGCCTATCAGTGCCTGGAGGTCTTTTTAGGACTTATACCTGCAAACCATGACTTACCAATCCTTGTCACCTTTGTTATGAGGCCTAGGGATCGAAAAGGGAGTTAGAATAAACAGGCAATATTTAAACACATTTGCTTTTCCTGTAATAATCACAGACTCGGGGAAAGTTTTAAAAGGTTTATCTATGAAAGATTTTCTGAGTCAAAATGAAAAAGGTCACAATATTGTGACCATAAATTTTACAAGCATGCATATAACCAGTAGGACATAAAGTTTGTAAGAAATCACAGTAACACCTTTAAACATCGGCACCTGGGAAGGGTGAGAAAGGAAAATAGCACAAGGACATACCACATGAATTATATTTACCTAGAAGGGTGCAATGACCAATCCTGGCCATGGGCTGGAGCAAATATGGACCAGGCTACCGACTAATCAGGTGCCCCCGGGACAAGACAGGTGCAGATCAGGACAGGTGACCTCAGCTAAGTGCAACGCCAGCATCACACTGCTCTCTCTCGGGAAAGTCAATTAGTACCCCGACTGGGTAATCGATAATTTCCACCAACAACTCGATTCTTCTGACAGAGTGCTCCGCCAGCACCTCTGCTCTTTATCTCCTACAGCATGCATTGGGTCAGTGACAGGTCAGCTACTTGTCAAGTCGGAAAAGTTCTCTATCTAAACCTACCTTAGTTGTACCATTTCAAGGGCAATGTACCACCCCTAAATGTTGTAAATCTATGTGTATCCCTTCAGTGATTGGTCAGAAAGACGAGGCGAGGTCATCATACCATACTAAGATGAGGTAATTTCAATATTGGTTTCAATTGATTCTGGTTACCGTCCATAATTGATTTTCCTATGCACGTTTATTCCACCCAGCAATATTGGAACACATTTTTAATACATTGTATTTTGTAGCTTCCTCTCTAGAGGTCAGATGAGCAGGTTCTCAGGAACATTGTGGGTAAGAAGAGTGCTGGCTGGGGTTCAATACCAATGCTTCAGCGATTTCAGAGTTTGAGTGCACACACGCAACATTGTCCACAATGGAGTTTCATCAATATTCAGGCCCGAGTACTAGCTAACAGTAAACTCAAAGAGAAACATATTATAATACAAAAATAAATTAATGCACTGTATACCACTTATTTCTATTCTGACACCATTACTTTATTTTAACTTTTGCATCAATAGTTAAGCAGAACGAACAAGCTTAGTACAAGCTGCAGCATAAGAGTTAGCATGTGAGAATTTAAGCGGACATTTCTGGCACTAGTGCGCAGAACCGAGAATTTCCCTCCAATGCAGAAATACGTCACACCACGTAGATGTGGCGGACGCATGCGCAGTAAAGTTTCTGCGTTTTCGGTGGCCATATTAAGACACTCAGGTTAATGTTAGTAAAAGCACATTGTCAAGCTTCCCCTAGATACTAGAATGTCGTGAAATGCTAAGATTAGCAAACAAAACATGTTGGTTAATTAATTATGTGTTATTTCGAGAGGGCTGACTATAAGCAAGTTTCGGTATGTGTGAAACCTTGCTCCATCAATATCTTGTAGGTTACCTGACTCTTCTCCGTAGCTCCAGCAGGTATCAGATCCACTGAGCCCCAGGTTAAAAAGTTTAGCGGGAGTCCAGTGGGCCATATAAGTGGTCCAAGGTCTACATTGTATTAAGGATGGGGTAATCTTATTAGAAGTAAAGTTATTCAAGATGGAGGGCCATTTAGGAGTCATATTCTTGGAATTGTTTGTAGCTTCCAAGAGCACTTCTCATTTGTTCTGTAGCGATTTAGTTAAACAGGAGATTGAGGGGGGGGGAATAGAGTAAAGTTTGGAGGCTAAGGGCCATATGTATCAAGGCTTTTGTGATTCGCAAAGGCCGAAATTCGCAGAATTTCGGCCTTAGCGAATCGCAAAAGGCCTTTTTAGCATTTTGCAATGTATCAAAAAATAGCATCATAAGGAATCGCAAAAATGTGCGATTCCTTATTTTGCTATAGCATTTAAGGAATCGCAATTTTGCAATTCCTTAAATGCTATGTAAGAAGCATTTTAAAAATGCAAATTCAGGTTTAGGAATCGCAAATTACCACCAACCTGTAGTTGATGGTGATTTGCGATTTCTTGTAAATATGCACAATTGTGCATTTGTGAGGGTGGCATATGACGCACATACATGCCCTTAGGGCATGTGTGTGCGCCATATGCGCACACATGTCAAGTTCAAGTTCAAAAGACCTTTATTCGAATTTCATAAAATTCATAAAAGTACCGAACACAGCAAAAACACACATATACATGTAATACAAACAATTATATAAATAGCATTCCATGATAACAAAGTAATTCATACAGTGATTGAGCAGTAAATTTCATTTTCTTATAAATTTTTTTAACAGTAGTATCATTGTGACTAGTTTCTGATTTCAGGGACTTTCCATTGTCTTGCGTGCACGTATGGCTAGTCTTAAAAAAGTGCTAGTGCGAAAGGTCAGTTCATCGGTATCCAGGGTAAGCAGCAACATATAAGATTCTTGGAGTGTGAGAGGTCTATGTTTTCTAAAATATGGGGTTAAAAACCATTTAATATATCTCACATAAAATTTACAGAAAAATAGAAAGTGCAGGTCATCTTGAGTGCTTATGCCATCGCAAGGGCATGGAGTAAGGTCTGTACTATGTCGGTACCCCAAAGGAAAAGACAGCAAAAATTTCACAGTTCCAGCCCTTAAACGAAACAATAAAGATCGCTCCCAGTTTGACATAGGAAGGGAAAGGTAGGGCGGCAGAATTTGCATACAGAGACCATTTCCTATGTATTTCTTGACCCTTGATTTCTGAGATTCTCTTCCTATGCGCCCATTGCGATAAAGTGCATAAAGTGCTTTTTGTACCTCGAATTTATCCTTTAGTTCAATTGCCATTGTGTCAGTGAACAAAATGCCTCTACCAATTTCATTAAGTGATTTAAGAACTTCTTTAAACCAGGGAATCTGCATACCATATTCACAATTTAGGCAGTCCTTGATGATATTTTGTGTAAGGACAGCAGCATCATTCCTCCAGATTCTAATCCAGAAGAGAGCTGGTCTTGCTTTGATAAAATCACTTATATAGGGGAGGTTAAGTTCATTATGGCAAATAAAATCAGCAGAGGAAATCGGTGCACCCAGCACTTTTCTACAGAAACGATTTTCCTCTCTTTGGATACAGATGCTACTATCCGATCCCCAAACTTCAGCTCCATACGTAGCGACAGGAGAACACTGTAATTAAAAAATCTTAACAATAGCCTTTGAGGCACCAATTTTCTTTGGGCGGGGGAGACTCAGAACAGAATTGTTGGCTTTCGAGAACTTGCTCGTGGCGTGGGCCAAATGCCCACTCCACGAGCTGTTCACAGCGAAAACCAACCCCAAATAAGGAAACTTATGAACAGATTCTAGTTTATCTGTTCCAATTCGAATTGTACTGAGTTTCCTTTTGCCCGGCCCACAGGACATAATAAAAGACTTTTTAAAATTAACTTTCAGGTCCAGTCCCTCCATAAAATTTACAAAACTATGTACAAGCAGACGTAGAGCGTTAGGTGTGCGTGCCATAAGGACAGCATTGTCTGCATATAAAAGCACAGGTAGGGGATTGCCTAGAATTGTTGGGACATCAGGGGTGGCTTTCTTTAGACAATTGGACAGGCCGTTGATGTAAATGATAAACAACAGGGGTGCTAAAACGCACCCCTGTCTCACCCCCTCCCTATCTCAATAGCTCCCGATACCTCTCCGCCCATCCCGATACGTACCCGTGCTTTCAGGTCAGTATGGAGATAGGCTAAAAATCTAACGAGAGTGGCATCAAGGCCATTGGACAGGAGGATTGACCAAAGCTTAGATCTGTTCACAAGATCAAATGCGGATGAGAGATCCATAAAAGCTAGGTAGGCAGGGGATGAGCGGGCAATGCAATATTTGTCGATTATCAATTTGAGATTTAAACATTGCTCCACTGTTCCTACCCCGCTCCTGAACCCCATCTGACAGGGATCTAAAAAGTCAGTATCAGCCGCCCATTCCAATACCCTATTATAAATTATACGTCCTAGTATTTTTAAAGTATTATCCAGAAGGGAAATGGGACGATAATTTGCTGGGTCTGATCTGTCTCCCTTTTTGTAAATAGGAACGATGATACTAGTAGCCCAGGTGACAGGCATGGCTACTTTTGGGAGACTGTTAAAGATGTTAAGGAGTATTGGTGACCATAGCTCGGCATTGTGTTTGATAATATCGATAGGAAGACCGTCTGGTCCGGGTGCCTTGTTACCTAGGCTCTCTTTTATGGCTTTCCTAACTTCTTGATCCAAAATCTGTAAACCCTCTGATTGACCTGTATTAGGGAGAGATTGCTCATCAGAGGGGGCAGCATAAATTTTAGAAAAATGGGTCTCCCAGGCTGCACTTGTTATATTGCAGCTGATTTGTGTAAGCTCTTTGCCCATTTCCCTCGTTCTCCTGACAGCCGACCAAAATGGGCCGCTGCCACCCAGGTTGGCGCTAATAACCAGCTTTTCCCAGTGTTCGGAGAGCAAGTTTGCCTTCCTTTCCGATATTTTATCTTTGTAGTTTTTCCTGGCGGCTCGAACTACATCTTTGCACCTAGGTTTGGCAGAGAGGGCCTTTCTTAATTCTCTGTTGGCCAGGGAGCAAGATGAATCAAACCACCGTGGCTCTTTGCATTCATTAGGAAGTGGGACTGACAGGAGGGTTTTAATATTTGAGCATGAAGCTTCAAAGTCTACAATCAATTTTTTGTTATTTGTACTTGGGGACGAAAGAGATTTCAACAAATCGGGATATGTCTCCTGAACAGTATCTATAATTTGCGATTTCTTGTAAATATGTACAATTGTGCATTTGTGAGGGTGGCATATGACGCACATACATGCCCTTAGGGCATGTATGTGCGCCATATGCGCACACATGTCATTTTCAGGGGTGCAGCAGGGTGTTCTTGAGACACCCCCTGCACCCTTGAAAATTCACACAATTTGCGATTAGCAAATTTCCCATTCATTTTTATGGGCCTCCTGGCCCATAGAATTGAATGGGAAGTATTCATTATTTGCGAATTCGCAATTTGCGAATTCGCAAATAATGAATATTAAGGAATCGCTAAAATTCCTAGATTACCTACATACATACCGTTTTGCGAATTCCAAATAGCGATTCCTTAAGATTCGCTATTTTAAATTCGCAAAATGGAAGTATGATACATATGGCCCTAAGTGCCCCCCGTTAGCTAGTGATTTCATAGAGTTAGGGCGGTCAGGAGATCTCTGGGTTTTATGTCTGGAAATTATGTCTTTAGATTTTAGAAAGTAGTACAGGTCTATGTCCTCAAGATCAACTTTAAATTGGAGGTGAGAAAAGGGTAATGGAATGGAGGGAGAACCCGGATCACCTACTAACAGCATGTCTTTTTGTGCCCTTACTCCTAGGAAAGGCATCTTGCCCTCAACTTTCAGGGGCTGTGTTGTGCTGTAAAGAATGATTGAGAAGTGTTACATTTTTATTTGTTATGTGGTAATGAGCAAAATAAGGGAACGTGGCCATGCGAGATTGGTTTAAATGCAAGCCAGGAGGGAGAGGCAGCATTGGGTATGGAGAATTACGAACATCCTTGTCTTGCTAAGTATTTTGGTATCTCCTCTATTCTGAGAGGTTTAGCCCTCCAAGTTTCTTTGCAAGCCTTAGGACCAGATGTATGAAGAAACGGTTTTGCAATTCCCTGATTGCAAATTCTTGCGATTCACATTTCGAAACAGGCAAAAGGACATGTATGAGAGTGTGTTGAACACTTTCTGCGATTCCCAGTGGGTCGCAAAGGACCCACCGCATAAATATTAATGAGGTAGGTTGCAATTTGTGACCCATTACGAATTGCAAAAATCACAGTAATGTTGGCCTGCAGAGGTCAGCAGACCATAATTTCTATTATTTCTTTTATATAAAGCAAACCTTTTTTTGTAAAGCAGCCCATTTTTCTTAAAGGAAAACAAGCTGCTTTACAAAAAAAAAAATGAAAAGTTTTCCCTTCATTTTTTAACAGCAGGCAGTGGTCCGTGGGATTACTGCCGCTCTAAAAACACGTTTTTGCATACATTCACAAAGCGGAAGGGGTCCCTTGGGGCCCCCTTCCTGTTTCTGAATTGGTTACCACCACCTTGAAGTTGATAGTAAAATGCAAATGTTTTGAGACCGCATTCACGGTCACAAAACATTCATACATACTGATACGATTCGGTATTTGGATGGTACGCCCCAACACACCCCTTCTAAATATTAAATCGCAAACCAATTTTGCGATTCGGTAACAGGTTACCAAATAATAAAATAGGGTTTGATACATGGGAAAAGCATTTTTTGTGTTTGCAAATGGATCGATTGTGCGAATCGGTCTGTTTACGAATGCAAAATTGCTTGATACGCATGGCCCTTAGTTTCTTAAGTGCAATTCTTGGTTTCTTAGATTTGCAAAGAAACTCAGTGAGTATTATTTCTAGTCTGGCAAAGAAGGTGTCTGAAATTTGATAAGGGGACTGATCATCATGTTGATGTTTTCTATGCGACCCCCACCAGGTGATGGATCTAGGGGACCCTTTTCTAGTGTGTCTTTAATTTTATTTAGGTCGTTTTTTTGGTATAATCAACAGATTCCCAAGTATTTAATTTTTTCTGGGACCCATTTGAGGCCATATTCCCAAATGACAGCTGTTGCAGTGGACGTTCAGGGGTAGGACCTCAGTTTTGTCCCTATAGAGGGAGTAACCAGAGACACGCATAAATATTGATGGTTGACATTATGTTAGATAGGGTCAAATCTGCTTGAGAAGCGATAGAAGGATGTCATCTGCATAAGCCACCACTTATTGTGGGCCTGCAGAAAAGGGAGTTCCTGGAATAAAGGGGTTCTCTTTCATTTTTATGAGAAGTGGTTTCAAGGTTAATAGAGACAGTAGCCAAAAAAGGGGTAAATCTTGTCTGGTGCCTAGGTGTAGGTTGAAGGTATTAGACAATGTACTGTTAATGTTTATTCTAGCCTTGAGTTTCTTGTAGAGGTCCATGACCATTTAGGAGAAATTAGGGTCTGGGTTAAATGAGGTCAGAGTGTCAGTAGGAGAGGTCTTGAGACCTTATCAAGGACCTTTTCCACATCTAATGCCATCACGTAGGTGGGGCTGTTGAGAAGATGGTCTTTTTCTATGACATGACTAAAGATTCTAATATTATCCGCGCTGAATCTGCCTTTGAAAAAAACGGATTGTGAGGTTTGAATAAATGTTTTAAGGACAATATCCAGCCTAAGTGTGAGGATTTTCACGTAGATTTTGCAGTCACTGTTTATTATAGAAATGGGGCTGTAGCTCTGGTGGTTGGAGGGGTTTTTGCCTTCTTTAAGAATGACAATAATAGTGGCTTCTGTCACCCTGCCTGTGATTTTACAACTGGAGGAAAATATCCAATGGGATGGTGATAAGGGTCGGTCCCCAAGTTTTATAAAAGGAGGCTGGGAACCGTCCGGGCCCAAAGCCTTCCTGGCAAGGTGTATATTGATTGAAATTTCAATTTAATTTCATGTTATGGGTTTTTCAGGGAGGGATTCATTTTGTTGTCTATTTTGGTGATGAATATCTTGTTGAGGTATGCTAGGCAAGCCTCGCAAGGAGTGCTGTTACTTTTAGTGTACAAGGTGTGATGAATGTTTTCAAAGGTTGCGAGGATATCCTTCTCTCAGGTGGAGATTGTGCTGTGTTCATTGGTAATGGAGGTTTTCCTGGGTATACAATAATTTAGTTTGGGATAAGAGTTAGATTCCTCCTGGCTTTATTATGACCACAAAAGGAGATACTTTTGTGCCTTTGGACAATTAAGCGTGCTTTATTGCTTAAGATCCTACTTTATTTTAATTTTGTTAAGTGGTTTAAGTGTGTTTATTCTCTGGTTTGTTTAAGATTCTTTTTAAGCAATTTTATTTGTCGTTCCAGGTTATCTGGAGAGCGGTTATCTTGTTTGTAATTCCATGACATAAATTTGATTATGTGACTGCAGACAGTGCATTAGAGGGCATACCACACAATTTAGGCGTTCAGACCCCAGTGTCTGTTTGTTGTTATGAAGTGGTTAATTTCCAGGCTAATCTGATACTGAAATTAGTTTGATGGTGAGGTTGGAGGTGATCGGGATATGAGACTCATCCATTAGTATATAGTCTATGCAAGAAAAAGAGTTCTGGTGGTGAGAGAAGAACAGGAAGTATTTGCCAGTAAGATTGAGAAGCCTCCATACATCTTTCAGTTTGTTTTCATTACATAGATTTAGCATTTGCTTATGAGACTTATTTGGTCTGAATGGGCAGGAGGAGTTTCAATCAAGGACACAATCGAATGGGGGATTAAAATCCCCACCCATGATGATTCTACTGGGTAGGGACACAAGTGACAGTTTATTATTTAGTTGCGACCGAAATGCAGGAAGGGCGCCCATTATATTTTTGAAGTTTAGAAATAAGCCATTTGCCTTCAGGGCCTGCTTTTGAGGAATTTATTCTAAGGCCAGAAGAGTTGGAGGTAAGTTTAATGAGGCCCTTTTTATTTTTGAAGATTGGGGCACAGGAATGATCACTGTCCCAAAGTTTCTTTAGAAGGACTACTTCTTTCAGAGCCACTTTCATTTCTTGTAGAAGTATCAGGTCCCCTCTGAGTTTATGTATGTCGTATGAGACTAGCTGATGTCTCGTCTGGTGATATAGTACCTTAACTTTAAGGGTATAAAGATATAATTATCTTTATGTTATGTATAATCATGATCTAATCGTTCCTTAAATGAACACCGTAGCAAGTTCAGGGTGTGTTGTAGGCGGTGCCAGCCAAAGGGTTGGGGGATGGAGGTGGGTGAGGGGGGAGGGGAAGGGACGGGAGAAAAGGGAGGGAGGTACAGATTAGAATGGGGAGACAGTAGAGAAAAATGAGAGAGAAAAAAGATATATATATAAGAAAACATTGAGAAAAGTAAGATTCAACTTCCAATGTACCCATGATGGTACAGAAACAGTCCCATATGGAGGAAAGGCGGAGGGATAGAGCCTAGACATACAATGCTAGAGGCAAAACCCCTTAAACTGGTCTATTGAGGAGTGATATTGGCTCAGGACTTAACCTGAGGGTGGAGTAAAATCAGGATAAGATGTGGTAAAGGATAGCACATGTCATGTAAGCAAGGGGGTCAAATCACACATCTAAGTTAGCTATCAAAATAGAACATTAAATAGAACAACATGTACTATGGCAAAAAGACACTGTGAATTAAAGCAGTTCTTTGAAATCAAGACATAGTGCAAGGTAACCTATGCATGCAAAGTTTTAGGGGTGTACGGTTGTTAGTTGGTGGGTAAAATATTAACTAAAGCATGTGCAGGGTGATTAGTGATTACAATCAACTTGGCTAATAAAGCATGTAGAGTTATCACGGTTGCCATAATGTTAAAGTCTTTGGTGAAGCTTAAGCCCATGTCTTGAGGAATCCATTTTTACACAAAGGCAGCGCAAGAGGGAGAGCGAACCTCCAGTCCTTCCGGGAGCTGAAAAATGTGCAGGTTGCCCCGTCTCTGTCTGTCTTCTAAGTCTGCGAGGTTCCTTCCAACCTAGCCAGCCTAGTGTTTGTGATTGCCAGTATCTTAAATCAGCCCTGTTTATGATCTTTCATTGTATGACACTCTACTCTGCGACACTCTCAACACTGTATTTCACTCTATGCCACTCCATTCCACAACTGTGTACTCCTCTCTCTATGCCACTGTATTTAATGCCACTCGACTCTAACACAGGCTGCGGAATGCCACTCTATGACACATTACTCCTCTCTAATATACAACACACCTCTCTACTGTATGCCACTGCAGTCCACTCCACTCTATTGTATGAGATGTCACTCCACTGTATGGCATGTTACTCAAAGTTACAACTCTCCACTGAATGACACCACACTCCACTCTATGTCATGCCACTTCACTCTACAACACACCACTCCATTCTGCGACAGGCCATTCCACTCCATGATGTGCCACTCTACTCTATGCCACTCTACTTTAAGACACTCTATGACAGTCCTTTCCATGGCACACCACACAATGTCACTCTACTCCATGACAGTCTTCAACATGACACTGTACTTCACTTCACTTTATGCCACTTCACTCTACACCACTCCACTGTACCCTATAACACTCTTGACTTTATGTCAGTCCACTCTATGTCACACCATGACACATAGCACTCTAGGACACAACACTCTACACCACGACACTCTACGCAGCGTCACATACACCACAAAACTGTATGCTACAATATTCTACGACAAGACACTCTACAGCAATCCACTCAATGTTACTCCACTCAATGTCACTCCACTCTGCTGTACTTTACAACATTATTCTCCACTGTACAATACTCTAAAAACCCTCCAGTCTACAATACTCCACTCTACTCCATTCTATACCAGTCCACAACACTCTACTTTACACCACTCTAAAACATTCTACGACACTCTACGCAACTCCTTCTACACCACTCCACGCCACTTTACTCCACTTTACTCTGTGACACATTACTTCACTCTACTTCACTGTAGTCCACTTCTCCATTTGTACGCCAATCCACTTTAAACCACTCCATTTTATGATTCCTTATGCTACTCTACTGTACAACACTCTTCTCCACTCTACGTAATTTCACTCTACAACACTACTACAGTTTATGCCACTTCACTCTACTCCACTCCACCACACTCAATGAAAGTGCACTCTACAAGACTACCCTCTACGACACTCTAAAGTTTGACACTACACCCTTGGCTCTCTCATCTACGTTACTCCACAAAACTCCACTCTATGCCACTCTACGACACTCTACTCGACGCCACTCCACTCTATAACCGGGTTCAACACTTGACTGTATGAAACTTCACTCCAATCTACGCTAATCTACGACATGCCACTCCACTCTACTCCACTCTGCTTTAAGCCACTCTACCCTACACCATTCCAGCCTACACCACTTTACTCTACTCTGTGCCACTCAACCCTACAACACTGTACTCAATAACATCCCACTCAACAACACTCCACTCATCAACATTCCAGTAGGACAAAAGTCCACTGGGCGACACTCCACTGTAAGCCTTCCCTTGTATGCCATTGCACTCTACTCCACCCCAATGCTCTCCACTCTCTGACACTATACAATACTCTAAATAAAATCAGATGTTACTTTAGTAGTGTATTATTAACTTACCATTTACGATGAAAGCATCATAAAGCACATGTTCAACTTACCTTACTTTCACCAGTTAGCTCTATATTATTTACAATGTTATATTTCTGATACCTGAAAACATATGGTTAATATTGCTTCAATCTTTTTCTCTTTTGAGGCATTTGGTTAGTTCTTAAAAGAACAATTTCTTTTGAGTGATTTTTTACTAGAACATTATTTCACAGGTCAACATGACCAAACAAATCAATAGTCTCAACAAGAGACAGGAGCAAAAGAAAACGTTTGGAAAAAACTAATGGTTTTGAGAAGGACACTGACCAGCTCCACACTTATTGTCATGTCCCTCCCTCCCACAATAATAGCAGTATGGCAGAGGAGAAAGTATGTTGCAGTACTGCCATACTGTTCGATAATTTCTCATTTTCTGCCTCAATAATTGGAATGGCACCACAGTAACATGAGCAAATACTGATGAACGGCCAGATGCAAAAGCTGATGGTGGAGGGGCAGATGTGGATGAAGAAGTCGAAGTTACTTCTGGAGAGACAGATGCAGCAAGTGATGGCAGAGGTGCCGACAATGCAGAAGAAGTTGGCGGTATCTCAGCAGTAGAAGATGTGCCCACAGCTAATCTTTCTGCTTCCGACTCTTCAATCTCTTCCTTCTGATGCCTTCTTTCAGCACGTGCCAACCAGTTTGAATTAATTGCCTCAGGTGGTTCCTCATTCTCGTAGTCCCAAATGAGTACTGCACGGGAATGTGTTGCAGAGATTGCAGGATACCAGTTGAGCATTGACCTTTTGCCCTCCTGGAGGCACAATCAACTTCTTCTGCTTCTTCCTCTGCTGGCCCCCTTATTCCTCTTGCTGCAAGTGCACTCTTGTTCCTCCTGATGCAAAACCCGAGGATCTAGTTCTTCAGTCCGTAAACATCTTGTACAGTCACAAAATGACTTCAGAAATAAAAGTATGTGCTCTTTCGAGCACAACATTCATCTTGGTTGAAATCAAATAGATTTGTTTACTACAATTTACAGAGTTCTAAGGCAATAAAAAATGCTGTTTTACAAAAGCTAAAGTACCTCAGTAGTATTTTGATACATTTATGGCACACGTAAAGTTCACAAACAAGACCCGCAGTTACAATACTATCACATATATCATTAAAAAGCACAATTAGCCTTGAAACCCTGGATCCATATTTTGAATAAAAAAATCATACAGTGGAGTAAATATATATTTAAAATCCTGGAAACAGATCTCCCCTTTTGTTGTTACTCAGGGAGACACAAGAAAGATACAAATTGGCTTTTCAAACATTTATTGGGACTGTTGTAACCTTGTGTAAAAGGCGTTGTAGCAAGCTGACTTTTTATGCAGTGGGCAAATGTAGGGGCACCCTATGCAAAAAGTCCAGAAAAGCCTTATTGGTTTACAGTGTCCTACTTTAATTATCCCAAGTGCTCTATTTGTGGCAGTGTGGTTGAGCAGCTTAGGCTTATCAGTGGGGAGTGTTAAGCATTTGCTGTAGACACTGAGTCAATAAATGAGACAAGGATAGAAGAAGAAATGCGAGACCAATTTATAAAAATAACACATTTTTTTATATGAATTTAGAAACCATAGTCTTAAGACTCATGTAAGCACTTTCAGAGTTATTGAATTTATAGGAAAACAACAAAAATGTTTGAATAACGTTTTATGCCGAATGAGCCTCAAACGTAGTAATGTTATCCTATGGGAGAAAAACCATATACAGCAAACATATACTAGCAGTCGGTGTTCGGAGGTACCCTTTAGGACTTAAGGTGTTCATGGGCCAAGGTAAAAAAACACAAGCAGGGTGGGTTTAGCTGACCTGGGATTCTTTTATAGGCACTTAATCCATGAGCCCATCAATGATCTTACCAGGGGCAGAGGTAGAGCCAATGACATGTCTACTGGTTTTGAGGTTGCCACATCTGATCGATTTCAACTTTTGAGTGGCCTAGACTCTAATGCTTGACTGGAATCTGACCTGTTCTATTCCCTACCTGGGGTAGTAGCCTCTCTTCCTGGTGGTTGGGCGGAGGTTGAAACAACTGCGAACGTACGTGAGTGCGGCAATTCCAGTTCTACTTTCAGTTTTGGGGTTTCAATAGACGGCTGCAGTGATGGTATGTTGGCAGTAAGCATGGGCCAATTTTGCGAATCTGGCGTTCGCGAATTTTGCGAATTTGCGAACTCGCAATCCGCAAAATCCGCGAATTCTCGCGAATTTGCGGATTTTTTTTGTGTTCGCAAGGATTTCTGCCAGTTCGCAAGGATTTCTGACAGTTCGCGAGGGTTTTGTAACAGTTCGCAATTGCGAACTTACATGTCGGCTCGCAACGGTCACGATTATGTTGTTTCTACATCTGGTTCATCATCACAGGTTCCCAGCACCCTCTGTTTCACCCCGCCACCCTCTGTTTCACCCATGCCACCCTCTGGTACATCGATGCCTTATGCCACCCTCTGGTTCATCATCACTGTAGATTATGGGGGGAAAAAGAAAGCACACCTGCCTGCTTCAACTGACATGAATTAATTTGGGGTTGATTTATTAATGTGTCACTGTTTTAAAATTCCAGTCTGGCACCTGCTTCCTTATCTGTAATTTGCTTTCTGTTGCAGTGCAATTTTTTTTTCCAGGACCTTTGTGGCCTACTTGTAGCTATTCTATGAGCCTGCTGTGAGGGTCAGAGAAGGGTCATTCAATTGTTGCAACTAGCAACTGAACTCTGGAGGGGCCCTTGTCAGGAAGCACTACAGGGAACGGTTACTAATGATGAGTTTGAACTTTTGAACCTGCTTTCACTTTTGCAAAACTCGTTTTTCTGCAGAACAGCATTACAGCAACTGTAATGCCCCACCAAGTTTATATGAGAAAGTTGATTTCTAATCCAAAAGTTATCCAAAGAAAATCAAAAGGCCTTAAATCCAAAAAAGTGCAGGCAAATGTCAACCTGAGGAGTTATTCTGATAAAAATCATCATTTTCAGAAGGTCTATGCTGCTTGCTAGTAGATTTCTTGTGCAGAATTGCAATTTTTGTAATTTCGCGAATGCGAGATTGTTGCTGCCCGCCGCACTTACATGTTCGCAATTGCGAACTTACACCGTAAAGAAAAAAAATCCACTGCGTGCAAATTTGCGGATTTTGCGGTAAATTCGCGAATCTCGCGGATTGCGAATTTACCGAAAATCCGCAAAATCCGCGAGCGTAACGGATTTTCCGTCCATGCTTAGTTGGCAGGTGAAGGGCAGAGGGTAATCCCTTCCCCATGAACACATTGCCTAAGATTAACATATTAAGCCCATCCACCCTCATGCTTGATGAAGCCACAAGGCTCCCGACATGTTTAATTGCTAGCTGGAATGTTGCAGGTTTAGCATCAAAGGATGATTCACAGGGTTGGTTCGAGTTTGTCAATGCTTTTGATATAATTTGTTTCCAGTAAACATGGTGCAAAGGCTCAACTAGCTACAATGGTTTTGTTTCATACCAACTACCCGCTATAGCCTCCCCTTTCGGCAGAGCTAAGGGAGGGCTCCTGGTACTGATCACTGTAAAACTCCCTATTATTGTGAAAAAACACGTACTGGTTGGGGCTCATTCCCAGATCTTATGGCTTTATCAGGTGCATGGTAGAAATATTTTTTTAATTAATTTTTATAATAATATTTTCGATAGTACAAGGCATCTGGTGGTAACTGCCCTAGAGAGTGCCCTGGATGACATAATTGTGGGATCTAATGTCGCTTTTGATTTTATTTGGGCAGGGGATTTTAATACTGTTGCTTGTCCCCTCTCCAACCATAGGGTCTGTGGGATTACTAACCACTTTGGGGATGTTGACCTTCATTTCCCACATAATCACTATGGGAAGTCCTTGAATAAACTCTTGGCCTCCTATGATATGGAAATACTGGTCAATGCAAAGAACGACTCCGGTGATACAATTCCCACGTTTACGGGTAGGAACACAAATACTGTAATTGATTTTATTTGCATGTCCTCTAACCTTATCCCATGGTGTAAGGCCCCTAAGGTCGTGGATAATATACTTAGCTATCATAATTGCATTACTATAGAGGCCACCCTATGGAAAGAAAAACTTGTACCTAATACAGGTGTCATTGTTAATATTGAACCACACAGACCGAATGGCAAAAGAATCAGATGGAAAGGGGACAACGCTGAAATGATGTCCAATTCAATTGTAAAAAGCTGTTTAGTAGAAATCATTGCTATCCTTGAGAGTATTGAGGTTACTATTGATACTGTCCATAATTTCATTAATATCAACCTTATCATTGACAGTAAATTTACCATATCTGCCAAGGGCAAACCAGTCCACCCAAGGGGGTGGTTCGATCATACATGCACAACCTCGTTAAAGGAACTAAAAGTGGTACTGGCAGCTAAACCTAGAGTCACAAGTGAGGTTACCCAGCATAGACATACTTACCAGGCGGCTGTAAAGCGCAGGAAGATTGAGTTACAGCAAGAGACCTGGGATAAACTAACACAGGCTGCTGAAACCTCTAACTGCTCTTTATTTTGGGCCACAGTTAACTGTCCGTTTCTTAAAGTAGATAAGGTGCCAGAATTAACATCTAACATTCACATGGAAACCTGGGTGACCCACTTTTCAACTATATTTGACTCGGACAGACCGTTGGGTGGTCATGATGGTTGTTGGCCTATTGTCCTGTTGAATATTACCACCGCTGAGGTCTTAGAAAGTGTCAGTTTCAGTAAGGGGGGAAGGCCCAGGGCCCCAATGGGGTTCCCATCGACGTGTATAAATTAGTCCTTGAGCTATGGGGCCCAATGTTAACTAACGTTTTTAACGCTGCTGTATGTAACGGTGTTCCTCCAACGTGGGAGGAATCTATCATAATACCAATTTACAAGAAAGGAGATAGGGGGATGTGAAGAATTATCACCCCATCTCCTTGTTAGATTCCTCGGTGAAAATAATGAGTAGGGTGCTATTAATTAGGTTGGAAGAATGGGTTGAATCTAAAGGCATTCTGGCCAACAGCCAATATGGCTTCAGAAAGGGGCGAGGGACCATAGAACAATGTCTAAATCTGGAACTTCTGATAGGAAAGTATACTCAGGCTATGATGGGCTCTCTTTATCTCTGCTTCGCAGATTTGAGCAGTGCCTTCGATATAGTGGACCATGCCATCCTCTGGGTCAAATTGATAGAAGTGGGGCCACCCGAGGTCTATTTTCTGGCCCGACTTTATGTCAATCTGCGCACCAGTTTACGATATGGTCCCAGTGGGGAGTGTACCACTAAGTTCAAGATCGGGCGAGGTATAAGGCAAGGGTGTGTCCTAGCCCCCCTTGCTTTTTACACTTTTCATTAATGAAGTTGATATTGTTTTAAAAACGATAGTGGTAGATGCCCCAAAAGTTAATGACCTCGACGTCCCGGTATTACTTTACGCGGACGACGCCGTGTTATTGTCCGGGACCCCCGTAGGCCTTCAACGTTTGATGGATAGGTTCTCGCTTTTTATCAGGGACAGAAAACTGTTGATTAACAAGTCCAAAACCTATACCATGGAATGTGGAACAGGGCGTGGGAAACCCCATTCATACTTTATTGATGGACATAAGGTCCAACAAGTGGACAACTTCTGCTATCTTGGCATTACATTCTCTAAGAACTGTAGCTGGGCCAGTGAGCTTAATAACGTTCGGGCCAAAATGGTGAAAAGTGCCCACGGGGTGTTTAAATTTGCCACCAAATTAGGGGACAAACGGGTTAAAGACATGCTAAAGATCTATCAATCGAGATGTCTCTCCATTGCCCTCTATGGTGCCGGGGCCTGGGGATTTGCCTCGGCTGGGAGCTTACAAGTAGAGGAAAATCACTTTTTAAAGAGACTCTTGTGCCTACCCAAATCAGCTTCTAACGACTTAGCCCACAGAGAGCTTGGAATTCAATATCTGTCCAACCTGATTGCCTTAAGAACGTTAATGTTATGGCGCGCGATCTGGATGAAAGAGGAGACATCCCTAAATAGAGCCATTATCAGCGATTGGCTCTCTGTTGACAACCATCTAAAGATTCCATGGATTAAATTTATAATTAACAGCTATCGAGAGATCTATGGCTTTAATATAATAGTGGATAGATATGCTGCCTCAGGTTTCTCCAAAACTGAAATGAAGAATGCCTTCCTGATTTACAATTCAGAGAGGCGGATAAGCAATAGTGGCAATCTTTCCACCTGTGTGTTCCATGGTAGATTCAACGAGAGTGTGGGTTACCAATCATACCTGAGCCAAGTAACTAGAACGTCTCATCGGTTTGTCTTAACTAGGTTGAGGTTTGGGATCGTGCACCATTTGGTGGCCTTCACTTCAAACAATAAGCACCCGGCTGGTCCGTGCCCTTGCGACAACACTACTGCACAAAGCACCCTGCACTTTTTATTGCTATGTAAACTTTATGGAAATTTTCGCATAGCTTTTTTAAAAACCATATTTGTCAAGTCTGGTGTTAGTACTGTACATGATTCTATGAAGCTGCTTTTTAACATGTACCACCCTGATGTTTGTTTTTTTACTGCCACATTCCTTCTCAAAGCAATTAAGGCAAGGAAAAGTGTGATTTTTTAATTATTTATTCTGTTCTTGTAAATTTCTGCCAGGATCTTTTATTGGTTATTGTAATACTGTTATGACATTTTATGTGCTTTTATGGACATTGTTTTATGTTCCGAATAAAGCCTTATGAAATGAAAAAATGAGTTATTGAATTTATAGGAAAACAACCAAAATGTTTGAATAACGTTTTTTGCCGAATGAGCCTCAAACGTAGTAATGTTATCCTATGGGAGAAAAACCTTATACAGCAAACATATACTAGCAGTCGGTGTTCAGAGGTACCCTTTAGGACTTAAGTGTTCATGGGCCAAGGTAAAAAAACACAAGCAGGGTGGGTTGAGCTGATCTGGGATGTTTGGGTTCAGAGGTGCTGGTCAGGGTGGTAGCCTCCAACGCTTTACCGGTAAAGTCAAAGGTACCTGAGACAAAAAGGCTGCAAGGGGGAAACGTGGATGAGTCCAGGAGTACCCAAATGAGGTGTTCAGGTTGTGAGGACCTCTAGGCCAAGGAGATACAGTCAAGAATCCCAGGCTGGTGAGATCAGGTGCAGAGGGTCTTGACTGACTGGCCATGAAGGTCGAGGCTGTTACGTTTGTTGGTCAGTTCTGTAGAGGAAGCAAAAACAAGAGAGCAGGGCCACTCCAGTCATGGATCTTGTCTGCTCGGAAGTCCCTTGTCATTCAGGTAGGTTTTCCATGGTGTTTAGACTGGGCACAAACAGGCCTTGGGTGGTGCAGGTACTCTGGTAGCCAGGGGATTGGTGCAGGGAGGTTTGGGGAGGGTCTAGCACCTTCAAACCCAGCATAGAGTTGGGGCTGACCACATAGATCCACAAAGACTTCCTCCTGACATGCTGCTCTCTCGTGGGCCCGGTGGCCAAAAGTACGGTGTACGGACACTTTGGGTCGGTTCCTGCAGATGCAGGGGAATGGCTGCTCCACCCCAAGGGTGATTATTAGACCTGATACCTTTGGAATGAGTCTCCCTTTCATTTTTCGCTGTTGTCTCCTCTGTTTTTGCTGGGTTTTTGCCAGTTTACATGCTTTGGGCACAGTGCCACTGCTATTCAGTGCCACAGTGCAAGTGCTTACCATTGTAAATTGTTGTAATGGATTAGTGACTCTATGATTGGCTTATTTGATTTACTTGTCAGACCCTAGTACAGTGCACCTTGTGTGCCCAGGGCCTGTAGATCACATGCTGCTAGTGGGCTTGCAGCACTGATTGTGCCACCGACAGAGCAGCTTGTAAAGTGTGTCACAGGCCTGCCATTGCAGAGCCTGTGTGCAGTCTAGGACTGCCATGTCGGCTTGGTAAGTGCACCCACATGCCAGTCTCTAAACCTTCCCTTTTCTACATGTTAGCCACCCCTAAGGGAGGCCCAAAGGAAGGGTGCATTGTAAGGAAAAGGTAGGACTTGCCCTGGTGTGTGGCAGTAGCGGCCTGTGGAGGGAGTTCTGTGGGGCGGTGAGGCGGGGCATCGGAGGGGCTGGGTGGGGGGTAGTAAACACCGGAATATGGATGAATGGAGGTAAGTAAACAATTAAATAAATAAAACTAAATTTCGTTGCATGCGTTGCAACGCAAAATACGGTGCAGTGCGCGCAACAAAATTTGTTTTATTTATTTATTTGTTTACTTACCTCCGTTCATCCATATTCTGGTGTTTACTACCCCCCACCCTGCCCCTCCCCCACCACACCTCACGATCCCAAGGACCTCCCTCCATGGGCCGCTACACTGTGTTTGGCATGTCCTGATAGTGAATTACAGTCAATTTCGTTTTTCACTATTGCAAGACTCCCTGTCCCCATAGGCCAGAATGGGCAGTTGATTATAACATCTTATAATTCTAACAAACCCAGGGAACATGGTAGAAAAACAAATGTTTTCTGCCTGAACTCAGAATGTTAAAATACATCTTTTAGTGAAGGTGATTTTTACATTCTGTGTTTGAAAATATCACTTTCAGAAAGTAGGTATTTTCTTACCTAACCATCCAGCCTGCCTCTGCTAGTTTGTGTATTGCATGTCTGGTTTGTGAGTGACAGGAGGGCTTGGGTTTTAGCAGTCTGATGAGTCAGGGCTGGGCTGAATAGGATCTTGGCTGAATAGAGAGTTGGGGGCGGAGATTCCCTTTCAGTCCCTTTCACCCTTATAGACTAGAGAGTAGGGGGAGGAGATTTCCTGTTAGCTACCTAGGCGAGGTCTGCTTTCAACAATGCTGTCTCCACCTTCTGCAAGCAAGCTGCACCAGTGAGGACAGAACGGGTTTTGGCCAAGTACAGACAGTCTCTGCCTTCAGAGAACAAAGAAATTAGTAGTATAAATATTGGGGCCCAGACCCCAAGACTTTAGATCACTTCTGGGAATCAAGACAAACCTTTGCCAAGGAGAGGAACAAAGGAAGCTGAAGGATTTGACTTATCCTGTGTCATTGTGCTATTTTCTGGGGTTGGCCTACAGTGGTTACTTAGTAGCAAAGGAAAGGAGAAGGAACCTTTAATGAACTTTCATCATCTTGAAGAAGAATCTCCGAATGCTTGAATTGTGCTTGCCTCCTGCTGAAGTTGAAGTTTCATGGATACAAGACTTCACCACCAGCTCCCCCCTGAATTTCCTTGCTGGGAATTTTGTCTACAGAAACCTGCATATTGTTGGGAGATAGAAGCGCGATTTAATGAGAAGAAGCGTGTAGCTGCCTCAGCTGTTGCCGCCGCATCACCAGAGTAACTGGTCTCCATCGTGACTGTTTGACATTGCGTCATTGGAAAAGCGTGTCGCCACCGCAAGGGTCGCTGCCGCATCACCGGAGAAGAATGTCACAGGGTCTGTCGCGGCTCAGAGTTTCCTGAGTCACCGCACGGCCGTCGGGCGTGCACGCATCACCTTCACATCATCGCACCGCATCAAAGACGCCATCTTGTTGCATCGCACCGGATCTTCGCATCGCATTGAGATGCCATTTTGTTGCATCACAACCGGAACGCAATACAAGATCGATGCATCACCTCCTCTCCGGTAAGGAACAGACGCATCACCTACTAGTGACTAGTGCCCAGTACATACCTATTAATGGCTTACTGATCATTTGCAATGTTTAGCAATGGAGCTAGACATCACAGGGGCATTTTTACTCAACCAGATTTGCCCTTACATGTAATATAATCACCCTGCCTTAGGACTCTAAGGCCTGCTGTAGGTGTGTCTTAGATACAATACATGAACTGTAGATGGGCATTGCACACAGGGAGTGGGCAAAGTCGTGCCATCGCAATGGCTTGCACAATTTCACACATCCTGCAATGGCAATCTACATGCTGTTTGTGTGTGGGTCTCCATGGGTGGCATAATACATGCTGCAACCGTTAGGTACCCTCTTTAGTACCCATGCCCTGAGTGCCAGGGATACTATTTACAAGGGACTTACAAGGGTGCTAAAGTCCTTTAAAATTGGGAAACAATTAAGCATTTGTCTTGTTTTTCAGGAAAGAGCAATGGCACCGGTGCCGGATAAGCAAGGACCCAGTGCACTACCAATCAACATCATTACCAGTGACTCGATCTGGTGCAGAGCAGCCTACCATCCTTTGCTGGATGGGAATTAGAGTCAGAAAGGGTGCATCTCAGTCACAGACACAGTGTTCCAGGATAATCCGCAGAATTGCCTTGAGACCTTCTGTCAGGATCGGTCAGGCAAAATCCTTCGTTAACCTACAATTCCTCCCAGCTGTCTTTTAAAATTCATTTGAACCATTATGGCATTGTTAGGAAACATCTACTCAGACGCTGGGGTTTGAGTTCTTTCAAAGATCAGAAGATCAGTGTGAGGCGGAATTCTAAGATGGCCGCCATTTGCACTAACTAATTTGTCTAGTGTTTTTCAGAACTTCGCGAGCACAGCTATGCTCGCGGTTCCTCATTATTCGAATTGCGCACTTCAACTGTTTTTTTTCGGAGAACGGCCGTGTTTTTCCTATTGGCGTTCAGATACCTGTGTGTTTGGGGGTCCGTGAGTATTTTGAAAGGATTCCTAAGCAGTGTTTCGACTGCTGTGGCTGCGGTGAGTTAAAATTGATATATTCATTAGCCTTGAGGGTTCAGGTCCATTTAGATATAATCTTCTCAGCTTGAGGAGACACACGCCTTTTTCTGCAAAGAATACATCCTGATATAAAGTCTCTGGGGTGTTCTACCACTTGATATTTTCTGTTCCTGTTTTCACTGAGCTATATAAATAAAGACTTAAGGTTGACAGTGTTTGGTATGAAGACAATATCAGACAGCTGTCAGTTGGAGATTTATTTTATTCGCATCAGAGATTCATTGAAACAGATTCTAGAAGACATAGTGAATCATTTAGTCAACAAGTAGGTGTAGTAATATATATATATATCATGCTGTCTGTTGCAGAATAAAAATTTACTCACGGAAATCTGGTGCTGCGGCTGGATTTTAGTCCGTTTCGCTGTTCGTGGAAACCTGAGTTCATATATATATATATATATATATATATATATATATATATATATATATATATATATATATATTACCTACTGGCGGTCGCCAGTAGGTAGTTATAGTTAGGATTTTTTTCAATGTTAAATCTCAAAATTCTATTTGGAATAACTTTGGCACCGGTTGACGAATCTGCCTGAAAATTTCCTGAAAATGGCCTCGTCGAGCTCCGGTCCTTCCTTGAAAGTTTGGGGGGGATACGTCAAGCGGGGGCCGAGATAAAAGGGGGGTCCCAAAACGCGTTTTCCCCATGTAAATTTCCATAGGGCGGTCGATTTCACTTTTAGCCCGAACGGCTGAATGGATTTCCAGCAAACTTGGCAAAATTGAAGGGACTGGTAGCCCGATGTGCCTTTGCTATGTCTCAAGATATGTGCTGCAGTGGATTTTGAGTAATTTAGGTTCCCAAAAATATATATATCTATAGGCGCTCTCCGGTGCGCGCACCGGAGTGCGCTCCAGGCGCGACACGCGACTTGCGCGCAGGAAGCTGATTGGCTCTTGGGTGTCTGTAAACATTCTAAACAGTCTGAAGCGGCCGCCATCTTGTGTCTCGGTAAAATCGAGACACAAGGGGTTTGAAAAAAAAAGGGGCAAATGACCATAAGGGGGAAGAGTAGACCCCCTCTGACCCCCTAGGTTTGATGTGGGGGCTAAAATAGGGTCCTGCGGGGCATTACATTTTTTATTTATTTTTTCGTTTTGCGCGGGGGAAGCGCATGGTACGCGCACCGGCGAAGCACGGGGAAAATCCAGGACCATATTTATGAAGGCCTTGCGCTGCCAGTTTTGCGCCGCCTGTGCGTCAATTTTTGTGACGCACCAGCGGTGTAAAAAAATGCGCATTGTTACGCAATATTTAAAAAGTGACGCATCTATCTAGATGCGTCACTTTTTAAATATAGTGCAACGAGGCACATTTTTTTACACTGCTGGTGCGATGCGTCACTTTTCTGTGCGCACTCCTTATGACATTCAAGATGTGTCATATTTAATGTATGACGAATCATGTTGCAAGGAGTTACAGATACATCAGTATTTCTGACATATCTGTAAACATAAAAGTGACGCGAGGCAGGCGCAAGATTTTGACGCAACAGCATCCTGAAAGTGACGCAGAGAAATCTCATAGATTTCAGTACGTCGTTATTACCAAGCTTTTTGCGGGGGAATGCCCCCTCTGCATACATTATACCTGATGCAGATATAATGTGGCGCAGAGTTTTAAAAAGTGACCCATGTACCTAGATTTGTCACTTTTTAAAAATAGCGTCAGGTATAATGCATGCAGAGGGGGTGTTCTCCCGCAAAAAGCTTTGTAATAGCGACGCAGTGAAATCTTTGAGATTTCACTGCGTCACTTTTAGGATGCTGTTGCGTCAAAATCTTGCGCCTGCTTTACAGCAGGTGTTAGACTGACGCAAGACCTTTCACATGGTGCTTTTTCCATGTGAAAGGACACATTACTGGAGTTGTGTCACTTTTCTGACGCACTCCAGCAATGCGTTACTCGGAATGTCATAAGGAGTGCGCACAGAAAAGTGACGCATCGCACCAGTGGTGTAAAAAAATGTGCCTCGTTGCGTTATATTTAAAAAGTGATCTAGGTAGATGGGTCACTTTTTAAAATCAAGCGCCACATTATATCTGCGTGAGGTATAATGCATGCAGAGGGGGTGTTCCCCCGCAAAAAGCTTTGTAATAGCGACGCAGTGAAATCTTTGAGATTTCACTGCGTCACTTTTAGGATGCTGTTGCGTCCTTTAAATATAGTGCAACGAGGCACATTTTATTACACTGCTGGTGCGATGCGTCACTTTTCTGTGCGCACTCCTTATGACATTCCAGATGTGTCATATTTAATGTATGACGAATCATGTTGCAAGGAGTTACAGATACGTCAGTATTTCTGACATATCTGTAAACATGAAAGTGACGCGAGGCAGGCGCAAGATTTTGACGCAACAGCATCCTAAAAGTGACGCAGAGAAATCTCATAGATTTCAGTACGTCGTTATTACCAAGCTTTTTGTGAGGGATTGCCCCCTCTGCATACATTATACCTGATGCAGATATAATGTGGCGCAGAGTTTTAAAAAGTGACCCATGTACCTAGATGCGTCACTTTTTAAAAATAGCGTCAGGTATAATGCATGCAGAGGGGGTGTTCCCCTGCAAAAAGCTTGGTAATAATGACGCAGTGCGTCACTTTTAGGATGCTGTTGCGTCAAAATCTTGCGCCTGCTTCACAGCAAACCTTTCACATGGTGCTTTTTCCATGTGAAAGGACACATTACTGGAGTTGCGTCACTTTTGTGACGCACTCCAGCAATGCGTTACTTTTGTGTTTACAGATACGTCAGAAATACTGACATATCTGTAACTCCTTGCGAATTGATTAGTCATATATTAAATATGACATATCTGGAATGTCATAAGGAGTGCGTCCAGAAAAGTGACGCATCGCTGTTTTCACGTAGCGATGCGTCACTTTTCAGAAATGAGGCCTCCAGTTTATTCACTGTGTCATAACTTTATTTTCTAACACTCACCTTCTTTCATTCCTCCTACTTCACTTCCTTTCACCTCTCATACCTTTATGTTCTTTCTTACTCATTCTCCTTTCAATTATCAATGCACTATATTTCACTTACTCTTCATTTTTTTAAGAATATAGCTCTTTGATGAGAATTGGAGGTAGTTCTGAAAAGAACTTTTGGTTTTCTTCTTTTAACTGAACAGGAACAAAAACAGGGAATGGAAACTGCTCAACAGGAGCAAAAAGAAAACAAAAAAATTAGGGGTGGGAAGGGCAGCGATGGTTCTCCAATGCTCGAACCATGAGCAGGACACTTTGCAGGACACTTTGCTCCCCATAGGTGAGGAGTTGATTGCAGTATCTGCATTTGACGACCCCATGCTTAAATGCAGGTTGTATGTTTGGCACCTGCTCCTGCGATTGCTCTCTCCCAGAAGAAGTTGCTCCTCCGGTTGATGTAGAGGCCCCATCTCTGGGAACCTCTTGTGCCAGAGCCCTGACACTTTCCCGGGCAAAATTCTGGGGGTGCCTCCTCTCCACATGTCGAATCATGGTAAAGTTGCCAAAAGAGTACTTTTTTGGGGGGTTACCCCGTGACAGGACCTGTTTGCAGATCCTGCACTCCACTTTCAGTGCATTCACCTTTTTCTGGTCTGCTGGAAACTTAAAAAATTTCCAAATGAAATGCTCTTTCAACTTTGGTTGAGGAGGCTCTTCATCGATGAATTCAGGCTCATCTTCACTGCTGGATGGTCTGGCAGCCATGATTAACCAAGAAATATGCAAGAGCAAAAAGGCAGGTCTTTCAGTCACAAAAGTGAAAGAAGAAGTGAAGAAAATGGGTGGGGATTTCATTCATTGTAAAAAAAAACTGTTAGCAACCAATGAAAAGTGTTATTTTAGGGTCACATGACCCGACGCGTTTACGCTGCGTGCTCCGGAGCACTTCCGGTGCGTTTACGCAGCGCGATCGTAGGCGCTTCCGGGGCGCAAATGTGGCGCGATCGTAGGCGCTTTTGCGTGCGTTTACGCGCCGAGAACGTAGGCGCTTCCGAGGGCACTTACGTTGCGCGCCGAAGTGACGTCATCAAACTTTTACAGAAATGCATAATCATTTTCCTTATTAAAAAAAACTAATTTTATTTGTATGGTACGAAATGTTTTGCATTATTATTAACTTTTCATTCATATTTTTTTTCACGAACGACAGTAGCGCTCTGGGTGCGCTTTCAGATGAGCTCACGGAAAAGCTTACCGGAGAGCTTAGCTGAAAGCTTCCCGGAGCGCGCACCCAGAGCGCAAAAGAAAAAAATTATATAAAAAAAATGAATACTTTAAAAAAAACAGCAAATTGTAAAAAAAAATGAAAAAACCATAGGTTTCACACCAGTTATAGTTAGGAATTAGCATTTAAAAAACCTATCAAATTCACTGAAAAAACCATAGGTTTAACACCAGTTATAGTTAGCTGGAAATTTTACTGATATAAAACCATTGAAATTCCCACGTTATAGTTAGATGGACTCACTATAACTTGCGCGTGCAATGCACTGCTGATGACGTCACATATTACATCACTCATGACATGGTCAGTGACATCACTCATGACATCACTGATGACATCATCCTTGAGACAGAGTGACAGACCTCCTTTCAGTGTAATGTAACCCATGAAACACATATTCAAAAATAGAAATTAACATTTTCAAAAAAATGGAGATACACATAAAAGTTACAACAACCAATTCAATAATTCCACCATCTATATACACATCCACTCATTCACCAACAGTTCTATATAGTCACTCATACATATACTCACTCATCATATGTAGTGATACACCTATACATCCTGTTAAACACCAACAGTCATCCAAAAGTTACTCTCAAACATACTCACACATGCAAGTAAACTATTGAACATCCATTTATTTGCATATACATCTAAACACACACTACCACCTTACTTCTAAGGAAACTTACACATACTTACTCTCTTAAACAATCACTTATAGAAACACATACTTATTTAAACAGGAACTCTTACAATCTCTTACTCTCACATATACTCACTTATATACATCAATATTCACATATACTAGATTAAAACATATGTAGTTACTGATAAAGACACTAGTGAGACAGTCATTCACGCAGTAACACACACATATACACACTCATCCATCCATACAGTCCTGCACATATGCTGTCTTCAAAACACATACAAAGAGAGAGTCAGTCATTCATGCATCTATGTGATAAGTAATACCCCCACCAAACCATACAAACACTCATACTGATACTAAAAAAACATCTAATAACCCATATACCTACACATGTAGCTACTTACCAACCCATGCAGCCACTTATAAACAAAGTGAAACACTAATACATATATTTAAATATTTAAACATTACTCACTAATATATGTATTCACTAACATACACTTAATAAGCCAGTTAACCAATCAATTTTTTTTAAAAAACCATCCATTTAGACACTTATTTAAACATTTATTCTTCCATCAACTTTTACATATACATATATAAAATATATTTATTTTTCAGAAAGACACACATTCACTGGATGGTGTCATCAGTGATGTCATGAGTGATGTCACTGACCATGTCATGAGTGATGTAATATGTGACGTCATCAGCAGTGCATTGCACGCGCAAGTTATAGTGAGTCCATCTAACTATAACGTGGGAATTTCAATGGTTTTATATCAGTAAAATTTCCAGCTAACTATAACTGGTGTTAAACCTATGGTTTTTTCAGTGAATATATATATATATATATATATATATATATATATATATATATATATATATATATTCACAGAAAAAACCATAGGTTATACTCCATATATAGTTAGGAATTTGCATTTACAAAACCTTGAAAATTCAATGAAAAAACCATTGGTTTTAGGCCATATATAGTTAGGGATTTGCATTTAGAAAACCTTATTTTACTCGCATAAAACCATTGAAATTCCATATATAGTTATAAGCGCTAACTATATATCGCGCACCCGCAATCCACTGCTGATGATGTCACATATTACATCATTCATGACATGGTTAGTGACATCACTGATGACATCACTGATGACAACATCCAGTGACTGTATGTTTCTGTAAAGTTAAAACATGTCTTACATATTGAAGAATGAGTGGATGTATAAGTGTCTGGATGAAGGATTTAGTAGGTGCAAGACTGACTGTATGAGTGAGTGATTAAATGTGTCTCACTGAGTGCATGGGTTAGTGACTAAACTGTTTTAATTTGTGCATCATTATATCTGTTGTTCTACAAACTGCTGCATATGTTGATCAGTAGCTATATGAGTAACTGTATGGGTTATTGATTGGTTGTCCAAGTATTTGTATGGGAAACTGAGTGTGTGTGTATGGGTGGCTGGGAGGTGTGTGACTCTGTACATAGATGTGTGAGTAGTTGATTCACTATATGTATAGATTCAAAACTGCATGTGGAAACAGCTGTATGGGCGGTTGACTGTGCATGAGTGTATTAGTGAGTGAATGGATATCTCAGTGCTACATGTCAAATTAAGTACATATGTAAAACACAGTACATGTGAGAGTTGACATCTATAAATAACTGTGCATAAGAGCTAGTGAATGTGTGAGTGGCTGTATGGATCATTGTGAACATGTATCAGAGATTGTATAAGAGAGTAAAGTAAATATGTGTTAGTATATGTTTGAATAAGTAAGGTGTGTATAACTGTATAGTTGAGAAAATGGAGGTGTGATTGATTTTTGGCATAACTGACTAGGTGTGTGAGTAACTCCATGGATGAGTGACTGTCTGTTTACACTGATTGTATCTAAGGTTATATTAGAGTCTGAAGAGGTTCATGGTATTATCACATGAATGATATCATCAGTGATGTGATCAGTCATGTCAAATGAGATGTTATCAGTGATGTCATCAGTGATGTCATTTGAGATGTCATCAGTGATGTCATCAGTGATGTCACTAACCATGTCATGAATGATGTAATATGTGACATCATCAGCAGTGGATTGCGGGTGCGCGATATATAGTTAGCGCTTATAACTATATATGGAATTTCAATGGTTTTATGCGAGTAAAATAAGGTTTTCTAAATGCAAATCCCTAACTATATATGGCCTAAAACCAATGGTTTTTTCATTGAATTTTCAAGGTTTTGTAAATGCAAATTCCTAACTATATATGGAGTATAACCTATGGTTTTTTCTGTGAATATCAATGGTTTTTTAATAGCAAACATCAAAAGCTGTCAAATGTCAAGTACGTGATAGGTAAAAACGTTTTCGTGTTTATGCACGCTGATGTGCTTTGAACGCTGCCCCCCCCCCCACTCCCCTCTTTTCTCTTAGTAGTACTCTCTCTTTGCAGATAGTGAACGGTAGTTAACGCAGACCTTTACCCCTGTTGTAATCCGTCGTACCTGCTTGTCTCTCCATTTGATTGATTATTATCCAAGCATTTACTGTTTTACAATTGGTTCTCTTTGGATCATTCTCTATTTACAAACAAGCACAAAGTCGCAATACTCTGTTTAGTCTTTGCAGATAGTGAAAAATCGTGTAAAAAAATAAAAGTAATCGAGCAAAATCAGTAGACCACTAATTCGATCTCTTTTTAACCTCGGTAAAATACAAACATTAGGAATAACCCTTCATGAGAAATACGAAAATAGTGAAATGAATTGAGCTCCACACCATGAGGGCTGCAAAACAGCTCGACTCCGCCACCCACACCGCCCAAAATAACGGCAAACCCTATGCAAATATTATAAATATACACAACACACCACCAAAGAAACAGAATAAAACATTTTATTAAATAACTATTTACATAACTATTTTATACTTTTTATTGCCCGATCCGGCTAGCTCAATCGATCGAGCATGAAAGTCATGCACTGATAACAAGCGTTGAGAGTTTGTAGAATGATGGCTTCAGATTTTCCACATACGGTGTAGTGGCGCAAACTGGCAGGGGGCGTTTGGATTCTACCCCTTCTCCAAATAAGATTTTCATACGTGAATGTTCGTTCATGCTTTTTGTCCCTGAGTTGCTTCCATGTCACTGCCTTACATAAATGGCATAAGTCCTGGTTATTGAGTGCCATACTTCAGAGTTCTAAGCAGTTCTTGTAACACTGTTTAAACCTTATTTGCACCTGCTGCAGCTTCACTATTCAAAGTAAGTGGGGTCCATTTGTGGACCTGACTGCATTGGAAAACAATGTGATACGGTGCCTCCCTAAATCGCTTGACGGAGGCCCCCGAGGGGCGGTGAGATGGCGCGGACTGAGAGGGGGCGCTTGGCTCCTGCCCCCTCCCCAAGTCGTGTTGCCCTGGTGAGGCCTGAGATCGCCCCCGGCATAGGCGGCCGGCTCCCGGGGTCCGGCGGAATTTTTTCCCTTTTGAAGAATCTTTCATTCTGGACCTTGTCCCACAATCCGTTTCACCTGAAGACACGCTGTCGTAGGGCGCCCCTTTACCGTTTTAGTTGCCATTCCGCCCGCTTTTGGTACTCTGTGCCTCTTCCGCCATTCAGCTGTTTACCGCTCGCTCTTGTGACTACAACGTCTCGCTCACCATGTAGTTGAGTTGCTCCCGCTCTTAAGATTTGACCGAACTTTTTGGACTGCTGAAAGCGGTGGAATTCTGACCGCTGGTTGGTGGAGACATTTTGACTATATTCTGCACCTGCATTGTCGCGTAATGCGTCATATGACGCGACGCGTTAGCGCACCCGGAAGTGCTCCGGTGCGCAAGGCGCAGCTTCCCGGAAACGATCCAGAGCGCGCCGCGCAGCGCGTAACGTAAGCATAACAGGTCATGTGACTTGTTAATAAAACTTTTCATTGGTTCATTTTACTTTTCTTTTCCTAATTATGTAAGACTAGGTCATGTGACCTAAAAATAACACTTTTCATTGGATTAAAACATTTTTTTTCCCCAAACGATGAAAGCCCCACCTTCTTTCTGGATGTTTCAGACTGAAGCTGGCGTCACCATGAGAGCACCACCATCTCGTAGCTCCGTCGTGGCCATTCCGCAAGCAATCATGGCAGCCGCTCCCCACCGGAAGCCTGCGGGAGTCGAGGGCCCCCAAGACTTTTGTACAATCTTCAAGGCTGAGGGGACGCTTTCGAGAATGGAACCCAAGCCCTGGCAGACAAGCGTCCGAGTTCCAAGGTGTCCCAGGGCCATTTTACTGGACCAGGCCCAAATCCGAAGAGCCGGCCGCCATTTTAAGAGTCCTGTGGCAGCCGCCTACCGCTGCACCGCAAGAGTGGGAGCAACTCAACTACATGGTGAGCGAGACGCTGCAGCCGTAAGAGCGGGCGATAAACAGCTGAATGGCGGATGAGGCACAGTGTAGCAAAAGCGGGCGGAATGGCGACTGAAACGATAAAGGGGCGCCCCACTACAGCAGACAAGCCTCCGCCATGTGCTTCAAAACTGCATATGTATCTCGTGATATCAAGGTTGGGCAACCAGTACAGAACAAGCAGTTACGAGTCCCATTTACACCGGCGCCATTTTGGGCGCGGCCGGGCAGGTCCAGGATCTACTGAAACATAAAAAATGAGGCTGACGTCTCTGAAGCAGTTCACGAACAGCAGGACATAGCAAATAAACATGAACTCTCTAAAGCTGTTAACTCACTGCAGAACAAAACAAGTGAACCTGAAACCTCTGGAATAATTGTCGCTCAAAAGAACAACACACAAAACTCTGTAGAGCCTGAAGAAAAAAAAACAGAAGGGCACTGTAGTTTCAGACACACTTAACACTAATGACGAAACAAAGATATCGTCTGTTTATAAAGCAGTTATCATCTTGACAGAATTGACAAAGAAGTGTACAGACACCAATGCATCAGCATTCTCGGAGATAACATCTTAAGGAACAAAGAAAGACCTGTTCACTCTTGACACCCCAGGTGCTGTGTATATTGCACTATAGTGCTGCATCGAGAAAACTGGCAACCCTATTGATGTGGATTTTTCATTATTGATTATTATAAAGAAATGGCGACTCCCCCCTTTAGCAGATTAGCTAAATGTTTGCGTAATTTAAGCATAAAAGTTATATTATTGTTGTTGTTGTTGTTATCGTTATAGTTCTGGTTAATTTCAAAAAATGGTTAAATATATTTACAGTTTTTGTTGCGTTCGTTATATTTAAATATTAATAAAGTTTTAAAATGTAACTGTCTTGGAGTACTATATTTTTTTTTAAAATCGGGTGAATGGGGCCTTGAATCGGGTTATTGTCATGTGTGGGCTTTGCAAGTGTACTGCTACAAGATCGGACATTTCAAACTCAAATGCACGTTCTTTTTCTTACCTTTCCGAAGCATGGAGCGCAATAGCAGGCAGAGAAAGGGTGATGCACGTGTTGAACACTGCCTGGCCTGCAAATTGCTGCCAGTGCCCCCCCGCCCGCTCCTGAAAGAGGACACACACACACCGCCACCCCGAGTACTTCACAAATCTTTAAAAGACCATGCGCTTGTTCAATGGGAAGTGGATAACATGGCTAAGAGCATTTGCTGACTAATGCATGAATATCGCTGACTTTTCAGCGATATTCATGCATTGCAGCCGTTTTTTATCGCATTTGCGATAAACCTTGCTAATAGCAAGGTTTATGTGCGATAAAATTCGCCGAAGTGCGGCGATAATTATTGTCTCTAAACAAGTTAGAGACAAAAATTACCGCTAGTTGTTGGAAATATGCCCCCGGGTTTTTCCTTGCAGGAATCGGGAAGCGAAAGACTAGCACTGAAATCAGTAGTCTCACACCTGAATCGGGAGGGTTGGCATGTCTGGATACTCTACAGCTGGAGCCATAAACTACATCCGCAGGGCTAGGTGATAGCCTAGGTCCGGCCTGGACAATCGGACACAGAGGAAGAGAAGTGTCAGAGGGTGCGGTAGTGAATAGGGTGAAAGGGAGGTGTCGAACGGGCACAGGGTGTGATTCTCAGAGAAGAGCAGCAAAGATGGGGGAAGTATATGGCCCATGCATGAGAGAGAGAGCGGGGGTGACCATTGCGTGGGGGAGATGCGTGCGAGGGTGGGGAGCCATGCTGAGAATCGACGGCGTGCAGAGAGTGGCCCTGGTCAAGGCATCTAAAATGGCTGCCGTGCACGACAAAATTGTGGCATTGGACAAAAACGCAAGATGGCGCAGACAATGTTTATCAATAAGGATTCATTTATAACAAAATATTTACTCGCAGTGACAAAATGGTGTTCAACACTTCCTGATTTCCATCGAATCGAACGTTAACAAACGTCACGCAGCAAAAAAAAAAAAAAAAAAAAGCTCACGCACAGAGCGGTTTTTAGCCATGTTATCCAATGGAAGGTGGATAACATGGCTAAGAGCATTTGCTGGATAATGCATGAATATCGCTGACTTTTCAGCGATATTCATGCATTGTGGCCGATGTGCGGCGATAATTTTTGTCTCTAAACAATTAAAACGAAGCACAAAATGGCGAATTCCCGTTTCGCTACCAGTTTGTGGCCCAGTTCGCGGCCCGTGAAGCGCTTCTACCGTGAAAAATCATTTTTTTTTTTATTTTCCCCACGGGACCCTTTAATAACCCCAACAACATTCCTAGGGGGTCAAGAGGGGTATACCTTGCCCCCTTTCAATAAATTCCCCCTTCGTTTTTCACCTCTTCTTCTCTCTCGATCCTACCGAGAGATAAGATGGCGGCCGCTCCGGACTATTTAGAATGTTGACAGACACCGGAGAGCCAATCAGCTTTCTGTTATCCAATGGAAGGTTGATAACATGGCTAAGAGCATTTGCTGGATAATGCATGAATATCGCTGACTTTTCAGCGATATTCATGCATTGTGGCCGATGTGCGGCGATAATTTTTGTCTCTAAACAATTAAAACGAAGCACAAAATGGTGAATTCCCATTTCGCTACCAGTTTGCGGCCCAGTTCGCGGCCCGTGAAGCGCTTCTACCGTGAAAAATCATTTTTTTTTTATTTTCCCCACGGGACCCTTTAATAACCCCAACAACATTCCTAGGGGGTCAAGAGGGGTATACCTTGCCCCCTTTCAATAAATTCCCCCTTCGTTTTTCACCTCTTCTTCTCTCTCGATCCTACCGAGAGATAAGATGGCGGCCGCTCCGGACTATTTAGAATGTTGACAGACACCGGAGAGCCAATCAGCTTTCTGTTATCCAATGAAAGGTGGATAACATGGCTAAGAGCATTTGCTGGATAATGCATGAATATCGCTGACTTTTCAACGATATTCATGCATTGTGGCCGATGTGCGGCGATAATTTTTGTCTCTAAACAATTAAAACGAAGCACAAAATGGCGAATTCCCGTTTCGCTACCAGTTTGCGGCCCAGTTCGCGGCCCGGGAAACGCTTCTACCGTGAAAAATAATTTTTTATTTATTTTCCCCACGGGACCCTTTAATAACCCCAACAACAATCCTAGGGGGTCAAGAGGGGTATACCTTGCACCCTTTCAATAAATTCCCCCTTCGTTTTTCACCTCTTCTCTCTCGATCCTACTGAGAGATAAGATGGCGGCCGCTCCGGACTGTTTAGAATGTTGACAGACACCGGAGAGCCAATCAGCTTTCTGCGCGCAAAGTTCCGTTTCGCGAAAAGTAAGCGGACCGGATCGCTGCCCGGAGCGCTGTTACAGATATATATCTTGTTTTGAACGTTAATTTCTCAAAAACTACTGGAGCACATATATTGAGACCTAGCAAAGGCACATCGGGCTAACAGTCCCTACAATTTTGCCAAGTTTCGTGCAAATCCATTCAGCCGTTCGAGCTAAAAGTGAGTCCAACCGCCCTATGGAAAAATGAATGGGAAAAACGTGTTTTGGGACCCCCCTTTTTTCTCAGCCCCCCCTTGACGAAACTCCACCAAATTTCCAGGGGCTGCTCAGAAACAAAATGTGCCATTTTCCTGAAAATTTCAGCCGATTCCGTCCTCAAACGCCAAAGTTATTAGACATAGAATTTTCAGAAATCCCATAGGGAATTAATCCTAACTATATATACCTACTGGCGATAGCCAGTAGGTAATATATACATATATATATATATATATATATATATATATATATATATATATATATATATATTTATATATATATATATATATATATATATATATATATATATATATATATATATATATATATATATATATATATATATATATATATATTAGGATACTTACCAACTGTAAAGAAGCCTATCTGAAGAGTGACGTCTTAGAACATTGTGTGTTGTTGCAACTATATCCTCAAACTCCAAGAGAATAATTCAACAATTATTACAAGGTTAAGTCAGGTAATGTAAAGTCCTAGAGTAATATAAATTAGAAGGGCTAATTGCATTACCTAAACCATTGTGTTTCTGTAGGTACAGTTGTACAAGAAGAACATAATTGTAACTGATCCTTGTTAGCAGGCAATCAAGAGAACAGTTAGCCACAAAGCTAGGACAGGCAATTTCCCTTAGTGTCGCGCATCCTGTGAACACCTCAAGGCACTGAAGAAGGCTGTTGTGTATGCCGAAATGCATTTGCCGTTTGTGTGCTCCGAATAAATGCCTCCAAAACGTCCCCCCCTGTGGTCTCTTCTTCTTCTGCTGGAGGAGAATATCCTGGATATTTACAGCGTGAACGCCAACATTCACGCGTCAGAGACCCCCGCATTGCTAAGCGGGTGCGGTGTTGTTGGCTTCTGTTTCGACGGTCTGCTGTTTTCCAGGGTACTGGATTTGCACTGCACCCCACCTTCAGTCTCGGGAGGAGCTGGGCGGCGGGCTACGTGGAATCTATTCCCGATGCCCCTGCCTTCATTTTGCCCGGAGGATTGGAGGGTTATGCGGACAAGGGGACCCGAGGAGGTATGAACTTTGGGAGGCACACTGACATTGAGGGTGTTGAACTTCGTGTTGCCTTTTTCCTCCCCCAACATCCCCAACTTACCTGAACTTGGCATTCTGGGACATGTAGGCGTTATTGAACTTGCCACATTTCTGACTCACCATGGGAACGGAGCTACCAACCACGCAACAGGGTGCAGCTGGGTATTTGAAGCGGCGTATTGTGTCGCGCATCCTGTGAACACCTCAAGGCACTGAAGAAGGCTGTTGTGTATGCCGAAATGCATTTGCCGTTTGTGTGCTCCGAATAAATGCCTCCAAAACGTCCCCCCTGTGGTCTCTTCTTCTTCTGCTGGAGGAGAATATCCTGGATATTTACAGCGTGAACGCCAACATTCACGCGTCAGAGACCGCCGCATTGCTAAGCGGGTGCGGTGTTGGCTTCTGTTTCGACGGTCTGCTGTTTTCCAGGGTACTGGATTTGCACTGCACCCCACCTTCAGTCTCGGGAGGAGCTAGGCGGCGGGCTACGTGGAATCTATTCCCGATGCCCTCGCCTTCATTTTGCCCGGAGGATTGGAGGGTTATGCGGACAAGGGGACCCGAGGAGGTATGAACTTTGGGAGGCACACTGACATTGAGGGTGTTGAACTTCGTGTTGCCTTTTTTCCTCCCCCAACATCCCCAACTTACCTGAACTTGGCATTCTGGGACATGTAGGCGTTATTGAACTTGCCACATTTCTGACTCACCATGGGGGCGGAGCTACCAACCACGCAACAGGGTGCAGCTGGGTATTTGAAGCCGCGTATTGTGTCGCGCATCCTGTGAACACCTCAAGGCACTGAAGAAGGCTGTTGTGTATGCCGAAATGCATTTGCCGTTTGTGTGCTCCGAATAAATGCCTCCAAAACGTCCCCCCCTGTGGTCTCTTCTTCTTCTGCTGGAGGAGAATATCCTGGATATATATATATATATATATATATATATATATATATATATATATATATATATATATATTACCTACTGGCTATCGCCAGTAGGTATATATAGTTAGGATTTTTTCTCTATGGGACTTTTGAAAATTCTATGTCTAATAACTTTGGCGTTTGTGGACGGAATCGGCTGAAATTTTCAGGAAAATGGCACATTTTGTTTCTGAGCAGCCCCTGAAAATTTGGTGGGGTTTCGTCAAGGGGGGGCTGAGAAAAAAGGGGGGTCCCAAAACGCGTTTTTCCCATTCATTTTTCCATAGGGCGGTTGGACTCACTTTTAGCTCGAACGGCTGAATGGATTTGCACGAAACTTGGCAAAATTGTAGGGACTGTTAGCCCGATGTGCCTTTGCTAGGTCTCAATATATGTGCTCCAGTAGTTTTTGAGAAATTAACGTTTAAATCAAGATATATATCTGTAACAGCGCTCCGGGCAGCGATCCGGTCCGCTTACTTTTCGCTTATCGGAACTTTGCGCGCAGAAAGCTGATTGGCTCTCCGGTGTCTGTCAACATTCTAAACAGTCCGGAGCGGACGCCATCTTGTCTCTCGGTAGGATCGAGAGAGAAGAAGAGGTGGAAAACGAAGGGGGAATTTAATGAAAGGGGGCAAGGTATCCCCCTCTTGACCCCCTAGGAATGTTGTTGGGGTTATTAAAGGGTCCCGTGGGGAAAATAAAAAAAAAATGATTTTTCACGGTAGAAGCGCGGCCGCGAACTGGTAGCGAAACGGGAATTCGCCATTTTGTGCTTCGTAAATTAAATTACTAGTTATAAGTGGGTGCGGGAGACGTATCCTAATCCCCTATGTTTCCTGAGGGTGGGTGAGGAGGCTGATATATGTTGATACATCTCTTCCAGCGGCTGTGCGTGAGCTTTTTTTTTTTTTTTGCTGCGTGACAGTCCGGAGCGGCCGCCATCTTGTCTCTCGGTAGGATCGAGAGAGAAGAAAAGGTGAAAAACTAAGGGGGAATTTAATGAAAGGGGGCAAGGTATCCCCCTCTTGACCCCCTAGGAATGTTGTTGGGGTTATTAAAGGGTCCCGTGGGGAAAATAAAAAAAAAATGATTTTTCACGGTAGAAGCGCTTCACGGGCCGCGAACTGGGCCGCAAACTGGTAGCGAAACTGGAATTCGCCATTTTGTGCTTCGTTAATTAAAGCACTAGGTATAAGGGGGTGCGGGAGACATATCCTAATCCCCTATGTTTCCTGAGGGTGGCTGAGGAGGCTGATATATGTTGATATATCTCTTCCAGCGGCTGCGCCATCTTGCCTTTTTTCGAATGCCACAATTTTGTCGTGCACGGCAGCCATTTTAGATGCCAGGCTGGTTCCAGGCTATCACCTAACCCTGCGGATGTAGTTTATGGCCCCAGCTGTAGAGAATTCAGACATGCCAATCCTCCTGATTCAGGCGTGTGAGTACTGATTTCAGTGCTAGTCTCCCGCCTCCCGATTTCTGCAAGCAAAAACCCGGGGGCATATTACGAACAACTAGCGATAATTTTTGTCTATAACTTGTTTAGAGACAAAAATTATCGCCGCACATCGGCGATTTTTATCGCAGATAAACCTTGCTATTATCGCAGAAAAGTCAGCGATATTCATGTATTATCGACCTAATGCTCTTAGCCATGTTATCCACCTCCCATTGGATAACATGGCTAAGAACTGCTCAGGGCAGGTGTTAGATTTTGGAGATATTCGCGCTTAGCGCGAATATCTCCAAAAGTTGGTAATAGAAGGTAGCGATGTTAGGGACTGTTTCCAGTCGCTAACATCTTGGCACGCCACTTTGCATGTCATTAGTGATAAGTATCACTGACATGCAAAGCGGGGCCCAAGATGGTCGCTATCTCCTTTTAGCTGTCACTAACTGGTGTTAGCGACAGCTTGATAATAGGGAAATAATTTTATCTCCGCTTTCATGGTTTTTAAAGCCAAAAAAGCGGAGATAAACCCCCTTGATAATATGCCCCACGATTCCTTGGGGGTTTCAGCTGACAGGGCTTGGTATTGTGTTACATGGTTATTTTTCCATGAAACGTCAGAGGGTCGATGTAGGGGTTCTAGAAGAGGTGATAAACCATTTAAGCCTCATGAACAAGCGCATGGTCTTTTAAAGATTTGTGAAGTACTCGGGGCGGCGGTGTGTGTGTGCCGTCTTTCAGGAGCGGGCGGGGGGGCACTGCCAGCAACTTGCCAGGTCAGGTAGTGTTCAACACGTGCATCACCCTTTCTCTGCCTGCTATTGCGCTCCATGCTTCGGAAAGGTAAGAAAAAGAACGTGCATTTGAGTTTGAAATGTCCGATCCTGCAGCAGCACACTTCCAAAGCCCACACATGACAATAACCCGAATCAAGGCCCCATTCACCCGTTTTTAAAAAAATAGATAACACTCCAAGAAAGTAAGGTTATAAAACTTTATTAACTACTAACTTTAACAAACGGAACAAAAACTAAAAACATTTAAACATTTCTCAACACAAAAAGCAACAATGGTTAGAAGCTGTCTTTTGTGCGAATAGTCCCAAGGCAGCACAACGTGCAGAGTTCTGGACGGCACCCAGGTGATGTCGCCTGGGTGCCGCACTGGTTTAGGGATCCTACAATGCTGCTCCGAAAATTGGCGTGGGGCGTCCCGGGTGGGGCGGGGGGAGGCCTCGTCAGTAGCGGTCTGTTGTGCGAATAGTCCCAAGGCAGCACAACGTGCAGAGTTCTGGACGGCACCCAGGTGATGTCGCCTGGGTGCCGCACTGGTTTAGGGATCCTACAATGCAGCACAGAAAAACAGCGTGGGGCGTCCCGGGTGGTGCGGGGGGAGGCCTCGTCAGTAGCGGTCTGTGTCCAGTGTCACATGGCTGACACAACATGTACGACAGGCACCCAGGTGATGTCCAGTAAACTGCCGCACTGGTTTTGGTATCCTACAATGCTGCTCCGAAAATTGGCGTGCGGCGGCCCGGGGGGGGGCGTGGGGGAGCCGGCGTGAACGGGCCTCCCCAGGTGGCGGCCATCTAGCTGAGTTGCGCTCGCTCTTGCGGCCACAGCGTCTCGCTCACCATGTTGTTGAGTTGCTCCCACTCTTGCAGTGCAGCGATAGGCGGCTGCCACATGGCTCTTAAAATGGCGGACGGCTCCTCGGTTTTGGGCCTGGTCCACTGAAATGGCCCTGGGACACTTTGGAACTCGGACGCTTGCCTGCTAGGGCTTGGGCTCCATTCTCGAAAAGCGTCCCCTCAGCCGTGAAGATTGTATAAAAGTCTTGGGGGCCCCCGACTCCCGCAGGCTTCCGGTGGGGAGCGGCTGCCATGATTGCTCGCGGAATGACCGCGACGGAGCCACGAGATGGTGGTGCTCTCATGCTGACGCCAGCTTCAGTCTGAATGATCCAGAAACAAGGTGGGGCTTTCATCGTTTGGGAAAAAAAAATGTTCTAAACCAATGAAAAGTGTTATTTTTAGGTCATATGACCAAGCCTTCCATCTTTAGGAAACCAAAAGTAAAATGAACCAATGAAAAGTTTTATAAACAAGTCACATGACCTGTTATGCGACATAGGGCTACAAAAAGCGTAGAAAATCCGTTGGCACGTGAGGCGGCGTCAGTAGCGGACCGATGTGCGAATAGGCCGAAGGCAGCACAACGCGCCGAGATCCGGATGGCACCGAGGTGGTGTCCAGCAAATTGCCGCACTGGTGTGGCCATCCTACAATGCTGCGCCGAAAGACGGCGTGTCCAGCTGAGTTGCGGTCACTGTTGCGGTACAGTGACTCGAACGCGCCGAGATCCGGATGGCGCCGAGGTGGTGTCCAGCAAATTGCCGTACTGGTGTGGCCATCCTACAATGCTGCGCCGAAAGACGGCGTGTTCAGCTGAATTGCGGTCACTGTTGCGGTACAGTGACTCGAACGCGCCGAGATCCGGATGGCACCGAGGTGGTGTCCAGCAAGTGGCTGCACTGGTGTGGCCATCCTACAATGCTGCGCCGGAAGTCGGCGTGGGGTGCCCCGTTGGCTTATGAGGTGATGTCAGTAGTGGACTGATGTGTGAATAGGTCGGAACCAGCACAAGGCGCCAAGATCCGAATGGCAAGTCCTGGATGTTGAGTGCCTCAGTTGAGATTTCTGAGCAGTGCTTGTAGGACTGTCTGAAGCTTATTTGCACCTGCTGCAGCTTCACTAGGTCCGGCGGAACTTTTTGCCTTTTCCTTTCTGCTTCTTTTCCTACAATGCGTTTCTTCTGAAGACACGACCAGGTCCCTGAATGTGTGCAGGGGGATGCTATTGATTGAATGAACGCGCCGAGATCTGGATGGCACCGAGGTGGTGTCCAGCAAATTGCCGCACTGGTGTGGCCATCCTACAATGCTGCGCCGAAAGTCGGCGTGGGGTGCCCCGTTGGTTTATGAGGTGATGTCAGTAGCGGACCGATGTGTGAATAGGTCGGAACCAGCACAAGGCGCCCTGCACTGTTGAGCCTTTTTCAATGTCTGTTTTTTGTTGTTTCCCCTCCATCAAAAACAAAACAAAAATACAAGGCGCCAAGATCCGAATGGCAAGTCCTGGATGTTGAGTGCCTCAGTTGAGAGTTCTGAGCAGTGCTTGTAAGACTGTCTGAAGCTTATTTGCACCTGCTGCAGCTTCACTAGGTCCGGCGGAACTTTTTTCCTTTTCCTTTCTGCTTCTTTTCCTACAATGCGTTTCATCTGAAGACACGACCAGGTCCCTGAATGTGTGCAGGGGGACGCTATTGATTGAATGAAAATGGCGGCTTGACACAAAGCTGACTCAAGCGTTACTGTTGGTGCTATACAGACAAAAATTGGTTTTCAGTTTGTACATTCTTCAGGTTTTTTTTTTCCATCCAAGTCTGATTGAGAGTTTGTAGAAAAATGGCTTCAGATTTTCCACATACTACTCTTCAACATTCTTCCTAAATGTAACAATGTGAAACTCACTAGGAGAACGGCTGTTTCTGTTTCCTTTCAAAATGCTGCCACCAATATTTTCTGAATGGAAGACACCATCTTGTAGCATAAAGGGCCGAAAGGGGTTCTGGTCTGGCCGATGGTTGGTGGAGACATTTTGACTATATCTTGGACCTGCCCGGCCTCGCCCAAAATGGCGCCGGTATAAATGGGACTCGTAACTCTTTGCCCGCAAATGTATATCTAGAAAATGTTATTGTAAGTGGCCCTGTCGTATTTTAATTACAAAATGTACGTCCACCGATTCCGCAACTGTTAGACACCTTTGTTCTTGTCACCTAATGGCCCGCTCGTTACGTTCTTCTACAGTGTAAATGTCTCCTCATCATATACGATTTCAGTTTGCTCCGTGGCCGGCCCACGTGGTTATAGGCCCGTATTTGTATACTGACATTTTCACAATAAAGGTTTTTAAAACAAAACACGGTAGTAGTATTTTCATTTGTAAAGTTTTTACTTTTAGTGACTGTTTTCGAATCAGTAAAAGGCAAGTGAAATAAAGCAGTCCAATTACATGACGGATAAAAGGTATAATATGTAGGAACGCAGTAAAGATAAATGGTCAAGGGCAGTTGTGTTTTTCATGTCTGCAACATAAAGTGATCGATAAGAATCTGATAATCAGGCGTATCGGCGACTAAGACAGCAGGCCGAATCTCTTTTACTCAACGGCTCCGTCATGGAAGGAAGAAACGCCCTTTTTCTCGAAAAAGGAATATATTTTACTTGCAAGACAGTTGTAAATTTTCCGGGAAAGTACATTAGCCTGGAATATTATAACATATGTTTGAAAAAAAAATATTGTTCGAAAATAATAAAAAGCGTAATTTTTAGGTCATATGACCAAGCTTTTCATCATTAAATTAACAAAAGTAAAATGAACCAATGAAAAGTTTTATTAACAAGTCACATGACCTGTTATGCTTACGTTACGCGCTGCGCGCCGCGCCTCGGATCACTTCCGGGTGCGCTAACGCGGCGTGTCATAAAACGCATTACGCGACAACGTAGGTCAAGAATATAGTCTAAATGTCTCCACCAACCAGCGTTCAGAACACAACCCCTTTCAGCAGTCCAAAAAGTTCTGTTAAATGACAACAGAGGGGACAGGCAACAAGAACCATCAGTCAAAGAGGGGAGGGCAAGTTCTTCTCTTCCGGGTCATGTTGGGGCGCTACCGGAACTGATCGAATTGGTAGTCTACAGTGTTTCTGGATGTTTCAGACTAAAGCTGGCGTCAGCATGAGACCACTACCATCTCGTAGCTCCGTCGTGGCCATTCCACGAGCAATCATGGCAGCCGCTCCCCACCAGAAGCCTGCGGGAGTCGGAGGCCCCCAAGACTTTTGTAGAATCTTCACGGCTGAGGGGACGCTTTTCGAGAATGGGACCCAAGCCCTAGCAGACAAGCGTCCGAGTTCCAAGGTGTCCCAGGGCCATTTTAGTGGACCAGGCCCAAAACCGAAGAGCCGGCCGCCATTTTGAGAGTCCTGTGGCAGCCGCCTATCGCTGCACCGCAAGAGCGGGCGCATCTCAACTACATGGTGAGCGAGACGCTGTAGTCGCAAGAGCGGGCGGAAAACAGCTGAATGGCGGAAGAGGCACAGTGTAGCAAAAGCGGGCGGAATGGCAACTAAAACGATAAAGGGGCGCCCCACTACAGCTTGTCTTCAGGTCAAACGGATTGTGGGACAAGGTCCAGAATTGAAGAGTCATCAAAAGGCAAAAAGTTCCGCCGGACCCCGGGAGCCGGCCGCCTATGTCGGGGGCGATCTCAGGCTACACCAGTGCTATAAGACTTGGGGAGGGTGTCGGAGCCAAGCGTCTTCTCCGAGTCCATGGCCATCACACCGCCCCTCAGGGGCCTCCGTCAAGCTGTTTAGGAAGGTAACATATCACATTGTTTTCTAATGCAGTCAGGTCCACAAACGACACTCACTTACTTTGAGAATAGTGAAGCTGCAGTAGGTGGAAATAAGCTTCAGACAGTGTTACAAGCGCTGCTCAGAACTCTTAACTATGGCACCCAACATCCAGAACTTATGCTATTTGAGAATGGTAGTGACATCGAAGCATCTCAGGGACCAAAACCATTAACGTACTTTCACGTATGAAAATCTTACTTGGGGAGGGGGCAGGAGCGAAGCGCCCCCTCCCAGTCAGCGCCACCACACCGTATGTTGAAAATCTGAAGCCATCGTTCTACAAAGTCAACCAAACTTGGATTGAAAAATCTAGAAAAATGTACAAACTGAAAACCAGTTTTGGTCTGCATAGCATCAGTAACAACGCTTGAGTCAGCTTTGTGTCAAGCCGCCATTTTGATTCAACAAAGCACAGGCATTGAAAAAGGCTGAAATTCAGAACTCTAAACTATGGCACCCAACATCCAGGAGCTTGCTATCCGGATCTTGGAGCCTTGTGCTGTTTTCGATCTATTCACACATCGGTCCACTACTGACATCATCTTATAAACCAACGTTATGTAAATAGTTTTTTAATAAAATGTTTTACCCTGTTTCTTTGCTGGTGTGTTGTCTATATTTTTAATATTTGCATAGGGTTTGTCATTATTTTGTGCGGGATGGGTGATGGAGCCGAGCTGTCTTGCAGCCCTCATGGTGTGGAGCTCAGTTCATCTCACTATTTTCGTATTTCTCAAGAAGGGTTGTTCCTAATATTTCTATTTTAGCGAGGTCAAAAAGAGATCCAATTAGTTGGCCTACTGATTTTGCTCGATTACTTTTATTTTTTTACACGATTTTTCACTATCTGCAAAGACTAAACAGAGTATTGCGACTTTGTGCTTGTTTGTAAATAGAGAATGATCCAAAGAGAACCAATTCTAAAACAGTAAATGCTTGGACAACAATCAATCAAATGGAGAGACAAGGAGGCACGACGGATTACAACGGGGGTAAAGGCCTGCGTTAACTACCCTTCAGTATCTGCAAAGAGAGAGTACTACTAAGGCAAAAGAGGGGAGGGGGGGGGGGGCAGCGTTCAAAGCACATCAGCGTGCATAAATACGAAAATGTTTTTATCTATCACGTACTTGACATTTTAAAGCTTTTCATATTTGCTATTAAAAAACCAATGAAATTCACAGAAAAAACCATAGGTTATAGTGGATATATAGTTAGGAATTTGCATTTACAAAACCTTGAAAATTCAATGAAAAAACCATAGGTTATAGGCCATATATAGTTAGGAATTAGCATTTACAAAACCTTATTTTACTCGCATAAAACCATTGAAATTCCATATATAGTTAGCTAACTATAAGCGCTAACTATATATCGCGCACCCGCAATCCACTGCTGATGATGTCACATATTACATCATTCATGACATGGTCAGTGACATCACTGATGACATCACTGATGACATCTCAAATGACATCACTGATGACAACTCAAATGATATCAATGATGACATCTCAAATGACATCACTGATGACATCACTGATGACAACTCAAATGACATCACTGATGACATCTCATTTGTCATCACTGATCACATCACTCAGGTGATAATACAATGAACCTCTTCAGACTCTAATATAACCTTACATACACTCAGTATAAACAGACACTCACAGACTGTCACTCATCCATGGAGTTACTCACACACCTAGTCAGTCATGCAAAGAATCAATCACACCTCCATTTCCTCAACTATACAGTTATACACATCTTACTTATTCAAACATATAATAACACATATTTACTCTCTTATATAATCCCTGATACAAGCTCACAGTGATCGATACAGCCACTCACACATTCACTGGCTCTTATGTTCAGTTATTTATATATCTCAACTCTCACATGTATTGTGTTTTACATACGTACTTACTTGCACATGTAGCAATGAGAAATCCATTCACTCACCAACACACCCATGCACAGTCAACCGCCCATATAGCTGTTTCCACATGCACTCTTGAACTCATACTCCTAGTGAATCAACTGCTTACACATCTATGCACAGAGTCACGCACCTCCCAGCCACCCACACACACACTCAGCCTCCCATTCAAATATTTGGGCAACCAATCAATAACCCATATGGCCACTCTTATAGCTACTGATCAACACATGCAGCAGCTTACACAACAACAAACATACTGATGCACGAATTAAGACAGTTTAGTCACTAACCCATGTACTCAGTGAGACACATTTAATCACTCACTCATACAGTCAGTCATGCACCTACTAAATTCTTCATCCAGACACTTATACATCCACTCATTCTTCAATATGTGAAACATATTTAAACTTTACAGACACATACAATCACTGGTTGTTTTGATCAGTGATGTCATCAGTGATGTCACTGACCATGTCATGAATGATGTAATATGTGACATCATCAGCAGTGGATTGCGGGTGCGCGATATATAGTTAGCGCTTATAGTTAGCTAACTATATATGGAATTTCAATGGTTTTATGCGAGTAAAATAAGGTTTTGTAAATGCTAATTCCTAACTATATATGGCCTATAACCTATGGTTTTTTCATTGAATATATATATATATATATATATATATATATATATATATATATATATATATATATATCCAAACAGTTTACCGTCTTAGCTCACAGACAGAGAGTCGAGGCCCAGATTAGCTTAGTTCAAGTGCTTTTATTCAGCAACACTAGCACTCTTGAGTGTTAGTGTTGCTGAATAAAAGCACTTGAACTAAGCTAATCTGGGCCTCGACTCTCTGTCTGTGAGCTAAGACGGTAAACTGTTTGGATTTAACGGGGCGAGGCGAAACCCCGTCGAGGCCCGCCACAAACGAAGAGGCGCCGGCATGATTTTCGCTAAGCTATTTGGATATATATATATATATATATATATATATATATATATATATATATATATATATATATTAGGATACTTACCAACTGTAAAGAAGCCTATCTGAAGAGTGACGTCTTAGAACATTGTGTGCTGTTGCAACTATATCCTCAAACTCCAAGAGAATAATTCAACAATTATTACAAGGTTAAGTCAGGTAATGTAAAGTCCTAGAGTAATATTAATTAGAAGGGCTAATTGCATTACCTAAACCATTGTGTTTCTGTAGGTACAGTTGTACAAGAAGAACATAATTGTAACTGATCCTTGTTAGCAGGCAATCAAGAGAACAGTTAGCCACAAAGCTAGGACAGGCAATTTCCCTTAGTGATAAGAAAGTAGAACTAATTTGTAAAGTGGAAATTGCTAGTGTGTTCTCTCTTTCAGGAAAAATAAGCAAGAATATTAGCAGTCCAGTCCAGCACAAAAAAGGAGTGGCATGTTTCTCTTTTCTCCCAATCACCTTTTCCCCCTCTTTGCTGCCAGGATCTAGATGACCTTGGTATCATAGTTTGGGAATAGAGGAATAAGCATCGGCTCCTGCGGAAGCTTGAAGTTCTGGATCAGGTTCTCAACACCTTCACTGTGAGTAGCCGCACTTTACAACCCCCTGATTGATTGATTGAAGTGCTCCTCTTCAGAATTTGGTTCAGAGGTGGTTTATATAATAAAAGCACTGTGTCAAAGATGCATCACTGTTGTGATTGTTTGTCCTGAGACTAAAAGCTATCTCCAACTGGACAACCAAATGCAGGTGCATCGAGGTGAATGTTCCTTAGTCTTGGACAGAGTGTACGAATGACATAATAAAATGTAAATGAAGAAATGTGGTAGAAGAAAAATTATTTTTAAGTATGTTACAGTGCAAGGCATGTAAAAAGTCACTGTTAGGAAAAAGATGTGAAGTTAATTTGTGAAACTAAAATGGAGCCTTGTGCACGGGCCTTGTTGAACCTTACACAACCCACTCCTTGGCCGGAAGAAGACTCTTGCTTCAAACTAAATCTTAACAGCTAGTCTAAAGAAAGCCAAATCATTATTAAATGTATATAACATGCACTATAATAATAAAAGCGAATGAAAGCTGTAATGCATTAAAAATCCCAATTAAAAGCTCCCAATTTTAAAATGAATAAAAATCCATTTAAAATAAGAACAAGTTGCTGAATTAAATTGTTTCCATTTTCGAAGAGTTAATAGGATTCAGGTTAAAAGCGCAACCACAGACAGTGTTTCCATAGGGGCCCACACTGCATGTCCTAAAGAACAAACATGGTTGTATCTAGCCCAATCATCAGCTGCTGATGGTGTGCCAGCCGGCAGTGTAACTGCAGAGGAGAAGCCAGGAGTCCAGGAGTCGAAGCATCCAGGTATGGATCAAAGTAGACATCCTGTAAACATGGTAATCCCATAGGAACAGCACTAAAGATGAGCCCTTAACGCATGCACCCGCAGAACCATATCGGCAGATTGAACCATTTGCATTCCATGACATAGATCCAGTACACACTAGAAAGTGCACAATAGATAGCAGAATATGGGCTGTACTCAGTGTAACCATATACTTTGAAAGGACAACAACTAGTTGTCACTCAGATTCCAAAGTACTGTATCATGCTTTCACAACACAGCAGGATATGTTGTAGTTCATCCCCATTTGTCCTTGAGGTGGAACATCCACTGTAGAGCAACAAAAATAAGACCAACATTTCAACAATCAGGAATAACACTAGCGGTATGCCTCCAAAGACACTGGAAACCAAAAGTGTATAGAGGACAAAATCACCCCGAATATAGTCTGGAACATGCTGACAAAGCCAGACCCAATCACATAAAAAATTGTATCACTCCTGCAGTATGTGAAGCATTAAATATACGGTGCACCTCTTCACCAAATAGTAGTGGAAGATTTATGTGCAGTAATGGTTGTATTTCAGAAGACCTTGCAACTTGGAGATCAAATGTCTCTCTAGCAGATGTTAACGTGAAGTCCTTTTGGAACAAGTCTTTCAGTCAACTTAACTAATTAAAGTTAACATTAAAAATAAGATAGCTTCCCCAATTGTATGTGCGTGTGGCAACCACACATTATTACAACAGGCAGTGACTCTGGAAACCGTCACCTCATTTGATACTCCCGGTTTCATCCTACAGCTTCCTTTGTCGTTTTAGAATCAAATAACTCCCATTTGAAAGTAATCTGAATACCGACCAAATTAGGGATGCAGTGACATCCTTCAGATAACACACCAAATTGCCCAGGGACATATTGCATGCTCAATGAAGTGTTACCTCTTCACAAACTCATGAACGGCCAAACTAAGTTTCACATTAATTTCCACTGAGAATGACTTCAGTTTCTCCATTCAGACACTTGTATTTGAAAGGCATAACCCAGGTTTTGTGAACAAATTTCTCTCCTAATGCCTCATATCTGTGTACTTAAAAGTGTTTCAAACAAGATGTAAAATGAAACGTTCAAAATTGGTAGTGAGGTAAATCCATGAATCAGCAATACAACTGATGGTGTCTCAGCTACTGTGAAGGGCAATTTTTCTAGGTGCTCTACACTTTACATTGTGTAAGTCTCGTCTTTTTTGCCATTAATTTTGTCTGTTAAATTATGAGACACAAATCGATATTTCCATTGCACATTATTTGCTTTTAAAATCTGGAATGTCCTACTCCATTGCATAATTGATCTCAGCTGACTTTGTCCAGTCTAGAAGTGAGACATGTCATTCTGCATTATATCAAATGCAGATAATATAATAATTTTCACACTATGAATACGAGTTGACAATGAGGTCAGGCCATTATCTACAACAGCTAAAGCCTTTTCCAAATTTACCCGACCAATTTTTCTTACATTTTCAGCAGTTCCTGCTAGGAAACTTTCCAAATGTTATTGTACATGGTATAAAGAAAATGTTTAGAATGTGATGATCTAGGACCCAACAAGAACTCTTGTAAATTCATGTGATCAGAAAGGAGAGCTAAGTGTTCCTTTACTGCAGATAAAGTTGAATGTTGTTACCATTGCTGGTATAACTTCCCTAAACTGTAGGTACTAACCATTCCTGCGTGATGTGTCTGCACACATTGGGGGTCTGGTCTGCCTTTGTTAAAACTCATTTGTGTTTAATAAATGTGTATGACAACCATTTATGTCTACTGCCCACACTAACCACCTATCTGAACCTTAAAGTCAAGTATTATATGTACCTATCTGCATCATGTGTTGGACTGCTCTGTTCAATTTGCAAAATGTTGCTAATTATCAAAACATGCAAAAGAGGGAATGTTTGGTGTGTTCATGTCTTTAATTTTGGCCAAACCCAGGCAGGTGAGTTTGCTGCACTGTCCTATTTAGAAACCTCATTTGTATAGGTATTAGACATGCTCTAAACAAAGCCTTAGTGCCCTGGACTTGCCATTTTTGCGTTCCCCAAATTGATTTTAACTTAATGTTGTCTTTTCAACATTCATAGCCATTTATAGATACATGGGAAATGAATGAGTCTGAATAGATCATTTATGTTTGAGTCAGAATATATTTCGTCTCTGAGGAAGAGGTAGATTTATAATAATAAGAAACTGAGTCTAAAGGGATGATCACGGAAAAACTATGCAAACTTTTTCAGGTATGTTTATTAACTACCAACTGGTGATGTTGGGCAATGTTCCCAGTGTGTGTAATTGAAAACTGCACATGGAGTACTAGCTCTGTGTAAATAATGGTGTGCCGAACAATGATAACAACATTTCACCATAATTAGAGAGAATTAAAATATAAATCTTCAGTTTTGAATACTGTATTTGATTCTAGTTCCGAAAGCAGCCTTTCACAGTGGTAATATCCCAGTTATCAGAAATAACTACCAGGAGTGATAACATCATCTGAGGAGACTTTAAATCATACTTTTTTATTGTTTTAGATTAATTAAAACCATTACAAAAATACACGTAAATAAGGTCTTTGTATGTAACAAGACAAGAGAAGTGCAAATCTAAAAGCTTAAAAGTCTCTGGTGAAAAGGTGCTTTTGTTCAGCTTCTTATGGAGTCATAGATTGTGAATTCACATATGGTATGTTTACGGTGTTAGCAGTAGTAATTGGAAGTAGAAGTTCAGTGTCTGACATTGCGAGCTGGGGAGTAGCAATTTCTGTATTATTTAATGCTTGTAGAGGTATTTCCTGTATGGTACTGAGAGGAGACAGGGAACTACCCACGAGCCCTTGTGGCCTACTGCATAGGACTGGCCACATGGTGTGGTTTGATAAGGTCAACAGATACAAACTGTTTGTTTCTACAGCTATCAAGTAGTGGCAAAATCACAGTTTTGGTACCTGCAATGCCAAGGACTGATACTGGTGCCCTGTATGATGGGCTGAGCTCCTTCTTTATAGTAATCTTCTCTTTAACTAGATCCCCAAGTTTAGGGATAAAGACAGGAATTTCTGGTTGCTCCTTCACTTCTTCAATAGCAGCACGTTTAGTAGTTTCATGTGATCGCTCATCTTGGAAGTCTTGAAGTTCCTATAAGACAGCAACACGTTAATTTACATCAAAAGGCTTACTGCTGCCACTGTACCATAATTATCAAGTTATTGAACATACACCTGGATGCCAAACAGGACATCATAGGGGATCCGGCTGCCCAAGGATCTTTTAGGCAGAATATTTAAAGCTCTGTGGGCTCCATACATGTGCTGGACCCAAGTACCTGAACCTGATACTCTAGCTGTTAAAGACTGCTTTAAGACACACTTTTTATTTTTCAATATCGATTTTTCATCAGGATGATAGGGTGATAAATAATTCATAGCCACATAAAGGGTTCCCATGGTAGCCCAGTAAGCTTAAAGGCAAACACTGATCCCTTGTCCAAGTTGTATGCAGCTACTGCATATGTCCCTATGAAGACTTGCAGATCTTTTATAACAGTTTGTCAGCCAATCACATTAGCCACACCCACAGAAATCTAGAACATGAATCCAGTAGCAATAGAAAACATGTAAATAAACCATCTAAATTAGGAGGTGCACTGTGCTAGAGATAGACATATTCAATTGTCATTTGAGACTAGGATATGTTTCTGCGGTGGAACGTTTATTTGCTGTTAAATGTGACAGCTAAGGACTTATAGTTTTGTCTTTTTGTAGAGACCAGGTCATCAATAGCGTTTCTGTAGTAAGGAAATCTTAGCTGCCATGCCAGCATGGGCAGACGGTAACCCCTCATGAGCAGCTATTTTAAATTCTAGCCTGCATCTTGATTTGGTATTACTGGATCACCCACTCCGGGAATACAAGCAAAAGATATGGTTTGGGCAGTCAGTGGATAGGAGTATTTTGCTAGATAGTTTTAGGTAAAAGTGTTCCAATGCGTGAAGCATTGACAGCTTCCATGATGTCACCATCCACTCTTGCTCTGTCAGTGAGTAATTGCAGCTATTAAAGCAGTCCTAACTGCTTCATTACAGCTTCATCAGCCAGTGAATTCCCTACAAATTGTATTCCAACATAGCGGTGACTCAATGTATGAATTACATGAGCCTGTGGCAAACATTCTTTAAGATGTGCCACCTTTCCTCAAAGCAATTTTTGCTTGATAGCATTCCCTATTGAATCTCTGAATCCATCCATGCGCCTATAATGTAAATGCTCATTAAAAGACTGGACACAGTATTATGAATCATCTACTATAAGTGCAGGGAATTCGGGATCAGTATTTTCTAGTGCCTGAATTACATATTTGTGTTCAGCCAGCTAGGAAGTACACTCCCCTAAAGACTGCGTTAATGTTTTTTGGAGGTTGGAATTCTCCATTCCTCGTGATACTGCGCACTGTTGGACAAGCTGCTGAGTATTGCTGTTTAGTTAGCTCAAACATCAGGCTGGGATGAGCCATCAGTATATGCAATACAGTCATACTGGTCAGGATGCAAACGTCCCAGGGCACAGTTTATTCTTGTTCCTATTGGAGGAGTATATATGTTATCGACAAAGGACAATACTTCTGAGTCAATTTCATGTAAAATTGATATTACTCAGGTGGGAAACAGACCAGGGCTGTTGATGAAGTTGACAGAATCGTTTCTGGCTCCTCAAAGCAGTGAATGCAGTTATATCCCTGCTTTCATGCGCTATGTTTTGGCTGAAAAAGCCATTTGAAATGTCCAAATTTGTCTTGTATTTTTTGTGCACTATGTTGTTCATTAGTGCTATACTGTGTCAACTTAGTACTGCAAACATTCATGTATGACCATTTAAATGTTTGTAGTCTAAGACTAGACAGTATGAATGGTCTGATTTCGCATTTGGAAACAAAGGATTGTTCATTGGAGAGATACAAAAATACAATGACGCCTTACTATTCTAGTTGTGTTAGAATTTCTCTAACTGGGAATTCAGCTTCATGTTTAATTGGGTATTATGGTTACACTTACAGGATAAGCCATATAAGTATAACATGATGAGGTGAGTCTTTATCCCAGCCTACATAATTTGAGTATAATGCCGGGGCTTGTGCAAGGGCCATCTCCGTGACATACGCTTGCTTGACAACTTCAGGAAAAAGTATGGAGAAAAACAGTAGTATTATTATATCTTCCCCTTGTGGGACTTTCCTAACAAAATCAGGTGGCCATTCCACTTCAGTCAAGAGAATGTTACAATTATTTGTTAAATTTTCCCCAAAAAAGACTTTAAAGGTACGAAGTATGTCTGTCTCAATTTGGATGTCCAAATCATTCAGTCTGTCAGGAGGGCTAACTCGTTGTTATGGCGTTTCAACTTCGATAAATTCATTATTTGCTGTCGCAACCAGAAACTCTTGGAGGTTCTGGTAAACTGTCATGACCACTGCCACGCTGTCTAGCAGTATTAGGGCCCACGTCTTGTTCTGAAGTAGTGTCCTCAATACATGAAGCACATTTATTGGAAATCCCTGCTACTTTCTACTTTTTTAATTGAGATTTTTGTTATGGAAGTTTTGCTTCCTTTTTTATGATGATGTCAGATGAGCATTGTGAGTCATTCTCAGTTTCACAGACTTTTCTTGTCTACGCTCTGATCATCGTCCTCTCTGAGTGTTTGTCTGGTGAGTCCTGAAAAGACCATGAATGATGTGTATCAGTATACTGATATCCATCGCGCTGTTTAATTGATTCACTGTTAAGCATTTTATAACGCTATTCATTTGACTCCAGTTGCGGAGATCCACCCTTTGTTTTTGTTTTTTCTTTATTTCTTTATTTTTTGTCTTATACCAGCATTTTTTAGAAGACTTCCAAATTATCTAGACCCATAGATGTATAGGTTTCAGTAATCATTTTTGGTAGTTCACGTTCGTGGTCTGCAAGGGTACTTGCACAAGGAAATGGAAGACTGACAATGCTGCTGCTTTCCCTTTTATTTTACTGAAAAAAATTGAGGTAACTGTGGCATAATTGGCAATTAGATTAATCCTTAAATCCAGGGTAGGGCATCCCCATATTAATTTTGTATTTGTTTTAGCACTCCAGGCAAAACAGCAATACATGGTTTACCATGTGTTATGGTATTTCATGCAGGAAAGAATGTGCCATAAGTGGCACATTCATCCTCAGGTTAACCAGGCACATTGTGAGAATTCTATGTTTGTTTTGGGGTCCTGTCAAGGAAAACATGCTTCAAACAGGTTTGTTTTCTGTGCAACCCAAAACGGAAATTCCTTCCGTCTGGAGGGAACTTTACTCCAATAGCATTCAAAGTTAATGGACTAATTGCAGGGATGGCTAAATGTAGCCACACAGCTTGAACAAAGCTCATTGGGGTTGCTCTTATTATTCACATAACAAACTATGTCGAACATCTGTACAGTCTAACTAGAACTGTGTAAAGAGCACAAAGCTTCACCACCATTTAGTGGTGTTAATGTTGGATATGGTGTATAGCCAGGTATGATTGGCCAATGTCCTCTCTTATTGCTGGGAGACTCAGTCTTACATTGTTTGGTGCATGTTGAAGGGTGCCTTGGAACCAATCCGTATGTTCCTGAAATGTTAATGCTATTTATAAATCTTCATCTGCTCTGTATTGGCCTGGTATTACAGCTGGAGTGTATGTGTAAAATGTTTGTTTATTAGTATCTACTGCAGGAAAAGTGATCCATGAATAGAATACCCCCGTTTTGTATTCTTCATGGGCCTCAAACACAAAGGTACATCTCCACCTGTAAGAGGGAGCCCTTGTTGTTGTAACATTGCAGTCACAACTTGCCTACAATTAAGGGGAATCATTTCTATGTGCGACATATTTAAGGAACGGAATTCAAAGAAGGGAAAAATGATAATGGGGTATTCTTTTAAAAGTTTCAAAGCTTGAACAGCCTACAGACAATAGGAGGGTTTTCCTATTTAGCTGAGGAGGAGTAACCTTAATACCACAGACGTCTCTGTATAAGGTGAACAGGGGCCTAGGACTACTCAGTAGACCCATCAAATTAGTACCTGACCTAGAACACTGGGAGTGCCATATCATACAGTTCCTACGAATCAAGTAGAATTGTGTATCCAGACAACATAGCTATCATAACATGGGGACTGAGTCCTCACATATCATCAGAGTATTTTGGTCCAATTCCATGCTAGCTCACAGTGCGCCACCTGAACCCCTAACATGCCAGGGTACCAGATGGTAGTTGTAACCTCAGTACATGACGACTCTAATTCCCCAAGGAAACCATGGAAACAGATCTATCCTTTCATTGTTATTCAGCATGCCCAATGGAGGCACAGGAAAGATAGAAATAGTCTTTTCAAACTTTCATCGAAACAATTGTATTCTTTTGTTTCATCTTTCTTTATTGGAGTTTTTACATAGAACGGGGAGAGGGGTACAGGGGAAGAGAGCATGATACATGGGATGAAAAACAGTGCAAAGCAGGACAGTACATGGTAGAGGGCATAAATGGCATACGTGATAGCCTGCTAGGCCCAGTACAGGCATGAGCTTGATGGGGACGGTATTATGAATGAATGTATAAAAAGGCATTTATACAGCGCGTGCATATTCCAAGGAGTGTCCCGGCTCTGGCCCCTGTGAGGAAACCTGCCCTCTGCTAAAAATGTTGATCTCGTTACTCTTTTTGTTGGAATAGCCATGTTTATATAGATGTGCACTGAGTGAAAGTGTGCACTAGTCCACAGTCAGATCTGCCTAGCTTAAACCAAGCTTAGCCCGCTGCAACCTTAAAAGTGCAAATACGATAGGCAGCTGCTTGAAAGTCTTAAATACACCCTCTAAGTCACACAGTGAGGGAGGACTAGAGTGGGCTAGAGTGGGCTGTGTTTTTTTTTTTTTTTTTGTAAAAAAAGAGGATCAAATGACATACATACTCCGTTGCATGTGCTGCAGATGCACTCCTTTTCACAATAGCGGAGCTAGTAAGTCAATATTCAAAGTCAGAGTCAATGTTCAAAGTAACCCAATATTGCCAAGACTCCAATGCCCATAATGCCTTGCACCTATATCTCAGCTTCATTGCATCCTTTCTTATAAGGAATGAGCAATTAAGGGCTATTCCAAAAGCTTCTATTAAGCCCCCCCTGTGTTTCTCCTTACCGCTGATGCTGCTCTCCGCTTTGGTGCAGTATTACCTTAATGATTCTTTAAGCGTTTTTCTAGGCGCTTTAAATGAGGAAAGAAAACGGTCTGCAAACCACCTCCATTTCGTCCTGTTGTGACGACTCCTGCAGCAGACCACAACCGGACACCCCAATCCGATCTAACCCGCCTGCAGCAGTACCTCCTGGGACGGCTGGTTTTCCTCGAGGGAAAAGAACAAAGGCACCGGCATTAGGCTTGCCGTCGGCGATTTCAGAGGGGGAAAGCGCATCTGTTACTCACCGCAACGCGGGGAGACACGCGACCTCTCGCTGTGAAATTGCAATCCTTTCTTCGGTCATCCGGACACCACGGAGCTGCCGCGACCGGCTTTCAGCCCGCCGCCATGTTCCTCGTGGGCGTCACCCCGGACAAGCTCCTGCAGGGTTGAGATCAAGCGACACTTATATGCTGGAAGAACGCCGCCGATGTTTATGGAGCAGGTTTCGCTCTGCACTGTTCAAAATTAAACTCGGAAGCCTAGTAATACAACCACCTAAACAACATCTTACTAAAATAGGCCTCGAGAAAAAAAAACTTTACTCTCCTGCAGCAAAGTGCAGGGATAGGGGGACTAGAGGGGAAGAGGCTCCAGGACTTACTACTGGAAGGGGGGGTTGTATGGATCACACGCAGCCTGGTCCCCTAAAGTATTACAGCACGACTGAATTCACTGAAGTCACTGAAAGTTTAGAGCAAGAGCCAGTTCTGCTGAAAGCTCCTGAGTTAGGCGGGCCAGAATCAACAGAGGCAGTATCATTTAAGACCACAGAGCAAGCCAAGGTGGAGATAAGTTTAACTTCGGTAAAACAGGGTTACATTCTTCCAGTAAGAAGAAACAGGTATCAGCTTAGATCCAGGGCAGGATTAAAAGAGAAAGAGGCTCTACAATTTGAAGAGAGAGAGAGACCTATGCCACTAACCCCCTGTAAAAGCAAAAAGAAAAAGAATATTTCAGTCAAAAAGTTCAAAGGTGCACCTCACGAGGGCCAAGTGGTAAAAAGTACTCCATCCCTAAAATCTTTTTTTAAGGTCCTGGATCAGGCTAAGCGTTCCGCAGTGCAGTTGGAGGGCAATCCCGGCTCTACCCCTTTAACAAATAGATACAAGGTCTTAGAAAATCTAGACAATATGGAAAATGCAGACGAGGCCGAGAGTGTAACAGAAAACTTGGCTAACTTGACTAAAGCCCTTACAACAGACTCAACTAAAGCCCCCACAATAGATAAAACCCGAGGAAACCAAGACACCAGACCCAAGAGTCAGGTTGCAACAGTTAAATTTACACAGAGCAGTTCTAAGGAGGCAGATGAGGTGATTAGGACATTACACGCAAGTAAAGATAATCATTTAGACATGAGCGAGCAGGAAAGTGACCGTATAGGAGACCTCTTTCGATCCTTGAGAGTAGACATGATGTCGAAATTTGAGATATCGGAAAACAATCAAAAAGCAATACAGGACAGATTCGATATGTTAGAATCTAAGCTTGAGGAGGTCACTCTGCGTACAGGGAAACTTGAAATAGAGACGGCTGCCTTGGACAAAACTGTACATGAAAATAAAAAAGATATAGAACATCTCAAAGCCCAGAATAGATTACTGGTAATGGACATTGAACGGATGGAGACTCATGCTAGGAGGAATAACCTAAGGATCTTGAAAATACCTGAAGGGGAAGAACTGGAGGATTTAAAGGGATTTGTCTGCAAACTCTTGAGAGACGGCGTTCTAAATGATCGTCCAGATATAAATTTGGAGGAAGAAATCCAGAGGGTGCACAGAGACCCCTACAAGAGGCGTACGGACAGGAAAACTCCCAGGAAAATACTGATAAACTTTCAGACATACAGTGTAAAAGAGCTTATCCTAGGGCGATCCCTTACGAGAACAGATCTACGGTATAACTCTAGTCCCTACCTTATCCGGTCGGACATCGGTGCAAAAACTGCGCAAAGACAATGGGAACTGGGCACTAGAATGCCGGACCTAAGGTCTTCGGGAGCACATGTCCAGATGAGATTTCCAGCTATGCTCAGGATTATGTGGAAAAACAGGACATATAGTTTTACACAGCCAGAGGAGGTCGACAATCTTCTAGATCGAATAAGAAGCGAGCAGGAGGAACAGGAACAGGAATAGGTCCGGAATAGGTCCGGATAAATAAGCTGAGTAATTTGTCGAAGATATAACAAAAAGATGAAAGGAATAAAAGGGAATAGAAAGGGAAAAAAAAAAAAATGAAAGGAATGGATAAAAGGGGGAAAAAAAAAAAAAAATAAATAAATAAATAAAGGAAAAAAAAAAAAAAAAAAAACACTATATAATACAAAAAGGGAAATGGTGGAGGGAGAATTTGAAAGAAAAAGAAAAGAAAAAATAAAAAAAAAATAAAAGATTGTTTGAGTTGGCTGAATGATAAAAAGGGGACACGAAGATTTATTCGCGATATAATTAGTCTCATTTGAATATAGTAAATGGGGAATTGGTGAGGGGGGAATTTGAAAAAGTAAGGGACTATATAAGTAGGCTGTATGATAGAAATGGGGGACATGAAGATGTATTTGTAATTTAACTTGTCTCACTTGAATACAGTAAATCGGTCAAGGGCACCACATGGGGGCTCCGAAAGGCGAAGTCATCGCCAGGTATGTTAGGGGGGTTCCTCAGGGGGGGGGTGTTCAAGGGGCAGGGGGAGGTGGGGGGGGGAAATAAAAAATAAAAAATCCTCATATATAAATAATTGCTTGATGTATAAAAAAAAAATAGATGGGTGCGTGAGTACATCAGAACTATGACCAATTTATATAAGCTTAAGGTCCTGTCATGGAATATTAATGGTTTAGGGGAAAGAATAAAACAGAACAGAATTTGTGAATTCTTAAGAAATTCGGACGCTCAAATTATAATGTTACAAGAAACACATTTGGAGGCAACAGTATGTGATTCTCTTTTTAAAAAGTGTAGGTGGGTACAGGATATAATCAGTTCCAGGCAGTTAGGTGTCACCAGGGGAGTTTCTATTATAATTCGATCGAACAGCGGGATTAGTCTGAGAAGTTTTGAGACGGATCAATCAGGGAGGTGGCTAGTTGCACAAGTACACATTCAAACTATCCCACATACTTTCGCAGTGTACTATGGTCCTAACGAGGACAATCCAGCTCCGCTTTCTAAACTAGAACTAGCTTTATTTACAACAACTGGTCCTCTAATTCTTGGAGGGGATTTCAACCTGGTCTTCGACCAAAAATTAGACAGAACTTCTAAGGCCAAATACCATGCTCCCTTAAAATCACTTGCCATCTTGGATGCTTTAATGAAAGACTTCACTCTAGTGGATGTCTGGAGAAAAAAGTACAAATCGCAATTAGGTTTTACTTTTTATAGTAAAAAATACAAGAATTATTCTAGAATAGATCATTTCTTGGCTGACCAACATCTTCTTAAAGATATTAGTTATCTCTCTTTCACACCGTCTGGATTATCGGACCATGCAGTACTAGAAATGGAAATTAAACTTAATATAACTTTATCAAAACCAAGGTGGACTCTGGAAAGATCCTTTTTATTGGATAACCAGTTAAAAGCAGCTGTTAAAGACAACACATCAGAATTCTTTTTAATAAATTCAGGATCCTCCTCTCCCCAGATAGTATGGGAAACATATAAGGCTTACCTGAGGGGTGTTTTAAGTACCCTAATATATCATAAGAGAAAAAGTATAAAAATAAAAAGAAAGGAAGACCTAGCAATAATATCTAGAAAGGATCTTGAACTACAAAATGCAATACTAACAAACTCCAGAGAAATACTTGCGTTAGAGAAGGAACTTGTTGACTTGCAGCTCCAGTTAAAAATTTCGGATGAAAGAATCCTTAAAGAAAAATGGGAGTCCAGCAGATTAAAAAAATTTGAGTACGGAGAGAAGTGCGGAGCACTCCTGGCCTGGAAAGCTAGAGAAGAGAGAACGAGAAATAACATTAAAGCGTTGGTACTTAGACAGACAGGTAATCTGATAGAAACAGACGCAGAAATAAGAGAGGAAGCTAGGTCCTTTATGAGGAGTCTCTACACGGAAGATAAAGATCCCACGGGGGCGGATTTAGAATCCCGGTTGAGTATAAAGCATCTGCCACAAATGTCCGAATCAGAAAAAGCATACTTGGAATCTGAGATAACAGATGGGGAAATTCTAAACCAGTTGAAGAAAATGAAAAAGGGGAAAGCTGCAGGCTCAGATGGGCTGCCAGTGGAGATTTATACGGACAATAAAGATCAATTAATAACTCAATTAAGAGAACTTTTCAATTTTTTATTGATCCAAGGCCATTCTATACCTTCCTCGTGGGGAGAAGCTATCATTACGCTTATACCCAAGCCTAATAAAGACCCGAAAAAAATTGAGTCCTACAGACCTATTTTGTTACTGAATTCGGATATGAAGATTTACTCAGGCATCTTGGCCACCAGATTATCAAAGGTAATAAAATCCATAATCCACCCTGAACAGAGAGGCTTTATCCCGGGGAGACAGTTAAATGAATTAACGTTTCAAGCTATAGGGGCGGTAGATTATGCAAATGCTAAAAATCTCCCACTGGCGCTGGTGGCCATAGATGCGGCTAAGGCCTTCGACCAGGTCAATTGGAAATATCTTTGGGCCACAATGGCGGCCTTCGGGCTCCCCAAAATTTTCATAGAGGCGGTCAGATCCTTATATCACCGCCCTAAGGCTAAGGTTTTAGTTAACGGAATTTTATCTGAGTGGTTTGATATATCACGAGGCACTAGGCAGGGTTGCCCTCTGTCCCCCCTTCTGTTCGATGTTTATATGGAGCCTTTTGTTTGCGGGATTAGAGAGGACAATATTATTCAACCATTCCAGCTTGGAAATTTGTTTTTAAAGGTGGCGTTGTACGCTGATGATCTTCTTTTATATACCTCTGATCACTCGGAAGCAATCCCAAGGTTATTTTTTTTATCCGAGGAATTTGGGAAACTGTCCGGGTACCAGATTAATAAGGATAAAACAGAGATCATGGGGTGGAATAATAACACACATATAGCTGGTGCAAAACAGAGTATGAGGTACCTGGGAATCCACTTAACTCAATCTTTAAATGATACCACTTCTCTCAGTTGGCAGAAGGTGGTTAAAGATATTAATAAAACTTTAACAAGATGGGGGAACTTGCCTTTAAACATTTACGGTCGGGTCAACCTTATCAAAATGACAATTCTTCCTAAATTGACCTTTTTATTTAATTGCATCCCCCTTTCATTTTCACTGAAAGACATCAACATTTTACAGGGCAAAATTGGATCTTTTATATGGGCCTGCAAGTCAACAAGAATCGCATGGAAGAAATTAAGGAGGGGTTTAAAAATAGGAGGGCTAGCCCTCCCCGACATTCTCTCATACTGTCATGCATTCCATTTTAAAAATTTTAGGCTTCTTGCAAACAAGTTGGACGCATCATCACAGGGCCGCCTGTTTCAAGCTTTACTAACTGATTTACCCTACGACCATGATTACTTCACTTTTAAGTTTGGAGACCAGAAATTTTTCAAAAAAATCCGCCTTAAAATCCTACAGACTGCATTAAAAAATTGGGGTTTTATGAGGAAGACATTTAATATTTCCTATTATCATACACATTCCCCGATCTGGGATTCTCCTGGCACACCTCAATGCCTCCAGGATCAATTATCACAACCCTTGAAAACAGCTGGCTTCAAAAAATGGGGAGACCTCTGGGCAGACTCGGGCCTAATGAGTTGGAACACGCTGGCACAGCTTACGGTGGGACAGTTGACTAGGTTTAAATATTACCAGCTGTCCGCTTGGTGGTCTAGTCAAAGTATGCAAAGGGAGGAAGATACAGATATTTTTGAGGCAATCGGCAGAAGGGGGAAATGGGTAAAAGAGTTATCTTTTTGGTACAATTCAATGGTCAAAGAAGAGGAGATTGAACTGTACCCGGAGATAGTAAAGTTATGGGGAAACAGCATAGCAGAGCCCCCTGAAGAAGTCTGTAAGGCATGGTTAGACTCTTTTTCCCTTTCACAGAGGCTAATTAAACCCGCTAATTTAAGGCGAAATCACCTGTTTACGGCTCACAGAGTCTATTGGACTCCGGCTAAATTACACAGGATAACACAAAACAACTATTATTGCCCCCGCTGTAACCAGAACGCCGCGGATGATATCCACATCTTTCTAGAATGTCCAGCCATTCAAAATTTCTGGAAAGCGATAATGGATTTCTTGGGAGATGTACTTTCAACAACTATTGCATGTTCTCGCAGATTAGTCTTTTTTGGCTTTCTGAAAGAATATAACATCAAGGATTTGGATACTCAATTCATTTTTTACACAATAATTATTGCAAGGAGACAAATATGTATGGAGTGGAAGTCAGCGGCTCCCCCTAGATTTGCAGTATGTTTGAAGTACCTAATGGAAGTGTGTAAAATGGATCAGGCTGGCCGCAGCGAGAGTTTGGAGAATGTCTGGTCTAAACTGATGGTCTGGATAAATAGGTGAGCAGTCCTGTGATTATGCCAGAGGTTGTGTAGGTCCTGTCCTCCACCAGGCCTAGGGTGCCCAAAATAGGTCTGGAGGAGTAGGATAAGGAAAACAGCCTACCTCTGGGAACCCCTGTTCGCTATGATACTGTTTTCCATGGTGGACCAGAAAGAAAAACAACAGTATAAGAGGCAACAGTGAGACCCATCTAGAGCATATATATTCTGGTGGCATATATGAGGACAAAAAAAAAATATAAAAAAAAAAAAAAAGGAATAGCCATGTTTACATTTTTTTCATAAACATAGGTAGGTCTGAAATGGACCAGAGTTCTCTAGGGAGTCTATTCCAAGTCTTTAAGCCAAGGAAAGAGAACGATGTTCACCCATTTTTGCCTGGTGAATTTTGGGAATCCTGGCTAAAGAGGTGTGGGAAGATCACACTTCTCTGGGGGGGGCATATGCACATATCCTCCGCCTCAGATAGACTGCTCCTTTCCCATGAAGAGCTTTATGTGCCAGGTCCTGGGCCTTTAAACTAATCCTCTTTTTGATATGGAGCCAGCGTATTGCACCCAAATATGGAGTCATACGCGTTCTTGAAGCCAGATTGAGAATTAATCTAGATGCTGCATTCTGTACTACCTGCAGACAGCTGAGCAAGTAGTCTCAAAGGCCCAAGTAGAGTGGATTTCCATAATCGAGTCCTGCGGTGATCAGGGCTTGGACTAAAGTTTTCCTAGTCTCTATTGACAAAAAAGGAACGCATTTCTTCAGAGAGCGTAGGATCCAAAAACAGGAATCTGCCAGTGTGTGAATGTATTGTTGAAAAGAGAGGACAATACCAGATTTAATTCCCACATTTTTACTGCATTTTGTTGTGGGCCTGGGGTAGGAGTATCTTGCACCCACCACGTCCGTCGCCAAAGAAGAAGATCTCAGTTTTATCAGGGTTGCATTTAGGTTGGTGTATCGATTACCAGTTGAACACATTGGAAAGACAGAATTTAAAGGCCTTTCCATCAAATTCCATTCCCTTTTCAAAGGTAAAAAGAAGTTAAGTATGGTCTGCTTATAATATTACTTTGGCCCACCTAAATTAGGACGTAGGTACGCTGTCTCAGTGCCGTCCATGAGGTTCATTAGAAAAAGGGGGCACGGCAGACTGTAGTGCAGTGTGATGAAGGCAAAGGAAGATGGAGTGGGAGGGTGGGGTTGGGTTGGGGGTAGAGACAGGACAGAGGTAGGGGGTTCCACAGGCCTGAGGGGAGGATAGCCAGAATAGAGAAAAAAGAGAAAAGAAAATAGAGAAAAAAAGGAGGGAAGTTAGAGGGAGGGCTTGCATCGGAAAAAGAGGAGGAAGGAAGGAGAAGAGAAGGGGAAGGGGGTAGGGTCAAGAAGGGAAATGTGTGAGAGGGAGTAAGGTGAGTACCCGAAAGGGGGGCCAAAGCGAGCCTCATGGTCAAGAACAGCAGCAGGGGAGCATCCAGTCTTGCAGGAATGGTGCCAAATTGAGGATGAAGGGTTCGCCCTGTCCTGCATATTATAGATCTGATACATTTCCGAGATCCATTCGTCATGGGAAGGGGATATGGGTGAGCACCAGTGGTGGAGGATGCAGTTCTTGGCAGTCCCCAGCACCGTATGTAGTAGGCAATTCTCAAGTCGCAAGAGGTCTGGGGAGTCCGAAAGGCAATACAGTAGGATCAAATTATGGGGTAGGGGAGTTGTGACTCAAAGGGTTTCACTGAGAGTGACCCCAACCACCTCCCATAAGGGCCGGACCATGGGGCAGTCATAGATAATATGAACCAGGTCGGGCAACCACTACCGCAGCAATTACTATCACAACTCCAGCAGTCCATGTGAGACAGCAGGTCTGCTGCCCGCAACTTCACCGGGGTCCAGTGCCAGTCATGCATGAATTTAAAGTGGCAGAACTTCAGCCGTGCCTCTCTGTCGAGCAGATTTAAGAAGAAGAGATAGCACCCAAGGACATAGGTGTACCGTGGCAGTGTCGCCATCCTTACTCCCTGCACCCTGCCCCAGAGCAATAGGCTGAGGTGGGTCCACTTTTCAAAGTCCAGCTTCATGCGCTTCACCAGGGGGTTGAGGTTATCAGCCACCATGCAGTCCAGGCCACGGTTGATGTAGATCCACAAGTACTTCTACTGAAAAGGGTTGGTGGAGACCACAGCTCTGGTGGTTGCCTGGGACATAGGCAGCCCCTTGCTTTTGTCCTAGTTGATCTAATAGCTCGAGAGCGCTGCAAAGTCAGATACTGCTTCATAGATGGCCGGTAGGGAACAGGAAAGGTCTGAGAGTTTGAGAAGGATATAATCGGCGCATAGATAGATGGTGGGCATTCCCAAGGGAATAGGAATTCCGGTCACTTGCAGGGATCGATGCAGGGAGGCTACAAGTGTCTATTATCAACAAAAGAGCGCCAGTCAGACACAGGTGAAAACCTATATCTAGTTAAACAAAAGGTGAAATCTACCTACAAGTGAGTGGTCATGAATGATGTGAGAGGGAATGGAAAATTATTTATTCTCTAAAAGAACCCTCACTCACCCTAGAGGTGACATGCTTCATCATGGGGTTCGGTCACGGGGGGGGGGGGGCGACTATCCCCACCTGTGTGCTACCACGCCTGCAAGTGCAGCGGAGCTGGTATGTGTGAAGGAAGTGATCAGTGTAAGGGTGTGTGATAAAAGATCACAACTGTGCCTCAAAAAACTTTATTAGGGGCCAGTTGTTCACATTAAAAACTGTGAGGTCACTGGACTTTTTAATTTTTATCCAGGGCCTTAAAAAGTGAATTGGTCAACATGTTTCTGCTGGTAGTGCTATAGTCAGCTCAGCTTTCTTCAGGACGATCCAGGCCCCAGGGCAGAACCGAGTAGGTGTAAATGCGGCGAGCCTCCCAGCAGCAAGTATGACTGAGAGTGAAAATGTGCCCTACCCTGTGAGCCCATGAAGCGTTTTGCACCATGAAGCAATAAACTCCACCTGATGATTAACAGGAGTCCTATGGACGGGTAAAACCGTGAGTTATTCTGAGGAGAGTAATAATATTTGATCTTCTCTTTTGCTATATTCCTAATGGTGTGGGCAGGCCTTAGCGTGTCTGGACCCCCGTAGGATTTGTTCTTTTTTATAATCTGGTCCTGAAGAAAGCTGAGCTGACTATAGCACTACCAGCAGAAACATGTTGACCAATTCACTTCACACATACCAGCTCCGTTGCACTTGCAGGCGTGGTAGCACACAGGTGGGGATAGTCGCCCCCCCTGTGACCGAACCCCATGATAAAGCATGTCACCTCTAGGGTGAGTGAGGGTTCTTTTAGAGAATAAATAATTTTCCATTCCCTCTCACATCATTCATGACCACTCACTTGTAGGTAGATATCACCTTTTGTTTAACTAGATATAGGTTTTCACCTGTGTCTGACTGGCGCTCTTTTGTTGATAATAGACATTAAAATAAGGGGTGGGAGAGTAGCCACTATTCCCTTCCTCTCTTGTTGTATATACAGGCTACAAGTGTCTCCATGGCAATAAGGAACAGGGGGGTTGACAGTGGGCAACCCTGCCAGGTCCCCTCATGAACTGGGAACAGGTCTGAGAGGAAACCTCCACAGTTAACGTGGGTGGCGGGTGAGTCATATAGCCATCGGACCATAGTTATGAATTCTTCTCCTAGGCAAAATCTCCGGAGCATCGCAAACAGGTATTCCCATTCAATCCTGTCAAATACCTTCTCAGCATCTAGGGAGAATTGAGCACATCATTGGGCATATCCTAGGCTGATCAAAAGGCATGAGCAAGAGTATGAGGGTGGGTCCTTGAGGAGCACTCGGGGACAAACCCCATCTGCGTCCCTGTGAGCAGGGGAATAGACATGCTGCACTCGCAGAGGAGGGTGCCCATCACAGGTTAGGGTAGAACCACAATGACAGCTCGGTTCAAAATGGTGTCGAAAGAGCCAATGCGTTCGGCCTCCTGGGAGGCCTCATAGAGGGAGTCCACTATCTCCTACCCTGCCCATTTATAATACTCCACAGGAGAGCTATCTTCCCCAGGGCCTTTGTGGTATCAGAGCCAAATGACAGTCTGTGCTATCTTTGATTTGGTGATTCTCCCTGGAGTAGGTCCCTACCTGACTCACTGAAGTTAGAGAGATACACACTTCCAAAAAGGGCCTCCAGGGGAGCGGGTCACCACCTCCTGCATGTATAGGGCCTGGTAGAGTCCTCGCACCTGTTCACAGTATTCTGTGGCCAAGTGAGGACGGTGCAATCTGTGGATTTGATGGCTGGAATGGCCATGGCCTCCTCCTGCTGGTGCAGTTGGGCTGTTAGTAGCCGCCCGCCTTTTCACCCTGCTCATAATGGTAGCCTATCAGACAATGGGGGGCATACGCGGCCGTTGAGGTGTATAGTGCATTAAGGTCCATACAGTTCTTCTCCAGGCAACGCTGGAGTGGGTAAAGGGTTGGCTGTATAGAGGCAGGTGAAAGTTGCAGTGTCTAACTCGAAGGTCTTTTGCTGTATTGCCCAGAGTGCATTGGTGAAGGCAGTGTCTCCCATTATTTGGCCATGGATGGTCTCTTTGGCAGCACCCCCTAGTTGTATTCTAGGTATGTGAAAACCATAGCTGAGACTTGCCCTGAGGCTGCGATAGTGCAAGGCGTTGAGGCGCCCTGATTTGAGGCCTGGGAAGGAGAGCCCAAGGACGAGGGAGAGGGTTGGCAGGGCGTGGTCTGAGTTAGCACCCTCAAGCCTCAACATCTCTTGAGAGAGGCCACCACAGACTGGGAGACCAGAAAGTAATCTAAACTGGATTTAGTGCCATGTACTGGCGATGAGAAAGTATACTCCCTTTCCTCAAGGTGTGAGAGGCGCCACCGATCCACGAGACTGTGGTCCAATATGAAATTCCCCAGGAGGGCCTCGTCTGAATTATTGCCCACGTCCAGTGGGCTGGTGCGGTCAAGAACCACATCTTGGACTAGGTTCCAGTCCCCTCCAAGGAGCAAATGGGCAGCCCCGATTTCCGTGATGAGGCGGTTGAGGCACAGGAAAAATTGGCACTTGGGTCTCAGTGGCTCGTACACCGACTAAACACATTGTCCGTTCGCCAATTTTAAACGAAAGCATAGCAAACCTTGGGATCAGTCCAAGTCTTAGGAATAGTGATGGGAAAAAACATACGTAAGAGAATCGTCACGCAACATTTCCTGAGTTCCTCGCCAGTCGCAGCCAGGCAACTACTATGGAACACCTTGCCCACTCAGTCACGTCGCAGTTTCTCCAATTTCAACTGACAGCGATGGGTTTTCTGCAGTAAGGCTACCTCAACGTGTTTGGACTGCAGATAATATAGTACCTTTTTGTATTATGAGGGGAGCTGGGTAGCGGTATTAGCCATCACGATGCAGGAGCAATAAAGTGTGAGGGGGCTGAGGAAAGGAGAGAGCAGCAGAAGAAAGTGAGTGAGCAGTGAAAAGGGAAAAGAGGAGAGAGTATAGATCCCGGATGGGGGGAATGCAGGTGAATGGTAGGGAGAAAGAGAGGATTGAGTGGGAATGGAGGGGGAAGAGAACGCTGGGTAAAAAAACTGCCGATTAGACACAACCAGGAAGTTTAAGGACCGGTCAGGTGGCAAGGGGAGGAAAAGGTGAGCTGTCACCCATCTGAGGTTGGGGTCCTCGATGGGAGCCAGGAGTTGTGTGCTGCTGGGAGTCCATGGGCGCCAGAGGTCCCAAGACAGGACAGGATGATTGGAAGGATGAGGGGTCAGGGTGAGGTGGTGACAGAGCGATGGAGCTGAAAGGGTGCTGAGTCAGGGGTACTGGGCCTCATGGTCTTGGGGTCCAGAGGAGATCGATCATTGTCAACATGGAGGGAGCTGGCATTAGAGATGCTAGTGTGCAGTCCTGGGTACAAGCATAGGATGTTATAAGGGCAGCAGAGGCGGGCTGGGCAATGAGGGATGCAGGCTGAGATATTGCCTCACTAGACAGTAGTGGTCCTCATTGTGGGGGAGAGGTTTGTAAGACAGCGGCAGTCATGTCTAAAAGCTCATCACAAGGCATGGTAAAATAGAGCAAGACATTGCAAAGCATCACAAAATCGTGGCAAGGCAAAACAAAACAGTGCCATATAGTGTAAGGCATTGCAGAACATGGCACACCATAGTAAAACACTGAGCAATAGTGCGATACAGTGCAAGGCTTGCAAGAGTATATGAGGACATGGCAGGGCCACAGTGCAAGAGGTAGATATTTCAGCAGAAAGGGTTGACTCTGTCAGCTGTTTGCAGTATGTTGATTGTTCTGTAGAGCAGCTGACAGAACAGGGGAGCAGGAGCCGCAGCAAGGAGGGACATGCCTCAGTCCACAAGCTGTGCAAGTTTCAATGGGGATCTGTATTTGTCACGGCCTTGGCCATGTGTAATATCAGCCGCCACTCTGAGGGCCATGCCTTCGCCATCCTCTGAGCAGGCTGAGTGATCCTGCAGCCTGTCTTGTTGATGACCCCCACTAGAGCTTTGGCATCCACCTGTAGGGGGTGCCTGGCTGGGTGGGTGCAGTTGAGAAGTCCAGAAGCACAATGTCCATCCCTTTACTCCGTGAGGACATCCAGAAATTATTGTGGATCTCAAAGGTCTAGAACGTCATTGATCTGCTCTCCTTCATAATTCACATGTGTGCTAGCTCAAATAGTTTGAATTTGAGGTCCTGTTTCTGCAGTTGGGATCTCCGGGCCAGAAAGGCTTTTCTCTTGTCCTTTAACTCTTGTGAGAAGTCTGCGGCAATGTAGATCTTGTGACCCTCAAAGTCATAGGGACAGTGGGAGCGGGTCACAGTCAGGAGCTGTCATACCCAGTGGTGACAGAGAAAGCAGATAATGAGGTGTTGTACCCTCTCTGATGCTTCAGGGCATGGGGGGCCTAGGTGTTGGGCCCCTGGATTTCAAAGGGGGTTGAGAAAGTCAGCCTGGTGAGCGTGGGGAAAAGGTCCCTGAGGAAGCCCCTAACACCTGTGCCTTTGACGTGTTCCGGGAAGTCGAAAAACCTGATATTGTCCCTGAGGCTCTAGTCCGCTAGATGTGTGATCTTGCTGCGTAGGTACCAGAGCTCATTGTCCTGTTCAAGGAGGTGGTTGAGGGTGTCTTCCACTGTTGAAAGATGGTGCTCCACCCCTTTCACCCTGTCCTGAAGTCTTTCAATGTTGAGTGGGAAAAAAGAGGTCCGGCTATCCATAAGGGCGGGTGCAGGTCTCATGTGGGCAGAGAGCGGACCCACCTGCTGACAGGGGACAGGGGTAGAGAACAAAGAGAAGTTGTGGCACAAGAGGGCCCAACGTCCACACTGTGGTGAGTGCTATCTCTACCAGGCCAGATAGCATTTTCCCAGCATTAGCACCAGTCTCAGCCTCAGACAAGCTGCTCTGAGGGGTACATCACAGCTTTTGCTGAGTCTGCTTCGGGGAGGATGGATCCATTCTTCGGGCCATAGGGCGATCCTGGTGCCTACCGACTGTGATTTTGAGAGGCATGGGTGCAAACAGGGTCAGCAAGGTAGAGGTGTGCAGGAGGCCAGTCTTGGCTAAAAATCCCATGAGGGTCGAAAGGGGGAGCAGGAACACCGCATGGGAGGACACATTAATACATGCTCCCAATGCATGGAGGGAGTGTTTCCACAGTTCAGCGTAAGGAGGAGTGGAGGTGCAGGCCTCCAGCGGTAAAGGAGAGGGACAGTGGGGGGGGCGAGAGATGCCCTATGAGGTATGCAGAAAGAAGCCTCTCCTCTGGTGCAGTAGGCCCTTTTGCTTCCGTGTGGACCCAGCTGAGTCTGTGCACCTCAAAAAGAGAGAGGTGCTGTGATGTATGCTTCAGGGGGAGCAGGATCCCAAGATAATGCCCACTGGTGCTCCTAATCCCTGGTGAGTTGCCAAGTCTGTTCGATCAGCTGTCCTGTGGCACCAGGTTTTTACAGTATGTTGTAGTCGGGCCATTGGTGCCGCTGCCCGGCAATTGATGAGGCGGAAAGTGGGCTTTGCCGCTCCAGTGCAGGTCGCGTCAGGGCATCTACTATAGGTGTCCCTATTTGTGCTGCGTGCCCCTGCGGCCAGAGATATGAGCAGTTGTATTATTTGCAGGTGGGTGCCCAGTGGAGGGTGTTGGTGTCTCCTCAGGTCGGGCATGTCATCGGTGTAGGGTGGTGCCATGGGCTGCGCCCATGTTCTGATCTGCAGCCCCCTGAAGAGTCGAAGCACCTCCTGGTGCCACATACAGGCTGCTGGGGGGAGAGAAATACCATAGTCAGGAGTCCCCGATATATAGGTTGGAGCCAGAGGTGTCACAATTAAGTATGCAGACAGGGAAAGAGAAAGAAAACAATGGTGCTGTGTGGACCGTCGTGAAGCTGCATGGCCCATTTATGCCAAATCCATATCTCTATTGGCACTGCAGGCCCTCTGATGGTGTGAAAAGGCCCTGCCACCCACAGCTGGTCGGGGGGCCACTGGTTGGCAACAATGTGGCCAGGGAACGGTACAAGTAATTACTCGACCGAGATAACAGACCCCCATTGCGGCGGATTCTGTCTCCTTTCTGCGGGCGACCCGATCGGTGAATTAGAACCCCAATACGGCCGATTCTGGCTTCCCTTCTGGTTATAATTATTGCTCCCAGCCTCATCCCGAAATAGGCTGTTACTTTATTGTATATAACGGTCTTCTAGAGCCGACCTTGCCTCTATCGGTTGGTAGTACTCCACTTCTATTTGTAAAGCTACAATTTTATCAGTCCATATATATTTATTTTAATCAAACAGACGCCCTTGCTCCAACTTTAGGGCACCAAGGCATAAAATTACATGTCCTGATGATGATCCCATATCACCAGGGATCGAAACGTCGTTGACACCTTACACTTGATGATCTTTTGACATTACATTAATAGATCGCCTAAAGTGTATATCTTTTAAGCATGGGCGAATTTTGCGAATCTCGCGTTCGCGAATTTTGCGGATTTGCGAACTCGCAATCCGCAAAATCTGCGAATCCCCGCGAATTTGCGGATTTTTTTTTTTTGTGTTCGCGCGTGTTTCTGCCAGTTCGCGAGGGTTTTTACAATTTCGCAATTTGCGAACTTACCTGTCGGGTCGCAAGTTTTGTGAACTTGTTGTTTCTACGTGTCCAGCCTGTTTGGGACACTCTTCTTCATCACTGCCACTCTCTGTCACCACTGCCACTCTCTGACTACTCATGCCACCCTCTGGCCCACCCATGCCACCCTCTGTTTCATCACCACACCCTCTGGTTGTCCAGTGTACATTATTTTCGGCAAAGCAAAGCACACCTTCCCTGCCTCAAGTGACCTGAATTAATTTGGGGCTGATTAATGTGTCACAGAATATTTTTTTAGCTGGCACCTGCTTCCTTAGTGCTTCCTGATTAGTGATCTTTTGCACTTGCTCAGTGCTTTCATTGTTGCAAAATTAGTTACAACACCTGCCCTGCCCCAACTGACAATAATGAATTAGGGGCTGATTAATGGATTTTAACTTCCAGCCTGGCTCCTGCTTGTCTCCCTTAGCTGTAATTCCGGACCTTTGTGGCATATGTGTAACTATTCTGAGGTTCAGAGCAGGGTCACATAATAGTTGCAACTGGCAACTGAACTCTGGAGGGGCCCCTCAGGAAGCACTACAGGAAATGGCTACTAATGATGAGCCTGAACTTTTGAACCTGGTAAGTAGTTTCAGTTTTGCTAAGATCGTATTTCTGCAATTTAGCACTTACTCGCGGGGTGCGAAGTTGTACTGGCAAGCCGCGAACTCACGCGAACAGTGCGAGCAAGCCGTAAAATCCGCTGCTCGCGGATTTGCGGATTTTGCGGGAGATTCGCGGATCTCGCGGATTGCGAATTTACAGAAAATCCGCAAAATCCGCGAGCGAAACGGATTTTCCGCCCATGCTTAATATCTTTTATTGTCTGTTTAAACTTTAAATGCACCTACAGACCGCCCTGTTTCTTTTGTTTGCCTTAATTGTTTGTTATATGTGATAGTAGGATACAGGCTGTGTCCCACTTGGTCATTGCTTTCTCATTTTTTGTTGAAAACAAATATTTCACTATTAAAGTGTGTCCGGCTGGACAGTTTAAAATATAGATTTCAATTTTGTTCTATATTCATTGTGATTGCTATTTTTGTTGCTAATGTTTGGGACCATTGTCTTTTGAAACAGGGAATTTTATGGGGCAGCAGTGACCAGTTCAAGCAAGTCTATGCTTTTCGACTGAAAGTGCACTCGGTCTCTACTAACTAGGCCCCTATGCCAGTGCTCTTTCCCTGAATCAAGGTTCATGTTCAATTGTTAAACCAATTGGCAAGGACATTAACACCACTGTAAGTCCCTAGTTTTAATGGTACACCTGGTACCTGGGAAATGGGTATTAAAGAGGGCTGCATCATGGATTATTCCACACTAAGAGACCCCCACTCAAATTGCATGCAGACTGCCATTGCAGGTTGCATAAAATGATGCAAACCATTTTGAAAACACTCTGAAGTCCTTATGTAATGTAACTGGTTAAAGCACTCTGACACCTTTGGGTAAAGATCGCTCTATATAGGAATGCAAAAGAAACACGACATGGTACATGCCCTGTGTGCCATGCCCATATACATTGCATATACTATATGTAAGTCACACCTACAGCAGGCCTTAGAGCCCTAAGGCAGTGTGCATTATATTATATGCGAGGACATATTTGAATGAGGGTATACGCCACTGTGATGTCTGGTTCCACTGCCACGACATTGCAAGTGTTCAGTAAGCCATCTTATATATATGTACTGGGCACTGGTCATCGTGAGTTATCATCTACATAATGGCTTCACTGAAAATAATGGAACACCTCGTCTTGACAAATCCATGCTGATGCAAGTATCACATTTTTCCTGACATGCACCCAGAGGGCACCTTAGATGTGCCCACTGAACCCCACTAGTCTCTTAGTGTGCTGGCAGAAAGGTATTGTCAAGCTTGTCTCCACAGACAAGGGTTTGGCCACCTGCAGGTGAGAGCCTGTGTTGTCTGAGGTCAGAAACAATGCCTGCTCCGGAGGAGTGTGTTCACACTTCCTCCAGAAGGATGGCTAGTGTTTTAGCATAGCAAGGCCAGAGGCTTCAAAGCCTCTACCACCTTTGATGTGCAGCCCCTGCTTTCCCCAGACCTGGGAGATCCCACCCCCTGTACTGAGGCCCATTTGGTACCAGGACAAGCAGGAAAATTAGCTAGTCAAAAGGCGTGTTCCTGCTCAGGCTAGTCACACCCCTAATGTGGGCTACCTGAAGTGAACAATGAAAGAAGGGTTCCACCATCTCATTTTTAGTGGAACTAGGAACTCTGGGTCAAGTTTATGCTTATCCTCCACAGGAAGTGGCTGTTAAGAGAGCTCATACGGCTACCTGTTGAATCCCGCTGTCTGTTAAATACTTAAACAGTTGCACAATATACATACCTGAGATCATGTTTAGTTACACTAAGAACTTGTGTGTATTGTATTTTCATTCCATTCTATTATTCTTGGATAATGTAATTTAGAAAACAACGATGTTGTATTTACATGTAGCAATGCTTGTTTCCTTGGCACAGTGCTGTAGCAATGTTTGTTATCTGAGCACATTTATGCTGGACCCATGCTCTACTTGAAATTCCCACATGGGTTAACAGCAGAATGAAAGTTCACGTGAAGAGTATGCAAATTTAAACCACCGCAACACTGAAAACTATAAGAGGAGTGCTCGAGAATTTGTTGGTGCTTCGCTTCATTTGCATCGTGTCACCACGAGCGCTCCGGACACCAGCTCTTCCCGGATTGTAAGCCGCCTTGAATCCAGACCTTCAGATCAAGCCCTACCGTTCCCGATCCTCCGCAGTCCCTCCATTCAGTTGTTTTCTCCTTACCTGATCCTGTAGAACTTCCGAACGCCATCCTCGATCGTAGGAAGCTTCAGGACACCGCACCGGATCCTTCGTCATCGGATACCCGGCCAGCATCACATGACGACCTAAAAAGGAAATTAAGCATTTTGGTTGTTTGGCAACTTTCAAACTTCATTTGGGAAATCTTTAAAAGGACATTGTTGAGTGTTGTAGATACCCTTGTTTTAATTTTCGCTTGGAATTAAACTTATAGTTAGTTGCAAACAAGCCTTGGAGAATACAATTACCTAAAACTGGCAACAAGCATAAGACAATGCAATCCCGAATTATAAAAGACATGGAACACTTATAGTTTTGAATTGAAAGAAAGTTGTGACTAATACAATTCCGAATTGCCAACAAGCACTGGTCAATGCAATTGTGAACTGCCAAAATTCACTCAACCTATGTATCTGTGAGAACATTAAGTTTAGTGTATTCCATATTATTGTTACTCTTAAATCTTTAAGAGTTTTATTTGAGAAGAGTATTATTTAAATGATCAACAGTCCAAGGGTATGTTGGTGTTTTCTTTGGAATGGTTTTCTACCTAATCTCTTCGCAGAATTGAATCCCAATTTAAGGCTTCCACCGAAGGTCTACATGTATGTCTCTTGATTAATATTGTTACTGCCTATCACTAACCTCATTAATCTAGAGTTCGCATGAGAAAATCATCAATATAGCGAATACAAGATAACCTTTTGTATTGCTTTAAAAGGGTGCAAAGGTCCGAATAAAGAATCAGACTAAACCCAAGACCAATAGAAGTGATGGCATGGGCCTACAGATAAATGGTGTGTGTAAGATGTAATTATATGATTATTGTTATTGAAGGTCACTCAAGAAGAACTCTTGTTCATTTCTTTTGGTATTGTTGTTATTATTGCTGATAGAAGAAGCTAAAACGCGGGCTGGCAGCAACTTCACAATCAAGGCCCGAGCACTTGAATAGAGAAACTTACCTGGATCCCTCAAGACGAAGGCCCAGTGTTTTGTCTTGTTTCTCTCTCCACTTCCCCTTTCCCTTGGGGACGAGTTAGCTCATCAAGTGTTAGCATCCTTGCTGAGTTCGCTGGTTCACGAGGGGATTGGGACATTACAACATCAAGAAGGAAACAACCGGAACGCCTCATGTGATTGCGCAACAGAAAGCGAAGCCTCTCTTGTTTCCTCTTGATTTTGTATTCCCCTTATTAAGTTAAGATGGATGTCACTCAACTAACGCAACTTGTGCAAAAATTAAATTAGGAAATGAAGGATTTGTGTTTAGAAAATCAGTTTCTTAGACAAGAGTTAGATAAAACCAGATTAGGGTTTACTTCCTAGAGAGAATCAACAGAGGAAGGAAAGCCCATATTAACCCCCCCAAGTTTGGCACCAACATTTTTCAGTTCCGGTTACATGTAAGTCAATCCACAGAACAGCCAGTACAAGTCACAGTAGTTACCCCTAGTCCTATTCCTTTAGTGAATCCAGTGAGATTTACAGGGGACAGTAGCAGGTATACAACTTTCATGAGTCAGTGTCAATTACATTTTATGTGCAAACCGCAGATTTTTAGTTCCGAAACTTCTAAGGTGGCTTTTATATTTCTTATTTAGGAGGTGTGGCAGCAAACTGGGCCATGCCCTTAGTTGATACTAATGACCCTATTCTTCATAATCTGCATAATTTCAAATTAGCCAAGTCTAATCTCTTTGCAAAACATGTGTTTATTTAGGCATCTGATAATGAGCTTTTAGGTCTACGTCAGGGAACTAAAGATCTGATAACCTACATTCCTACCTTTAACAGATTACTGGCTGAGACTCATTGGCCCGAAGAAAAAAGAGTATCCTTGTTTTATCAGGGTCTTAAGGACAACCTGAAGGATTCCTTGGCTCATATAGTCAATTTGCCCGATGACTTTGCAGAATTCCAAGACTTAGTGGTTAAGTTAGATCATAGACTGGGGTAACGTAAGAGTGAAAGACCCAGAGGAGACATAAGAAACTTACATTTCAAATCAGACAGGAAGGAGGCTGAGGAAAAAAGTTCTACCGCTGAACCTATGCAAATAGGTGGTGTAAAGGGACCTTTGACACTCGGAGAAAAAGAGCGAAGACGTAAAGGGAATTTATGTCTTTATTGCGGAAAGCCTGGCCATTTTGCTAGGGATTGCCCTACAAAACCTGTAAAGAAAAAAGCCTTAGTGATTGAGAGAAGTTCTCAGAGTTTATCCATCAGATGCCTGCTGTGGGCGCTGGGGGGCAGCCCCTGTACCAGGAGACCTGCCGCTGGCAGTGGGGGCAGGCAGGGGAAAGGAAAATAAAAAGAGAGAAGTTCACCTCAGTTGTCGGAAAACGAAGTTCCTCGGAGACAGAAGAGGTTGTTTCTCCGGGAGGTGTTGTTACAAAGATCTCTCAGTATGCAACCAATGTAATCAATCGTATTCCAAAACACTTTACAGTAAGAGTAATTTTTATATTATCAACTCAACAAAGACATAGCATACCAGTACTTATCGATTCTGGAGCCACAGTAACTTTTTTGACTTAGAATTTGCACGAAAACTGCAACTAACTCAAGTGCCTAAGAATGAACCAGAGCCAGTAAGAGCAGTGGATGGATCAGCTTTATCCTCTGGTTTAATAAGATTTCATACTGAACCTTTAACTCTTGTAGCTGACAATGACCATACCAAGAACACTGTATTTGATCTCATTGATACTCCAACTTTTGGAGTAATTCTAGGAATCCCTTGGCTCGGACTGCATAAACCCAAAATTGATTGGGTAAAACATACAGTCACCCTGGACTCACCTCATTGCAAACTTCATTGTTATCAGGAAATTAAGGACCCAGTTATGCCTCTTTTTTGTGCAGCCTTGGGTCACGAGACAATTCATATTCCTATCAAATACCAAGACTTTTCTGAAGTATTTGATTCAGTTAAAGCTACTAAACTACCATTTCACAGAGTCTACCATTGTAGAATAGACTTAATTCCCAGAGCTGTGCTACCTTGTAGTAGGATATATGCTTAAACCAAACCTGAAAATCAATACCTAAGATCTTATTTGGATGAACTATTAGAAATAGGGTTCATTGGACACTCTACATCACCAGTCTCATCGCCAATTTTCTTTGTGGCTAAGAAGACTGGTGATCTTCTAGTGTAGTTCCTATTTTCCCTATAGGCCCTGCGCATTGGAATAACATAAACAGCAGTGTAGACGTAGGACTGTGGTCTTCTAGGTCTTTACTGACTATGTTAAACTTAATTTAGGTTTGCGCCAGCTAGCTCAGAGGTCACTGGAAACTTTCTCGACTGAATAGGAAGTGATCAGCTTCCCTGGCTCAGACAAGAAGGGATTCAGCTTCCGACAACCGCATTAACATGACAACTTTGCTCCTCAGAATAAGAGTCAATCTCTAGAGTCGTGTGAAACAATAGACAGCTATTTCACTCAGTCAGTTGTGCAGATTTTACTTTCACCAGTATGCAGAGAATAGAGAGACGGGCGTTTTCAATAAAAGGTATTATTTATTGAACAGTCTTCCCTCTCATGCAAGAGAAATGAATTGCCACAATTGAAAGACTTGTTATTATAAAAAGTCGTACAGTAAAAGGAGTATTACGAAATAATACTGTAAAAGCATTGATATGGTTTCTTAGCCATACGATAGTTAAAATGAATAAAATATATACATTCATATATACATTTGGCTAACGTCCTCAACTGGTGCTTCTAACTACTCCTACCCTGGTGAACTCACCCACACATGAAGGGGGCCATACATTGGATGACATCTTCACTAATGCAGCGGGCTTGCAAGTCACCCAAATGCTTCCCCTTACCTGGTCTGATCATCATCTCATCCTGGCATCATTGTCATTTTATGACTCTCATGTCGTCAAATCATGACCTAATCCCCGCCAACCTTACTTGGCATGGGATGACATCGATACCTCCAGTCTGGAAACTCTTCTTATCGATTCTATCCCCTTGCTATCAACTGATCCCAATACTGCTACTACCCAATTCTACGACTGGGTGGGCTCTGCGGCCACTGAATTGGTCCAGGTCAAACAACGGTCCCGCAATAGATCTGCCCCGTCGGCCCCTTGGTACTCAGAGGAGTTACGTACCCACAAACAACTGTGTAGGAACAAAGAGAGGCATTGGCGGAAAGACTATGCTGAAGAAGCCAAAACCAAGTACAAAGAATCGGTGGCTAAATATAAAATCTTAATTAGTGAGGCTAAGAAACAGTACTATTGTGAGAGAATTGAATCAGCAAAAAACTCTAACAAAGCATTATACGAAACCACCAAACAGCTAGCTGGATTTTCTCCCAACCTGACACCTCCCACCTCCCAATCACTCTGCGACGATCTGTCTAACTTTTTCTTTAGTAAAGTTGAAGATATCTATCGGGTCTTCGCAAATAATGCTAACATCTCCTTGAAACCACCTACCTCCTACTCTGGTCCTACCTTCTTGCAGGTCACAGATGTCTCTTGCCCCCAGGTACGGAACATCATATCCTCTATCAAATCGGGTTCTGCTCTAGACCCATGTCCCCTGAAAGTTTTGCTCCCGATCATAGAAGTGGTTCTCCCGGCTATGACTGCAATTTTTAAGGCCATGTTTAGTACAGGCGTTTACCCAGAGACTTTAAAAAAGACCCTTATAAAACCCCTCCTCAAAAAAACGAACCTCGATAAGGAAGAACTAAAAAGCTATCGTCCAATTGCTAGTCTCCCACTCTTGGCAAAAATAGTTGAAAAAGTTATGAATCTCCAACTATCAACCTTTATCGAGGAACACAAGCTACTGGATGAATCTCAGTTCGGCTTCTGCCAGTACCATGGAACCGAGACTGCCCTGGTTAAAGCGGCGGACGACATTAAATCCATCCGGGATGTTGGAGGAACAGCAGTCCTGATTCTGCTGGACCTATCTGCGGCCTTCGACACGGTCGACCATGCTACTCTGGTCGATCGTGTCGAAAGCATGGGCATCCTACACAACACCAAGAAACTTCTTGCTTCTTTCCTGGCGAACAGGTCCCAGGTGGCCACTATTGGATCCTTTGAATCATCCTCCTTGTCACTGCCATGTGGAGTTCCTCAAGGCTCATCCCTTAGTCCGACACTATTTAACATTTATGTGTCGGACCTTGCCAAAGTCATTTGGGCACATGGGATGAGTCCTACATCCTACGCAGATGACACCCAGCTGGTCCTTGCCGTCAGGAATGATGGGCACAAAATTGCCAACAATTTTAATCAGGGCATGTTGGCAATAGGGAATTGGATGGCCTCCAACTGCCTGAAATTAAATTCCGACAAATCGGAAGTTGTCATTTTCGGCAACTTAACCCCGGAATGGTCCTCCCTCTGGTGGCCGTTATCTATGGGCCAGCCTCTGGCTCCGGTTAGTAAGGTGAGGAATCTGCGAGTCATGTTTGACAATAGCCTCAATTTCCTACCTCACGCAAACCGGATCTCCTCTTCGGCCTTCCACAAATTACGGTTCATAAAAAAATTCCTGCCATTTCTACCCGAGAATGCCAGAAAAACCCTGGTGAGCTCCCTGGTTTTGTCTACATTAGACTACTGTAATGCTCTGTTTTTGGATGCCCAAGAAAGGGTGTTACAAAAAATGCAAATTATTCAAAATGCAGCCGTCAGGCTCCTTGGACGTATCCCTAAACACCAATCTGCATCAGAAACTATAAGACAGTTGCACTGGCTGCCTGTAAGAAATAAAATCAAGTTCAAGTCCCTCTGCTTAGTGTATAAGGCTCTACACAATGTCGGACCTGCTTTTTTTACTCAAAATCTCATTCCCTACAGTCCTTCCAGAACGCTACGCTCATCCAGTTCACACGAACTGGTGGTACCCCGTACCAAATCTGTCTCATGGGGTGACAGAAGATTCCTTGTAGCCGCACCTAAACTCTGGAACACCTTGCCATACTCGATCAAAACGAGTACCTCTCTCTGGTCTTTTCGCAAGCAACTCAAGACCTGGCTTTTTAATCATTAAACTCTAGCTCCCCTTGTTGGTTAAACACTGCAGAGATTCTTAGCGCCGAGATGCCCAAGGGCCTTCGTTCGCGCTTTATAAAAGTTTTAATAAATAAATAAATAAATACCCCAATGTACCTGACCTAAGCCTAATACGTGGGAGGGAGTAAGTAAGTAGCAGTTTAAGTTTAAGTTGGTTTTGCCAAGGGTTTGTTTCAAGAATTCTCTCTAAGGGTTTAGTCAGCACCGTACCTCTGGAATAAAATGTTGGAGGTCTGGTATCTCCTCTCAGGACTCGATATTCCAGTTACTCGCAAGGGTAGGCTGGAAACGCCGGAGCTGGATTTTCTCGGCAGGAGAAAAGACAGCGTCTTTCTCAGAGCGTCAAGGAGGAGGAGGGGCAGCATCCGTGGGCTTCTCCCATCTTCTGGGCTCTGCAAGGGACAGCTGTTCTGCTCCAGTATTCACCACCACAGTCGTGTTTGCTTAAGGCAACGTCGGTATTATTTATACCTGAAAGGTGCCGAGTTTGATGTAAGTTTTTGGACATAAGATGTCAATAAAGATGTCACTAAGAACTGGTCGTTCTTACAGTGCTTGCAGGAGTTCTATTAGTAATCAAAACAAAGCAAGCGGGGCTTTCCCAGGTTGCTGGGGGTTTGAGCTGTCCCAAGAACTCGGTGTGTTATCTAGGAATCTAAGGATGTGGCTTCTGCTGTGTCTGTAATGAGCTGCAGAGACGAGTTACTGAAATATGGCTCTGATCGTTTATGACATTATAGGGATATGTATTGATTATAGCCGTATAGGGGCATAAGGTCACAATATTGATCGGGGTCCTATATAGAACACAACACCCACTCCACAAATTTATGTCCATCAAATTACTAAAAATTAAAGCAATAAGATGCGCGTGTATTCCTACCCACCCCAAAATACATATTGCATTTGAAATGGCGTATATGAAATACATGAGAGTATAGGTACTGTACGTTTTTTAAGCATAGTAATCATTCAAAAATGATTGCATATGTAATCAGTTGAACGATTTTGCGAAAAATTAAACATGAAATGTCTCTTAATACAGAAAAGAAGGGCGAGACTATTTCATCACATATAAATACAATTGCTGTAAAAGGTGCTAGAGTCCGAGGTAAAGTTTTTGTCTCTAGATCTACTAAAAATAGAAGCTCTGTTCTTTATGAATAGTTCTACTTTAAGCAAAAGTATTTGTGCCAGAAAAATAGGTAAATATTTAGAAAATGTCTGATTCAAAAAATATTTCATGGGGAACGGGGAAATAGAGTTCCAAACGCTTTTCAGAAGCTTTCGTTTATCAAAACTGAAGGCCGAATTCAGAGTTCATGGGAACGCTGTGCGCCAGAATGTTCTTCCAAAAAGTTATTGTTTCTGTTCAGGGGAGAACATAATTTCAGACAGGCTCTCAAAGAATAGGTCTACATATTCAGGTGACAGTTCGACCAGGTTCGATAGTGCAGTAACCTGGCAGTTGTGAGAATGATTGCTATCATCGATGTCTGGATCAGCAATGCTCACAGAAGGTCGTACCTGGGTGATGCTGCTTTCATTTATTGCTTCACTGCCGCCACCTAGTCGTAGCGCAGGAGTCTCAACGAATGCTGTCATCAGGATTGGTAGCCGCTGGGGACAACACGATGCATAAGCCGTTACAGGACTTAGCAAAGTATCAATATCCATTGGTACTGCTGATGGTAGTGCAAGACAGGTGTCTAACACGCATTCTTCTCCGCATAGCATACATCGAAGCACAGGTAAGATGCAGGTCTGCCATATAGGTCTGAATGAAAGAAACCATGTCATGTTCAGATCTCTCAGCCGGGCCAATCCAAGGACCTTAGTTATGCGGTCTCGGTAGCGCATTGCTAGGATCGTTTCTTCCATCTTTGCCGGAGTCATATCTGTGTTTTGGCTTGCCATATCGGAGCAGGAGGGTCAAAAATAAAATGCCTGCTACAAGCCCCAAAAGTAGTGGTAGGCCGCCAAAGACTGAATGGACAAAATTGGGAATAATGCCCAGAACTGCTTTGTTAACAGTCCCGAAAAAATTGTCTTAAATACGTTTGAGATACCAATGGCATCCGACATATTTAGGATTTGGATGAGCATTTCTGTGAAATGCACTGAGCAATTTGTTGATAAAAGTTCATGTATCTCCGATGTTGTCCTTGCAACTTGGAGATCATACGTTTCTTTTGATGACGTGATGGGCACTGTTGTCTGCAAAAGCACAGACTTCATTCTGCTTAAAGTATCAATTCGTATAGAAGAGATATTCAAAGGAGGCCAAATCGGAGTCTCGGAATCTCCAGGGCCGTTTGGAAACAATGCTTGCATACAGCAAGTGACCATGGAAGTCACGCTTACGAGATATGCTTTTCCTGGCACCAAGCCACAACAGCTGTGATCCGTTATTAGAATGTAACTCCCGTTAGAAAGTTGCCTAAAGAAAGGCTCTATCTGCATTGCAGGTGTGACGTGCTGGTGGCATGAAAGGTTGTTTGAAGTCCATTCACAGGCCCCATGTAAATTAATACCCTGGCACAAAAGTATACCGCTTAGTGAATGTTTGCAATTTTCACCACTAAGAAATACATTTTTGTTGTTGTCACTATAGCATGTGTGTATATAAGGTAATTTCCATGATGACTTAATGTACCCTTTACCCAACCGTTCCTACTGGCCTGTTGGTATATACTCAAGGCAATTTTTAAATCGGAAAGTTGTTATCAGAATTGTGATAATCCTGTGTATTATCCATTCAATGACAGGTCTCTCTGACACTGTCAATGGTAATCTCTCAAGTTTTTCGATGCTCAGGATTGTATAGACTGCTCCTTTCTGTGCCAAACTGATTTGTTTATCAGTAAGGTTAAAGATGGAAAACAATGACGTTGTGTTGATTAGACGCCATGGCACATAGCCTGAACGAAGATTTAGCAACGTCCAGCCTAGCTGTACAATAGAACGTAATTGGGACTGGCCATGTTGTAACATTAGCAAGTCTTTATCTATTATATCGATGGCAGATGATACAATACTGTCCAGTGAATATATTCTGGAGGACAGAGTCATTAACCCATTGTCCACAACAGAAAGTGATTTTTCCAAATTAATATGATCAATTTCTCGTATTTTTTCTGCTGTTTCAATTTGCATTACTTTCCATGCCTCGTTGTATGCCGCATATACACTTGCCGCTATGAAACGTTTTTGACGCTGTTTACATGGTCCCATTATGAAATTGCGCAAATCAGCACCATCTTTAAGTAAAGATAAGTGTTGCTTAATTTCTGGCAGTGTGGATGTTTCTAGCCATTCAAGGCACAGTTTCCCTACACTGTATGTTGTTACTATCCCTGGATGTTGTCTCTGGGAGTATCTAGGGTCTGGTCTGGTCATTTTTAACCCCAGTGTTTTGTTCAGGAAGCTATCTTGACAGTTATTAGTGTCTTCTTGCCAGATTAACCACTTTTTCCAATCAGTATGTGTTCTGTTTTGATGTAAAATTTGGTATATGTCTATTTCAATATCTATGGTAGCATTATCAGGTATTGGCTTTGGAATAGACGGTTTGTTAAGGTCTTTAATCTTAGCTAGGCCAAGACAGGTTGTTTGGTGAATTGTGTCATTTAAGAACATTATTTGTTCTGGGATCATGCAGGCTCGAAATAGTGCTTCTAGGCCTTGTACCTGCCAATCTTTTGTATCCCAGATTGTTTTTGTTTCAATGTTGTTTTTCCAGAAATCAAAACCAAATGTAATATTTTTTTCATAAAATGCTTCTGAATATATCAATTTAGTATTTGTCAGCATTGTTTTCGTCCCTGTTTTATCCAACAGTTTATAATAAAATGTTTCGGTATTACTTGTGTTAAACCCTGAGAAGTATTGGAATTTCTCATAGAACGTTTTTTAACTACTTTTAGGTGGAGTAGCACAATGTTCTCATTGGTTATATTTAAAAACATTTCTAGGTTGAGCAGATTTATGTAAATAGTGGTCTGCATAATGCGAAAAACAGTACATCTGTTCATAATTAGATGAACCTTGTAAATAATCATGTTCTGTAAATTTTGCTGATAACACTAAATCCGACATCATATTATTTATACTTTCAAAATTCCAATCATCAGAGAATGTACTTGGTTTTACGAAGTCACTTAATGAAACCTTGAACTGGTGAGGATATTTCAAGATCTCGACCGGGCCATATATTTCATAGTCAGTCTTGTCCCATACTACCCCGCCGGGTATTGGAATGGCTGTGACATTTACTGATGATAGTTCTCTTTTCTTGACATGAGATGATTTGTGAGGTTTCAGAACTAAGTTGATGTTCTGACTTGCTGTGTCCATTGAACTGTAATAAATGTTCCTAAAATTAAAACTAAAATTAGGCATAGTAGGAGAATAAGTACCCCTGATACAATCCAATGCTCAATCAATGGTGCATTCAGATATGCTTCTTTTATTTGATGAAAGAGTTCTGTTGTATTTTCTTTAAAAGTCTTTGTTTCTGGCGTCACTTCAGGGTCGCTTTGATCTTCAGAAAAGTTGTCGAAATTGATGAAGTAGCCAGATGCAGTTCTGTTGATTGTTGGAATTGTTTTCTCAATTTGCCTTTCATTAGCACATTCTGATGCTACATCATTGTAGACTGGTGTTTCATGACGAACTGTTTCCATCTGTGTTTCAATAGGCACAAGTTCCATGGCATTATTGCATAGTCCTTCTCTGTGCACTGCAGGTTTATCAAATGTGATTAGTCTTTCAGTTTGAAACTCTTGGATTGTTGCAAATTTGGGTATTCTGTTATTTCTTGGGAGTCTACTTGGCCTACTGTTGATTATAGACCACATGATTGTGGTTTTACCAGGTCGATTGATACAACTCGGTTCTCCTTTTTACCAGCAAGGGGCGGTAGCACTACTGATCTTGTTCCGTTGATTGCTAAGACAGGTGCTGGTTTTCTGTAAGAAGGCCCAAATTCCTTCTTCACCGCTATTTTCTCTCTGACCAGATCCCCAATTTCTGGAATCCAGACAAGTCTTGCTGGGACAGGTGGTGTGTCTTCAGTGGTAGATGGCTGTTGCTTTATTTTTATGTTGCTTAAGGATTTTCTTGTTTCATTCAAGTCCTGTAAAACAGCCAAACGATCTTTGATGTCAAAGTCTTTATTTTTATCTTTTACCATTGAAGCCTGACTATCAAGGTCCTGAACATACATTCTAGTACCGAACAATAGTTCGTACGGGCTGAAACCTTTTAGAGAATTTCTTGGCAAATTATTAAGACTACGTTGGGCACTTGTTAAATGTTTGACCCACCCATCACTCGAACCTAATACCTTCGTTGTTATAGATTGCTTTATGTCTCGGTTTTTTCTTTCCACTACACAGTTTCCCTCAGGATGAAATGGACAAGAGAATCACAATCCAATGCCCATACTGGTCATGGTCTCCTTATAAGCTCGAGAGCTAAAAGCAGTACCCTGGTCAGAATGAAGCATGGCAATTGCGTATGTGCAGATAAAGACTCGCAGATCTTTTATAACAGTTTTGGCGTCAGCTGAGCGCTGGGGCCACATTTATATGAATCTCGTACAGGAATCCACTGTGACTATGATGTATTTATAGTTACCATCCCTTTGTAAGGGACCACAGTGGTCCAGGTAAACACATGCTAATGGTTTATCTGAGATGAGAAGAGGTGTCTGCGCTGGTCGTTTCACAGCTGATACTTTCATTTTTTGGCATATTTCGCATTCAAGCACATATTTCTTAGTTTGTATTCTCATGCGCGGCCACCAATATCTCTGTTTTAATAATGATATTGTGGCGGAAACGCCAGCGTGTGCAGAAGCAAGCCCTACGTGTGCCGCTATAATTAGTCCTAACCTGTGTTCCATGTTTGGAATTACTCTATCCCCCACTCCAGGGATTAGAGCAAAAGGAACATTATTAGTATCTGTTATATATGAGTACTTTTCTGGAAAGCCTTTTGGGAGTGTTTTTCTATCATTTTTTACTGACGCACTGACAGCTTGTAGTATATCGCTGTCTATTTTTGTTTTTGACCGGGTGATAGCAGCTACGGAAGTCGTTTGTACAGCTGCCTTCGCGGCTTCATCAGCCAATGAATTCCCTGCAACGTGAACGCCATCACGTTGATGACTCAGAGTGTGTATCAGGTGAGTCTTTTGTAGTTCTTTCTGTAAAAGAACTATTTGTTCCCAAAGCATTTTATGCGTGATTGTGCCACCCTTTGCATCTTTGAACCCGTATTCAACCCAATTCTGCAAGTATTCATTATAAGATTGAACGCAATAATATGAATCGCACACTATAAGTGTGGGAATTCGCGATCAGTATTCTCAAGCGCCATCTTAAAAGCTAGTAGTTCAGCTCGCTGTGCTGTACAATCTCCTAGAGATTGCGTTTTAGTGACCAGTGGTCTAAATTTTCCTTTGTGCCAACGACCTTTAACAATCGCGCACGCAGCACTATAAGCTTGTTTACCCCCAACTGCAGGTTGTGCTGATCCGTCTGTATATATGATACATTCATGTTGTTCTAGAGGGAGAATTTCAATTGGCAGAGGACATTCATATTCATATTGTAAAAATTCCAGTGTCTTTAGGTTAGGATCGAATTTATATACTACGTCTGTTGCAGCAAGAGAATTAACCCATTGGATCCATCTTGGATGCAAAGCTTTAGCATTTGGAATGCTCGCTTTTGTTACCGCTTCTAGGGCAGGTATAGGTGTAATGATTATTATTCGTTTACCTTGTGCTAGGGCCCTTTCTTTTGCCACAGCAGTCTGAACCGCAGTTAGAATTTTTTCCGTTGAATTGAATTTTATTTCAGCTTTTGTATACAAATGTGATTTGTATGCTATTGGTACCGTTTCTCCCTCATTAGAGGTCAGGTACGTGAATCCGCATATTCCTGGGATGACTCGGATTACAAGGTTGCGTGTATTGTCACGTGTTTCTAATTTTGTTTTTGCTAACATGTCTGTTTGCAGTGATCTCAAAATTTCCGTGTGTTTTTGAGTCCAGTTGATTTGTTTAAAATCAGGTTTAATTAATTTGTAGAGAGGTTTAATCCTTTCTGCATAGTTTATTATGTATGTTCTTCTGAAATTCAGGAAGCCTAGAATCGATTGTAAGTTCTTCAGCGTTTTTGGTGCTTGGAGTACAGCGCACTTCTCTAAGAAGTTGTCCGCTAGGCTTTTTCCTTTACCTGATAATTCGTATCCTAAAAATAAGACTGTCAGATGAGCAATTCTTGACTTTTTAAAGATGAATTTGTAACCCTCTGCTGCGAACCCAAGTATTATGGTGTTCACCCTTTTCAAGTGAGTATCCAAGTCGTTGTCTGTGAGATAGATGTCATCGACATAAGATAATGCCTCATCATCATATATTTGTAGTAACTCTGTTACTCTGGCTGAGAATAGTCCTGGGCTGTTCTTGAATCCCTGTGGGAGCCTACAGAAATTTTTCTGAGACCCCATTATTGAGAAAGCGGTCAAGTACCTACTTTCTGGTGCAATATTTTGGCAAAAGAACCCATTAGATATGTCTAATATTGTTTTGTATTTTTTGCGAACTTTGTTATTGATTAGTGCAGCACTATGCGAATTTTGTACTGCAAATGTTTTGCAACATGAGTTAAGGTGTCTGTAGTCCAAGACCAGACGATTCGAATCGTCTGGTTTGGAGACAGGAAACAAAGGATTGTTCATTTGAGAGGTGCATGTTTCAATCACCCCCTGGTATTCAAGTTGATCTAAAATCTCCCTGACCTATTTTTTAGCTTCTTGCTTAATTGGGTACTGCCTTTGTGCAGTTGGTTGACATTTTAACTGGATTTTGTGAGGAGGAGAGTCCTCATCCCATCCTACATGATTTTTATATAATGCTGGTGCCTGGGCTACTGCCCATTTCCTTGCATATACATATTTAGTGTGAATTGGAATGTAATTCGAGAAGGCAGGCATAATCATTTCTTCGCCATGAGGGCACTCCCTGACAAACTCTGGGGGCCAATCTTTCTCAGCTAACAGGATGTCATAGCCTTTTGAGAGTTTTTCCCAAAATAGACCCCTTATTTTCCTAGTCTTATCTCCCTCTATACACAGTGTTATTTCGTATATCTTATGAGGTTCGCTAACTCTGGTGTCTGCAGTTTCTACCTGAATGTATTCATTCGTGTCCACGGTATACACCTGTTACAACGCAACTTTTACAACTACCTACCATTACAACGCAATTTTTACAACGCATACCATTACAACGCATTGCGCTGGGGGGCGCTCTAGGATAGGGAATAAGTTTTATTTACTATCCAACACCTTCCCTAGTGTCCACGGGGACTGGAGTTGGAATAGTAAATTATACTTACCACTATCCAGCACCTCTAAGCGCTATGCGTTGTAATGGTATGCGTTGTAATGGTCGCGTTGTAATGGTAGGTAGTTGTAATGGTATGCGTTGTAACGTCATACATCCGTGTCCACTGTCTCCAGATGACTCATCAGGATCTAGCGAGCTATGGTGATTTCTGCTGCACTGTCTGGCATTGTCTGTGCCCACTCTCCGTTTTTCAGCTGTGTCCTCAGTATTCTCGGCATGTTCGATTACTCTAATACTGGCTACCTTCTTTCTTGGAAATTGTAATGTTTTACTTTGAGAAGGTTCCTTGTCTTTGGACTTGGTGTGCTCTCCTGGGTCTGATCGTCCTCTTCTTTCCGATTTCTGAGTAAAAGATCGAGAGGGACGTGTATCAATACTTTGATATCTATCAGGCTTTTTCAAGTTATCCCTATTTCTAAGGTTTATCTTTTTTCAGAGTGCTCCCTCTGGGGAGACTGGTGTTCTCGAGTCGGAGTTCTTTCCCTCCGTCGAGGAGACCTTCCTCTAGACTGGAAAACTTTTTCTTTGGGAGTGGATTGTTTATTTCCATCCCAGCTCTTTTTAGGACTATTTAGATTATTTTTAATAAATAATTTTTCAGGATTTTCGAATAGTTGGGGTTTTACAGGTTTCCCACCCAAACTATCTCTACCTAATTCTTCATAGCATTTTTCTATAATTCTGGCAAGCTCAATTGGTTGATCTGTTATAGCTGTTTCTTTCAATTTCTGGCGGATCGCCAAAGATGCTGCTTCTCCTTTTATGTTGGCTAGTAATATAGCCGAGACCTGCTTGAAGTCTTTCAGTAATTTCATACCAAGAGTTAAAGCAGGTTCTGGACCGTATTCACTCTGAATTTGTTTTAGCACATCTGGTAGTACCGCCATGGATGGAACACCATGTGTTTTTCTGTAAATGGAAGCAAAGACTGTACCCCAAGTGTCACAGTCCTCCACATGTGGTGCGACCCCCATTGGAAGGCAGATGGTCAGAATTCTGTGTTTCTCAATAGGGGTAGTATTCGGGAATACTGCCTCTATTTGAGTAATTTTCTGTGCTAACCAGAAAGGGATTTGTTCCCGTTTTATGGGTGTTTTACCAAGACATGATTGTATGTTTTGTGGTGTAATTGTATTTGTGTTCTCCTGATGAGGGGTCAGCTGTGGAACATTAACAGCTGTTTGGACTGTTGCAGTCCGCATTACATATTGGACTAATTGTCTATGTATTTTAATCAGTAATTTTAGATGTGCTAAAAGTTCTTCTTTTGACATTTTTTCAATGTCCAAATGTGGTGTGTAGCTGGCTAGAACCGGCCACGTTGCTCCTGGTCTACCTAGTGGACCGAGCCTGGTGATGTGATCATTGTGTTTTAGGGCGCCTTTAAACCAGAGCAGGTGCTCTTGGTATTTTAATGGTATTTCAATCTCCTCGAAAGGAGCATACTCTTCCGGTGGATCCTCTATTTTGTAATAGTGGAATTTGTGTGTTGTAGCGTTTGCCGCTGGAAAGTTTATCCAAGAATAGAATACCTCTGTCTGCCGATATTCGTGTGCCTCTATCACGAAAACGACTGTACCACCTCGTGATGTCAGTCCGTTCTCTATAAGTTTTAACGTTATAGTTTTTCTTATGCTGACCGGAATGATGATAGCATCCCGATCAGTCTGTAGAAGACTTGTGTCTTCCTCTAGGAGTTGATTTGCTATTCTCAAAGCCTCCATTTCTTCAGCACCTTCTACCATTCTACTGGAGAAGTTTTTGTTGCAGATCAGGTTTCAAGGAAACAAAGATTAGGTGCACAATATTTTGGAACACTGTATCCTTCAACGTTGAATAAACCATAAGCTCTTCATAGGAATCTCTTCCTACTAAGTTCAGGCGGATTTTAACCTTTCACCCACTCCAGACTTCTATTGGAGTATTTACGAGAGAAAGGGTCTGTGTGAAAAAGCACGACCGAGTTACTCTAACGTCTTGCGTTAGTTTTATCGCCTTACCAAACATTGGGCGCCATGTAGTGTGGTTCCTATTTTCCCTATAGGCCCTGCGCATTGGAATAACATAAACAGCAGTGTAGACGTAGGACTGTGGTCTTCTAGGTCTCTACTGACTATGTTAGACTTAATTTAGGTTTGCGCCAGCTATCTCAGAGGTCACTGGAAACGTTCTTGACTGAATAGGAAGTGATCAGCATCCCTGGCTCAGACAAGAAGGGATTCAGCTTCCGACAACCGCATTAACATGACAACTTTGCTCCTCAGAATAAGAGTCAATCTCTAGAGTCGTATGAAACAATAGACAGCTATTTCACTCAGTCAGTTGTGCAGATTTTACTTCACCAGTATGCAGAGAATAGAGAGACAGGCGTTTTCAATAAAAGGTATTATTTATTGAACAGTCTTCCTTCTCATGCAAGAGAAATGAATTGCCACAATCGCAAGACTTGTTATTATAAAAAGTGCGTACAGTAAAAGGAGTATTACGAAATAATACTGTAAAAGCATTGATATGGTTTCTTAGCCATACGATAGTTAAAATGAATAAAATACATACATTCATATATACATTTGGCTAACGTCCTCAACTGGTGCTTCTAACTACGCCTACCCCAATGTACCTGACCTAAGCCTACTACGTGGGAGGGAGTAAGTAAGTAGCAGTTTAGGTTTAAGATGTTTTTGCCAAGGGTTTGTTTCAAGAATTCTCTCTAAGGGTTTAGTCAGTACCGTACCTCTGGAATAGAATGTTGGAGGTCTGGTATCTCCTCTCAGGACTCGATATTCCAGTTAGCCGCAAGGGTAGGCTGGAAACGCCGGAGCTGGATTTTCTCGGCAGGAGAAAAGACGGCGTCTTTCTCAGCGCTTCAAGGAGGAGGAGGGGCAGCGTCTGTGGGCTTCTCGCATCTGCTGGGCTCTGCAAGGGACAGCTGTTCTGCTCTAGTATTCACCACCACCGTCGTGTTTGCTTAAGGCAATGTCGGTATTATTTATACCTGAAAGGTGCCGAGTTTGACGTAAGTTTTTAGACATAAGACGTCAATAAAGATGTCACTAAGAACTGGTCGTTCTTACAGTGCTCGCAGGAGTTCTATTAGTTATCAAAACAAAGCAAGCGGGGCTTTCCCAGGTTGCTGGGGGTTGGAGCTGTCGAAAGAACTCGGTGTGTTCTCTAGGAATCTAATGAAGTGGCTTCTGCTGTGTCATGTACTGTAATGAGCTGCAGGGACGAGTTACTGAAATATGGCTCTGATCGTTTATGCCATTATAGGGATATGTATTGATTTTAGCCGTATAGGGGCATAAGGTCACAATATGGATCGGGGTCCTAGATAGAACACAACAATCTGAGAGTGTGCATCGATTATCGCGCTGTTAATAAGGAAACAATCAAAAAAGGTATCCACTACCATTGATTCCAGTTTTGCTCAATCAGGTAAAAGGCTCCAGCATTTACACCAAGCCAGATTTAAGAGGGGCTTATCACCTAATTCGCATTAATGAAGGTGATGAGTGGAAAACCGCCTTTCGAACAAAATTTGGCCTCTTTGAATATTCTGTCATGCCGTTTGGCCTCTGCAACACCCCGGCTGCGTTTAAGTACTTTATAAATGAAGTATTACATGATCTACTGGATGTCTGTTGTATAGTATATATAGACGACATTCTAATCTATTCAAAGAATACTAAAGACCATGTACAGCACGTTTGTTCAGTTTTGCAGAGATTAAGGAATAATCATTTATTTGTAAAGTTAGAGAAATGTGTTTTCAACACATCCAAAGTGGAATTTTTGGCGTATTGGTTGTCTCCTGAGGGTATCATAATGGAACCAAAAAAAGGTGGAAGCAATACTGAAGTGGCAACACCAACCTCAATAAAAGATACACAAAGAATATTAGGGTTTGCTAATTTCTACAGACGATTTATCTCAAGGTTTTCTGAAATAGCAAGTAACACCTATTACACAGTTACTCAAGAAAGGAAAAAGTTCCAATGGACTGAAGTGGCAGAACAAGCCTTTAATAGTTTAAAAAAGGTTTTTACCTCAGCACTCATCTTAGTGCATCCTGATCGAGATAGGCCATTTTTTGGTGAGACGGATGCCTCACAAACAGCTCTGGGAGGTGTATTAATGCAAAAAGATCCAGAAACCGTGCACCTACATCCAATAGCCTTTTGTTCTCGTAAACTTTTGTCAGTAGAACAAAATTACACCATTGCTGAACGCGAACTTTTGGCTATAAAAACAGTTTTTCAAGAATGGAGACATCATCTCCTAGGAGCTTAACATACCATTACCATTTATTCTTATCACAAAAATTTACAATTCTATTCTATAGTAAAGGCCTTAACCCCCAGACAAATGCGTTGGTTACAATTTTTTAGCGAGTTTGATTTTCTGATCACTTATCGTCCAGGAAATAAACAGCTTTTATCAGACACCTTATCGCGTTTAGTTTGTGAAAAACATCAGGATCAGAATAAAGAATCAAAAAGTATCATTCCTGAAGAAAGGATTGTAGCTGAAATCCTTTCCAAAAATTTTCTTGAACTAATTAAAAAAACAAGTAGAAACTTTAGACCAGCAACAGTGTCTATCCCAAAAGCATAATACTGTTCGTGAGGGTTTTTTCTTTCAGTTCAGTTCAGTTCATTTAGTCTTTATTTCGAATAAAATTCATAAAAGACGACATACAATACATACTATTTAAAAAAGCTACAACAAACATGCCCCAAGTTTTAGAAAAAGAATGTATCAACAATCAGCATACAAACATTTTATGACAGTTAATTTAAAAGGGTTTTCAATTTCATTGTAAGGATCAGCCACACCCACCCCAGAAATTTGGCTACACAGATCACAGACATTTCAGTTCGTATATCTGGTAATTTCAGCAGGGCTTCACGATGTCCCCCACAATTCAAGGTTATACATATAGGTTTCAGCCATTTCAATCGAGGAGATCGATATGCTGGGCATGCAAAAAACAAATGACCAATGCTTTCTACCTGGTCGGGACAAAAAAAACACTTATTACTTGCTTTCTTCGTCCACTTCACAGTAAAGGAGTTGATGGGCAGTGTACCTACCCGAAACTGATGATACAGTTTACGGTCTAGGGTCTTGCAGATCAAGTCCCAATAGGGCTCAATGGACGGTGTTACCTTATGTGTTAAGAAGAGTCCCGTTAAACTATTGTCCGAAGAATGAGTGACCAGTGTGGATTTTTTTGTAGCCCAGAAAAGATCCTTAAACTCTTGTTTAGATGGAAACCTAGAGCATTCAGGATGTGACCACAGCTCATAGAGGCCCATTGAATACAATGTTTGTTTTACTTCCCGGAGCCATGGAATTTTATGAGCACCCCACAATGATTTGACCTCATCCAATTCGCGGGCGAAGAGGCTAAGCTCTGGAGTTGTCCAGAGGTGGCGCCAGAGTGCCACGAGACGAAACTGTGCCATCTCGTCCAGAGGTCTACAACCTAGATCTAAGAGCAGTGGTTTTATTGGTGATGATTGTGGAAGCCCGACTAGGTTCCGCAGAAACCTATTCTGTGCTGTGGTCAATGCTGACAAGTCCTTATAACCCCATATGTCAGCTCTATACAGGGTAGCAGCATTAGCCTTGGCCTCATAAATTTTTACCGCTGGTATAATGCGTTTGGTCAGGGATTTTTTTTGTTCCTGCAGTAAGCATCCCGTAAGGCGAACACATTTTAGCTTTAGAGCCTCCAACTGGGGGTTCCAACTAAGTTGGTGATCAAGAGTAACGCCCAAATATGTCATGACCTTGACCTGTTCAATTGGGGCACCGTTCAGGGTAACCGAACTTATGATTGGTTTGTTTTTGTTAAAAACCATAAATTTGGTTTTGTCAACGTTGATCTGCAGATCATTGTTCGTACAAAACTCAGCAAACCTATTCAGGGCTGCCTGTAACCCGCTCCGGGTCTTAGAAAGGAGCAGGGTGTCGTCGGCGAATATTAACATAGGATATTTAAATCCGCCCAGGGTAGGTGCATCTGTTTGTGTATTAGTAAAGAATGCAACTACCTGGTTGATGAACAGGAGAAACAGGGTGGGGGCCAACACGCAGCCCTGGCGCACCCCTTGTTGGACAGGAAAGCCGTTGGTCACATGACCCTGTCTCCCCCACCTTACCTGAGCAAAATTATCCTCGTGTAAGCGCTTGACTAGTTCCAAAAGTTCAAGGGGCAAAGCCATAAGTCTGAGGGCTTCCCATAGTTTTGCCCTAGGAACTAAGTCGAAAGCCGACCTAAGATCAACGAAGGCGGCATAGATAACCCCACCGCCCAAGAAAACCACCTTCCAATACAGCATGGTAAGTCGGAACACCTGATCTAAGGTGCTGGTGCCTGTTCTAAACCCTGCCTGCATAGGGGAGAGTATATTCTTCTGCTCAATACACCCCTGAATTCTTGCCAGGGCCATTCTTGATATAATTTTTGGAACAGTCGATCAGGCTTATGGGGCGATAGTTGTTAGGTAATGATCGATCCCCTTTCTTATATACCAGAAGTATCTCAGCACCTTTCCAGGATTGGGGTACCCTAGCCCCTGCTGCAATCGAATTTGCTAGTGTTGTGATGTATGAAACCCATAAGTCAAGGTTCAATTTAAAAAGGTCTGCTGGTATGGCATCTAAACCTGGGGCTTTACCAGACTGGACAGAACCTAGGACATGTACTGTGTTTGAAGTGGAAAATGTGAGCCTATCCCCATGAGACATTGGTATTATCCCTACTGCTGGCTCGGTTGCCAGTTCCTGTTCGGCGTTTGTATCTTTAAATTGGGCAGAGAAAAATTTCACCCAATCCTGAGCAGAAACATGGTTTACGGGGATTTGGGAGTCCGAGTGCCTGCCCCATCTAACTATGTCCCAAAATTTTACTTGGTTAGACGACTCACAGGCTTTAAGGAGATCTGACCAGTAAGAATCGTCCCAGTCCCTCTTAGCTGCCCAAAGGGTGTGTTTATAAAACTGCCTAGTTTTCCTGATATCAGGGGTTATCCTGTTTAATAGCTGCTATTAGTTTGCTGTGGGCTTCTCTGCAGTTCTTATTGTACCATCTTTTGTGTGGTTTATCTTTCTTATTTTTAGATGGCCTAGTAAGAAGATTTTTGAGAGCCGCAAAACATTTCTCATGAAGATCAATGGTAGGGGAATCGGCTCCACCATAGGGGGATAATACAGTCATCCTGTTCCTTGTGTCTAGGACCAACTCCTCTATTTTACAAATTAGCTCTGGGTCAGCTATGACCCTAGTCCATTTGACCCGTCTTCTATTATCACACAGGACTAAATCAGATGTTATACAGGCTGTTTCTTTTTGGAGAACACCCAGTCCGGGAACCCTGAGCCCCAAAGAGAGGGGGTTATGATCACTCTCTGACCTGGTCTCTACTACCATATCCCTCACATGTGACCAGGATTCTATATTGACCAAAATATAGTCAATGCGACTTGCACTAATCCCATTGTCAAAGGTTGGTTTCCCTAGCTTGTCCGACGGGGTGCGGCTATTCACTGCATGAAGCCCCCACTCCAGGCAGAGTCCCAGCCAATGGAGGGCAGCCTCCGTGCCCCTAACACCCTTACTTATAGCTAGCGGGGGGATATTCCAGGCAGTATCTTCGTCAATCCCCACATCTTCAGCCAGACTAAGGATGGGTTCGAATGAACAATTCAGATCACCTGCCACTACGACAAGATGATCACCTTTGAGCTGATTCAGGAGATGTTCAAGGTCATTGAGGATAGGTTGCTTCCTCCCGCCCTGACAACCTCGGGCGTAGATGTTAATTAGAACAATGTCCTTGCAGTTATCCTTACTCAGGGTAATACAAAGGAGGTCAGCATTCTCCACCAGGATTTCCTTAACGCGGAAACCCAGGGAGTTTCTGATCCATACAGTAAGACCTCCCGAAGCCCCACCCCTGGGGCCCTGTGTAGCTGGTTTGTGGTAGTTCAGGTAGCCTACCCTAAATAGGGGAACGATTGACCAAGTTTCCTGAAAAACGACGATGTCATATGTGACAATGAAGTCTACCCAATCGTCGTTGTCCAGACGACCCCTCAATCCTGCTATATTCCATGAGGCCACCTTAATTGCATTTACAGGGCTACTGAGTGGAATAGTCTCTGATAAACCCAGAGCCCCTGGCCCGGTCAAAATAGGAATGTTAACATGATCCAGGGTTGTGCTAGGACCTTTACGTGAGGTTGAACAATCCATACAGGATACTGGGAAGGTGTGAGTGGCAATCACTTGAGGGGGAATTGGTTCCATAAGGTGTATTGAGGCATCAATCCCCCCCAAGTCAGTCAACCTCATCCAAGCAACCAAACATGTTAGTAGTAGGAACCCCTTGCCACCAGTTATTTTGGTTTTGCCAGCCATCCCTACGTCCCTTCTGTCTGGATTTTTGGACTGTTGACCAGGACCCCTCCATCTCAAACTGCTGTCGAGGAGGATAGAAAAAGGTGAGGGGTCTAACAACAATAGAAGGGTCATCATCACGTGAGGCCCATGAAAAGAGATGCTGAGCAGTATGGGGTCAGCGAAAGACACTATTATACAATCGCCAGCAATGGACTTGCGTGTAGGACCAACCCATGGTACTCTGCGCACCATTAATACCCGACTTCTTTGATGATTAGGGAGCTGCCTATTTGTATTAAGCCAGTAGATGACCTTATTTTTTAAGGACCAATGGTTATCCTGGGTTTGCGGGCCAAGGACGGGCACGCCAGCTAATACTATGACATAAGGCCCAGCCTCAGGTGGCATGTCAATATACCCACCGCGAAAATTTGGTCGACTGGGTTGCTGAGGGAGTGATTTCTTGGTTTCCGACTGGATAGGTTGGTGTGAGACAGCTTGGGGCCTTGGTTTTAATGGTGCTACACTCTGAGGGGGACAGGCGCTGGGAGCGGTAGGTCTTGGATTAGTAGCAGCGGGGTTACCGACTTTGGTACGGGGTTTGGGTATGGGTTTAGGTCTATGGGTAGGCAAGGCCGGGGATTCTGACTCCTGAGCCTGAGGGGTACAACCCTCTCCCTGGGGAAACCTAGCTTCCATTTGTTTAAGACTAAAACTAGCCAATGTGACTATAGTCTTATCCATTTCTAGTAGGTTGTTTTCTGTTCGGGAAAGTCTAAGTTCCAGGGGAGTAAGTAGCTGTTTTAGTGTGTCCCAAACGGTTTTGAGAAATTCTTCATCCCCCCTCCTATCCCTCTCCAACACACTCAACCCACCCTCTATTGGCTCTTCCTTGATCTTATCTGGAGAGGTTCCCATAGTGAGATCTAGCACAACACTGCGTGGACCAGTGTCGTTATCCTTGCCCCGAGTGGTGATATTAGTTTTAGATGTTTCTTCACCCACCCCATGTGAGCCAATGGTCGTCTACTATTAAAAAACTGGGATCTCGCAATTTTTGCCTTTTTGCGAGCATAAGTGGATCTGGCAAGGCATTTCCTCTTTTGTATGGCAACTTTTTTAGCATTTACTGCTGGGTTAGACAAGTCGGGTTTGGTGGGGAAGCCTATACCGGCCACGGGGGTGAAGGGTACTGGCTCCTCCAAGGGCTTTCGAGTTGGTAGTGTTGGGTTCTGAAGGAGCTCAGGTAGGGATGTGGTTGGAGCATGGTGGATATCTGCCAGCGTTAGCAATGGGCGAGGGCCTGATGTACGCTCAGGGGTTAGTGCTAAGGCAAGGTTCCCTAAGGATGATTTTTTGGAGGAAGCTAGGTTCAGGGAAAGTTTTCGCGCAGCTTCTAATTCTAAGGAAACCCTATGTTGCATTTAACTGATTTCCACATCAATGGCCAGATTGGTCTTTGTGAGGAAATCATCTAGGGTTCCATTGGGCTTCTTAAGTCCCTTGGCAGTTTTGCTGCGACTACCCCGTGTACACATGGTGGGTGTGGGAATGGACGATGTGGCACGAGTGGAATATATCAACAATAATCAACAATCCGACCAAGGGGAATGGCCCAGCCCAGACCTCTCCGACCTCGAACGGCCTCAAACGGCCCGCTCTTAGCCCGGTCTTTGCCCCGAGCTGCGTCCCGCGCTGCGGTAGAACAGTTCCTTGATATAATGGGCGTTCTGGGCGGTGGGCGGGCCAACAGGGAGAGCGGACCGGAAGGTGTCACTCGGTCTCGCAGGGAATCCTGGTAAATGGAGTCGCTGCTACGCTCGCAGCCCTGCTGCAGCCCTCAGCCCAGGTCCTGCTCGGTTCCACTCCCTGCAGTGATTTCAAGTCCAGCCCCTCTGGTGTGGCGGCGAGGTCCGTTTCCAACACAAGATATGCTCCCAAAGAGGTAAGCGCCTCCAGGCAATGCGCTCAGTTAGGAATTGACGTCCCGATGATGCAGGGAAGGAAAGAGTTTAAGAAGCCCTCCAGTGGGCGGTGGGCGGGCCAACAGGGAGAGCGGACCGGAAGGTGTCACTCGGTCTTGCAGGGACTCCTGGGAAATGGAGTCCCTGCTACGCTCGCAGCCCTGCTGCAGCCCTCAGCCCAGGTCCTGCTCGATTCCACTCCCTGCAGTGATTTCAAGTCCAGCCCCTCTGGTGTGGCGGCGACAACATTTTTGTCTCTGAAAGAGAATTACGACTCCAATGCTAAATTGGAATCATGATCCGGCCACGGCGTCTCACCCAGGGGTTAACAAAACTCTTGAGCTCTGTCAACGACATTTTTGGTGGGATAATATCATCTCTGATGTACGACAATACATCAAAGCTTGCCCAGTATGTACACGACAAAAAACCCTACACACTGCACCAATGGGGTTACTTCAACCTATGGTAATTCCTCCTTATCCTTGGCACACAATCAGTTTAGATTTTATCACTGATTTACCAAAATCAAATGGTTTGACCACAATATTGGTTGTGGTGGATTTATTGTCATAAATGGGACACTTCATTCCTTTACCCAAAATACCATCGGCAGCTGAGTTTGGTGATATATTCCTAGCCAATATTGTAAAACTACATGGTCTTCCAAGTGAAATTATTTTGGACAGAGGCCCTCAATTCATTTCAAAATTTTGGACTCAGCTCAGTAAACAATTTGGAATGAATTGGCTTTGTCGTCTTCTTTCCATCCTCAGACAGATGGTCAAACTGAAAAGGTAAACCAATATTTAGACAATGATTTAGGTTTTTTACTTTCTACTATGTCCAATAACTGGGATGAAGTATTACCTTGGGTAAAATTCTCATACAACAACACCTTACATGCTGCTTTAGGTTGTTCTCCCTTTGATTTTCTAACTGGACAACACCCACGATCTATTCCAGTACTGTTTCCAGAAAAAGAACAAGTGATGCCGGCAGTTACATAAAGACTGGCAAAATACTAAGATTTCAAGAACAAGTTAAGAAAAGTTTGGCCAAAAATAAACTAAGAATTAAAGTCTCAGCTGACAAACATAGAATACCAGATCCACCATATAAAAAAGGAGATTTAGTCTGGTTATCAACCAGAAATAGTCAAATTGAAGGTCACAAAAAACTTAAACCAAGATACATTGGTCTATTACTAAATTGAAAAGATCTTAAATCCAGATTCTGTTAGGTTGATTCTTCCCGAAGATTATGCAATCCACCCAGATTTCCACGTCTCCCTCCTGAAACCCCATGATCCAGCCGCAAGACCTGACAACCCTCCCCCACCAATTGTCGTAGGTGATCACCTTGAATACGAAGTCACAAAGATTTTGGACGCAAAACGCGTTCAAGGTCGTCTCTATTATCTTAATGACTGAAAGATCGTGGGAACCTGAAAGTAATGTACATGTTCCAAGATTAATTAAATCATGTCATGCTCTACATTCGGAAAAACCTCGCCCTGTGAGACGGCCTTTGGGAGGAGGAACTGTTAAGGGAGCTCATGCGGCTACCTGTTGAATCACGCTGCCTGTTAAATATTTAAACAGTTGCCACAATATACATACCTGAGCTCATGTTTAGTTACACTAAGAACTTGTGTGTATTGTATTTTCATTCCATTCTATGATTCTTGGGATAATATAATTTAGAAAACAGTGATTTTTAATTTTCATGTAGCAATGCTTGTTTTCTTGGCACATTGATGCAGGACTCGTGCTCCACGTGAAATTCCCACATGGGTTAACTGCAGAATGTAGTTCACGTGAAGCGTATGCAAATTTAAACCTCTTCAACACTGAAAACTATAAGAGGAGCGCTCGAGAACGTGACGGTGCTTCGCTTCATTTGCATCGCATCACCACGAGCGCTCCGGTCACCAGCTCTTCCCCGATTGTAAGCCGTCTTGAATCCAGACCTTCAGATCAAACCCTACCGTTCCCGATCCTCCCCAGTCCCTCCATTCAGTTGTTTCCTCCTTACCTGATCCTGAAGATCTCCCGGACACCATCCTCGATCGTAGGAAGCTTCAGGAGACCGCACCGGATCCTTCGTCATCAGAAATCCGTCCAGAATCAAATGACGACCTAAAAAGGAAAGTAAGCATTTTGGTTGCTTGGCAACTTTCAAACCTCATTTAGGAAATCTTTAAAAAGGACATTGTCGACTGTTGTAGATACTCTTGTTTTAATTTGCGCTTGGAATTAAACTTATGGTTAGTTGCAAATAAGCCTTGGAGAATACAATTACCTAAAACTGGCAACAATCATAAGACAATGCAATGCTGAATTATAAAAGACATGGAACACTTATAGTTTTGAATTGAAAGAAAGTTGTGACCAATACAATTCCGAATTGCCAACAAGCACTGGTCAATGCAATTTTGAACTGCCAAAATCCACTCAACCTATGTATCTGTGAGAACATTTAGTTTAGTGTATTGCATATTATTGTTGCTCTTACATTTTTAAGACTTTTATTTGAAAAGAGTTTTATTTAAATGATCAACAGTCCAAGGGTATGTTAGTGTTTTCTTTGGAATATTTTTCTACTGAATCTCTTTGCAGAATTGAATCCCAAGTTAAGGCTTTCACCGCAGGTCTACAGGTATGTCTCTTGATTAATATTGTTACTGACTATCACTAACCTCATTAATCTAGCTTTCGCATGAGAAAATCGTCAATATTGTGAATACAGGATAACCGTTTGCATTGTTTTAAAAGGGTGCAAAGGTCTTAATAAAGAATCAGACTAAACCCAAGACCAATAGAAGTGATGGCATGGGCCTACAGATAAATGGTGTGTGTAAGATGTAATTATATGATTATTGTTATTGAAGGTCACTCAAGAAGAACTCTTGTTAATTTCTTTTGATATTGATTTTATTATTGTTGATAGAAGTAGCTAAAAGGCCGGCTGGCAGCAACTTCACAATCAAGGCCCAGAGCACTTCAATAGAGAAACTTACCTAGATCCATCAAGACGAAGGCCCGGAGTTTTGTCTTGTTTCTCTCTCCACTTCCCCTTTCCCTTGGGGACGAGTTAGCTCATCAAGTGCTAGCATCCTTGCTGAGTTGGCTGGTTCATGAGGGATTTGGGATATTACAACATCAAGAAGGAAACAACCGGAACGCCTCGTGTGATTGCGCAACAGTGGCCATCTATGTGTGGTGTAGACACTTCAGGGGTAAGAAGCCCATTGGCTACCACCTTACACTTCCCTTAGCACCCATAAATTCAGGGGCAGTTATTGTGCGCCATGCCGCAGCCACCATGGATGTGCCGCATTTACAATGTGGCGCACCATGGGGCAAAAACGGCACAGATGCGTAACGCATGTGTGCTGTAAAAGTGGCGCATTGCTGGAGTTGCGTCGCAAGCACGACCCAACTCCATCAATGCTCTTGGGGCCCTACCTCCACAATGCTGTGTCAATCCTTACGCCTGCTTCAAGCAGGCATAGGGTTTTGACGCAGCATGGCCACAAAAGTGACTGAGTGAAATCTTGTACATTTCACTCAGCCACTTTTAGGAGGCGTTCCTGCACCGGAACACCCCCTCTACGATGGAACGCCTCCTTCTGGCGCAGGGCTTTACAACGTGACGCATCTGGAAGATGCGTCACGTTGTAAGTACCCCTCATCATGTGAACCGCCGCTGCGTCACAAAAGTGACGCAACAGTGGCGTAAAAGAACCGCAAGGGGCTTGTAAATCTGCTCCTCTGTATTTAAGTGGCCCCCTGACATCAGGAACTCAGATTTGTCTATTAGGGACAGAAGAAGGACAGAGAAGAGACAAACATGCAAGAACTGTGGACTACCCTGGATTTGGCGCAAAACCATGCCTGCCTGCTGCTGCCCGGATAATTGCAAAGACCCGAGTCATCCAGCATCTGTGCATCCTCCTAAAGCCTTGGAGGATGGGTAGCACTTTTCCAACCAGTCAGCATCTTCCTTGAAGTGGAGGAGCAACTTCCCTGCAGTCTGCAGGCACTGACCGCATCTGCCTGGTACACCGCTCTGCTGACCAACAGGTCCGCATAGGAAGTAGCACCCCAGGAGATCCCAGAGGCTCCAAAAAGTCAGCCCTATCCCATACTGAGGTATGAGCTGCTAGACCCTTCAGAAGCCTCCCAGGACCAGTACCCTTGGTACCAGAGCCCTTACAACAGGCAAGACTTTTTTAGTGTCTGTCTGGACACCTACCCCGCCAAGATAGACCTACCGATGAGGGACATCAGCATCATGAAGGCCAGCGCCAAGAGTGGCCACGCTATCTTGTTTTCCCCCATCACCATGTTGATTCCAAGTAGTGGGGATGCACCTGAGCCCCACAGCCAGAGTCCGAGCCAACCAACTGTGACCTATTGCTTCATAAACCATCAAGAGCTGAGCCCCCTCTGGGTTCAGCCGTACTTGTCCCCAGGTCCCCACTTGCAAACATTTTCTGTTACAGGTTTCTCCATTGACTTTAGAACTTGAGCCTACCATGGCAACCAGCATCTCTGCATCTGGACACACCAGGGCAGGTAAATCCAAACTGCTGGTGGTTCTTAGGACCTTGGCCAAAAGCACCTTAAGTCTAGAAGAATAATCCTGAGAATCATTTGTAACTGTGCTAATGCAGTGAATGTTTCTCTAATAGGATAACATTACTTCATTCGCGGCTCATGCAGCAAATCTGACAGCTTTGATTTTCCACTGTTTTACAGGTAAAAATCTTTACCGTCTAAAGTACTTACCTGATTCCGATGATCTTGGTGTCTAAATTATATAAAATTCTCTGTTATTTTTCTTTAAATTGGTCTCAAGTTTTTTTTTGAGTGTGTGTCTCCTTTCTTGACTGCGTGTACATCAAATGCTCAACGCTGCCCTCTTACAAGCCTAAAGTGCTCGCCCACACTACCACAAAGAGCACATTTGGGATTTTTAATTTAAACTCTGTAAACCAATAAGGTTCATCTTGACTTTCTACATTATGAACCTCATTTGATACAATTCATAGAAAGGCAGCTTCCTGCAGTGGCTTATATAATGAAAACACTGTTCCAGCCACAGTCTCAAAGGTACAGCGCTGATGTGATTGTCTGTCATGAGACTAAGAGCTGTCTCCAACCAGACAACCATATGCAAGGGCATCGAGTTCAATGTTACTTAGCCTTGGACAAATTATACGAACGACATGACAAAATGCTTACCAAGAAATGAGCTCCAAGCAAAATAATTTCTAAGTATGCTGTTGTGTGAGTGCAAGGCATGTAAAAAGTCATTGGGGATATTCTCAAGAACGTGCGATAATCATCGCCAAAATCGGTTCACGCAATCTCTCATATTGCCGTCTATCACGGGAAATTAACTCTGTGTCAAAGTCATATTCACAATACGGTGGTAACATGCGATAGTATCCCGTCTTCGCGTCAAATGTCCCCGATAAAAGATGGTGCTAAAAATCTAAACCCCAACACAAACAAAACTTGCAATAGGCACAACTGCGTATAAAAAATCCAGTGAGGAGCAGCGCCAGCCTGCAGGTCCCACAAGTCAGGCGGGCAAAATCGCGATAAAAGCGGCAACCAAAAAAACAAACAAGACCCAAACACTGCAAAGCACCATGGAGGAAGCCGGAGCAACTACAGAGGACAACCAGAACCCCACAAGCCTCACGGAGGACCAGCCTGGGACCATCATTGGGAGACGGTGGCAGGAGTTGGGGGACCGGGCACGGCACAACATGACCTGCTCCAACAGCAACAGGGTAACGACCAGGGATTGGGGGGACAGGGGGAGGTGGGCACAATGGCACACATGCATAAGTAAGTATTGCACATCTGCGGACAAACCATGCCCAAGAGTCACAATTCCAACCAAGAGCCCAATTTACGCAAGTCTGCAACATCTCAGCACTCTATAAGCACAGAAGTGAAAGGCACACCGCCTGAAAGGGATAAGAGCCAGCCAAATCAGAGCCTAAGGGGCATCTCACCCACATTGCAGCAAACACACATAAGATGCAGAGCACCCCGACATTGACAACAATGTGGTACAAACTGCAACACTTTCACAACAGAACCGATGACACAACTACTGCCACTTGTGTGTAGAAAATGGCCATTTGCATTTGGCATATGTTTGACTTGGCCCTTTTGGCAGGTTCACCCCGAAACTTTTTGCATTCTCCTAGCCTATTTCTGTAACCTGGTGTTGGTGATTTTAGGCCTCTGTGCACTTTTTCACTGTGGTCCAGTGTAAAGTGCGTACGCTCTCTGTGTATGTGTGGTGTGTATGTGTGGTGAGACTGGCCTGCCCTCCCATAGGAATGCATGGGGGATATGTGTGTCCCTGGTAGTTCCTGATGTGAGAGGAGTGCAGGGGCCAGTTTGGTATGTGCAAACTCATGAGAATAAATGCTGCGCAATGGTGTGCGCTGATTTATTGTGACTAGTGGAGAAGTGCCACTTTTAGAAGTTGGCATTTCTGTGTGCAGTGTCTGCCTGCCTGAATTGTATGTCTGGCCTGTGATTGACAGGGGCTGGCTGGTGTGCTTGGCTCCAGGAGCCAGGATGGGTCTGCCGTGGTGAATAGGGAGATCTGCAAGAAAATGGGAGGTAGGAGTTGCACCTGGGACCTGAATAGGGCTGTGCTTTCCCTCCACAATGCTCGCTCGACCCCCTGTGGTACACCTGATGTCCCTAGCCTGTCCAGTGAAAGGGAGAGAGGGGCTGAGGAAAACAAAATGCTCAGGAGCTCTCCTGAACCAGTTGTAGCTGGTTCTCACATTGCCTGCACCTTGTTAACAAAGGAATATGTCATATAAATATAGGGGCTTTGTCGCCATGAATTGGTTTTGCTTGTGAGTGCTGATCCTGCAGGGCGTGCTGCTGTTGGGGCCCAGGAGGACTTGCCAGGAGGCTGCCTCCCTGCGTCCAGCTATGCCCTGGAACCTTTTTGCTGGACTGCTTGTAGCCCTGGGACGTTGGGGCTGCCCCAGCACCTTCTGAGTGCTGGCTTTGTTTTTGAAATGCCCCTAGGTCTCTCTCTGCGCACTGGAGCGCTCTGTGCAAAGTCCCTAGAGCGCTGGAGCTTTGTTGCCCCAAGGCTGCATGACATTTAGGGGGGAGCCTACCCCTCATTGTCATTTTTTTTCGGTGGTTACGAATGCGGGTGCCCACCCCTCTTTTTTTAATGTAAATTGTGAGTGCCTACCCAGCATAGCCGCTGTGTTTATTTTATTTAAAATACGGGTGCCCACCCCGCGTTTTGCCGCTATTGAAATCATCGCGGCAGCCCGATTCAGGGACAGGGCAGAAGTCATGCAACACTGTGCTTGGCGGTGGGCAGGTATTCCGGTTTTGTGAGGGAAGTCCCGCGCACGCCGCCGCGGCCTGAGAAGCCGCTCGGAAGTGAAGAGGTGGTGGTGTGGTGCTCCCGTGAGCTGGTGGGAGCCCGTTGTGCAAAACGATGTCCGAAGTCCAGCGGGAGCCTACTCCACCTTCATGTGCACTGCAGAGTGTGGCGGTGGCACTCATGTGCAATGTCCGGAAGAAGTAGAGGAAAACAGGCAGGACCCCCCCCCCCGCCTATGGGGAAGCTGCAGAGTACATCAGGATGCCCAACGAAGCCTCCCCAGCGGAGTGGGGAGAAGTAGAGTGCCGGTCCCGCACCAGAGCATGGAGGAGTCCCACCAAGGAGCCGATGAGTAAGGCTCCGTGAGGGGGCGAAGGCTTTTGGGTGTTGTACCGCCTGTGGGGACCAGAGTCAGAACGGCCCGTGTGTGCAGTAGGCTGCTCCAATGTGAGCCTACTTATTTCTAGAGCCCAGTGGCGCTCCAACAGGTGACATCGTTGTTTAAAGAGTCCCAGAGGGGCCCGAGCTGGTCCCTGTGTCTGAGGCCACATCAAGGAGCATTGTCTGGGCCTGGTCGGCCCTGCTGCAAGAGGGCTGCCCCAACAACAGGAGGTATGTTTTGTTTTATGAGCCTGCAGGCTCCAAAGATGGGCACGGTTATTTTTAGAGCCTGCAGGCTCCAATGATGGGCACATTAGTTTATAGAGGGTCTAGAGGGGCCCAGGCTTTTCCCTGTGTGTGGGCATATTGAGCGCAGATGCACAGTGGTGCCCACGTTTTCACTGATACCAGTTGCCCTGCGAGAGCGCAGGCACTTGCAACGTTTGGTGCCAGTTATTCGAGAGAGCCCCTGAAGGGGCCAGAAGTGGCACAGAGGTGCCAGGCCTTCCCCAGCCGCGCAGCACTTAGTGCCAGCTGCATCGTTTAGGCCCCCATGTTATGGTTCTCAGCTGCCCAGCAAAGAGTGGGCAACTGCTACGTTTAGACCTGCGCAGATTGCGCACCCGTGACTTCCGCTGCATTGGCAGCGCGCCCTGACTTTGTGGCCATAGGGCATTTGAACCCCTTTTTGGATGGCCAGTTGGCCAGGGGGACTGGTAGATTTATAGGGCGCCAGGCCCTAATGTGATTTGTGTGCTAAGTATGCTTTTGGTACTAGGAAATGTATTGGGTATAGTATGTTTTACGCACCCTGTTTTATACCTCGAAATATGGTTTATGATTATGAGGTTGTTTTGCATATTATGGTTTGTGTTAGCGAGATTATGCTTCACTGTGTGATGTACGCCCCTAATGTGAGTTATGCTTAGGAGGTGAGGGTCTAATGTGTTTAGACTTGTGAGAGATTGCATAATGTGTTTATGATGGTGAGGTGGCGCAGAATGTAATTTGCGCCCGATGTGACTGTGCATAATGTAGTTTATGTTACAGGCTGATGTTCAGACCAGTGATTACCAGTGGTTACTGGTTGTACGTTTATGATCTGATTTACTTTTACTAAGTTCAATTTGTGATAGTTCTGACAGTGGTCCATTAGGCCCAGTCAGGTGTTCAAAATCCCTTGTAAATATTGCCCATGCCAGTTGGCACAGTGTAGGTTATGTGTTTACTATTCTAATGTGTTATGAGAATACAAAGGCTATTTTTATATAACCTTGTGTGGAGTTCCTTTTGTAGTGTGCCTGAGATGTTGTTGTTGTGTGCGTGCGCAAATGCTTTACACATTGCCTCCGGGTTAAGCCTGACTGCTTGTGCCAAGCAACCAAGGGGGTGAACAGGGGTTATCTTTGGCGTGTAACTCCCTTGCCCTGACTAGAGTGGTGGTTTCAGCCTGGCTTTGGCGCAAGCCTTAGCCAACCAGAAATCCCATTTCTAAAAGCATAGGAGGAAACTGTGATATGACAATGTACAAGTACAATCTCACATCCCTGATGGTGTAGAAATACCAAGTGTCCCGCTTCAAATAGGTATCTCCCCATAAACAGTCACAATGTACATTGCCAGGCAGTCTAACAGTATACTTGTAAAATGCGTGAACATAGATGTGAACACAATGTCAATCTGCATTTCACCTTCACATTGCAGAGGGAGAATCAACACCTCCTGCAGAGCAGACCCAACAACTTAGCACTGATGATAAAGAGAACCTCACCAACATCTATACCGACGCACTCCAACAGCTCAAGGACAGCTCTGGCACCCCACTTCCAGGAGCAGGGTAGCCCAGCTGCATCCATAAGATCCCACCTCCTGCACAGACCACACAGCAGGAAGCACCCACCACCACAGTTGTCTCCCAAGACCCCCACGACCAACAGATGGCCTTCCAACGCCGTGTGTTAGGGTGCCAGGAGGAGATGTCTGAGCAGCTGTGGGTGGGGTTTGACCTCATGGCAGCCAAACTAGATGCCATACGTGGGTGTCTAAGTCCCATAAGGGACCACTTACAGTCCCTAACGAACACCCACTGCCCACGCCTTACTGTACAACAAGCCATGGCTGACATCGCTGGAGTCATAACTCTGAGCTAAGAACAACAGTCTAGTCAGAGTGGCCCCAACGATGTCATCCGTGAGTTGGGACACATAAGGAGAATGATGGAGAGCTTGGAGCAAATGCAGGCGGAAAGAATAATTGCCACAGCTGCAAACCAGTGAGATGTAGCTGGGATCTACCATGCCCTGCAGATCCTCGTCATGACATTGCCACCAAAAGTCCTGGCGTGGATAGATGCTGCTTCTACTACTACATCCACATCTCCTTCCCCTGAAGTGTCAGTGCCACACAGTGTGGCGGGTTTTCCACCTCCGTCCCCTGATGTGTCACTGCCACACAGTGATGCAGACAAAACACCACCACCTGCATGTGAGGCACCTGACACATCAGAGGACGAAAATGATGATGAATCTGGCTTTGTGGTTCAGCTTGGCTCTGCCCTGTGTTAAAATGCCCTGGAATGACACCTCCCAGTGTCCCCCTATACACTGAACGACACTCACCTTGGCCCTTGACATGGACGGCCATATTTGGTTTTCTTACCAATGACACAGCAATCACACTGCAGACTGTAGTCTTCCACTCCCTATGAACTTGTGAATCCCGAAAGGACTCTGACTGAGCCTCCCCTGGCCAACAATGTAAAGTGAGCTTTGTATGGCCCTGTACTGGTCCAGCTTCAACACTCCACTGAATGTGAATAAAACATTCCAATTCACACTAATGTGTCATGGCCATGATCAATCAAGAATGAAAGTACGGGGGGCGTGGCTAGCAGCTGAAAGGAATGGCCACACAGTGAAGCGGCTCCGATCCCCCAACCACCTATCCTGTGTTAAATCTGGCTAAAATCCTTTTGGACCCCTTCTCCCATGAGGGGAGTCCTACCTAGAGTCCCCTCGCAAAAGTGGACAACGTAATTCCGTTCATGTGAGTGAGGAAAAAGCCCTTAAGCCCGCAATCGGCGGGCATTTCCAAGATGCCGGAGCTCCGTAGCCTCCGAGAGTGAACTCAGATATACACAGAGGGCTGAACGGAGAATGATCAACCAACACCGGTGATCTCTGGGGAGCTGCTGAGGATGGGAGAACAGCCCAAGCATGATCTGAATCGGCCCCCAGGAGGCATAGAGATTGGCCTCAGACCAGTGGGCGTGAATTTTGGGAATCCTTGCTAAAGAGCTGTGGGAGGATCGCAGTTCTCTGAGGGGAGCATACGCACATATCCTCCGCCTCAGATAGACTACTCCTTTCCAATTGAGAGCTTTATGTGCCAGGTCCAGAGTCTTTAAACGAATCCTCTTTTTGATACAGAGCCAGCGTATTGCACTCAACTGGGGAGTCATACGCGTTCTTGAAGCCAGGTTGAGAATTAATCTTGATGCTGCATTCTGTACTACCGGCAGACAGCTGAGCAAGTAGTCTCAAAGGCCCAAGTAGAAAGCATTTCCATAATCGAGTCTCGTGGTGATCAGGGCTTGGACTAAAGTTTTCCTAATCTCTATTGACAAAAAAGGGAAGCAATTCTTCAGAGAGCGTAGTATCCAAAAACAGGAGTCCGCCAGTGTCTGAATGTATCGTTGAAAAGAGAGGAAGCTACCATATTTAATTCCCTAAATTTTTTACTGCATTTTGTTGTGGGCCTGGGGTAGGAGCATCTTGCGCCCACCACGTCCTCCATATTTCATGAGAGGTGTCGCCAAAGAACAAGATCTCAGTTTTATCTGGTTGCATTTAAGTTGGTGTTTTGATTACCAGTTGAACACATTGGAAATGCAGGATTTAAAGGCCTTTCCATCAAATTCCTTTCCCTTTTCACAGGTAAAAAGCAGCTAAGTATTGTCTGCTTATAATAATACTTTGGCCCCCCTAAATTAGGACATAGGTATGCTGTCTCAGTGCCGTCCATGAAGTTCATTAGAAAAAGATGTGAAAGGGCTTGCGTCAGTCTTACGTCTGCTGTGAGGCAGGTGCAAGATTTTGACGCAACGGTGTCCTAAAAGTGACGCAGTGAAATCTCATAGATTTCACTGCATCACTTCTACGACCCTTCCTTGCGTCAATACGCCCCCCCTTGGATGCATTATACCTGGCACAGGTATAATATGGCTCAGGGGTTTACAAAGTGACGCATTTACCTAGATGCATCCCTTTGTAAATATGGCGCAACAAAGCGCATTTTTTACGCCACTGGTGTGTCACAAAAAGTGATGCACCGGCGGCGTAAAAGTGACGCACAGCCTCATTAATTAGGCCCTAGACTTCCAGACATTTCAAGTAGCCATTCAGAACAGCAAAACGTCTTTGGTGAGGGGACCTGCTATTCTACGTCACAAGTGAAAAGAACTTGGTAGAACAATACGTCGCAGAAGTACTTTAACAAGGGTTTGGCGTGCTGCTAATGTATTTGTACTTGATGCAAACCAGGCTGCCAGAAACCCCGGGGGGAGAAGCCTGAAGTTCATCGGACAGCCGGTTTGTGTGAGTGGCACAATCAATATCGCTTTTATGAAATTTCTGAATATCCATTGATTTCGTGACCTTTCAGTTACTTGCCTGATGCCCACGGAAACACAGCTGAGCCTTTCTGAGCATGTTTTCGCTGAGCACGACGGCGCAACAGGGCGAGCATTGCTGTAGTTCAAGCGAGGGCCTCGGGTGCTCTTCCACGAACACGAATGCGGGCTAAGTAGCTGAAAACACCTGAGCAGCACGATCGATCGGATGGATCGGGTTGGAGGCCTTTTTTTTCTGTAATAAACGTATTTTGTCTAATGCATTTCATTTTTTGAAAACCTTGGTGACCTACGGAACAAAGTGCCTTGATCCAAGCAGCCGAGCCAACTCGCCGAACTGAAAATAAACTATAAGGAAGCTCAGGGCTAGAACTATGGGGGTTCAATCTGGTGCCCGGACACACTGTGAATCATGGTGTATTCTTTTCCCATCTCCACAAATGGCTGTAGTAAAAATAAAAGTATCTTACCTTTTATGTGGGTGAAAATGTCACCTGGACGTAGAAGCTTGCTGGAGACACAAAGAACAACTTGCCAGATTCAAAAAGATATTTTTTTACTATGAGCTGGTGCGATTTGTAGTATTCCTGGTTCACTCCTAAAAAACAGGAATTATACCGTGACTGTATCATGATGCAGATTTCTGCACAGCGGCAGTGCATACGGTATATGTGTGCTACTTTTTGTATTTTCAATGCACAAATTAACTATAAATATGTCCGAGTTAATGCAGATTTTATTTTTACTGTGGAGCTCGAAAACAGAGAGCAGTAATTGCCTGTTTGGGTTTCTGAGCTCTGCCCTCAGTATAACATCATCAGGATAGACCTCAATAGTAACTTGTGAGTAAGCCAAACGTACTCCTGACTGCTAATTAATAGCCAGGAACAAGCCAGTAGTACTGTGCTGGGTTCCATCAAGGAAGTGATGAGGCATTGATCCAAATAGGTGTAAGGTGAATGTAAATGTACAGGAATTTATATAGCGCAAATCACCGAGCGGTTTCTAAGCACGGTATTCCCCTGGTATTCCCCTGTGAGATAACCCCGGCAGGGTATCCACAAGGTGAAAGCCAGGCATCCCGCCGCAAGGGGCCGTTGTGGAGATTAAGCAAGCTATTGCCCAGAGTCGCAGAGTGTGAACCCGTGAATCAAGTAGGCACCGCAGCGAGAATTGTTGAGTCCATGGACATTTTAGGACTCAAGACCCCGCCGAGCTGGGAATTGAACCCTGGTCCTTTGCTGACCTCTGCTTCGAGGTCTGCCTCCTCTAACCAGTGAGCCACACTTCTCCACTGGGTTTATTAGTATGGTGCAGGAACAACCCTAAACCGGTTCTTCCCACTGCTTGGCCACCTCCAACTGCCATCCAAAAGCCTCAACCTTCTCCCCGGAACCAGATGACATAGTGACCCGGAACCAGAGGACATATTGACGCTCGATTACATGAGTGACCAGTTCTAGTAATCAAAACTCAACTTACTGTAAGAGTAAATCACAGCACAACCTTTCTTGATCCAGTCCCTAGGCTGCATTTTGGTTAATAAAAAGTGGGTTGAGAAAGAGAGAGCACGACATTCCTACATCTCTTTCCCAAAACATTGGCTGATTTACAGATATTTTGGCGTCACCTATTCTTGCAGGAACTCTGTCATATGTCTGAATTCTAGAAGTAAGCCAGGCGTACCAAAAAAGTAAGTCACGCTCACTCAACATATTTTTTGTTATTCAGACCAACTTCATTAACAAGCAGCGCTCTGTTGGATAGCTGCAGAGCAAGCTGCCTTTTTGTGAAATTGGAATTGAGACAATTTCCCGTGTTCTATTGATAGGTTCTACTCTTTTCTAGGTAGGGATTTCTTGCAGACGCATACAGCCATTAGGCTTTCGATTAGCCAATATGTTCTGTGGGTACATTTAAGGTGCAGAAAGAATGACTACTGCATTCATGAAATCTAGAACCAGATTCACAAAGTAATGATCTGCTGAGTTTTAGGTGCACAGATGTCACTTTGAACGAGAGAAGTTGTAATAGGTGTTTCCAGGGAAGTTTCAGGGTAGTGGGCATTGCAAATTGTGAGAGTAAACACAATTTCAAATATTGATTAACATCTGCCTGCCCATCTGGGTACGAATTATTCTGTCTGAAGGGGTTTTAATATGTGTATGTATTTATTGCTTGTTAAGCGCATCTGCCACCCAAAGGGTATCCTGGCGCTGAGACCACATCATTCCTACAGATAGACCACCATATGTGCTTGGGACGTGGTGATAGGACAAGTTTGTCTGCCCACCATCTAGCCCACACTACGAGAGTGGTTGGCGTTGGATCAAGTGGAGCACCACACTGTGGGCGCCTTGCAGCTATAAAGCCCATGCATGGCCGGCACTAGATCCTATTTATTTGGGCAACACAAAGGAAGGGTTATAAAAAGAGGAGGAAGAACAAAGATGCTACAGAAAAGAGGAATAGGAAAGTTGCTCACAGATGACAGAGGACCTGATTCACAAAGGTAAAAGTAGACTTTTGTGAAAGGTTACAGTTTGTTTTGGTAGTCACAAACTACAAGTATAAGCTTGCAAATAGTAAGTTTACAACTGTGTAGACTCCACAGTCGGGACAGTGAGATCCATACCTAAATAAATAGGTCAGTCCTATTTTTTTATATGCAGAGTTTCCACCAAAATTTTGGAGTCTTCACAGTCGTAAAATTATTATAAAATTAAATATGCAGTTTGTGAATACCCAAAAAATAATAAACTTACACAAAAGTGTAAGTTTACCTTTGTGATTCAGGCCCCAGATGAGGAAGGACGGTATACAAGCACATAGGCTTTAAAAAATATGTCTGTAAGTGCCAAAAAAAGACACACAATTGGTGGACGGAATGCAGAACAAATCAAAACATTCACCCCCAGTCAAGAGATCTAGGTTAAATCCTTCATTCTTTTGCTCACTATGCTACCCCAGTTAAGACCTGGCCATTCGCAAATCAGCTTGACCCTGTGCCTCATGGGACAAGTCCAGCCCCAACTGCCAAGCCAGGTCCTCCCTGGACCGGAAACAAGCATCCTAGGACCGGTTTCGGGATTTCACCCCTCTTCAGCCAGGATAGCTTGATTCCACTGGGCATACCTGACGCACTTAGGGCGAGAAAGCAAAAGAGACACAATTGATGGACGGAATGCAGAACAAATCAAAACATTCACCCCCAGTCAAGGATTCTGGGTTAAATCCATCATTCTTTTGCTCCTGGCTATATGCAAATCAGTCTTGACCCTGTGCCTCATGGGAACAGTCCATCCCGAACTGCCAAGCCAGGTCCTCCCTGGACCGGAAACAAGCATCCTAGGACCGGGTACGGAGTTTCACCCCTCTTCAGGCAGGATAGCTTGGTTCCAGTGGCACAGTGAGCCCAGGACCCACGTCTGGGCATACCTGGCGCACTTAGGGCGAGAAAGCAAAAGACACATAATTGATGGACGGAATGCAGAACAAATCAAAACATTCACCCCCAGTCAGGAGATCTGGGTTAAATCCATCATTCTTTTGGTCACCATGCCACCCCAGTTTAGGCCTAGCCATATGCAAATCAGTCTTGACCTTGTGCCTCATAGGGCCAGTCCAGCACGAACTGCCAAGCCAGGTATTCCCTGGAATGGAAACAAGCATCCTAGTACCGGGTTCAGGGTTTCACCCATCTTCAGCCAGGATAGCTTGATTCCAGTGGGACAATGAGCCCAGGACCCACATCTGGGCATACCTGGCGCATTTAGGGCGTGAAAGCAAAAGAGACACAATTGATGGATGGAATGCAGAACAAATCAAAACATTCACCCCAGTATAGAGATCTGGTTTAAATCCATCATTCTTTTTCTCACCATTCCACCTCAGTTTAGACCTGGCCATCTGCAAATCAGTCTTGACCTTGTGCCTCATGGGAACAGTCCAGCCTGACCTGCCAAGCCAGGTCCTCCCTGGACCGGAACCAAGCATCCTAGGACCGGTTTTGTAGTTTCACCCCTCTTCAGCCAGGATAGATCGATTCTAGTGGCACAGTGAGCCCAGGACCCACGTCTGGGCATACCTGGCACACTTAGGGCGAGAAAGCAAATGACACACAATTGATGGACGGAATGCAGAACAATTAAAAAAATTCACCCCAGTCAAGAGATCTGTGTTAAATCCATCATTCTTTTGCTGACCATGCCACCTCTGTTTAGACCTGGCCATATGCAAAATATTGTATTGTATTGTATTGTATGAGTACTTGTTAAGCGCGACTGTCACCCAAAGGGTATCCTGGCGCTGAGACCATATCATTCCATCGGATGAAATACACTACATTGCTCTTGGAAAGAGGTGGGTCTTGGGATCCTTCTTGAAGGAAGTCAGATCTTGTCTACTCCTCAGCGCCAGAGGTAGGGTGTTCCATAATGTGGCGGCCGTGAAGCTGAAGGCACGACCGCCCATCCTCACTCTGTTAATCCTGGGAACCGTCACCAGAAACGCTGAGGAAGATCTCAAGGGTCTGGCAGCTTGATACCAGGAGAAGAGGTTTTGGAGCAGCATTGGTCCCAGTCTGTGCAAAGCCCTAAAAACAAGGCATAACGCCTTAAAGGCAATCCGCTGCTGGACAGGTAGCCAGTGGAGATCAGATAGTGCTGCAGATGAGGATGCAGAACGTGGGGGAGATAAAGCCAATTTGGCTGCCATGTTTTGGATCCTCTGCAGCTTTAGAATCAGGATCTTGGGATCTCCCAGAAGCAGTGCGTTGCAGTAGTCTAACCTACTGAGAATGGAACTACGCACCACTTCTGCTCTGGCTCCCAAGGGAAGTAACAGTAAGATTTTTCGTAGGACTCAAAGCAATCCCATACAAAAAGCCGCAGTCCTGTTAACAGAGGCGTCGAGCTACAGGCTAGGCTCAAACAAGACCCCTAAATTGCGAGCCGATTCTGCGGCAGTCACCGTGCCCAAGATAGAGGCTGGCCAGAAGTCATCGGGCAACGGGCGGGGGAGTTGATCTACGGAGCAGTAGAGAACCTCAGTTTTTGACCCGTTGAATTGAAGCGAGTTAACTCGCAGCCATTCTGCTGTTGCCGACATGCATCGGTGGAAGGTGTCCCTCGACACTGTCTCTTTACCCTCAAATGAAAAAATCAGTTGAGTGTCATCGGCATAATTGATGACTGATATGCCGAATAACTTTATCAGACTTACTAGGGGTTGAAGATATAAATTAAAAAGGATCGGACTGATCGCTGACCCCTGGGGTACACCGATATTCACCTGTCGTGTGGCTGATCGAAACGGTGGTAACGCCACAGCTTGCTGTCTATTGCAGCAGAGATAAGATGTTAACCAGCTTAAAGCCAGGCCAGTTACTCCCGCACTCCGAAGGCGGCCCAGTAGAACCACATGGTCCACCGTGTCGAACGCGGCCAACATGTCCAGCAGCACTAAAAATTCTGACTTACCCCTGTTGACACGCGTTCGTAGATCATCCAGCACGGTGACCAAAGCGGTCTCAGTACCATGGGCCGGCCTAAAGCCAAATTGGGCTGCATCCAGACAAGAGTTGGTTTCAAGGAAGTTGGATAAGACTCTTGTGACCAACTTCTCTCTGATTTTTATCGGGAATGGTAAAAGCGAAATGGGCCTGTAATTGGCCGGACATAGGGGGTCCAGAGAAGCCTTTTTTAGCAAAGGTGTTACTATTGCCACCTTCCAGCTGTCTGGGACTGACGCTGTAGCCAACCACTGACAGCAGATGGTGTGAATCGGGGGAAACAGCTCGGCTTGGAATGACTTCCAGATCTTATGTGGCATTGGATCAAGTGGTGAACCAGAGGAGACACCATTGGCCAAAACGCAAAATTCCTCCAAGGAGGGGATAGGAAAACAGGACAGCTGAGGAAGCTCTTCCTTATCATCGTCCCACTCGGAGCCCAAATAATGGGGGAATTCTGAGGAGCATGGCAATGTCGACACGGACTGACCAGAAGCCAAGAGTCCATTCAGAATTGTCCTGATTTTCTCCTCAAACGCAGAGGCCAGGGAATCACACAGTTCCTGAGAGGCCGGAATAGCTGGTACTGCACAGGACGGGTTAGCTAGATTATTAACTAGCTTAAAAAGGGTCTGCGACTTATTGGAAGCCTTAGCCAAGGTGTCTTGCAGAAACTTTGCTTTGGCCCTCCTTAGCTGGGCTTTGTATTCCTGCAAGGCCTCTTTATATGCTGCCCTATCCGACTCCCTGTATCCTCTCCTTCAGGCACACTCCGCCTGTTTACAGTGGAGTTTCTGCTGTCCAAGGTCGCTGGTAAACAAGGCATTGGCTCTCATAGGTTTGTCCCTCACCCTCCGTAAGGGGGCAAGTTCATCTAATGATGTCAAGATCTGCTGGCAAAGGGCGGCATAGCTCTTATCCATACTGTCCTCCACAGTAAAGGCTCTAGGTAGTAGTGTAGGTAGGCTCGATTCCCTTAATAAACAAGACCATTGCCTGCTAAACTTGGTCCTGCCTGGACCATTTATATTTAACGGACCTCCAGGCAGAGAGATAGACATGAGAATCAATGCATGATCGGTTCAGCATTGATCCACGACCTCATTACCTGCAACCAGCTCCTTGTCAGCAAATACTAAATCCAAGGTGTGCCCCTTAGCGTGAGTGGGTGACAGCACAAGTTGCACAAGTTGTACATTGCTGCACGCTTGGCAAAGTTCTCTATAGGCCAAATCTTGAGGGCCAGAGGGCCAAAGGTTGAAGTCGCCCAACACTATAAATCTAGCATGGGAGTTTGGGAGGTCATAGATCAAATCGACCAATAACTGGAAGGCCGAAGTAGTCAGAGAAGGCGGTCTATAGCAGAGAAGACCTGCTACCAGAGTACCACCCTGGGCCGTCATAGAGAAACCCATGAGCTCAAACCCCAACACCTCTTTTACCACGAGCTGCGAGAGGGAGAGGGAGTCTCTAAAGATGTATCCCACTCCGCCACCTCTACCAGAAGCTCGAGGAATTTGTCTTATGAGGTAACCCGGTGGGCAGGCCCAGCCAAGCTCCACCTCGCTGTCCAATTTGGTCCAAGTCTGAGTTACAAATAGTATATGCAAATTTGAGGATTCTATTAAAAGGGCAATCTCAGCATAATGCTTAACGAGAGAGCGAACATTCAGCAGACCCCAGGAGAGGGTCCCATGGGAAGATAGAGGCAACAAACGCTGCTTACCTAAATCTATGTGGCTGGTCGAGGCACACAATTCCTCTCGAGGGTATACCGACTGAGGAGAGGCCGTAACGGACGCGCCGGGAGCAATCGGGACGCGAACGGGCGCAAACGGGCTTACCTCTGGCACACCTCCAGCGCGCCTACGGTGCACCCGCTGCGCGCGCAGCCTGCTCGCCCATTCCTATTTATTGTATTACGCCACGTGGGGTTCCGGCTAGTAGAGCCTCCGGACCCGACCAAATATGGCGCCTGCAAAATGGCCCAAGCCTCAAACACCCACCCAAGATGGCTGTCAGAGCGCCACAAACAGGGACCCCACTAACTAAGTCCCGCCAAATGCGGATGGATGACGATTATAGTGCAGGTAAGCCTGAGTATACCCCAAATTGCAGTAGATGGCAAGCCCCTAATAAGTAGGCAAAATATATAACAGCGCGAACATCGCGATCAAAGGCAGCGCGATTTAAAAAACAGTATGCCCAGGTAAACAAATTATAACAGATTAAAATGCACAGCAATGCGCGCGATAGCAGAGTAGGTCTGCCGAGCGTACTGGAAGAGCAGCTTAAATAAGCTCTCCAAATTAGTCTTGACCCTGTGCCTCTTGGGAACAGTCCAGCCCGAACTGCCAAGCCAAGTCTTCCCTGGACCAGAAACAAGCATCCTAGGACCGGTTAAAGGGTTTCACCCCTCTTTAGCCAGGATAGCTTGATTCCAGTGGCACAGTGAGCCCAGGACCCACGTCTGGGCATACCTGGGGCACTTAGGGCGAGAAAGCAAAAGACACACAATTGATGGACGTAAGTGCCAAAACGACACACCAGAAGTATTGTGGGGCTTCTGAAAAGGGCCTACAAGTACCAAGAACCCATATTCGACAATGCTAATGAAAAATGCATAAAGCAAAGATTTTTTGCAAAAGCTGAGTGCCAAAAATACAAAATTGATTATCATAGCCTTGTTTTATGGGATTGGGATTAACCTTACATTTTCCTTTATAATGGCTTGTTGTTTTTGGCTATCTCAGTTCATCATGGTTGCCGATGGACCTTTTATGGTGCATGTCCCTTAAATGGTCTCATGGCTTAGCTTTTTTAACTTTTCTTTATTTTATGCCTCGGTGGTCTTTTTTTATGGCCAATGTCATCCTGAAGAATTTGTGGTTACATTTCCTTTCTGCAATACTATGCAGTTATGTATTTGTGGTTCTTTATTTTCTGTGATTTTCGGCACCATCTGTCAGGCATAGATGTTAAGTAGTGAAACCAGGTGTGGGCCTGCCCATGTGGAGGGTAACTTAGGTAGTTCTTTCTGCAGACAGCCCACATTCAAGTAGGTAGGGAGAGTAATGCCAGGTTGTGACTCGCAAAATGGAGGTTGCATTTGCAAAAATTAAATGGGATCAAGCGAATAGGATGCCATTAAATGGCTAAGGATCTAATTAAAAGTTCGGTGGCCCATGGGACTGTCAAACCCATGGTGCAGTCCACCTGCAGTATTACAACTACAATGGTGGGACCACCACAGGACCGCTGCAACTGCTGGTGATCCCTGATCCTACAGCAGTGAGGCAGTGGTGTGAAGCTGTAATATGTTGACATGCTGCTGGGGCACCCAGAAGCATATTACGAATTTCCTCATTGTGAACTTTTTCATGGTGTTGAGCCCAGAATGAAAAGAGTGGTGGCGAACAAACTAAAAGGGGGCCCTACATGGCCCTCTGTTTCCTCTGTGCACAGGGGTGCATGCAGGGGGCACATGGTGTGCCCCACTGTAATTTAGCACCTCCTATTCCTGTAAGGACAGAAATGCACAGCATTGCACATTTATGTCGGGGCTGGAATGGACTGTTGGGCTCTAAAGGTGGTGCCTTTCAAAGACTCTCCAATGAGCCTTAGAAAGGCACTTCTGTGGAACTGCTGCTGCAGAACCGCCAGCCAGGATTACAACTTAGAATCCAGTGGGCTGACTACAGGTTCTGGCGGTTTTAAAACTGGGCGCTAGCGTGGCGGCCCACATCAAAACCGCCAAACTCATAATCAGGATGTTAGAAATCAGGACGTGTTTGCAGTGCCCCTCCACTTTTTGCCTCATTTGAGACACCTTGATGCCGCTTTTCTGATTCTGAGAGTGCCCTGGTCTCTGCTGGACAGGCCCAGGGCCAGTGCTAAGTTGACAATACCCACTGTCATTTTGAAAGACACACATGCATTAAGGTACACTACATTTAGGCTACACTTATCATTGACATGACCTACCATATAGGTCCCTTATACATAATAGGGCAGGGGGATTAAACCTACCTTTAAGTCCCTAGTACATAATAGGGTTTGGCAGTTTAGAGGCTAGCAGGCTTTTCTTCACTTGTGTGTGTGCACTGCTGAGAGCCTTCTGTCATTTTAAAAGCAGCCCTGTGTTGCAGAACTGCTTTAAAATATAAATTGTGCCCAAACTCGACTTTGGTGGTAGAGGCACTTAAAAAGTGATGAACTAAAATGTTTTGGGTACCCCCAGGATCTCCCCTATGTGTCCAGGGGTGGGGGCTATGTAAGTATAAGGAGGGCCCTTCTAGAATGTGTTTTATATGCCCTTGGGATAGAGAATTTGAACATTCCACTTTCCCCATTGAAGTAACATGCCTCCCAAAAGAGACTTTGGTGCTAGGAGTACTATGGAGTGAGGATCAACACTATTATTGTATACTTAGAACCACTGAAGTCTTCCCTAGGTGTCCTTGGGGTGGGAGGTCATGTTACTATAAGCAGGGCCCTTATAAGAGATGTTTTAAATGCCCTTATGATGGAGAAATGTCACATTGCAGTTTCCCCAGTGTAGATGCCTAGCCCCATAGGATAACATGGCAATAGTTGATGAATGCATAACTATCACTAGGAACCAAAGGAAATATAATTCCAGGATTTAGGAGAATGGTATTGATAATCCAACAATATGCCATTGTTGAATTTCTCCTAAAGTATACCAAAAAGGAGTTATAAGCTGCTCGTACCCCCACACCATAATTCAGCCTTCTTGAGGTCTTCCATGATTAGTCGTAGTTAACAGGATTAGACAGGCTACTTTGATGAAGTGATAAGAGGCTCACCTAGAGAGAAGCTATCGTTTGGGGATTGCTCTGCTACACAGGAATGCCAGAGCAGGGGTGAGGTGTTGTTAAACATGGAGCTTTAAAGGGGAGATAGGAAAGGCAGGGAATGCCATGCCTATCTACCCCAGCCTCTCTGATCCAGTCAGATGGCAGGCTTAAAGCAGGGATATGCAGATAGTAGGGGGAGGAGAGCTATAAAAATGAGCAATACTGGAAGTTGGTTTAACTAGCTCTTAATACTTTGCTGAGATTTCAGACATTCTGAATTTTGGAGGAATGGTGCTTTCTGGGATAATATTGTACCACACTTTGGAGGAAGTGGTAAGGCTCTGGGTTGCTGCCCTTTGCATCATTGGATAGGAGTGACCCCAGAAGACTGAATAAATATGTGAGAGATGCAGAGCCTTTCAGATCGGCTTCTTGAAGCTGAGAGAAGGAGAAGGCTTGCAAAGCTGGAAACCTGATTTGCACCATCAGGCCCAGCATTCTTACTGACTGCGCCTGCTGCATTATCTGGAACTACAGCTCTTTGGATGTACCTTACCTCAAGAGGAATAAAGAGTGGACTCTCTGTAAGCTACAGGTTAACAGAGCTCACCTGGACCATCACCTCCAATAACCCCCTGCCTGGAGTGCGTGCAATGGATTTGTATGTTTTTTGTCCATGTGTATTGTGGGAATTGTGGTCCCAACCTTTAAAGGACCATCATGGAGATTCCAGACCACTGGAGTGTATTTTGGACACTTTTGACCCTCAAGAGGGTCCAAGAGGAACTTCAAGAACAAGTTTCAGAACTTTTGGAGAATTTTTGAGCAACTTTGCAAAAAGTTCCATAAAGAGATCGACTCAACCACAAGAGCCAAGCCGGATGCCTTCAACCGTGTGCGGCCTGCTCTACTGGTATGATGTGTATTAAAGCAGGAGCCCCTTCTATAATACAAAAGTGCATTGGATATACAAAAAGGAGCCCAGTCCCTTGTGCCTTGAGGCTATTTTTATGATAGGGCCCTTAGCTTTGCTTGGGCTGGCCTGAAACCTTCTTATTCTGCGTTCTTCTAGTGACAGTAAAGAGGACTAACTGTTGAGTCTTGTGCCACACACTCTTTTGACACTGTGACAGCCCCAAAACACTTGGTATGATTTCTCAATATGTGTGTCTTGCATTAAAACTAGAGTTCAGTGGCCCTATCATGACGAATATAAAACAATGGCTTGCACTAATCCATTTGCACAAACACAGTCACATTTCTACCATTTATCCACTTAATCATCAGTTTCTGCATGTTCCCTCAGTTATGACTAGGGCACTTGCTCATATTACATATTACATTTTCATCAGTTAGTGCACATTTAATGAAGTGGGTCTTGATTGAGAATCGGGAAGAAGATGCCGGGATCTTTTTACTATATTCTTAGTTAAGAACAATGTCATAAAACGTGCACTGATGAAAAATGTAACATATGCATCGGCTGGAATCACAAAAGAGTGCTGATAATCAGGCACTTAAATCACAGAAACCAGCAGGACAGGTGCAAACATAACCGCAGAAGCTACTTTTGGTATAGACTCACATTACTTATGGTCTAGATACCGTATCAAAAACGGAGAGGCTGATATGAATGCCATAGTCTAAGTGCGAGTGCTGATTTTGATTTATTAAAAATGTGTGCCTAGAGTTATGAACATTTTTGCACTAAAATGAAAACACTGTACCTAACAAAACTGTATTTTTCTGTGCTTGAGTAAAAGCGTGCCAAACTAGGCCTACTTTGAATATTGAATCATCCATGATGTGTGTTTCCACATCATCTCTCATCGCTCGTAACAACATATGCTTCCGTGTAATGCTTTGTGTTGACATGCTGTTCTCCAAAGGTTCCTTTGCAACATTCACAACTCTTCCTGCCTACATCCCTGTAGGTCTATTCATTTTGTGAGACTGTCATTGTTTTGAATGTGACCAGATCAGTGTTTAATTTGAGGCAGTGGTTTCCGGTGTTCGGCACCAGCATTTAATTGTCAACACCGGCACCTATGATACTCTGCCACATGGTGGTGCTGCTTGCCTAATTTAGAGACAAGCACAACAACCGTTGTTTTTTTCTTTCAAGATACCATAAAATCATTCATATTTGCCCCTCATGCCATTCTTATAGCTTTGGAGGTCTGGAATTTTCTGAATTGTCACACTTTGAGGAGTATGATTAGTATCTGTGCTGGTCCTGTCATTGGCAAATGCAAAAAGAACAATTGATGGACAGAATGCAGAACAATGCCATACATTTACCCCAGTACAGAGATCTGGGCCTAAATCCATTGTTTTTTTGCTTGCCATTCCAGTTTAGACCCAGCCATATGCAAATCAGTCTTGACCCAGTACCCAATGGGAACAGTCCGGCCCGAACTGCCAGGCCAGGTCCTCCTTGTACTGGAAACAAGCATCCTAGGACCGGTTTCGGGCTTTCAGTCCTCATCAGCCAGGATAGCTTGACTCCAGTGGATGGATTGCACAGGACTCACTTCTGAGCATACCCATCCCACTCGGGGTGACAAATGCAAAAAGAACAATTGATGGACAGAATGCAGAACAATGTCACACATTCACCACAGTACACAGATCTGGGCCTAAATCCATTGTTTTTTGATCACCATGCCATTCCAGTTTGGACCCAGCCATTTGCAAATCAGTCTTGACCCTGTGCCCAATGGGAACAGTCCAGTCCGAACTGCCAGACCAGGTCCTCCCTGAACAGGAAACAAGCATCCTAAGACCATTTTCAGGCTTTCAGCCCTCATCAGCCAAGATAGCTTGACTCCAGTGGCATGGAGAGCACAGGACTCATGTCTGAGCATACCCGTCCCGTTTGGGGGGACAAATGCAAAAAGAACAATTGATGGACCAATGTCATACATCACCCCAGTACAGATATCTGTGCCTAAATCAATCGTTTTTTTGCTCACCATGAAACCAGTCCAGGATGCTTGTTTCCGGTCCAGGGAAGACATGGCTTGGCTGTTCGGGCTGGACTGTTCCTATGAGGCACAGGGTCAGACTGATTTGCATATGGCCATGTCTGAACTGGGGTGGTGGAGTGAGCTAAAGAATGATGATGGATTAAGCCCAGATCAGTTAACTGGGGATGAGTGCTTGCATTGTAATTCTGTAATGATGTCCTTATGCTGGCATCCAATATTCATGGTGTATTATTCTATAAAGGTTGCTGTTTTTGGAAGTGAGCTGGTCACATTTGCCCCGACTCTATAACTGCAGAACTGCGTCCGTCTGTCTACTGATATGGACCCAGAATACTTTTGCTTGGGGGTTTGACTTCATGTTAGACTATTTTCCACATCTGATTGAGCCATAGGCTAATTCCCTATAATCATGCAATCCTGGAATGTAGCTGGCTTAAAAAGACTTCTTGACTATAGTTCAGTGAGTAACTACTTCTGTGGAAATGACATCTTGTGCCTACAAGAGACCTGGGCCACTGAACAATTAATTCTTCACGGTTTCTATGAATTACACACTACAGCTATAAAATGCAACATTTTCGTGAGAGCTCCTGCTGGGCTGTCAATTTACATAAACCAAGCACATAGACTAGAGACTACTCTTATCGCATCCAACATTTCAGATATGCAAGCGGTCCTAATTAGCGGACTGAAAATTATCAACAATCCAAATAGTCTCTTGGTAATCAATTGCTATGTAAACCCTGCCTCCCAGCAAAAAAACATGTTCTAAAAATAATGACAACAAAAATGGACCTGCTCATAAACAAATATGCTTCACACCTTCCCGTTTTCGCTGATGATCTAAACACTCGGGAGTTAGGGAAGTCAAAAGTGCACATTCTATCACACATCGATGGTGCCTCACTGCAGCAGCTATTTCTAAATCATCGTTTGGTCTCTGCTTACACTATCAAAACAGCTGCGGATCCTCTCTGGCTCCCTCTAGCCACCTTTAGGGACAAGTCCACAATAGACTATATTTTCATCTCAGACCATCTAGTACCATACTGTAACAACTTTGAAGTGGACAATAGGGATGAGAGTGACCACAGGCCACTGAGGATGACCCTGCATCTAAGTGGGGAATCTGCAACACAACTGGAAACACTAGGGGTCTCAACCGGCGAAGAACGCTATGAAATCCTGAGGAGAATAAAATGGACTATCAATCTTGGCCCCAAAATCCTGGAGTGGGTAACTCACAAAGAATCACATTCCACAGTCACGAGTCCAGTCTCGCCCGAGGTGCACTGGGAAGCACTCTTAGCAGAATTTAAATTTGCCCTAGGGGTACAAATTGGAGGCCTGCAAGTGCAGGATACCCACTCTCTGGGACTGCTGCAAACTATTAAATCAAGAGACGTAAGTCACACAAAATGCAGTCTTTCAAGGGCCTTGGAGGCAAGAAGGAAAGGCACCAAAAACCCCAAACCTCAGGAAATAACAGCTCTCCGCGCAGTGCACTGGAAGAAAGTTTGGGAAATACGCTCTAAGAAAATCGAGACAGAATGGGTGAAAATGTTTACCTTCCTCAAAGAAAGGGGACACATATAACTTTGGAGACATATCCCGCAATTTACCAATACCGGCCAGGATATCACCCAAACTTCCTCCCATTAACAATCTCCAACAAAAGATAAAGTAATTAAAACTTCCAATATCACAGTGGCTGAGGTAATTACCCTGATCAAAAATATGAGGTCAGATGGAGCTCCAGGACCCAATGGAGTTCCCACATCTGTGTTTAAAGCCTCGCAGGGATTCTAGGCAGAGCAGTTAACAAAAAATTTTAAGCACACCTTTGCCACCTCTACTGTTCCATCATGGTAGAAAAGCTCAATACTTTCCCCAATTTACAAAAAGGGGACAGCACAAAACCCGGAAATTACCGGCTCATTGCTTTATTGGACGTTGAAGCTAAAGCATACGCCAGAATACTTTTGAAAGAACTGGAAGCCTGGGTAACAGATAATAACATCCTTCCCCTATTTCAAACTGGATTCAGGGCCCAAAGCTGTACCACAGACAACATATTAGTACTGGGCCACCTGTCTAACCGCGCTACCCAGACGTCTCAGTTACCACTTTTCTGTTGCTTTGTGGATTAGAGTGCAGCTTTTGATAGGGTTGATGATGGGAAGCTGTGGGAAAAACTACATACTTGGGGAATCCTACAGCCCATCTGAAACATCTGAGAAGGAAAACGGCTGGCATCATTTTTTCTTTAAAAAGCCTTAATCAGCGACTTCACAGTCCAACTGCTGAACCCATTTGAAAGTTCTTATGGCAAAACTAGTGCCCTGTCTTAACTATGGCCATTTAGTTTTCCCTGGTGCCTTCAATAAGTTCCTTGCGAACCATCAAATTTTAGCTTACAAGAAGGTCCCAGCTCTCCCTAGACAGGCCAGGAGAGCAAGAGTAAGTCTAGAGTTGGGTCTCACCAGTCCAGACATCACTTGTTCAGGTGATAAAAAAAACTATTATATCAGGACCACGCGAGCACCAGAATTGTCATTAAAACAACAAATTAAAACGCTCTTCTGAGAGGAGGGTTCCCCATGGCAGGTGCATTTGGCAGCAGGCATTAGATTATTGGACATCAACATCCAACATCTGCATAACCCTGACATCCCACTAACAGCCTGGAGGAAAACAGTGAATATTCAGGCCAAAATAATATATTTTGAAAGGGACCTGGAAAGCCTGCATTACCAATTCAATCTTTCCTTGCTGGACTCCTCCTACACCATGGGAAAACCGCAGCCCTACCTGGAGCAAGCTTTGACAATCTTGGCTCGGGGAAGAATCACCTATATGAGACTTCTCGCTTTGCCCATCACAGATTTTACCCCAACTTGGGCCCGGCAGGATAATTCAGTGGCTTGCCGACTCTGCAATTATCACCGTGAATCTTGGCTCCATCTGTTGTGCTGTTGCCCAAAGCTAGTCAGTGAGTGGCAGCGCTTTGTTCTCCCCATCTGTAGGTTGCTTGGCCTACAAAGTTGCAGGGAAGTTTCCGACTTATGCTTCTCTATTAAAACACCTCAAATTGCAGCCCTCAAATTCACAGACACAATCCGAACCAAACTGAAAGTGAAAACTGAATTATAACAGTACTTGGTCGAGCAAGAGAGATTACGATAAAAACTTTTCCTTAAATCCAACTCAAAACACCTCACTGCTAGATAAGACAATAATCTTAATAATAGTCATTTTAATTATTTTAAATCTTTTTAAACAACTACTTCATTCTTAACTAATTGTGTGAGATGTGATAGAGCGCGGGCTCACCTGCTCAGGATTTTACAATACTCACCTGGGCCCATAAAAAAATATACACACTTCGAATAGGTAAACCTACGCTAAATCAGAACCTCTTTACCAACCAGTTAGGACCTATACAATTTGTCTTACCAATCCTTGTCACTGGTACCTAAAGTCCTAAGGGATCAAGGGTGTTAGCATAATAGGCAGTAAATAAACATTTGCACTCATAAAATAAACACAGACTAGGGAAAGATTTAAACACTTTATCAGTGAAAACTCTTAAATGTCAGAGTCCATACTAATTCAGTCAGAGCTTAATCAATTAGAAAGAATATAATCAAAGCAAGGTGATGTGAAATTATTATGAGACTTTCTTTAAGCATTGAAACGTAGGAAGGGTAAGAAAAGGGAAACAGTACAATGACATACCCACATGAATTTTATATGTACCTAGAATGGTGTGAAGACCAACCCTCGGCCACAGGCTGGGATAAAAGACAGGACTTCTTGTAGTTCAGATGCCAGTAAGACGGCACAGGTGTAGATCAGGATCATTGAAGACCAAATAAGGATGGATTCAGGTTGGAACCCGGTACCCTCAGCTAAGTGCAACGCCAGCGTTATACCCCCCACTGCGGCTTACAGTTGAACCCCAATTGGGTTAGCGAATCTTCACCCTTGGGAAACCCGATTGGGTAAACAAACTCCTTCCCAGAACCCCGATTGGGTTATCGAACCTTCTGACAGAGTGTTCCGCCAGCACCTCTGCTCTCGAATCTTCTGACAGAGTGCTCCCCCAGCACCTCTGTTCTCAATCGACTATTGAGTGTGTTGGGTCTGTGACAGGTCAGCTATTCGGACAAGTCGGACAATCTAACTAGCTAAGCCTACCTTAGTTATACCATTTTCCAGGGCAGTGTACCACCCATCAATGTTGCAAATGTATGTATTCCCTCAATTTGATTGGTCTAAAGACGAGTTGAGGTCATCACACCCTACCAGTTATGAGGTCACTTGATTCAATAATGCAAATTATCTTCCCGCCCATAACTTTATTTTCCCATGCATTTTATTCCACCCAACAATTAATGTTCTAATAGTAAATACAATGTAAAACAAGTTATCAATCTTTCTTCCTCTCGAGAGGTTGCGGGGTGAGTTTCCCAGGCGCATCTTCAGGCAAGACTGGCAAAGATTCAATGCCATGGCTTGTGGACTCTTGAGAGTGCAGCACATGCGCAGTCGCGGGACCCAAGATGAAGCAACATTGTACTTGATTGGTCCAAACACGAGCTAATAGTAAAGTCAAAGAAAAACAGTTTTAGAACAAAGAATAAATAAATGCACTGTATACCACTTATCTCTACTATATTCCCATTAATTTATTTTAACTACAGCATTAGGAATTTAGGCAGAACGAACAATTTAATAAAAGCTGCAATGCAAGCGTTAGCACATGAAAACATAGAGCAGCCATCTTTAGTTCTAGTGCGCAGAAGCAAAGTTCTCCCACCAAAGCAGAAAGTACGTCATGTCACGTGAGTGTGACAGATGCATGAGCAGAAAAGTTCCTGCGTTGCGGCGGCCATATTTCAGTCACTCGAGTTACGGTTAGTAAGAAGCACATTGTTAAGCTTCCCCAGCTTACTAGGAATGTCATGTGGTGCATTGTTAGTAAGACAAAACATGTTTATTAGTGCATTACGGTTTGAGAGGGCTGAGCACAAGCAAGTGTCTTTACGTGTGAAAACTTGCTCCATCAATCCCCTCTTTGATGATATTTTATATCATCACATATTACAGAAACAGATGCCAACTTTTCAACATTTACTCATTTCTATTTCTTCACTCTTTTAGGTTTTTCACAATTATTCATGTGAAAGTTTTTCATCTTTTTATACAAATCCCCATTTAATTCTTCAAGTTCGATTTCACTGAAGTTTCTTTTCTTCCCTTTCTGATTTACTTTATATGTCTTTTAATGTTTGCGACATTTGCAAAAAATTATCATCCCTCAAATCAGTCGTGCTACTCCCACCATTGGCATCAGTATTTTACCTACAAAACTCTTTCCTCCATTAGTGAACCAACTACCTATTGAAGGGAGACCACTAATTAGTCTCTTGCATGCATTGTCAACCTCCAGTGGTTTCAATTCTTCTCTCAAATGTGTAATATATTATTCGAGTACTTCTTAATTTCTACGCTTTTTTCTGGAATGTAAGTACAACAATGTTGCGTCTTCAACATTCTACAGACTCCGCCCTCTTTTGCCAATAATATATCAAGAGTAAGTCGATTTTGTAAAATCATTGATCTTAACGCAACTAGTTCAGTATTGATCATTAGAAATCCACTAGCAGTGTCAGTCAATAAGCGATCCACCACTGTTGACAATTTGCAAATTCTTTGAGTGTTCAGAAATATTCCCACTGAAGGTAACATTGCACTGAATATGTCACCTACAATTTCAGCAAATGATGATCTTTTAATACGAGTTAATCCATTAGTTTCTTTATTGCTTCCAGTGATTTTCACCACATGGTACACCTTGGGGAATACTATTCCAAAATTCCAAAATAGCAACTTCCATACCAATGGTCAGGCAATTTAAAATAGGCCTTGTTCCCCGACGTGGACTGTTTCTTCTTGGTTGCTCTGTGGACGGTCCAGCTTGACTTGATATTTCATTTACTTGCTCTGGTTCTTCATTTATTGTTTTAGGCGAAATTTCAATCTTTTAACAAAACCAGGCCACTTATCTCCTTTTTTGAGTCTTTTAGCTGGCACTGTGCTTTGACTTTCTTCAGAAGCTCTTTTATTTTCGTTCAGTTGTGGCACTACTTGTTCTTCATTAACTTCTAAATTCCTCCCTATCTGACTTGGTCCAGGGCTTAATTTTGTTTCTTCTGCTTGGATACTAATCTGGCCTTGTTCAGGATTTTACTGTTTTTGACTTTGTTTTTGACTTTGTTTGCTTTCTTCTTCCTTAACACACGTTTCTATATCTATCTGGTCCTGCTCAGGTCTTTGGATTTATGGATTGTTTTCTGTCTGAGCTTTTGCCCTAATACCTATCTTTCCCTCCTCAGACTCTGGAGTTCTGGCTGAAGTTTCAAATGCCTGAGTACACCGATCTTTCCTTATTTAGTCCTCCTCAGAATAACTTTTGAATTGGGTTTCTGTAATCTGAGTACATTCTTCTATTCCTGACTCGTCCTCACTATCACTCTGTTTATCTAGATAGGTTTGACTTCTGGTTTTCACAAATTCTGCAGGTATGTTGAATACTGGAATCCATTCATCCTGACTGGTGCTCGGTTGTTCCTCATCAACTACTTTGGGATCAACTTCTTGAGACCCCTCAGCTGTACAATCTTCAGCTTCTACTTCATCAGGTTCGGTCACCCTCTTGGTATGACTCGCGTGGATCCAGTTTAGAATTCCCCTGCACTTTACAACTGTGGTAGTAACCAATATCACTTGATGTGGCTCTCCCCACCTTGGTGCTAGGCAAGATTCTCGAGTATGTTCCTTTATCACTACCCAGTCACCTGGATTCAGGTCATGTGCTTGAGTTGACTGTCTGGCGACAGCGCTTTCCCCAACCTGGTGAGAGATAGAACGCACTTGGTCAGCCAGTTCTTTGCATTCCTCGAGCACTAAATCATCAGATATATTTATCAACTTGTGTCCTGGTACCCATGCCTGCCTCTTTTCTCTTCCCATGAGTATTTCATGGGGATTCAAGCCTGTATTTCTGTCTGGAATGCTTCTGAGTCCCATCAGAACAAGAGGTAAAGCATCACGCCACTCCACTCGGATAGATTCATACATCTTTCCCAATCGTGACTTGATTGTGCCATTTAGTTGTTCTACCACTCCAAAAGCCTCTGGGCGGTATGCACAGTGCAGCTTTTGTTCAATTTGGAATGCTTCACAGATCAGACAAATTATTTCATTATTAAAATGAGACCCTCGGTCTGATTCAGAAACGTGGTTTGAGTTCCCTCAGTAGTAGTTTAGCTACAGTGATGCTATCATTCCTACGGGTAGGGTAGGCGTCCACCTATTTTGAAAACAGGCAGACAATGACAAGGACGTACTTCAGTCCTGGGCAAGGAGGTAATTGGATGAAATTAATCTGGAGTCGTATGAAGGGACCTTCTGCCTTTCCAATCTTACCTGGCAACACTACAGTTCTTTTCCCAGGATTCATTTGTTGGCATGTTATACACCTCTGGCAAAGACTCTCTGCTACATTCCTGAATTTCGCATTGAACCAACTGTGTCTGAACAGCCTAATTATCGCGTCCCTACCTATGTGAGAGCTTCCATGATACATCCTAGCCATAGGAGCAAGCATACAATCTGGTTACACAGGTCTCCGATCAAAGTAAACAATACCACCATCCTCAACCCTTCTTCGAAATCCTATTTTCTCCCACGCTTAATTTTCCTTCAATTCCGCCTCATTTTGCGAATCTCTCACTTCTTCCCATGTTTTCACTCTTTTAAGCAACATAAGTTGGCAGCTGTTTCCATGTGCATCAATTTTCTTATTTATTGCCATCTTATGTTTGGCACAATCCTGGGCTAGTTGGTCAGCATATCGGTTACCTGCTGATACTCTGTCATTTCCAGATTGGTGAACAGCACACTTGACCACAGCCACTGCTTTTGGTAATTGAATTGATTCAGCAAGTCTTTTACATAATGTCCATTTTTAATAAGAGTACCTGAAGAAGTCAGAAACTCCCTTTGCATCCAAAGTTGGTCAAAGTCATGCACAACTCCGTAACCATACTGACTGTCAGTATATATGGTTACTTTGACATTTTTCCCAAATTTGCAGGCTCTTGTCAATACAACTAATTCGGCTATTTGTGTAGACTTGACTCTCGGTAAATAGGATGCTTCCACTGGACCCCACAAAGTACACACAGCATATGCAGCACTTAATCATCCTTCCTCATGTCTTATGCATGAGCAATCCACAAACCGCTCATATTTAAATGTCAACAATGGCTCTTCTTTTATGTCTGGTCGGGGCTTAGTACTGTATTATGTGAGGTCAATGCAATGATATCAACTTCCCCTTTCACTTCTGCGAAGTGTGAATCAGGTAACAGTGTAGCTGAATTTAAGACAGTGCATCTAGCAATGGTCACATTCCCTGGACCTAGAAGAATTTGCTCATACTAAGTCAGCCCACTAGGAGTTAAATACTTAGTACGTGTTCTGGTTAACAGAATCACTACTGAATGTGGAACATACACAGTTACAGGGTGCCCCATAATGATGGATTCACTTTGCTTAAGACTCATGCAGGTTGCAGCTACTGCTTTCAGACATCCTGACAATGCAGATGCTACTGTATCCAGTGTGGATGAAAAATATGCCACAGGATGTCTCATTAAACCATGAGTTTGGGTCAGAACAGATAATGCACAATTGTCGCGTGCATCACAGAACAATGTAAATTCCTTTGAATAATCAGGCATCCCTAAGGCTGGAGCTGCGCAGATACATCAAAGAACAAAGGTTCCTGTGGTATAATACTTTATAATATAACTTAATATGTAGCTTAATAGCAATTTCCACTAACACAGAGGGTTGGCAGGGATGTCAAAAAGAAATAGACAAACAATTAGATACATCTCAATAATGTTTTTTTATTTCAAAGCATTGATTGCATAATTATTCAATCATATTCGATTTGTCACATAGTCATGTAAAGACAAAAACAAAGGAGTGCACAGTGTCCCAAGTGTACGTGTGAAACCAAAAATAACAATACAAACAACAGAAAATAGGTATAAGCACAGTGGTTTCTCATAGGATGACTAAAAAAGAGAAGGAAAATGACCAAAAAATTGATACATGAATAATTGTTTTAGTGTCTATACACAATCGTAGGCACTAATTTAGTGGTTCAATTCCTTGTGACATCGACGGCGTTTCGACCCTCAAGGATACGGGTCTCGTCAGGACAAGGCAATAAGGGACATCTACAATTAAGTCAGTTTTTATTCTTCACCATGCATGGGTGAGAACAAGTTATTATTCAGGTATTTTGGTCCATTGTCTGTATACTTAATTGACAACAATTGTCACATACCATACTTACTCCCACCTCGTCCTTTCTAATTGTAGATGTCCCTTATTGCCTTGTCCTGACAAGACTCGTATCCCTGAGGGTCGAAACGCCGTCGACGCCACAAGGAATTGAAGCACTAAATTAGTGCCTACGATCGTTTATAGGCACTAAAACAATTATTCATGGATCAATTTTTTGGTCATTTTCCTTCTCTTTTTAGTCATCCTATGAGAAACCACTGTGCTGATTTTCTGCTGTTTGTATTGTTATTTTTGGTTTCACACGTACACTTGGGACACTGTGCACTCCTTTGTTTTTGTCTTTACATGACTATGTGACAAATCGAATATGATTGAATAATTATGCAATCAATGCTTTGAAGTAAAAAAACATTATTGAGTTGTATCTAATTGTTTGTGCATTTCTTTTTGACATCCCTGCCAACCCTCTGTGTTAGTGGAAATTGCTATTAAGCTCATATTAACCACATGGCTGCTAGGCGTTTTCCCGTCCTGTGCTGCAAATTATTGTTTTTTATTGTTTCATGACGAGCTCAGCTCGTCATCAGCACAGCTCAACTGTGCATCATGACGAGCTGAGCTCGTCATCAGCATCGAAAGGGTTAAGTATATATTATAAAGTATTATACCACAGGAACGGTTGTTCTTTGATTTAACTGTATGCCCTGGTTCCTATGTGAGTAGGGTTCTCCATGTTTTCTTTGGAGCTGAGCAGAGGCAGGATTGCAGCTTCAAGAAGGCAGTCATGCTTTCGTAATCCCACTTTACTGGGTCTTTTGATTTTTTCTTTGTCATTTGTATCAGAGATTACGCTAGGACTGCGAATCCCACAATCCACTGCCTGCAGTAACCTACAACTCCAAGAAACATTCTGATTTCTTTCTGTGTCTGAGGTAGATTCATGTTTCTGATTATTCTGATTCTTTAAGAGGTAACTCTTGTGACACCTCTTTCTATCTGGTGTCTCAGATACTTTACCGATGTGGTACAGAATTGCAACTTTTCAGGTGACACTTTATGCCCTCCTTCAGCCAAATGATTCAATAATGCAATGGCATCAACAACACAGTCATTTTGAGTTTTAGACACCACCAACAGGTCGTCTATGCCTTGCACCGGGACAGACTGTCCGGGCAAGATTAGAGATTTAAGGCACTTTTTCAAAATCTGATTAAAACTCAATGGACTCTCAGTGTACCCCTGAGGGACACGATTCCAAATTAACACATGGTCATCGAATTTGAACGAGAAAAGATATTTGCTCTCTGGATGTAATGGTATAGAGAAAAATGCATGACACAAATCAATTACCGTGAACCATCCGGCTCCCCACAGGATCTGGTAAAGAATCACTGCAGGATTTGGCACAACTGGACAACATTTGACGACAATTTTTTCAACTTTGAGGAGGTCTTGTACGACCCTATATTTCCCGCTCGATTTCTTTATGCCAATTATAGGTGAGTTACATGGACTGCTCATAGTTTTGTGTAAATGCCTTGCTCAACCAGACGCTTTATTTCTGCTGCAACACCTGCTTTTATTTCTGCGCTCATTTTGCATTGTCGCATATTTGGGTACACTGCACCTCCTTTTACTGTCACTTTTACTGGGTCAACATTTGCCATTAATCCTACATCTTTTCCAGTGAAATCACACACTTCAGAATATACCGTATGCTGCAATTTTTTTGGGAGGTCTTCCCCTAACATCTTTTTATTTTCAGTTTCTTGTTTGGCTAACATTAATTTATAAACTCCATCTTCGTCTGGGGTTTGAATTTCAACACCACTTGGGGTACAAAAGATTGTGCAATTCATTTTGCACTGTAAGTCCCTACCTAATAGGTTCACTGGACTGGAGTCGCACACTACAAACTTGTGCATTTCTTTGAAATTACCTATTATGATTTCTATAGTTTCCGTAACAGGGGTACTAATTTGTTTATTAGAAACGCCCACTACTTGAATCGTTTCTCCCGAGAGGGGTAGGTTTGGAACGTCTGCTGGTCTCACAGTAGAACGGGTAGCGCCAGTATCCAACAAAAAAGGTAACACCATTTCCCTCAACATTTCCCTCAATGCATGGACCTGACTGATCTACCGGCAAGGATCCGCCAAGCACGCACTCCTCGTCCTTCCCTCTCAGGCACCATCAGTAACTGTCTTCCTCCAAAAATACGTCACTCAAAAGAAATTGTGACTGCGTCTCTAGTTCCACTTCCCTCCCAATTTGTGGTATTCACTTTGTAATTTGCTTGGCTGACAGAATCTGGCATAGGTGCAAGTTGCCACCCCATTGTGCGTCTGTGGATTCAAATTGTCATTTTGCACATTGTTACTCAATACAGCCTTACACTCGTTCCTCCAATGCCCCATTGTTTACCCCCATTTCCATCTCCTTGATTCTGATTATTTGTCAATTGATTTAACTGGAGTTCCTGCTGCTCTGCTAATTATACCTGTGCCCACATTACCTTTTCTTCTAAATTTGTTTGTTTATTGTCAATTTCATCCCCACAATATTTTGCATGCTTAAGTATTTCATATACCGGCTTAGCCTGCCAGCAGATTTTATGAGCTTTAATCATTTGCAAAATTTCTGGCTTTAACCCTATCACAAACCGATGAATAAAATGTGTCATGTCTTTCGTATCAATGCTTTCCAAACCACTGTACTGCTTGAATACCTGTAAAAGGCATTCATAAAATGCATGAACTCATTCATCCTTATTTTGGGTAGTTCTGTCTGTTTCTTTCGGGGGTACTTTTCCTTTCAGAAATGTTGTAACTTGATGATACTTTTTCGTCATGTCATCTGATGGTGCTCCTGTCTTTGGGTCTCTGGGGTATTCGCCACTGGGCCAGTCACTAGTAATTTTACATTCTGTCCATAAATTTGCGGGTACTACTATGTGAAACAATCTTTCGACTTGTCTGTACCACTCTACAGGTTTCTCGCCGAATTATGGGAAATCATTTGTAAATGATAAAATATCCTGTCGGGACCATGGGACATGTACATAGCCTCCCACTGGCACCTTTCTCCCTTTTCTGGTTCTTTTAATAAATATTCATTTGCAGTATTTTTTGCTTGGGCTTCCTCCTTTTTCTTTGCCCATCTAGCTTTCCACCTATCTAAATCACCCCACTTCTGCAACAATGGTAGTAACTCCTAGATCTGCACTTAATGTCCTGACACATTCATGTTTTCTAAATCTTTGTCAGAAAATTCAGCTCGGTAAGGTTTCTGGAACATTTTAGATTTACCAATGTCAATTCCCATATCAGAAGCCATACTCATGAACTTTTCATGAAATGCTTTAGTATTTTGAGTGATACTTTGACATATAAACAACAAATCATCTTCACTGAAAGTGTTTAACCTTTCCAATCCTACATTTCCAGCAATCATTTCTTCTAGTTTTAATTTAAAAATATCCAATATCTTTGGCTGTGATTTTGGCTTTTCTATTTCTCAGGACCATCTCTCTTTTTCTTCCGGGGATACTATAGTAGCACTTCTTGTACCTGAGGATGTTTCCATCTGTACCTCTCTAGAGCTTCCGGGAGTGTTTTTCCTGATCGAGTCACCCACCGGTTCCCTTATAGGTAAATCCATCAGGGAAATCACTGACACGCATTCACTTGCTCGATCATCAACTATTAAGGGTTCCTTACTTGTTTGCACTACAGGTGTAGTCAGAACGGGTCGTTTAGGACAGGACTGCTTTTTTCCATATAATGGAACAACGGGACCTATGGTTGCCGGAATGGTTAATGCTTCAGGATTTATATTCATCTTGAGATTTTCCGAATTAATTAACTTCTCTGTTTATTTATGGCTTCTCGTTCCCTCTCTTGTAATACCTTTTCAAATGAGGTTTCATGTACAACTTGCGGAACCAATGGTAGTATTAAGAACGGGGCGCTAGGGTTGACTCTATTTGTTTCTTCATGATAAGGTGGCAGACTTTTCATTAACAAATCCTCCAAGTAGTCATCATCCGATTCACCACTAGTCATTACATTTCTTGTTTTCTCTGTGCACTTGCTTCCTGATGGTTCCTCTAAAGTCAATACAGGATATAATCATTCTACTAATATAGACTGTCTCCATTTCTTCATTTGTTTATCTCTTGTCTCTTTTGGAAACCTGAGATAAAATGTACTCCAATTTTTGTCGCTTCTGAGTCTATCTTGCTCGAAAGCCTCAGTCTCCCATTCTTCTAATGCTTCATACTGGGTCAATCTAGGTCTAGGATTTAATTCATTAATGCGTGTTCTCAATTTTTACAAAACTCTACCATTAAAGGTACCATGCTCTGGAAATGCCAAAAACACCATCATCTTTTATCTACTCTGTCCAGTTCTCTAACCACACACAGGTGTGATAGCCCCTTTCTACCATCATGTATGATGCGGGCATATTTGATGGTAGAATAATAATTCCTTCACTAGTTTTAATTGTTCTATCCTTTTTAAAGAAATGTTTAATCTTCTTCAATAGCAACATTTTTCTCTCTCCTCCGTACATGATATGAGGGCTTCCTCTTATGTATTGTTCTTGCGCAAAACCTAAGTACCTCCTATCGGGTCTATTTCCTATTACTGTTGGATCTAAATGCCACATATACTTTGCACAGTTAAATTTAGTATGCAGCTACACTCAATTGTTTACTAAATGCTTCACCAATACCAGCGCATTTCTTATTTTCGAGAACCAATAAGTGATTTGAATTCAAATAACTTTCGACCAATGATTGTGCTGCTTTTCTCATGAGACAAGATCTCACACTCCTCCACTTCCCCCTCCTTTACAATTATTACCTCAGCTACACACCCGCCGTCTCAACTAATACCAGCCGGCTCTAGGTGACGTCAGCGCAGCACCGCAAAGGACTCCCTCTTTGCAAGGTAATACGAAAACGTATTTCTTCTCACTTTTAAATGCAATATTCATTAATTAACAATGTAAAAACATTTGCCACTGTGCCTAAGTGACTAAATTCAAAGCAAAGATGATTTGCACCTACTGCGAGTAAACCCTTTCTGCTTACTCTTCATACACTGCGAGTAGATCCCTTCCGCCTACTCTTCATACAAGCATTAGAGAACCTGTTACTCCCTCGGGCTTACCCTTTCTAGGTGATATAAGGCCAAAGTTTCACCAACGAACTCTTTTGCTATCCTTTATTCACACATTTATACAGAATATCCCTAATCAGTGCTTCCAGTTTTACCTAACCATGCACTTACTTCATTAGGCAAGTGATCTCACTGCAGCGTGGCTTCCATTTACCACCCGCTATTCTCCCCCCGGGGATTCCAAACAAACATAGAACAATAGAAACGGGTTTTTGTTAATACATAAAATCAAATACAATCAACTGATCAATACACAACTAACTACCTATCTTAACTAAACCCTAACCATCTGTCTGCTACCAAAAGAATACTGATAGAGCGCGGGCTCACCTGCTCAGGATTTTACAATACTCACATGGGCCCATAAAAAAAATACACACTTCGAACAGGTAATCCTACGTTAAATCAGAACCTCTTTACCAACCAGTTAGGACCAATACCATTTGTCTTACCAATCCTTGTCACTGGTACCTAGAGTCCTAAGGGATGAAGGGTGTTAGCATATTAGACAGTAAATAAACATTTGCACTCGTAAAATAACCACAGACTCGGGAAAGATTTAAACACTTTATCTATGAAAATTCTTAAATGTCAGAGTCCATACTAATTCAGTCAGAGCTTGATCAATTAGAAATAATATAATCAAAGCAAGGTGATGTGAAATTATTATGAGACTTTCTTTAAGTATTGAAACATAGGAAGGGTAAGAAAAGGGAAACAGTACAATGACATACACATAAGAATTTTATATTTACCTAGAATGGTGTGAAGACCAACCCTCTCACGGGCTGGGATAAAAGACAGGACTTCTTGTAGATCAGATGCCAGTAAGATGGCACAGGTGTAGATCAGGACCAGTGAAGACCAGATTAGGATGGATTCAGGTTGGAACCAGGTACCCTCAGCTAAGTGCAAAGCCAGCATTATACCCCTCACTGCGTCTAACGGTTGAACCCCGATTGGGTTAGCAAATCTTCTCTCTCAGGAACCCAGATTGGGTAATCGAACTCCTTCCCAGAACCCCGATTGGGTTATCAAATCTTCTGACAGAGTGCTCCGCCAGCACCTCTGCTCTCGAATCTTCTGACAGAGTGCTCCTCCAGCACCTCTGTTCTCAATTGCCTATTGAGTGCATTGGGTCTGTGACAGGTCAGCTATTCGGACAAGTTGGACAATCTAACTAGCTAAGCCTACCATAGTTATACCATTTTCCAGGGCAGTGTACCACCCCCCCCCCCCAATGTTGCAAATGTGTGTATTCCCTCAATTTGATTGTTCAAAAGACGAGGAGAGGTCACCACACCATGCCAGTTATGAGGTCACTTGATTCAATAATGCAAATTATCTTACCGCCCATAACTTTATTTTCCCATGCATTTTATTCCACCCAACAATGAATGTTCTAATAGTAAATACAATGTAAAACAAGTTATCAATCTTTCTTCCTATTGAGAGATCGCGGGGTGAGTTTCCCAGGTGCATCTTCAGGCAAGACTGTTGTTGGCATAGATTCAATGCCATGGCTTGCGGACTCTTTAGAGCCCAGCACATACGCAGTCACGGGACCCAAGATGGAGCAACATTGTACTTGATTGGTCCAAACACGAGCGGATAGCATAGTCAAAGAAAAACAGTTTTAGAACAAAGAATAAATGAATGCACTGTTTACCACTTATCTCTAGTCTATTCCCATTAATTTATTTTAACTAAGCGTTAAGAATTTAGGCAGAACAAACAATTTAATAATAACTGCAATGCAAGCATTAGCACACATAAGACATAGAGCAGCCATCTTTAGTTCTAGTGCGCAGAAGCAAAGTTTTTCCACCAAAGCAGAAAGTACGTCATGTCACGTGAGTGTGACAGACGCATGCGCAGAAAAGTTCCTGCGTTGCGGGGGCCATATTAGGTCACTCGAGTTAAGGTTAGTAAGAAGCACATTGTTAAGCTTCCCAGCTTACTAGGAATGTCATGTGGTGCATTGTTAGTAAGACAAAACATGTTTATTAGTGCATTACGGTTTATTTTGAGAGGGCTGAGTATAAGCAAGTCTCTTTCCTTGCGAAACCTTGCTCCATCAGATCTTAAACAAGTTTTTGATTTATTGATAGAATATTGTAACAATTTTAATTAATTGAACAATAAAGATTCATTTAATTTCATTTCAATATAACTAACTATTATATGTTTGCCTTCTGACTGCACTTTAATTATTTTGTTTTGCCTTCGTGGTTTGAACTTGTTTTAGGCTCATGACCTTTCTAGGGGGTGTTTTGCCAGGTGACTATCCAGTTCAAAACATGTTTTGTGCTGGAAATTAAGGGGGATATGTAGAAGGAAGTGGAGGAGAGAGGCTTGGCTTCCTGGCTTAATGCCTCTCTCTTCCACTTCTGAAACACAAGACTGCACCATATTCACAAGAATGTGGTGTAGGCTTACGTTTCCCCCTGCGATGGCGCTAAGTTTAGCAACTTAGCGCCAACGCAGGTACCCTTGCACCAGAGTCCAAGGGTGTCTGCATGCAGGGGAGGATTGTTTATGTGTAGGAAGGTGTCCCTTTCTGCACATAAAAAATCCTATAAATGCCTCTTTGTCACTTTCATACTTGCTCCTTCATGCAGCACACATGAAAGTTACAAAATGGCATTTTAAAAAAAAGTTTGTTTATGTACAGGAAGGGACACCTTTCTGTACATAAACAAACAATGGCATTTTTATTTTTCTATGTGTGCTGCACAAGGCAGCACACATACAAAAAGCAAAAACGAGGAGAAATAATGCATTGTTCCTCGTTTCGCTATCTTAAGACCACTTTTTAACCTGGTCTAAATTTGTGCACTGCCTCCTATGTACGCCACCCTTGTACATAGGGAGCAGCGTCAAAATCAATGGGTGTTGCAGCGGAATGCCCACCGCACCACCCGCTGCCCACTCCTTTCATGCTAACCATAGTGAGAAAGGGGGCTCATGTACAATGCAGCGTTAAGCCACATTAAGTGGCTTAACGCTGCCTTATACATAAGGCTCAGCCCCTGTTGCGACCACAACGTCACTATAGGAGCAGTGGTGGTGGCGATATCGGTTTGTTCATATGCCCCTTAATTTGAAATTGACATTTTGGTCCGATTTCGTGACATAAACTTGGCGCAAAAAGTTATTAAATATGCCCCAAAGTGTCAGCAAATAAATGTAGGATTGCAAGTTCTGTGAATACTAATTCTAGATGTGCACTCATAAACCAAACACTCGCACGTGCACGACGAACATTGGACGTGTATAGTGAACATATATATGCAAATGACTTTATGAATCGGGCCAAATGTCTATTGAAAGCCTGTGTTGTGTGGCTGAGAAATCGATGGCATACGTACATGAGTTTATTTCATCACAACTCCACCAGCCAAGTTGCTCCCTTTAATATCTTTCCCCAATAACAACGAACTCGGCGGCAGCCTACTGTGCTTTGAACTTTTCAGAAATGTAAAATCTTTTGAATACAAAAAAAAATGCTAACAATGACGACTTGAACCGTAAGTGACCACGCGCTGCTGTTCTTTTGCTCTCTGCCTTACTTATCTGCGTGATCTTTCAGGCACTGAGCTTGTCTTCACATCAAGGTACTGTTGCCATGTTTCACGGAGACACATTTTAAAGTTCACAGCGCTTATTTCAATAGGCTTTTCAAACCAGGCAACCAGCATGAGATTTCTTTGGGAATAATTGTCAATAAAGCAGATAGAGGGGGTGTGCTGATGAATATATATTTAAGTAGGACTGTTCTCACAACAGCCACTCGCCTGGTTTTTCGAGTGCTCTTTTGATCAACATGACACACCGAATCCCAAAAAGAACACGATGGTTTTTGTTTACACTTAGAAATACATATACATATTTTCCGATCCGGTCCGAAAATGTTTCAGTCAATGAAATACGTACATATATACTTGGGATATAAGCTAACAGAGGCCCAAATCACCTCCTGTAAAAATACACACAAAAAAAACCACACACTGCAGGAGGCCTTCACTAAAATGGGGCCGGGGCTGTATTAAATACCTCCCTGTGAGCAATAATGAAGTGGCTCAACAACATTACAAGACGCTACTTTTTTCCTTTTTCCCTTTTTTGATGAATAGGAATAATCTTATCTTTCTTCTGTTCCGCTGTCATTTTAGTCTGACAATCATGTGGTTTGGAGGCATAGCTCGAGCTACTGAGGGAAGAAGACGAGAAAGCGGTAGGGAAGCGGCCGGAGCAAAGCGGCCTGTGGCTTGCGATTGAGGGAAGGCGCGGGAAGCTCAGGCCACATATCCGGGGGCCATGAAGTGACTGATTGGGAGTGCCGGGGGATCGGTGCCCGGGTGAGAGGACAGCGGAGACTGGCAGCAGAGGTGGCAACTGAGTGATCCAGTAAACCAGAGAAAGGAAAAGGGGGCCACTCGGCCACCACGCACACATGGCTGGGCCCGGCTCCCTTACCCACCCCGATTGGTTGATGGGTCCCGCCGTTGACCCGGAAGCAGTTTGAGCGCTTCCGGGTCAAGAGGGCGGGACCAAGGCAAGGGGGGGTTTGAGAGCCTGGGGAGCGCGGGAAGCACCCTCTTTGTGCCCGCGCTTCCCAGGCTCGCTCCTCGCCCCGCTGTGTGGCTCGTAATTTTCTCTTTTGTTTTTTATTTGCAGGTGCAGTTTTGCGGAGTAGATTGTTTCTGGGACTCGGGCGAGGTGGCGTGACAAGCGGGACGGCAGTACTCGGTGAGACGGCAGCAAGGCGAGAGGCGGTATCCGGAGACTCGGCACGGCCGCCGGGACGTGTGTAGGCTCTAATTGTTGGTCGCTCCTTGATACAAGTAAGGTGGGATTGTTGCGGTGCGGTGCCCTTAGGCCGGGGAAGCACCCGCCGCGTGATCCGCGCGAGCCAGCTTGGGAGGGGGGTTTGCAAGGAAATCCGATCTCATGGGGTAGAGAGCGTTACTATTTTAATATACTTTTAATAATTTTAATAATGACCTATCTTGGTGTTACCTTGGATTACAGGTTAAAATGGAAAGAGCAAGTAGAGGCACTCTGTCTGAAATTTGCCCGCTTGACCGGCTGCCTAGTAAAAGAGCAGCGGCGCTCCCTGACTAAAAGAGTACTGCCCGCGCTCAAAATCTACAGTGCTAAAATCAGCTCAGCGATATTGTATGGGGCAGATATTTGGGGTTGTGTGGACTTGGCTGTCCTGGATAGGATACAGAATAAATTTCTTCGTAACCTAGTTAGTCTCCCCCCATCAACACCAGTCCTTCCACTTCTGATGGATATGGGCATGCACACCATTAAACATCAGGCCCAGTACAGGATGGTGGCTCTATGGAGACGCATATGGTCCACCCCGGAACTGGCCATGTTTGCCCGTGAGCTTCAAGATGTGAGACTGCAACAAGGGGCAGGCAATATACCGTGGTTAAAGCAAATCAAGAACACCCTTATTGAAATGGGTCTACCTTTGCTATGGTCAGAGCCGGGTTCCCAAACCTTTCCTACTAAGGATGAATTCAAAGTTTTTTTCTGGTCCATGGTAAAAACGGAACATGTTGCACTTTCTGAGAAAGCGAACTTGACAGGCCAATTTTTGCTCCACAAAGTAATTCCCAACAAAGAAGTATATTGGGATGTAATCCTTAAAACATTGGATAGGAAACTATATCACCAATTCCGTGTGGGCACATTGCCCCTGAGGGCCTTTACCAGCGGCTGGCAGGGGCTGGAGTCAAGCTTCTGTCCCTGTTGTGCCGTTTGTGAAGAAACACAAGGCCATTTTTTATTTGTCTGTACTGCCTATCACGAACCTCGTAAAAAGTGGCTGAAACCTGTATGTACTAGACTAAACACCCGAGTGAGTAGTGAAGCATTGTACACCTTGAAAACGAATACTTCTGAATGGCTAACTATAGGATTGGCGAAATTCCTCGGGTGGGCTTGGTTGATAAGGTCTAAGTCAATCAGTTCATAATTCACGATCTAAACAACCTGTATACCATGTTCCCTGACTGTTTCTTTGGTCTATGAATTTAATAGCATTGACGATCTGCTACTTTTATATATGCTCAAATGATTTTACCATTTCCCTTGACGTCTTTATATGTATGTTTAATTGAGATCTTAACCTCATTTGTTTTTCTTTATTTTTAACGATTGGTTTTGTTCCTTTTTTTCTGTTTTGGTTACTGTATGTATCTGGATATTTATATCGTTATGACTATGCTGTATCTATTGTAGACTATGTAAATCTTTTGTATATATGTGTCTTTTATGATGAAAAATCGAAATAAAGACGTTAAAAACTGAATATACTGGCATTTGGAACTGGAGGAAAGTGGTTAGCTCGATCTCATTTAGTGAGCGAGCGCTAAAAGATGACCCGCTAAAGGTCACAGCTAAGGCGGTAATTCAGCGTGCTGTAATTATCAGGCGAAGCAGGGGCGGTCGTGGCTAGCACGTGGATGGGAGACCAAATGTGAACAGTGCTGGATAACTTTTGAAATTATAGTAATATACGGAATTGAACGTTTTGTGCCGCTATTAGGGGCCAGGTGGGTTTGCAGGTGGACTGTTTAAGACAGGGGTGAGTAAGGGAGTGACCCCCCCCATCGCATTTACGGTGATTTAGGTACAAAACGCAGGGTAGAGTGTATGCTTCTCAGCTGCAAAGGGCATTGGCTGTGGCATGAAAAATTTTGAAAACGAAATTTTGACATTGTACATTTGAATTGGGGCCAATTGGTGGGCATTTACTAGCCAAGTGATCAGAGAAAGGGGGAGTGTTTTCGAAGCGTAAGGGAATCCTGCGTCGTGAAGCCAACATTTGGTGGTAACATTTCTTTTGTCGTAGGATTACAGTCAACGGCCGCTGCTGACCGATTAGCCGAGGAGCTCACGGTGGACGGCGGAATCCGAGGCCACGGGCAGGCCTGCATTTCACTGCTTCTGGTGGGCCGCGGGGCTAGAGTTGGCTCGCCCAAACAATGCAGGCTAGCTGGTGTGTGCGGTCACAGTTGCGTGGTGCCTACGGCCAGCCTGTGAGAGTCCAACTTGGAACAGGTACAGGGCACATTGTGCCAAGAATTAACGCATTGTGCAGTGTAGGTGCTAGAACAGTAGGAATGTCTGCCAGACGGGGTGCAGGGAGTTTGTGCATGGAGCTAATGTTTTAAACCATGATGCGCAGAATGTCAGCAAAGGACAAGAGATTGGGGAAGGTGGACAAATTGGGTAAGACTGTCGCTGAGTTGGGTGCGAGGGTTGAGGCACAGGCAGGGCCAACAGGGAGGCCCAAGCGGAACATAGTTCCACCAAGACCGAGGGGGGAGTTTGAGACACCACCGAAACGTAGCAGAGCTAAGAAGGGTTGTAGTTGTTCCCCCAAGGCCCTTGTAGGAGGGAGGTCCCAGGGGCAAGTCCCAAGTGGAGCGCCTACTGCACCTGGGTCGCCCACGCCTGCCCGGCAAATCCCGGTAAGCGTGCCGATAACACCAGTCACGCCACCCATTAACCCAGTCCCTGTAGTTGTCCCACTGGTAATTCCAGCAAGCCCATCACCTGGGGCTGGTCAGGTGCCCCCAGAATTAGCGGCGCAGACAGCAGCAGTGCTTCCATGGTTGGGGATTGGGGGAATGTTACCTCCCGCAGCTGACCCCACGTCCGAGGCACAGAGAATGGTTGCACAAATCATGGTGGCTAGGGGCGAAAGTAGCATGCTGACCGCACCGATTTCTCCCGAAACAGGTCCAGCAAGCAATGGGGGTACAGTCAAGACCGTTGAACCAACGCAACCCGCTGAAAGAAGTAAGGAGGTGGCCCTGCTGGTACTAGGCGAAGGCCCGATTCCGTCTAGGGGGGAGAGTTTGGCGGAACATGTCTCTGAAAGTGTGAAAGAATTGATTTGGGCAGATAAATATATAAATATTTTCTCATTGCTGATTGACAACAGGGAGTGGGAATATGCCAAATCACAGAATGAGATGATGTTGCCTAGTGAATGGCGGTCTCAGTTGTACAAGTTTAGGGTAGAGGAGACGCTCATCAACTGGAAAAGGGCTTTCTCTGTGTTTATGACGGTTACCGCCGAGCATTCCCCCTGTATGCAGGCGGAGATGGCTTGCTATCAGAGTAGGATTACAATGTTCAATGAGAATCATGGGGGTGATTCATGGAAAGAATATGACATAGCTTTCAGGAAAAGTGGAGGGGCCGTTTCAGGTTACCCAAAGAAAAAATTGAGAAGTTCAGGGCAACCCTTCAACAATGTTTGCTGAAAAAGAAAGTCACATTACAGCAGTTGCAGCAGACAGTCGGCCATCTGAATTTTGCAATGAGGGTCATCCCTATGGCACGCCCATTTTCCCGCTCAATTGCACAAGCCATGAAGGGCTTGCGGGACAAGCATCATCGCACAAGACTGCCAGTCGAGGTTCGCCAGGAATGCGGATATGGATTGCATTCCTGGAGGATTTTAATGGCAGAGTACTGTGGGGTGCCCCCACTCTGACCTCAGCAGAGTTATTCTATGGATTGACGCTGCCGGCGGTGTAGGGTTTGGCGCCATACTTGGCAATAAGTGGGTGGCACAAAGATGGCCCAATTGGTGGGAAGAAAGTGGTTTGACAACAAACATTGGGTTCCTAGAACTGTTCCCAATCTGGGTTGCATTAGAGGTCTGGCCTGAACAATTGTCTAATCGGTCTGTCATTTTCTGGTCAGATAACATGACTGTAGTGGAATGCATCAATCAACAGGCGGCACGGTGTAAGTTCATACTGCGCCTGATAAAGGAGGTTGTGCTGAGATGCATGAAGTTGAATGTACAATTCAGGGCCAAACATGTTCCAGGGGTCTTGAATAAGGCAGCTGATGCCCTTTCTTGCTTTAAGATGCAGGTATTCAGGGAACACCTACCAGCTGCAGAGGCCTCCCCAGCTCACTTCCCATCAATACTTTGGCAGATTGGTGCCCCCAACTACATGACCTCGTGGCAGCCAGCCTAGCTCCCAGGACCAGGACAGCTTACGAAGGGGCGTTCAGGTCTTACTGTAAATTTCTGGGACAGGATTGGGAGACCAAATAGGATCAGGAGGCAAATTTTAATGGGTACATGGACACATTACACAGGGAGGGGCGCTCAGCGGCGACGGCTAGCAGACACAAGGCAGCTGTTTCCTTCTTCGCACAGACAAGGGGAGCAGGGGTTCCTACGAACAGCTTCTTAGTTCAAAAGGCGTTAAAGGGGTGGTGGCGCCTACAGGCAAATACCGCCGATGGCAGAAGAACAATATGTCTAGAACGGTTAGCAGTAGTATTGCTCGCCCTGGGGGACACATGCAGCTCTTTGGGAGAGGTACTCCTATTCAAAGCCGCCTTTTCCCTGGCCTTTTACGGGGAGTTCTGGGTAAGCGAACTAGTTGCTAACAACAAACTCGACAGGATAGGGGGCCTTCAGCTGAGAGATACTACTATATGGGGCCACACAATGTGGGTTACTATCCGGAAATCCAAGACTGATCAGGAGGCCAGGGGAGAGAGTTTGATACTACATCGGGCACCGAATAACCCGTGCTGCCCGGTGTCGCATGTGGAGGCGTTTATCAGACAATGGGCGGGTGAGGCAATGGGAGCATTGCTAATCCATGCGGATGGGACCCCATTGACCAGGTTTCAGTTCCAAAGAGTTTTAGCATTGACTAGCACCAGGGCAGGTTTAAACCCCAAGGAATTTGGGACACATTTTTTCCGGATAGGGGCAGCCACCGAGGCGACTGTGAGGGGATTGAATGCCAATAGTGTGAAGAGGATTGGGAGATGGTCTTCCAATGCCTATAAGCGTTATGTGCGGCTGCATATGTTGTAAGGGTCAGTCCACCTCCCCTGACACCTGCCTTGTTTATGTTTATCTTTTAGTTTCCCGGGCCTGTAACGCAGGGCGGAAATTCCTACAGGGTCATCAAAAGCAACCATCAACATCTCGGCAACGGCAGGAAGACAAAAGGAGGACACATGTAGTATGGGTAGTTGGTCATTCTTATGTGAAACGTGCTAAACCAATTTTTCTTGCAGGAGAAGGTAGACGGAGGGCGGAGTGTGGGGGTTTCAATTTTTCCTTTCATGGCAGAGGGGGGCTCCGCCTCCGTCAGCTAAGGGGCTACATCTCAGACTTACTTGAAAGACACACCCCACCGCCCTCAGCGGTCATCCTGCATCTGGGGGGAATGATTTAGTTGAGTTAGGCAGAAGGGTCCTGTTGAAAGAAATCATTTCAGCGGCAGCTTGGCTGGTGAAGCTGTTACCGGATTGCACCATAGTGTGGTCACAGTTGATACCTAGGCTTCAGTGGAGGGGGTGAATCAGTCTGGGCGTTGAATTACTCGGTAAAGAGGGTCAACAATAAAATAGACAAGCTGTTTCGAACTCCTCACCTTCAGAGTATCCCACATGGTTGCATTTGAGGAGAACAGTTCTACTTGCGGGATGGGGTCCACTATACAGAAGCAGGGAATGACCCACTGGTAGGGAACATACTGGCATGGGTAGAAGGTTTTGCTAGGAGGGTATGACCTTTCAGTGTAGGCATTTGGGGGGGGGGGGCAGATAGTTGGTCAACTATGCTGGCCTGTGGCGGTAAGGTCATAATCGGTGAGCAGCAATTTAAGGTCCTTAGGGGGTGGCGACATTGGCGAATGGGGTTGCCCAGGGGGAGGGGCCACTGGTCTCTCCTAGAACTTTAGGGGCAGGATATCCGCTTGCTTGGAAGGGTGCGGGGGAGGGAGTCACGCTTTCATCGGGCTGGTAGCCACCCCGCACATACACTTTGACGTCAGCAAATGGCGCGAGTGTAAGGGCCCTCCTTTTTGGTTAAATGGAGTTCACGGAGCGTACGAGGGTAATCAGGAGAGGAACGAACTCTCCCAGTAACCGGGCCCTTGTCGCGCATGCGCACTCAGACGTTAGGGCGTAGCTGGGGAAAGGTTCTGACACCGGTTAACGACCTTGCCGTAGGACCAGAAATTATTAGAATACAAAATTGATATGTAGGATGTTAGATTTGGTTAGGAAACACGCTGTATTAGACATTTGTTAAGGTTAGCCCATCATACCTGTCTAACTTGCTGTAAATCTAATGTCTGAATTTTGCATTTAATAATTATGTAAATAATGTTATTTTAATCATTTTAATTTGTTTCCATATTTTAATAAATATGGCCGTGGGGTCGCGAGCCCCCCTGCCTTCCAAAGAATTCTGTTGCTTGACTGATTAATAAGTTATTGCCAATTATTGTTTGCATGTTAAGGCAGGGGGTGGCCGGCAGTCCCAGACCATGCAGAAAGCGGCCGCCGAGTGTAGAGCTTAGCAAGACCGCGGAAGTGGCCCAACGAGGTAGGGTGTGGCTTGGGGTCTGCTCCAAAGCCAGCCGTGGTCGGTAATAGGTGTACCTGCAGGGAGGTGACGTGGGGAGGGGGATGGGCAGGGTGGGGGGGTAGTAATCTATGGATTACAAAGCTTTACAGGTAAGTAAACATTTAAATAAATAAAACTAATTTTGTTGCACGCACTGCAGCGCATTTGGGGATGCAGTGCACGCAACAAAATTTGTTTTATTTATTTAAATGTTTACTTACCTGTAAAGCTCCGTAATCCATAGATTACTACCCCCCACCCTGCCCCTCCGCCTCCCCACGTCACCTCCCTGCAGGTACACCCATTACCGACCGCGGCTGTCCAAAGCTCCAGCCTTCCAATTTTTCAATCCTCCCCGTAGTCCGGTATCCTCCCGCAACCCCGCCACCCTACAACCCCAGGACTCACGATACTCTCCTAAAGTCAGGAAGCCATAAAGTCAGGCAGACCGGTGCAGGCCCGGGCGGAGTGGCAGGTCATGGTGCACGGGTTGCAGTTGCGGCTGTGCCATGGTGAACGGAGCATGGAATACGGAGCCTCAAAGCCCCTAGTCCAGCCAGACCAGCCCAGGCCTAAGCTTAGACTAGGACTCTGACCCCAGACCCCAGAAACCGACCTCCTGAAACAGAGCATTACTCCTGGGATTCCCAGGATCAAGGTGCTTTCCTTGGTGCCTTTGGAGCTCTCAGTTGCTAGAGATTACATTAGCTCGTGGGCTGGGTTAAAATTGCTATTCATTAAACCAACTGAAGCTGAGTTGGGGCGTTACCAACCAGGTTAGCCCTAACCTTGCCAAGATACTAAAAGCCTCCTATCACAAACATAAACATTACAATCGTTTTTTCATGTTACAATACTGCAATACTATAAAATGACAGATAACATTATAGATGATAGACAGACATGAGGTTGGGTAAAGAAAGGCGGTCCATTACAAGTGTCATTAATAATCGGAAAAGGAAAAATAAGATCCTTAACGTATCTACCAACGCACCCACCAGCGGACAGTAAAAAACAACTGTAACGGACTCGACGGCCAACATGGAGCATGAGATGTTGGTGGAGTTAGATAGCGAAACAAGAGGAGCAGGGCTATCACATGCAAATCCACCAAAAATTTCTTACCAACCCAAAATGCATTCAAAATTCTCTTTTTTAAAAGATGCGGGGGCAGTGTTAAACTTTGTCAATAACATGCAAAGAGGACTCTCCCTCTTTGCATCCAGAAATACCTACGTCAATAGGAACAGGTAGAATTGGTACAACAGGTATATCAATTGAGTTCACACAGGGAAACGGTAGTGGAAGGGAGCAGTATTTGGAACTAAAAATTAATGGAGGCGGAGGAGTAAATTCTAGCCCTGATCATAACCAAGATCGGAAGCAAGCCAAAGAAAACAAGGCCAGTAAAGATTGTAAAGATGAGCTTACTATTCAGCGTATTAAAAAGGGAATAAGGAAGTCAGGCAAATCTTAGGAAACTCACTCACCTGCTTCCTGGAGGCTCCGAGAACTCCACTGTAACCAAACATTAAAATCCGGACCCGCCAACATGTTATGACAGATGCAGAGGTAACAAACCCAGAAGCAAAAGCCTTTGTTTCCATCCCTGACATGCTTTCAGAAAGTAAAGAAGTTACCCCCACTGTAGCCGAATATTCAACAAAAACTGAGGAAGATTGGGAATCACAAATGAGCCCTGATAAATTGCCTCCAGACCAAATTAGTCCAGATAAGAGAACACAGTATTCCAGGGACCAGGGAAGGAAGTTAACGAACATTGATCCCATCGTCTCAGCCTCGCGCAGATACCAGTTAAATTCCAAGGACAGTAGCTGGGGACAGGAAATTGTTTATCAAGGAAAATATCGTCCACTAAGGGGCTGAAGCAGGGTTGTGTCCTTGCCCCAACCTTGATTAATCTCTTTATGTCTGATCTCTCAGCAGAGCTTGATAATTGCAACCATCATGCCCCCAACTTAGGAGGTCTAACATTGTCAAACTTACTGTATGTGGACGATCCAATATTGATCAGCGGAACCCCAGTCAGCCCTCAACATCTTATAGCACTACAAGCAGCTTCTCAGACAAGAATGCGTTCTGTATAAAGTTAGAAAAATCCAAAGTGATGATATTAAACCAAAGGGTAAAAAACATCAACCTCGGTGATCAGCAGTTGGAAGTGGTCAAAGAATATAAATACCTAGGTATTATTTATGATAGGATCATTTGAACAACAAAAAGCAGCAATCAGAGCAAGAGGGATCTCACTGGCTGTTGCACTAAAGAACATTAAGCATAAAATAAAGGGTCCCAATTTAACCCCTTTACTAGAAGTGCTTTGTGCAAGATTGCCGCCAACCATTACCTATGGTAGTGAAAGTATAAGAGGGAGAGACAAAATCATCTTGGGCAAAGTGGGATCCAAAGCAATGTGAATCATATTTAAGGTTAGAGTTTGGCAGCACAATTAAGGTTAGAGTTTGGCCTCCAAAAACAGCAAATAGCACATAAGGGCGCCTATTCCAAATGGTGGCACAAAAAAAGGGGAGCTGAGAAATGTATCCTGAACTCATACTTATTGAAAGAACTGGAAAGGAACAAAGATATTCCAGCAATGGTCTACCTCCAAACTGCAATAAGCTCTCTTGCTGTACAAGATCTCTGGGAAACTAGTGGGTCCCACAAATGTTTTAAGCAGCTTGTAAACAAAACAGTAACGACACTGTCTCTGCAAGAAGATAAAGCCACACTGGCCAGAAGTGCTCGGGGATGGTTAGTTATCCAGAGTTATACAAGGTCTCTGCCACATTCTTATTTGGAAATTGCGTTCTTGAGGTCCGTGAAGGAACATTATCTGCAACTGAGGATGGGAATCTTACCGGCAAATCAACATCTACCACCATGGAAACGTTTAGATACAATAACAAACTGTAGATTTTGCGGTGACCCGAAAGAGAACGCTCGGCATTTACTATGCACTTCCAAGGGTCTAGAGGAAGAACGAAGACTAGACAGATTCGAATATGTAGACAAGCATTAAAAGCTTGTTTGGAAGGAGGTGACATTCAGTTAGTCTGTAGGCTGGTACATTTTCTGAGTGAAGTAAAAATCGAGTCAAATCTAGCTGTCAGCTGAGGAATTTATCGCAAATCATTCAATCTAAAATTTAAAACCAGCTGATATTTTGAAGATTATACTAGCTTTTCTGGCAGATCTTTCATGGTGTTCATGGTAAAGCACATAGAAACTGCTATTAGTTCAATAATTGTCAACTTTAACCCTTAGGTTCCTTTATTGTATTTTAATCCTAGTAGAGCATAAGAAATGTTGCATCTTATTTTTCAATATTAGTAAAAATAATACTGCACATTTTGAATGGTTTTAAATTAACTTTATGATAATGAAACATGGTATTTTATGTGTTTGCATGAGTTTTCACTTAATGTAGTTTTTTGCAGATTTTTATTATTTATGCAATAAAGATAAATACTAAGTGTAGAATGGCTCACTGGTTAGAGGCGGCAGACTCGAGAGCAGAGGACGGACCGGGACCAGGGTTCGATTCCCGGCGCGGCAGGTTTCTGGACCAGGGTCAGCGGACTCGATAATTCTCTCGCCTCGGAGCCCACTCTGATCAGTGATCACACTCTGCAACTCTGGGCATTAGCTTGCCTCATCTTCACTAACGGCCCCACCAGACCGCCGGGGATGCCTGGTCTCACCCTGGAGATACCCATTAAGGGACCATCTCTCAGGGAAGCCAGGAAGGGTTTCGCAGCGGTCGAAGCGCCTTGGGACCCTACGGGTAAGTAGTGCGCTATATAAATGCCAATACATTTGCATTTACATTTACATTTACGTTAATATATTTCTTAAATACCTGAGGGTTAGATGTTTCTTCTACGTCAATTCTCAAGTAGACAGAAGCCTAAGATAAACAATGCTTTATCCAGTTGAGCAGGACCACATTGCTCCAAAAACCTGCAACTAGGCAGATGCTATCAACAGTTCAGCCCCTGGGCTTGGACAGGAACAAGGATATTTGCTGTATTTATGTTTACAGTATTTATGTTTTGTTGTATGGCACAAGCCTAGTTACAAAGAAATTGAACACCTACATTAAGGGCCTGATTTAGATCTTGTCAGATGGGTTACTCCTTCACAACGGTGCCCGATATCCTGTCCGCTGAAATATAAATCCCAAGTAATATAATGGGATTTATATTTCGGTGGAACGGATATCCATCATTATTGTGACAGAGTAACCCGTCCACTAAGATCTAAATCAGGCCCTAAGACTGGGTAGGCGTCACAGAAGGGGAATCAGCTCTCGGGAAACAAAGAGTGTCTATGTTACATTACAACATCTTACACCAGAAAAGTTTTTTAAATAGTTACATGCGTATTGAAAATAGTAAATCAGATAATGGTCAATGCTGTTTAATCGTCTGCAGTACAACTAAGCATTGTTAACAAACACATTCTTAGGCCTATTATGATTTCAAGCAGACTCCGCCTGACACTGTCTCGGAAACGGAACCAAACGGCCTCTGGTCCCGACGCCTCATATGATGCAATGGCACATGGTGCTGTCGCATTCTGACATTTCCCTCTGGGAGCATGTGTTACAGCTGTAAACCGGCCATAATACATGCTCCCATAGGCTAATGTGAGGTGGTGTTAATCCCTTCACCCCATGGCAGGCACCCCAAGATGCCTGACACGGGGTGCAAGGATTAACAGGGGGGCACCTGAGATGCCCCCTCAGCCACCAACGGGAGTCGGCAAAGGTAAGGGGGCCCTACTAGGGCACGCTTTCCAACAGGGTTTCCATGTCAGAAAGGCAGGCATGGAAATTCTGCCGGAAACCCTGCATCATAATCCGGACGGCACCAACCGCCACCAATTTGGATTACGGACCAGTTCAAACTGGCCAACCTGCTCCTTGAGACCGTCAGAAGCTACTCGGAATTACCAGCCAGTTAAATTCCGACCGGCTGAATCAAACACCAGCAGAAGGGAATTGAAACTGGTGGATTCCAGGACCTTAGGTGGGTGCCCTTATGACTGGCATCCTAATAGGCCCCTTTGTCTGTGGAAGAGTGAGATTGTTCAAACTGTTCTCTTCAAAGTACAGGTAACAATGGCCATTGACTGGAATTAGAATTTTTGATTGTGTTTAGTTTGTTGTAAATAGATTGCTGGCAAAACAATGAACAACAGTCCGGGCAAGAGGAATCTAATGGCTGAGTTGTTTATGTATAGTATTATAGATGGGTAACAGTAAATTACTGTGATGATTTTCACTTTGATGTTCTGAGTGACATCAAATAGAAAACAAGAGCGTAAATTATAATTCACATTTCTTAAGTGTATGGTATGTATGCCCAACGATATCACCTGTCCATTCTTTAACTGCTATGCTGTGTAAGAGGAGTAATAGGGTTGGGGGGGCCATACATAATGGTTCTTTGACAGAAAATTGAAGCCACTAACATCAACGTACACATTATCGACACAAAAATATTGACCACAAAAATATTGACTTTCTATGCTAATGTAAATGTCAAAAATATTGAAACAAAAATATTAATATCACTAATATAGTTGTCAAAAAGTATTGTTTTTATGTATATAAAAACATAATTATTGAACATTAAATATATTTAAAAGTAATACAATAAAAATTACAGGTATTTTATTAATTTAAGAATTATTTAAAAAATGAACACACACACACAGTAATATACAAATGGAAAAATGTATATATAATTTGAGAACATTATTAAATTATTAATGTTAATTTATATGATAATTTAATATGATTTTTATATAAAATTTTTATAAATACACCTATATATATAAATATATATTTATATACCCAATAACATAAAACAATTGCAAAACATAACAATTTAATTACAAATAAAAAACTTAAACAATCAAAAAATGTAAATGTTTAAAAAATATGTTACATATTAAAAACATTACTAATTAAAATGTTATAATTTTAACTAGACAAAAACATAATAATATAAATGTGATTGATAAAAACTAAACAATAAAATTCCACCAAAAAAAACATATAGGGGCCGATTCTGATTCCGGTTGGAAATCGGACCGACCGACATGGATAGGGAATGGAGTCCGACAGACACGTACAGGCACCGTACGACCCGTGCAGTACGATGCAATGCCTCTGACCTACAACCGACCCATACGGAATACAAGCTGTATGACCGAGCCATACAGAAATCAGTAATTCGGCCAGAAACGGGACACCAGTCGCACCGACCAACACAAACTAGAAATTAACCCACCCGACACGTACCCGCGACGTCCGACATGCACAGTACGATGCAATGCATGTGAAACCAGACCGACTCACATGGAGCCCAAGCAGCATGACTGACATCCACAGAAAACAGGTACCTGAAGTGAGAGAGACCTCTACGACCAACTCGTATGCAACACAGAAGAAAGTCAGCATGAAAGACTCGGAGAAGCCAGCACGAGCCAACATGAGCATCCAACTCGGTCAGAAGAATGTCTCCTACATGCCCACAAAACACAATGGAAAAAACGCAAAAAAAGGACCAAACAAGCCATGACAAATTCAATAAATACAAAACAAAATGTGTAGCAAAGACACACCCACAACTCCTCCTGTATAAAGGCCAAACATCACTACCATGATCCTTTGCAAATACAACAGACCAGCCAGCACAGAACACCTTAAGACAGCAACCACAGACAGACTCACAACTCACCCATCACACAACCTTCAGACCATTGGCACCTCTCCAAAAGCACTCTCACATACACCTAGCAAAACTGAAACCCACCCACCCTCACTTGCACCCACACACGCACATCACTCCCCACCACCACCCATCACCATGCCCCCTAAGAAGAATCCAAAGTTCACAGATAGTGAGTTAGAATTATTGGTAGATGAAATCCTCAGAGTGGAGCCACATTTGTTTGGTACATTGGTACAAAGGTCCCACATGTCACAGAAAACAAAGATGTGGGCGAGGACTGTGGACAAGGTGAACGCATAAGCACCAATGTTGCGCACAAAGGATGACATCCAGAACAGGTGGAATGATGTGCGCAGGAGGGTCAAGAAGCTCCTTGGAGAATAAACACGCCTTGAGTCAGTGCACTGGTGGTGGCCCTCCTGCCAAACCAGTATACTTCAGGTCCTGGGAAGAGAAGATGCGGGACATCCTACCAGCAGAGAGCGTCCATGGCCAAGCAGACATACCAGAGTCTGGTGAGTACCCAGCCAATATACTCAAAATTGTGTCGCAATACACACACACCATTGTTAAGAGGACAGTGAAACCATGCACTGATAGCAAAGGTAGAATAAACAAAAGTTAATCAGCCCAAGATGTGAATGCTAGTCAGACAAACACAATACCGGCCACATCATAGTGATTTGTAACTGTGTCATGACATGTACAAACCTACCAACAAATAGAGCAATGCAGTGGCACTAATCTAAATAAGCACTGTCAGACATTTTGCCACCACAAACACTACCTCACAGTGAATCTGGCTGACAGGAAAGAATAGTGGGTATGCTGGTGAAGTGAGTGTATCCAAAAGCATGATGGGGTTGTTGTCACAATCAATGCTCCCCCTCCCAATTGGATCATCAAGACCTCTCTGAAACATGCTCACCTCACATGGAATGGAAATGGGCTGACAAGATCTCTGTGACTGGGATCTGTTGTGGGAGCACAATGCCCTGCAGGGAACTGGGCATCAACAAACAGGACTGCACTGTCAGCCACCTTCCCATTGCTGTCACACTCCCTCACAGGGAAGCAGAGTCAAATGGAAGGAAGTGAGGGCATGCTGGGAAGGGGGGTGTAGCCAAGAGCATGGTGGGAGTTGCAGTCACTGACAATCCGCACTCACCTACATGGCCCAGCAAGCTCACACTGAACCATGCTCACCTCACAGAGAGTAGAAATGGTCTGACAAGATCTCTGGGACTAAGCTCTGTTGTGGGGAGCACAAGGCCCTGCTGGGAACTGGGCACCAACAAACAACAGGACAACACTGCCAGCCATCTTGCCATTGCTGTCACACTCCCTCACAGGGAAGCAGAGTCAAAAGGAAGGAAGTGAGGGCATGCTGGGAAGGAGGGTGTAGCCAAGAGCATGGTCGGAGTTGAAGTCACTGACAATCCTCACCCACCTACATGGCCCAGCAAGCTCACACTGAACCATGCTCACCTCACAGGGAGTGGAAATGGACTGACAAGAACTCTGGGACTGGACACTGTTTGTGGGGAGCACAAGGCCCTGCTGGGAACTGGGTACCAACAAACAACAGGACAACACTGTCTGCTATCTTGTCAGCACATGCACATCCCCTCACATGGAAGCAGAGTCAAACATGAACAGGGATGACACTCCTGTGTCAGCCAAGTGATGGCCCTTGAATACCAATGGCCATGTACAGTGAAATCCATACATGAGTTGGCCATGCACACACCTTGAAACCTACAAAGGTTCTAAATTCACTTGATCTTGCCCTGACGAAGCTCCCAAGGTTGGGTAGCGAAACACGTTGGCTGTCTTGTGCACCTTTGAAAAAGATTAATAAAAAGAAAAATATATTTTTACACTACTTACTACCTGAGCAAATTACTTTGATATTGGGGCTGCCTCCTTATTACACAACAATTGCAAGGTAATTCCACATGACAGTGGGCACACGGTCACCAAGTGTCGTAGAATTGAGGTTCAGGGGTGTGTGGTAAATCACTTGATGGGATTCTACAAATTCCACCCTGGGATTGGATTCTGGGTGTTGGGTGTCAGAGTTGACCAAGCAACAGGCAAAGTACCCTGGGAAGGACAGACATAAGACACAGTCAGAAGCACACCAGAACAGGATAGAAATGCAATACACATGCACAAAACATGTCACAAGAAACCTACACAGAAACAAGTTAGCACGTCGGCACTATTGTGGATTACAGACCATCTGACAGGACACATCACTGCACGTATCCAGTCAAGTAGCACACGGAAAAACTCATACAGCAAGTGAGCAGCACCAACACATCTCAGGCTAACTCAATACATTGACATAACAACCCAGGAACCTCACGTTCAGCTGAAGAAGTTGTTGATGAGCTGTGTGCGGACGTCACCCTCATCATCATCATCACTGGCTTCGAGGCCCACGACAGGATCCTCCACAGGTGGAGGATGTGGGTCATCATCATCCTGTATGAGAGGCAGTTTCTTCCACACTGCCATGTTGTGTAGCATGCAGCATACTATAATAATCTTGCACACCTTTGCTGGCTCATATGGGAGGACCCCTCCGGTCTTGTCCAGGCAGTTGAAGCAGTTTTCCAGTAGACCAACGGTCCGCTCAATCACTCTCCTGGTTCGACCATGTGCCTCATTGTAGCCCATCGTGGCTGCTGTCACAAGGTTCCTGAGGGGTGTCAGCAACAATGGCATGTTGGGGTATCCAGAGACACCTAAGTACAAAGAATTGCACATCGAATGAGTTTTGTAAAAGGGTGGGATACAACATTGTCAAACACACACAATGGTGAACAGTACACACCAACAAGCCAGGCTTGCTGGTTTGGTATCTGTGACATCTTCACCGCAATGCGACTACTCCTCATGATGTAGGCATCGTGCGCAGAACCAGGGTAACGTACACACACATGTGTGATACACATGTCCACTAGACATACCACCAGAGCATTGATGGAGTGGAAATGTTTCCTGTTCCGGTATGTCTGCTCATGTGCCAGTGGTGGTACCAGGGCCACATGTGTTCCATCAATTGATCCAATGACATTCGGCATCCTCCCTAATATATAAAAAGCATCCTTTATGTCAGTGAGTTGACCAGGGCTAGGAAACCTGATGTACAAGTCAAGGAAATGCAACATCCCCTCCAAGACTTCAAGAAGCACACGGCTGAACATAGTTTGTGACATCCCACCAGCAGTAGCCACAGTGTAATAGAAGGTACCGGTAGCAAATTAGTGCAGGGCTGCCATCACCTTCAACTTTGGGGTCAGTGCTGTAGGGTATGTCCGGCCAGGGAGCAGATGTGGCGCCAACTGCTCTGCCAACTCCTCAATCAGTGGCCTGGTGAAACGGTACCGCCGGATGAAATCGTGTTCCACCATGCTTTCAAGGTCTGGGAACGATCTATGGACAGCTGGTACCCTGCAGAGATGGGCAAAGTAAGATTGCATATTCCTCAACCCATGTGGCAATGACCTTGCAAAATATCACATGATACATCATATCAATACACAATGAACTGAGGTGTGTGCTGTTGGGTATGGACACATATGTCACCTTCATGCCCATCATCTCACATATCAAGTAAACATGTGTCCTTTAGTTCAATGGAGTACCATGGCAAATCATTGGGCTGTGTCACAGTACCTATGTACTGCTGTCGCGTAAAAAACACACACCACAGTGACAAGTGAGGACTGATGTTTCACAGGTATTATATCTCCATGACAGGCAGATAGCCATGGTCCCTGTATTGCCACATGCACACTGGCATGACATGGCGTATCATGTACACCTAACAAAAAACCATGCGTCCTACAGGTAGTGGCCCCTGTGGTCTCTGCAGGCCATACATGGACGTTTCTGAGACACACACCCACCATCAATGTTGATGCACAAAGCACATGGATGTGGAGACTGATTCTTATTGGGCACATGGAATCAGAGACATCTGAGACACAACATGCACACAGACTGTGGGTGTACATCGGAATTGTGGCTATGGTTCTCGCTATGATGTTCATACCATCCCACCCTGGACTCGTGGTGTATGTGACAGGTCATACACATATCCCACCTGCAACTGTGTCCATGACTCATGCCCATAACTGAACATTTGCACAACACATTGGTGAGGTGCACAACACACAAAGGATTCTGTCCCTATGAACCCGTGCCCAGCCTGAGAGGGGCTGCACCGAAGGGCCACACAAGAAACCAAATGTTGCCCCCCATACACACAGAGGTAATACTGCCTTACATGCCATGGGATGATGTGTGGCACATGCTATGGTGTTGTAGGTGTACACCTGAGTCCCTGGCAAGTAATTGTGTGTGTACTCTGTCAGCAAGTCACACTAATGTGAACCGACGCGGGTGATTTCTACAGAGACGCGTGGTACAGTTCTGGACCGAGCCATGCGCACAGCTTGGCCATTGACTGCAATGTGAACCGACACGGGTGACTCAAATGCATACGCATCGTACAGGCATGGTCCGAGCCGTGCGCCATTGACTGCACGACGCGTATGCATTGAAGTCACCTGTGTCGGTTCACATTGCAGTCAATGGCCAAGGCGTGCTCACGTCTCGGTCCATACCTGTACGAGGCGTATGCATTTGAGTCACCCGCGTCTGTTCACATTGCAGTCAATGGCTAAGCCGGCTCGGTCCAGAACTGCACGACGCGTATGCAATGTGAATTGACGCGGGTGACTTCTACAGAGACGCGTCGTGCAGTACTGGACCGAGCGGTGCACGCGGCTTGGCATTGGACTGCAATGTGAACCAATGCGTGTGACTCAAATGCATACGCCTCGTACAGGTATGGACCGAGATGTGAGCACGCCTTGGCCATTGAATCGTATGGAGACGGGTGCGTGTGGATTTTCAAAATACGGGTCGTACAGTGAGTTGACTGAGCCATGCGCACTCCTTGGCTATGGACTGTCACGGAGACGGACGTGAATTCAAAACTTGTACGAGTCATGCGCTGGAAATTCAGTTGGATGCCTACAACAATGTTGCAATCCCAGGGTGTCATGAAGGTGAAAATTTGAACTATGCGGAAGACGTGTACGAGTCTTGCAATTCCATGGATTGGCCAGATTCATAGAATGCAACTGTGTTGGATCTATCACTAAGGAGACATGGCACAGATTCTGCCTCAGCAGCACTGATGTAAGGCTTGCTGGCCCCCAGAGAGCTCACTTGCCTGCGCTATTTGCTACAGGACCACATGCTACCACTGCTGATGTCTCTGCATCCTCTGGCTGCTGCAAAGGCACGTACTCTGGAGAGGGCCCCTGACTTCACGGGGGAGGAGAACCAGGCCCTTCTGGATGGGGTCCTTCCACAATACTGCAAGCTGTATGGGAAACCAGGGGATCAGGTGAGTGTGCAGTCCACTACCTACCTAATTGTGCAAGTAGTCTGACTAGCAGTAATAGAAGTGTGCACAGCAGTGGCAAGCATATGCACTGAGTACTTTCAGCACCCAAAGTATGTAGGTACATGTGATGTACAAGTGTCCTGCTGCAAAAGTGCATTAGTGCTAGCTTTTACTTCATAGGCAATGTTACCATGTCAGAACTGCTGGACAATTGTCCATTTCCATGGGTGACCTACCTGTGTACCTCTTTTAGCTTTGTGATGACTACATGTATTTACAAATTTGTGCAGCACAAATATGTGACATGTGTGGTAATGTCCTTTTCACTTTGTCATCCTCACAGGTTAATGCCCACCAGAAGCAGGAGATATGACTGACCATCGCCCGGGCAGTAAGATCAGTGGTGGTCTACAAGCGCAGGCTCCGCAAATGCCAGAAGAGGTGGCTGGACCCGGAGGATCACAAGGGTCCAGCTGAAGCTGTCGCTCCTCACCGGAGGGGTCGACACCGGACCCTGACCCCCCACATGCTCTGGATTCTGGGGGTGGTCTTCTTGGACCTGGATGGGCAACTGAAGGCCAGTCAGTAGCAAGGAGGTGGTAAGTCCATGCCCATTCTGTGAACTATGTCTGATATGCTATTTGAAGTCTTTTGGCCTGGGCATACTTCCACATTACGTTAGTCTTGTAGTCCTCGACTCATGTCCCTCTAGTGTGTAATGCACACTCCTCATCTGATCCATAGATGTTGACCTTACAGTATGTGACTTTTTTCACGTGGGCACTGTGTCCCTGCAGTCAGCTATGCTTAAGTTTCCGGACAGCATATGTTACTGGGACTCTGAAGTGTGCTTCATGGTGGGTCCATTGTTTGCACAATGCCTGATCTCTGACATGTGATCTGTGTGTGCCTTTGATATGTGTTCCAATTGCTGGTCTGACGCGCCATATGTGTCTGGGGTATTAAAAACACACCCATGCAGCAGGTGAGTCCATTTAGTGGTCTCAGAAGTATGTATATCAAGTGTGTCACACTTGCCCAGACACCTGCCTACTGTCCAGACCTATACACTGTTTCAGATTGACCTGGGCAGTCATGCCCACTCCAGGGCATTGGGAGACTCTGTACTCACACTCCAGTGTATTGACCTACTGATTGTACTTAGTAAAATGTGCCCTCCGGTGTCTGACTCTATGTCATTGTGGTGTGGCTTCCTTTTTGGGACAACTGGTGTGTTCATAAATTTTAAGGTCAGCAGGACATCTGAGATGTGACTATAGGAGACGATACTTGTGCGACATATAGGTGTGTGATCACTTGACTGTGCACAATGCTGTATGCAACAGTGAATTTCAGGCAGCTGTGTTTCATTCGCAGCAGACTGTGAGGTGCTCATGTTCAGGGAGTTGTGTTTGCAGTCACTCATATGTCTGATTTTTGTGATATGGGGTCATCATAACCCAGAATATGTTTTTGGCAGAAGATGGACAAGTGCACTTGTCAGCTGCAAAGTTTGCTTTGGCCATGACCTATGATTGTGACACAGTGCAGACTGTTGTTGTCGGGATGCCCTGCCCCTATGACATGGGGCAGTGATGACTGACTTACCATGCATGCCTCTGTCGGGCATTGAACTTGCTAAGAGGGATCCTGCGTTAGAGTAAAAGGTGCTCCATGCACCCTATTGTGGCATTGACTATCAGGACGCGAGGACATCATTGTGTGTGGTGCTGCTAGGCATCACAAGCATGTGAACTGAGACTCTGGCCATCCCTTCATTCTGACACCTGTACTGAGTGAGTGGCATGAGATGTGATGTGTGTGTATAGTAACAAACTTCTACATGTTCACTTGCATGTCCAACAACTGCGTAGGTGCTGCATGTGTGCACATTGGGGTATTAGCAGTCACATGCAACAGACATGTGGGTGCAAGTCCAGGAGGGATATGGGTGCCATGGTTGATGGTCAGACTGGCAATTGCCTTATGAAAACCAGTGTGGGCAGTTTGAGCAACGTTCAGCTGACGATGCCAGGGCTTGCCCTGTGATGTGCTGTAATCACTGTTATCGGGGGATGAGAACTGCACATTAGAAGCCAATATCCCAGAAGACGAATGGTTGACCAATTTTGAAAACATTTACGGGAGTAATGAGGTGTTTGAAACTTTTCTTGTCCCTTATAGCAGTCCTCCCCTATCCCCCTTGGTATTTACTGAGGAGGATGTGGAGAAGGCAATAATTGATACTGCCAGTAATAAGGCCCCAGGCCCTGACGGAGTCCCTTCTGACTTGTACAAGTGTAATCTAAAACTTTGGGCAAAGATTTTAACAAATGTTTTTAACTCTACAGCAGTCCAGGGTTTTCTGGTCTCCTGGTCTCGCTCTATTATTATTCTTGTGTTTAAAAAAGGGCAAAGAGGGGATCCTAGGTGTTATAGGCCCATATAATTAATAGACTCCTCTGTCAAAATTTTAGGTAAAGTAATCCTAGCCAAGATTTCAGAGTGGGACACAGATATAGAGATCCTGAACAATGCTCAATACAGATTTAGACCAGGCAGATGAACTGAGGATCAGTGTCTTAATTTACATTTATTAATAAACAAATACACTGTAGCATCTAAAGGGTCAACCTATCTAGGTTTCATGGATTTATCCACAACCTTTGATCTGGTGAACAGATCAAGGCTGTGGATTATCCTGCTTGATCTGGGTATTGATCCTTGCCTGGTATATTTTCTGGCTGATTTACACAGGGATTTGTTTGCGTCCATTAGGATGACGTAGGAGGGTAATTTTAAAAGAAGGTTTAAATCTGGTAGAGGGGTCAGTCGAGGGTTTAGATTAGCCCTTCTGCTTTTTACCCTATATATAAACTCCATAGACAAAGCCCTGGTTAAAGCTACCCTGGACATCCCGCGTATAGGAGATATTACCATTCCGGTACTCCTATACGCGGATGATGCAGTATTACTGGCGCGCACCCCGATGGGTCTCCAAAGACTACTGAATTCATTTGGGGAATTCATGAACTCATTAGACCTGGTGGTGAACATCGATAAATCGCATGTCATGTCTTTGGGTTCACGCAAGAATAATATTAGACCCTTTTACTATAATGGGGTAGTGGTCACAAGGGTAAAGGCCTTTACATATCTGGGGGTCTTGTTTGACGATAAATGTTCTTGGGCTCCCAAATTTACGGCTAAAGTAAATGCCGTAAGAATATCTTCCTCAGCCTTATTTAGTTTCACTCAGCATTTAGGTGGTAAACCCTGTGAGGCTATCATTTCTATTTATAAGGCATAATGCCTGGCAATTGCGACATATGGTGCCGCAATTTGGGGCTATAATCAAACGGAATGAATCCAGAAGGCGGAAAATAAATTTCTACGCTCACTTCTATCCCTCCCCCAGTCTACTACAACCTTTGCCACTCATCAGAAGTTAGGGATGGGATATGTTTCTGATTTAATGAGTATGGCCCCTCTACTCTGCTGGATGAAAACATGGCTGAATCCGAAGCTTTCATTAAACCATAAGATTCTAAAGGATTGTGTCAGATTAGAGAGGTCTAATGAGACACAGTGGCTGTCCTTTATCAAAGAAATGTTTACAAAACTGGGGCCACCTGAGATTTTTTTGGCACCTGAGGGAATAGTAAAAGCCGATGTAAAGTGGGCTAAAATTAACTTTCTGAATTCTAGAGAACAGGAACGTGAGGCACTGGAGTTAAGAAAACCTCTGGTTAGGGCTCATTATTTATTAATAACATCCTTAACTATTCAGCCCTATTTAAAAATTGTTACAAAACCGTTCCACCGTTGGTTATTAACCAGATTTCATTTTAATCAGATTCACCTCATTTTGGGGGATTTTTTGGGGTGGTGTAAACCAGAGGATACTGCTTTCTGTAACTGTGATTGTTATTCTATTCAGGACACTGTGCACTTTACATTTTTTTGTACTTTTTATACAGAAATTAGTAAAAAGTACATAGTTCCACTGTGAAAAGATAAGAGGTTTCTTACAGGTTAAACCAGCTTTACTGTATCTACAATTATTGGATAACCCACGGAATATCTTTTTTATTGCAAACCTTTGTGTATCTGTTGTCCGGATTAGGAAATTAAGACACTCTGGAATGATAGAATCATAAATTTTATTGGATTTATTTAAATTATAATGAAATTGTTTTTTCTGTATTTTATAAGGATATGTTATAAATCTGTATACATGGATGTATTGTAAAGTATGCTTTTATGATTTTTATTAATCGATTAAAGTGGTTTTGACTGACTGACTGACACTGTGTTGTGTGCAGTCAGTGCATGCGACTGATGTGGGTCTTGTTTTCCTAATTCTATCCAGATACATCCACGGGCACAGGAGGGGACAGCGCCACAGAACAGGATGAGCCGCAGAGCCAGACTGAGCCAGCAACCGAGGAGTTGGAGGGGCCCACTGGCACAGAGGGCGAGGGGAGCCACACGAGGAGTCCTCAGCACCATCCACCTCAGCTGAGAAACACAGCAGCTCAGAGGATGACTCCCTTGTGGGGGCGGGTGTCAGCATCCAGCAAACCCCAGCTAGTGATGCTTTTCCTGCCACCACCACCACCACCCTCCCATCGGCTCCCATCCCAGAGGCCGTGGCGGCTCCTGTGTTCAGGAGCATGTCTCCTTCATGCCAGGCACCCTGCCCCTGTGTCCCCTACTACCCTGAGTGCGGATTTTGTGGACTTGCTTCAACAGATCCATGTAGGGCAGACATCAATGCTGAGTGTTCTCCATGCACACACCAGTCTGTCGACACAACTGGTGTCATTCAGGGAGGGCATCTCATTGGGCATGTCTGTCCTACAGAGGACCAATCAGTCCATGGCCTCCGTCCTGACGGCAGCAGTGGCCCTTCTCCAACAGTCCCTCACCCCTCCTGCCTCTGTCCCATCCATAATTCCTAGCATCCTACCTGTCACAAGCACACACACACCAAACACACAGACATGGGCAGCACACAAACACCCAAACCAATGTCCAAACGTGCTGCAAGCAAAGTCAGGGGACTGAAACCACACTCACAGGGGATTGTTTGCAAATACACACACAGGCATCTACAACCACTCCGCAGTCCTCTGATCCCTCTCCCTCCAAGAGCCATTCCCTTGCCTCACCTGGAACCCCATCACCCAAGAAGCTCTTCCTGTGTGACCTTGGCCTCTTCCCCACCGATCCAGCAGATCCATACTACAGGGGGAAGAGGAAGTCCCTACACCAAGAGGGGAGTGCCCCTCACACCCGGACACCCTCCTCTAGGTGTAGGCAGACTGAGGCCCCCACCCACAAGTCCCCCCATACCAGGAAGAGCAAGACCCCACCCCCACCCCCACCCCACCGCTCCACTGCACAGTCTCCTTCCTCCATCCCCAGGTCAGCACTCCACAAGTTCCCCCGCCACACCCTGCCCCAGGTTACCCCAGCCACAGATACATCATCCCCAAAATGCTCAGGCATTCCCGTCCTACAACTTGCTCTCCCACCACCACCACCCCAGTCAGCCTGTTTGTGCAACTGGTGTGGGGACCGTCACCCCCCTCTGTCCTGCCAACCTCACCTGCACCCCATTCTGCTCCTATGGAGTTAGGCACTGCAGTGGAGTCCACGTCCACCCAGTCTGACTTGGGCAATGCAGTGGGGACCCTGTCCACTACATCTGACCTGCCCACTGCAGTTGTTCCGGCACCCACACCATCAGACTTATGCCCCACAGTTGTGACGGCACACACCATGACAGACACCTCCACTGCAGTTGCCAGTGACTCTCCTGCACCCACCACCCCTTCAATGCCTCCTTCTGCTGAGCCCCGATTCTGTCCCTGCGGTGCCTGGCATGCCCCCATGTATGCCCCTCAGAGTGAATGTTCCCTGTTGTTCGCAGTGCAGGCAAGCAATGGGTGACAGGTGTCACTCAGACCCAAGTTGGACTTTGTATATGGACTGGACATTGGCCTTTATTTCTTTATGGACTTTCAGTTTGAGTTTTCAATTTGTGTAATAAAGCCTTTTTTGTTATCCTTGTGAATTTGATTTTGCTGTACATTATGTTGATGATGTTTGCCCTGACCTTGCTGTTATGAGGCTGGATTTTCAATGTTTAATACTGAGGTGTTGATGTGATGTACTCCATATGGTCCATGAAATATGTATCCTATTTTGTTTGGTATACATGTCATCCTGTGCAGCTAACTGGGTGTGTCATGATTAAGTAATTGTGCACAGTGATGTTAACATTTCATTTGCATGGTCACATCTGTGGCTTGCACCCATGCACAGATGATGTGCTTCACATTGTCCAATTTGTATATTTCCCTGACTGTGGGACCATCTCCACTGGACATGCAGGGGTGGGCATCATTGGTGTGGAGTCAACTGTGTTCTCCATGCAACTAGCTAGACATATGTATTGAGTATGTGCAGATGACTTAAGGGACACTACCGTACCAAGGCTGATGTGACTAGTGACTATATTGGGCGGTATATGATGGTTGACTGAACAAGTGTTGTGCTGACATGACTGTGACCTGCTATAACTGTGTTTTTCACAGCTGTGCTTCCACAGGAGTTGAGTCCCCTCAAGTTAGTGTGTTGTTCTGTGACATTGCCTGGGCCCATGGTGTGTGTTGTGTGGGCATGTCTGTGTGTGTTCCCATCCCTTTTTCTACACAGACTGTGTTTCCTTCATATGTTTGTGCTGGGGATGCTTGCTGAGTTGTCCTGTGTTCATCACACATCTTTGTCTGGGGCTTCCAGATATGTGGGTGTATGACACACTATTTTTCATGTGTGTGTCATCATTAGGATTTGCCAGTTCTGAGTGGTGATGATGTGGTCAGACGCAGATGGTACACAATCATGGTTACCCAAGGCAGTTGTTTGTTCAAAGTATCAAGAATTTGTTCATAGGTGGTACCTTTCAGTGATTGAGACATGTGTATGTGTGTGTGACTGCTCACAATCATCAGGTTCAGAGGTGCAATGTTGGCAGGTTTCAGCATGTGTGCCTTATGTTTCTACTTTACTTCTGCATTGTCCTGGGCTGTGGCAGGGATTCCAAAGGTTACTTGAGATTTGACGTCATGGCCATGTACCACATACTGTGCAGTATGTATGTCATTCACCGTGGTTGTACACTGTCCTTGTGTGATGAGTGTATGCACCTTAGATTCTCCCAACATCACTGTGTTCATCATGAGTGCCTTTTCCAATGTTACCAGTCCATGTGGGCTTCAATGATGCACATTGGTGCACTGCAGGGTAGACAGACGTGAATGTTTGCATGGCTGGGCCCCTACCTCCCTTTTGTCATTGGTTGACGGGCCATGCTGAGTGATTTGTGTTTGTGTAGGTGTGATGTACGTTAGAGGCACAGAACACATGTCTGAGTTTCCCGGTTGGAACTACATCTATCTTTGGAATCACAGTGGGCGTTTCAGGCAGTCTTGTGTCACCCCAATTTATGGTCCTTGGGGTTAGTGATGTTGTGGGTCTGTCTCTTGTTGTTTTAGTTGCTGTTCATTCCAGCTTGTATCACATGTGTCAGTTGTGATCCCTCTCATCTTACAATGCATGATTGCCCACCAAGGGGTGCCCAATTGATGGCTTTCTTTTGTATGGCACTGTGTCCACATCTGTGTCATTGGGTTCATCCCCCTCATGTGTTGTGTAGTTGCCCGGGGATACTGAGACACACACATATACATGTTGTGTCAGGTATGCAGTGTGAGATTACTTGTTTGTGTTTGTGCATCTGCACCAGTGCATTGGTATTGCTGCTGTGGGTAATTGTCTGGATGTTGTATGGGTGATTTTCCCTGCTGTTCCTGTAAGTCATATCACATCATTCTTCACATTGTGTATTGCTTTGTGTGTCTATTTTCGAGATGTATGTATGCATCTTGATGGTCACTTCTGCTTTTTTGTCATTGTACACTGTAAGCAATGCCAGCCCCCATGGGTGGTGCCTGTCTGCACATTGCGGAGAGTATATTTTATTGTTACAGCACTGTTTGCCTCACCACATCGCTGTGCGTATGTGACACAACCACTACTTTGCCACAAAAGTGTTTCATGTGTTGGGAGCAGAAATCATACATGCTGTTTGTCATTTGCTGCTTTTACCATGTTGATACTTACCTTTTGGTCACTGTGATATTTGGGGGGTTTAGCCGCATTAGCACACTGCTCAACTTTTGATTCCGTTTGGAACAACACAATTGACATTGGATCTACACAGTGATGGGGGATTGGAGCAGATTGACACAGTGATATTGTGATGCTTGACTTGTGTTGTCCACATTCAGTTTTTGGTCACACATGTGATGGTAGTTACATTGTATGTTCTAACTCATTTTCACTGTTGGGGCAATTTTTTAAATACTACACACTATTGTCATGATGTTATGGTGGCTGTATTTTGATGACAACCCTGATGTTGACGTGTGATGGATGTGTGGCGCATCACCCATCCTATGTGTGGGAGTGTTGATATTGATAGCCACGCAGCCCACTATGAGTGGGGGTGGCAGTAGTGATGGGCAACATGACACATATGGGTGGGGTGGCAGTAGTGTTGGGCAACATGCCTATATGAGTGAGGGTGGCAGTGGTGATAAACAACATGCCCCTATGAGTGGGGGTGGCAGTAGTGATGGGAAACACAACACATGTGGGTAGGGGTGGCAGTAGTGATGGGCAACATGCCCCCTATGAGTAGGGGTGGCAGTAGTGATGGGCAACATAACACATTGTCGCAGGGATTCTGCTCCTACACAGAGCTGTGCTTAGAGACTTGGAACCTCAGTGAATTAGAGTGTGCCAAAACTCACCTTAGTATCTAAAATCCATTACCAGACTAGCAATCAATGTCTCATTGGTTCTTACACACCCATAATGATTAGACAACCCAGAACATGAACTTAGAACACATCAGGTAACGTGGAACACATGAACACTCTTTCGTTATACTAACATACCAGTCCAAAACGAGGAGTAAATGAAGACACGTGCAAGTTTGATATATTTATTTCTAGTGCCGTGTTCTCAAGCACAGTATCTTAGCTAATACAAACAAACATATTATGAGAAACAAGGTTATCAGCATAGTTACTATTCCATAAAATACAAAGGGAGAAAGCATGTTGAAATGCTAAAGGGAAGAAGGCTAAATTACACCTCAGTCTCACCTTCCCTTGCTAGTATATTATATTATATCCGAAGAAGGTCTCTTTGGGTTTACAAGGACGGCCCCATACCTCTGGTCTTAGTAGAAAAGGATCACATCATCTTCTACACCAGCTCTCTGCATGCGAATATTCATCAAGTGTATTTGCATGCTCTCCGCAGTGCATTATTAAACGCGCCAAAACCAGATTTGGCCACAGCTGCCCATGTGTTATGTCTAGGACGTGCGCTGATCAGACCGAACAACAACCACTGTGTTGAAATAACCTTGAAGGCCTCGGCACGCACTGTTCTGACATAGCTTACCAAGCAAAGCTAATACTATAGGAAAAACATATTATTCTCGTGTGAAGCAAAATATTCTACTAGGCTCAAAGCATTAATAACAATATGTGCCATGTGAAGAAGCAGCAGAAAGGAAAAATGGCGTTTAAACGTCTAACAAGCTCGTGCTAACTTAACACAGTGTGAAAGCCACGCCTATCTCCATGACACCCTCCCTTGATCCGAGCACGGATAAGATAAGATAAGATAAGTTAAGATACGGCAAGGGGCAAATTTAGGAATTCAGAGTTCAAGAACAATAGTCAGAACAAGTCTCCAATTTGCGTGAGTAGAGACAAATTTGGAAGAAAAAACCTCGCAATCCGTTAATAGTGCAAATGTAACAAAATTGTAACATTTGGACATAGTGAAGTGAATAGGTCTGGCAACAATTTTTTTATGAAAAAATAAAAAAATATCCGATGTCCATGAAAGAGAGAAACGAAGACACATCTCAGTCTAACAATGAATATGCAAAATATGCAGCAACAGCCTCCAACAGGAAGTCACTGTTCTCATCTGAAAATAATTCGGCCATCCAATTTAACAAAGGAAAAGAACATACATGTTCCTCAAATACCGGAGCCTCTAGCACCATCAGAGGACAACTCGGTGGGTTTTCAATGAAGCTGCGTGCCAAGAAATCTTGCGCCGCTGCGAACACATTCCAATGACCCAGAACTCCATGCATTGCTGCAAAGGCCATAATGCCTCCATCAGAACAAAGCAATTCATGAGCAACTAAGGGGCTCATAAGTTGATTATAACCCGGGAAGCACCTTATTGCAGAAACACAAATCCAGGGCCCATTCAAAGTCACAACTCAGGCAATGAAAGACCGGCTGGACACATGTGAAGTAGGAAAATCGAAACGATAATCCATAAGCTGCACTCAATGTAGCAAGAGGCAGCGCTCCATAGTACTCAAGCATTCAGGCGCGAAGCAGCCTCAGCCGAGACAGCTCGTCTTGTAATACAGGATGGGCATCCATTTTGAAACAAGCAAAACAGCAAAAGCAGGCCAGCAGCCAGAGCCAGTAGTAAGGGAAATCCACCAAACGGGCTGGAAAAAATAGAATGGAAGAATGCCGGAAAAACACCAAATATAGTTTGAAAAGAAGTCAGAAGGCCACTACTCACAACTTTAAAAAAGTGAGCCAGCCCTGTTGTGGAGGATGCATTGAAGATAGTGTGAATTAACTAACCGAAAAGCAATGGCAAATCAGTATTCAATAAAGCATGCACTTCTTTGCGGGTGTTAGCCACATGAAGGACAAATGTTTCACGAGCAGATGTGAGGGCAACTTCTTTCTGGGACAATAGAGCTCTTATGCGACTCATTTTGTTGAACTCTGCTTTCAAGGTCGGAATCTTGGGCCAGATGGAAACATCCAGCTTCCCATGCGGACAAGGATACATTACATTTTTACAGCAAACCACCCTTTCACTGACAGTAACAACATAAGCAATTCCCGCCACTAACCCACAACAATCTTCATTATTTAAAAGTAAATAACTCCCGTTTGCCAGTAATGTGAATGTGGGCACGATAGCAGGCACAGACGTACTTTTAAAATACAGGCTAAATTCAGCTCATTCTGAATACAGGAGCCATGTAATTGGATATGCCTACACAGCAACGAGTGATCAGGTGTTTCAGTGCAATCTTCACCATTCAAATAAACTTCCTTTCCCTCCCTAAGGCATCTATAGGTAAATGGAGGCGACCAAGCTTCATGGAGATAAGCACTATCAAGATGCTCATATCTACCAATGGCAAAGTACTTCATACACCACTAGAACTTGAATAAAGGAAACGTGAGCGTTAATAATCTGTGGATAAGCCACGCTGCAGTATTGGCTTCTGCCACAGAAAATGGTAAATGTTCCAACCTTTAAATGTGTATCAAAGAAAAAGAGGCATCCTTCATTGAAAGCAAAGGCTGCTTGTCAGTCAAATTAAACGGGGCAAGCAAGTATGACGCTTTCATGCAATGCGAGGGCACTTTTCCTGCCTTCAGAGTCTGCAGCGTCCATACAAACTGCATAATAGAACACAATTGATTTTGACCATGGTACAAAACAGACACTTCCTCTTGCACAATATCAACAACAGATGATACAATATTGTCTAACGTGTAAATTAATGCGGGAAGAAAGCGTGCTTATGCTGTTATCGACAACTGCTAGTACCTTTTCTAAATTGGCTTTATCTATAGGCCTAATGCGGGTAGCCGCCTCAATATGGGACGTTTTGTAGACTTCGTTGTAAATAGCGTATATCCATCTTTTAGATCTGCCATTTGCCGGGCCCTTTGTAAAATCATTCAGATCAACATCCTCAGTCAGTTTAGACAAATGCAGTTTAACTGACGCCAAGGTAGAGTGTTTTAGCCAATTCTGACATAATTTGCCTACAGAATAGGTAGTCACAGAATGGCCACTTTTAAAACGGGGATCAACCCTGACTGACCTGTGTAAGCCAGGAGCTAAACTCAGAAAACAATGCTGGCAAGAGTCAGCACTTCTGTGCCAGAGCAACCAGCCCATGGGATCCAAACTGGATATGTTGAAAGAAGAATTTAGCAACAGAGTTTGTAACTCTCTGATCCAAAATGCTGTGATATTATTTCAACCAGAATGTTCTTCCAATTCAGGAAAAGAAGGAGCATTTATTCTTTTAGTAGTAGCCAATCCAAAGCAAGTTGTTTGTGTAATTGTAGAATTCAAAAACAACATATGGTTCGGGATGAAGGATGCACGGTGCAAAGCCTCTATGACTTGCCCTTGCCAGCTTTTAGAACCCCAAACTGATTTAAGGTCAATGGTATCCTTCTACAACTCGTAGCCTCCAACAGCCAACTGGTCAACAAAGGACTTCAAATAATTTAGTATTGGTGAGTATAACTTTGGATGTGGATTTTTCAGCCATTTTACAAAAAAAAGCATTGGGATTTCACTGATAAAAATCAGTAAAGTAAGTGAATCTTTTCAAAACGGAAGCTGAACTGCCTTGTACAGGAGCTGGACAATGTTCCCATTGTGTATAATTGACAGTGTTCCTCCTGGTATTAGCTTTATGGAGGTAATGATTGCCAAAATGTTGGTAACAATATAAATCCCCGTAATTAGCAGATTCCAAATACAAATCTCCAGAATCAAAGGCAGCATAATATTTCAAATCAGAAAACAAAGCTTCTATGGCCTGAACATCCCAATCATTAGCACATATATTTTGTTTAAAACATTCCCCATAGAAACTCTAAGTACATTAGGGACATTTATAACCTCAGTGGGCCCATGAATTTGAAATCGAACAGCATCCCATACAATGCCATCTAAGACAGGCCAAGCAGTAATATTAACAAAAGCAAGGTCTCTCTTCAGTCGGTGTGATGAGGAATGGGGAGCCAATGCTCCATTGATATGGCGGATGCATGTTCTCTCCTCGACATAGTGTCCATTCACGAGTCGAAAAAAATACACCACAAAGCCGATTGACATTAAAAGGTAAATCAAAAAAAGCACCAACCAAATGTAGGTCCAAGGGGGAATCAAAATATGTGTTTTAAACAGTTTTACTAAAACAGTTAGTTTTGAAGGTTTCTTCGATGAGTGTGAATCAGTGTCAAATGAAAATCTGGATTCTGTTGCCAAACGAGTTTGCAAATCAGGCATCTATAAGTCAGTTGGGTAAGTGTAATCAGTTTCATCAAGTTGAGTACCAGGCAGTGTACTCAACAAAGGACTAGAAATTGCAGGCATCTCGAGGGCAACATCAGGCATTGGATTAGAAGCCAGGGCCAAAACAGAATTTCTTAAAATCGAAGGAGATGAGACTGCTGGTGTCATGCTAAGAAGAATTAGCCATTCTGTGTATCTTGACATTGTCAATGGAGATATACCTGTTTTTCTTATGACCTGGAAGTGGTGGTAAAATTACTGTTCTTGTGCCCTTCATGCCAAGCACCGGAACTGGAGCTCGAAAAGAGGGACCAAATTCTTTCTTGATTTCGATCTTCTCCCGAACCAGTTCTCCAACTTGGGGTAGCCGGTGAACTACTGGATATGCAACGCATCATCCGAGGTGGAGGGCAAATGTTCCTTTGCAAGACTGTCTCTTGTCCTTTGTAGATCATGTAAAACATTGCAATGTTCATCTACGTTAAAGGTGGCAGCAACAGCTGCCTGGTCTAGACCATCAAGGTCCGGTACGAACATCTTGATACCAAAGAGCATTTCGTATGGGGTCCGCCCACCCAGAGACCTTCTAGGGAGATTATTAAAGGCATGCTGCATGCTATTGAGGTGGGCCAGCCAGTTCCTGCCAGTGCCTATAACTCTAGCCGTCAAAGACTACTTTAAATCTCGGTTCGTTCGTTCCACAACACTATTACCCTCAGGCGTGTATGGAGACGAAAACTTAACTTGGACCCCCAACAAAGTCATAGCATCCTTATACGCCTTAGAGGCGAAAGCCAGACCCTGACCCGAATGGAAGGTACCACAGGCAAAAATTCCTACAAAGACACGCAAGTCTCTTATGACGTGATTCAGCGCTGCGGTGTGGTCACACCCACACAAAGCGTGTGCATGAATCAACTGCTACTAAGATGTACTTATACGCAGTATCAGAGGAAAAAGGACCACAGTGATCTAAATAAACACATCCAAATGGTTTATTAGAAATGTACAACTGTGTCTGGGGCGGACATGTAGCAGTCGAAGGCTTAATCTGCTGGCAAATGTCACATTGAAAGACATAATCACACGTCTGTTTGTACAGCCCCCGCCACCAGAAACGTTGTTGTAAATGAGACACAGATGCCGAGACGCCCGCATGAGCAGATGCCACACCTTCATGGGCAGCTGTAATCAGCGATGGCCTGCGGTCCGCATTGGGAATTAACCTTTCACCAACGACTGGTATGTTCACATAAGGAACTTTATCAGGACGTAAGTGGTATGAATACTTTGAAGGGAATCCCTTAGGATATTTACTTTCCTGCTCAGAGGCAGCGACAGCTGCCAAGATATCATCATCGATCTTACTTTTGGAACGTGTAACTGCTGCAACCAAATATGTCGATACTGCTGATTTTGCGGCATCATCGGCCAAAGAATTACCAACAGCTTGGACTCTTACGCGCTGATGACCGAGAGTGTGAATTACATACATGACTGGCAACTGCTCTTTAAGCTCAGCCACTCGGACCCAGATCATTTTATGTTTTATTGTGCTACCATTGAAATCAGGAAAATCATTCTGAATCCCAAAAAACTGGTTTTCGTTGTAAGACTGTACACAGTAATAAGAATCACTCAGAATAAGAGTCGTCACACTAGGATCAGTGTTCTCCAATGCAAGCATCAGAGCACAAAGCTCTGCTAAATGTGCGGTACAGTCCCCTAAAGTCTGCGTGTGCACGACTCTGGACTTGAATTCATCAGTCACCATGGTACCCACCACAGTGGTGCAAGCTGAGACGTATGTGTGCTTAGACCCATGCGCAACTTGCGCTGAACCATCAGTGTAAATGATACAATGAAAATCCTCCAAAGGCCGCATAGTCAGTGGCGCAGGATGTACAAACTCATACTGCAAAAACTCCTGCGACTGTAAGGAGGCATCAAAAATAAACATGACATCCTGAGACGTCAATGACGCAGCCCATTGTATCCACCGTGGGTGCAAAGCTTTAGAATCTTGTCCACTGGCCTTCGTCACTGCCTCTAGTGCAGGATACGGGGTAACAACCAACATGTGCTTTCCCTGCGACAGTGCACGTTCTTTGGGAATCGCTATTTGCACTGCTGTCAAAACTTTTTCCACAGTGCAAAACCGCATTTCTGCCGTAGTGTACAAGTGTGACTTGTAAGCAATAGGTACTGTGTCTCCTTCTATAAAAGTAAGGTAAGTGAAACCCACCGCCCCAGGGATGATTCTTATCACCAGGTTGGTGTGGTTATCACGAGTCAGTAAGAATTTAGATTCAAGGAGATCAGCCTGCAAAAATTGCAAAATGGCTGAATGTTCTGGCAGCCAGCAAGATTTGGTAAAAGTAGGTTGTATCAAAGCATAGAAAGGCTTGATACGCTGGGCATATTCGGGAATATAAGTACGCCCGAAATTCAGAAATCCCAGCAAGGATTGTAATTTTTTCAGAGTTGTAGGAGCGCGCAGTTGTGTGTATTTCTCCAAGAAGTGAGGGGCAAATCCTCGAACTTTATTGTTGAGCTCATAGCCCAGGAACAACACTGTGTACTCTGCAATGTGGGACTTTGTAAAGTTAAACTTGTAACCAAAGTCCGCAAAGTTACAAATTATGCTGTTAACGCGACACAGGTGTGCCCAAAGCTCGTCATCTGTGAGATATATGTCATCCACATATGAACACGCATCAGTGTCGACTTTCTCCAAGAGAGCGACTATATGGGCAGCAAACACGCCTGGACTATTCTTATAGCCCATGGCTAGGCATTTAAATTGGCGTTGTTTGCTGCCACAGGTAAAACTGGTCCATTGGGAACTTAGACCATCCAAATTGTGGGCAAAAAAAACGTTGGAAATGTCAAATCTGGTTTTAAACCATTTTCACACAAGACCATCCACAAAAGCAGAGCCGTGGGTATTCTGTACTGCACAGGTATGGCAATGCGAGTTCAAATGCCGGTAATCCAATACGAAATGGTAAGAGCCGTCTGGCTTGGTCACAGTAAAAAGTGGATTATTCATTGGTGACACACAAGTTTCAATAACACCTTTGATATTCCAATTGTTCAAGGATTTCCTCGACGGAAGCCTTAGCTTCACGTCAGATGGGATATTGAGGTTGAGGCTGTGGCAGAGAACGTAAAGGAATCTCGTGGTGTGGGGAAAATTTATCCCAACCGCAATGTGTATGGTACAAAGCTGGCGTACGGGCCTTAGCCCACTCTTCTGCAAAATTCTGCGCATGCTCCTTCGAGACTGTGTGCGCGAAACTAGGGAGCATCACCTCCTCCCCTCTCGGAGCGGTGAGAACAAAAGGTGGGGGCCAGTCAGCCTCCGCCAACAAAATGTCATAGGTAGTTGTAAGATTTTCCCAAATACCCCTTTTATGGTACGCTGTATGTCACCTTCAATTAAAAGGACTATTTTAAAAGTCTATCAGGGGGAGCTACTCTGGTATCAGCTGTCTCCACAACAACATATTGGTCAGTCGCTGTCACCTTCAGTAGTAGAAGCAGGGCCTCTCGCACTATGGTAATCTCCGCTGTGCTGTCCAACAATGTAAGCGCCCATGTCAGATTCCGTAGCTCCGTTCTCACTATCTGTGGCATATCTCGCTGTTAAAGTGGCAGCTTTCTTCTTCTGAAACTGGGGTCTTTTCGGTGTCGAATCGTCCTACTTGCCTTTACTGTCTTTTGGGCGGGGCTGGTCGCGTCCTGCTGGCCACCCCGACTTCTGCCGCCTCCTCCACCACCGGTCGATGAGGCCGATGAGTCCTGAAAAGAACGAGGAGAGCGTTGTTCAGAAACCTGAAAACGATCAGGTGATTTTATTGTCGCGCGATCGTGCAAGTCATAAACACGTTCTGTAGGTGCAGGCACTGGTGATGCAGGACGTGACCCCTGTTTCTGTTGCTGTTGTTTACCCTGTTTCTGTTTCTTCAGCCAATTTTGCTTTTTAGCCTTGGGCTGGTCGTCTGTTTCCGACTTCTGCCCTTGGGGTTGTTTTTTCTCCTTCGTAGAGTAAGGCTTGACACCCAAACTATTACGGCCCATGGTCTTAGAAGCCACCGTAATAATTCTTGGTTACTGTCGGGGTTTATCGGCATCGGGAACAGCCTGCAAAGCATTAGACACCTGAAAGCTTACCGCATCTCCCTTGACATTAGCAAGTACGAGATCGGAAACTACGTCAAAACTGCTGCACAGCCGCATACCCAATTCAACCGCTGCCTCAGGTCCATGCTCATCCTGAACACGCTTAATGACCGAGGGAAGGACAGTCATGGACGGAGTGCCGAAGCACCTCGTATACACTGCCGCAAAAATCTTACCCCAAGACTCTCAGTCACCAGCCTCTGGTATCAAGTCTTTAGGCAAACTAATTGTTAGAATCCTGTGTTTTTCAACAGGAGTCGTGTTAGGAAAAGGAAGGAATATTTCCCTAGACCGTGATTTTGAAGAAACACAATATAACAGTATAATAGTATGATACGACAGCGTAATTCTATGTACACATTGAATATTTATTAAAAATACATGTTAAAAAAAAAAGAAGCATTAAAACTCATATTTGATTCTCAGTACGCCATAATACAAAAATATCAATTCAATCACACTTAACACAATATGACAATTATGACCAGCATAATTCAAAATACAGGTTGTATGACTTTGAATTTGTCAATACTATTTGTACATCTCATGTATTATTTAGCAACACAATGTCAGACACTTTCAAATAATTAATGATTGGCAAAAGTGTGCTTCATAAGATTGCACAGGTGAATGTGTCAACGCGTTTCGATGGCTTAAATATTTCACACCATCTTTTTCAAGACAAGTTCGGTTTGTCTGTCTCTGTAGGGATTTTTTTCCTCTCTTCCCTATAAAGATATACAATATTAGAATAAGCTCGTCCATTGTACATACAATTTACACACTTCATACATGTGTTAGACTGAAGTGCTATACTGAGACTTCAATAGGTGCTTTACTCTCCTCTTAAAGCATTAGAACATGATCATTGTACAGTTGAGACATTATAATCATTTCTTCATCATGGTACGATTTCATTGATACACATTGATCGTTGTCACATAAAATGTTGGTTCACTTAAATAATCAGTTGGCTGTAAGTTTTTTTTGGGCACTATGCTATCATTATTGTTATATTAGGATTTTTTTTAAATGGACGTAGTTGTATACTTTTATTAAATATTTTAACTCGTTGGCTACAAACTAGGCATATGGAGTATACAATAATACCTTTGTTGGCTTGCCGTGCTCTATATTATTGGAGAGATCGTATTTGTAAAATCCCCTCTGGGTCGTTCTGATCCTTTCCCTCGTGGGCTCTAAATAACAAGTGCAAACAGTAGTTTTAGAATTGATGTCTATAAACTAAGATACTACCTAGAGAGAGCCTCACCCTAATGCTAGGATAATGTTAAAAAAAATCGGCTGAAGGTTTATATTAAGGCTCCTATATATTAGTTGTTCAGTCTTATTCTTAGGCTTGTGGTTCACTCAGGGAACGTTATATCCTGCTTGTATCAATCTATAATAAAAACAAGAGCTTGGTAATGTGGCTGTAAATATCTATAGTAGGGGTCTTGCCTAGGTAATTTATGCCTCCTTAATAGCTTTTACCTTATTGTTAGTCATTGGAGATGAAAAATCTCTGCACCTTCAACTTAGTTCCACTTTATGACGGATGCCTCCATCTCTCTAATTAATTCGGGAGGATGCTTCAGGACTGCTGCGTCTTGTACTACAAAAATAAAGATGGAGTGACGGTTTAGCCGAAGTTCTAACTCTTATGAGTGCAGTCTGTCTACCGCGGGTAATCCCGCCCTCACCTTTGGTTCATAGTGTCTTCTCATGTAGCCCTGTTCTGTGTGCCACGATAAATTACTTGCCATCTAATCGGCTTTTAAACTCCTAAGAGGGTGCCGTGATTAGTTACCTTTTGATTCCTCTATGTAAATACCCAGTTCTCTTTCTGGTCCGCCTGCTTCCAGATAGGTTGTGGGATCGTGGGGGATTGTCTACATTTTTGAGTATTTTGGGTAGTCTGTAAATAGCCGGGGTCATGGGATGGGTTTTGGACATGTATTTAAACTCATTTTCACAGATAGATCCTTCCTGTTTCCCCCTCAATAGTAGTGTATCTACCTCATTTTTTAATTTCCCCAATTCTGTGAACCGGCTTCGTTGGTAGTGCTCTTTTATATTCAATAAATCTCTAATTTTCTCCACGTATTTGGCACCCCCCGCCCTTATCGGAGTGTTTTATGGTTAACTCCTCATTATTCTGAAGGTCCATCAGTGCCTTTCTCTTTTCCTTATTGAGGTTATTATTGAATTTATTAGTACCACTCTCCCTTTCCCAATTTTTTAATCTCTAACTCTATTACTCTTTCAAAGGTCTCAACATTTTTGTCCAATTTATTTAAATTGGGTAAGAAGGTTGCTTTTGGTTTAAACCCTGTAATGTTAGAGGGGGGTATGTAACTCTTGTCTTCAAAAAATTTGTTTAAACTAAACGTATCTTTCTGAAAAAGCTCCTTAAGTCGCTCTCTAATTCAAAAACATTGCGTAGGTTTGTGATGGCAATATTAAAACCTTTTTTAAGAACGTCTTGTTCATCCCTACTTAACTCTCTGCTGGAGAGGTTGATAATGGGGAACTCATTTATCTCCATATTGTCTGGTCCGCGTAGCTAGATATTCCTGGCCGCCCTGTTGAGGTTGATGGTTCCGTGCTGGGTCCTGTCGGGTGAAACCCCTGTACCCTTTCTGCCCTCGGAAGTGACGCTTCCCTAAAAAAGTCCCCCGTTCAAATGGGGGTCCATTCCTGTTACCTTGTCCAACCTCCTGTTCCTCTTCACTACTGGACCCCAATGTTTCGGAGAAAGTGATTCTTTTATTATTACCCCTAGAATATATGGGTCTTTGGAATTGGGGTTTTTCCCATTTTTGTTCTTTCTTATTGCTGTAATATTTCTTATTGAGATAGGGATAAACACTCTCCGCTGAGTACCTATCCACATCCTTCCTGAATTTTTTTTACTTCTTATTCCCTATAACTATCAGCTTCTGCTTCTAATTCTTCCAACTTCTTTTTAGCATCTTCTAGATCTGGATTTTGTTTTAACTGGTTTTCCAATTCTCCCATCTCTTGTTTTTCAATTTCTAAAAGCTCTTGTGCCGTCTCAATTATCAGTATAAGCCAATCTCGGCTACAGAGTAAACGCAAAGCCAGGGAACAATGGTACATGTGTCATCTAAACACTATAGAGTCAGGACTTAATACTAGGGAAGACTGGGCCAGAATAATATAATTTGAAAAAGCTATAATTCTATCCCTTCAATCACCTTTTACTTTAACAATAACAATATGCATGTTTTATTTTAACATAAGAGTATTTTTTACCACCATATGTTATCACAGCCAGCTCCGTATCAAAACGGGTAAAATTCTGATAGGTACCCATCTTTTCGCAGATTATGTGAAAAGATACACACAATAATAACTAGAGCCGGTAGCATATGTGAGCAGATTTATCCTTAGACATTCTCTACAAGCCCTGTATCACCCCAGGTAAGCGGGTTACATACAACAATAGCTCTGACAGGAGGAAAAATATTATTGCCCCCCAAGAGGTGTGTCGACATTACGGACCCATGCGTTTCACGCGTGATGCGGGTGAAAGGGAGGTTCCAAAGACGCTTATAATACGGGACGTCACGTGAGCCCAGCAGCCCCATGTAGGATCATCATACAAAAATATAGAATTTTAACCAATGAGAAGCTTAGAAAGTGTTTACGCCTAGTGAGTTAGGTCGTAGCTTATTGGGCCATATCTACCTTGATCCTCTAGGTACGCTTTTCGGTTATTCTCGGATCCACAACCTATCTGGAAGCAGACGGACCAGATAGAGAACTGGGTATTTACATAGAGGAATCAAAAGGTAACCAATCACGGCACCCTCCTTTGGAGTTTAAAAGCCGATTAGACGGCAATTAATTTATCGCGGCACACGGAACAGGGGTACCCGAGAAGACGCTACAAACCAAAGGTGAGGGGGAGATTACCCGCGGTAGACAGACTGCACGCATAGGAGTTAGAACTACGGCTAAACCGTAACTCCATCTCTTTTTTTGTACTACGAGCGGCAGCAGTCCTGAAACATCCTCCCGAATTAATTAGAGAGAAGGAGGCATCCGTCATAAAGCAGAATTAAGTTGAAAGTGCCAGCGATTTTTCATCTCCAATGACTAACGATAAGGTAAAAGCGATCAAGGGGGCATAAATAACCTTGGCGAAAGCCCTACTATAGATATTTACAGCCACATTACCAAGCTCTTGTTTTTATTATCGATTAATACAAGCATGAGATAACGTTCCCTGAGTGAACCACAAGCCTAAGAATAAGACTGAACAACTAATATAGGCGCCTTAATTTAAACCTTCATACGGTGAGACACTTTTTTTTAACATTATCCTAACATTAGGGTGAGGCTCTCTCTAGGTAGTATCTTAGTTTATAGACATCAATTCTAAAACTACTGTTTGCACTTGTTATTTAGAGCCCACGAGGGAAAGGATCAGAACGACCCAGAGGGGATTTTACATATACGATCTTTCCTATAACAGAGAGCACGGCAAGCCAACAAAGGTATTATTGTATCCTCCATGAGCCTAGTTTGTAGCCAACGAGTTAAAATATTTAATAAAAGTATACAACTACAACCATTTAAAAAAAGGCCTAATATAACAATAATGATAGCATAGTGTTAAAAAAAACTTACAGCCAACTGATCATTTAAGTGAACCAACATTTTATGGGTCAACGATCAATGTGTATCAATGAAATTGTACCATGATGAAGAAATGATTATAATGTCTCAACTGTACAATGATCATGTTCTAATGCTTTAAGAGGAGAGTAAAGCACCTATTGAAGTCTCAGTATAGCACTTAAGTCTAACACATGTATGAAGTGTGTAAATTGTATGTACTATGGACAAGCTTATTCTAATATTGTATATCTTTACAGGGAAGAGAGGAAAAAAATCCCTACAGAGACAGACAAACCGAACTTGTCTTGAAAAAGATGTTGTGAAATATTTAAGCCATTGAAACGCGTCAACGCATTCACCTGTGCAAACTTATGAAGCACACTTTTGCCAATCATTAATTATTTGAAAGTGTATGACATTGTGTTGCTAAATAATACATGATATGTACAAATAGTATTGACAAATTCAAAGTAATACAACCATTTCTGTCTTTTGGAATTATGCTGGTCATAATTGCCATATTGTATTAAGTGTGATTTAATTGATGTTTTTGTATTATGGTGTACTGAAAATCGAATATGAGTTTTAATGCTTCTTTTTTTTTTAACATGTATTTTTAATAAATATTCAATTTGTACATAGAATTACATTGTCTTATCATACTATTATACTGTTATATTGTGTTTCTTCAAAATCACGGTCTAGGGAAATATTCCTTCCTTTTGGTAAATTACTCTATTTCCCTTGACGCTTCCTAGGGGTACCTCTTCTATTCTTAATCTATACTGCACAACGTCGTGTTAGGAGCTACTGCTTCCAGCTGGTCAAACTTCTCGACAAGCCAGAAAGACATATCATCCTAATCCGAGGCACTCTTGCCCATCACTGCGTTGACCATCACGGGACTAAGCTTCATTCCGCTCGGAAGCGCCGCAACACCTGGGGCCCCGCCCGGGAGATTGCGGGTAATGTATTGTACTAACGACCGAATTACACTAATTGCGACCGTATGCAACAGTCGTAAATCTGCAACGGGAACCGCTCCATGTCGAGGATGGGGTGTAAATCCAGCCAAAACAGGTCAGGTAACGCCTGGAATGGACAAAGGACCTAACCTTGTGATGAACAAAATGTGGGGCAGGGCGCATTAAACCAAACTCGGTGCTGCCAAGCATTAATCAGAACTTCCTGTGTCCTATACGGAACATATTCCTGTGGCACGGCAGTGGGAGCTTAAGTGTCGAACACACCAGTATTTGCGGTCACAGCAGGGAAGGTCTCCCACGAGTAAAAAATCTCAAAAGGGTAAGCAACTTCCGCACTCACTACCATAATCACTGCATGCACTCTAATCCGAGGTTATAAGCTTGCAAATGATTGCGAACCGCAATACGACAATGCTGCAGTATGTCAACATCAGCCATAACGGCACAGTAAGAAAGTGGTACAATGAAAATCCTAGGTAGCACAACTGGGTATTAACTCAAAAGGAAACCTTTTGAAAAGATTCAAGCTTGAAAAGTCCTATGTAACTATAGGTAGGTTTGTCCGACGCCACTGTCTTCCGAAAACAATAGTGAAGGGGTTAATGACTGAATGAAGTACTACTCGATTGTCATGTAATAAGACCACCAACGATTGGGCGCCATGTCGCAGGGATTCTGCTCCTACACAGAGCTGTGCATAGAGACTTGAAACCTCAGTGAATTAGGGTGTGCCAAAACTCACCTTAGTATCCAAAATCCCGTACCAGACTAGCAATCAGTGTCTCATTGGCTCTTACACACCCCCAATGTTTAGACAGCCCAGAACATGAACTTAGTACACCTCAGGTAATGTGGAACGCATGAACACTCTTTCGTTATACTAACATACCAGTCCAAAACGAGGAGTAAATGAAGACACATGCAAGTTTGAAATATTTATTTCTAGTGCTGTGTTCTCAAGCGCAGTATGTTAGCTAATACAAGCAAACATATTATGAGCAACAAGGTTATCAGCATAGTTACTATTCCATAAAATACAAAGGGATAAAGCATGTTAAAATGCCAAAGGGAAGAAGGCTAAATTACACCTCAGTCTTACATTCCCTTGCTAGTATATTATATTATATTATATCTAAAGAAGGTCTCTTTGGGTTTACAAGGACGACCCCATACCTCTGGTCTTAGTAGAAAGGGATCACATCATCTTCTACACCAGCTCTATGCATGCGAATATTCATCAAGTGTGTTTGCATGCTCTGCGCTGTGCATTATTAAACGCGCCAAAACCAGATTTGGCCACAGCTGCCTATGTGTTATGTCTAGGACGTGCGCTGATCAGACCGAACAACAACCACTGTGTTGAAATAACCTTGAAGGCCTCGGCACTCACTGTTCAGACATAGCTTACCAAGCAAAGCTGATACTAGAGGAAAAACATATTATTGTTGTGTGAAGAGAAATATTATACTAGGCTCAAAGCATTAATGACAATATGTGCAGTGTGCAGAAGCAGCAGAAAGGAAAAATGGCGTTTAAAAGTCTAACAAGCTCATGCTAACTTAACACAGTCTGTCCATGACAAGATATGGTTGGGGGTGGCAGTAGTGATGCGCAACATGCTCTTATGAGTGGGGGTGGCAGTGGTGATGGGCAACATAGCACATATGGGTGGGGGTGGCAGTAGTGATGGGCAACATAACACATATGAGTGGGGTTGGCAGTGGTGATAGGCAACATAACACATATGAGTTGGGTAGCAGTAGTGATGGGCAACATAACACATATGGGTGGGGGTGGCAGTAGTGATCGGCAACATAACACATATGGGTGGGGTTGCCAGTAGTGATGAGCAACATGCCCCTGTGAGTGGGGGTGGCAGTAGTGATGGGCAACATACCACATATGGTTGGGAGTGGCAGTAGTGATTGGCAACATGCCCCTATGAGTGGAGGTGGCAGTGGTGAGAGGCAACATAACACATATGGGTGGGGTGGCAGTAGTGATGGGCAACAACACATATGGGTGGGGGTGGCAGTAGTGATGGGCAACATAACACATATGGGTGGGGGTGGGAGTAGTGATGGGCAACATGCCCCTATGAGTGGGGGTAGCAGTAGTGATGGGCAACACAACACATATGGGTGGGGTGGCAGTAGTGATGGGCAACATAATACATATGGGTGGGGGTGGCAGTAGTGAAGGGCAACATTGCCCTATGAGTGGGGGTGGCAGTGGTGATAGCCATGCGACCCCTATGGTGGCCTGTTGCTAGTGAACAGGATCTGGACCCCCTGGGTGTATGTGACATTTGATGGGTACGTGTCGTTTGTTTGTGTGGTGGGTGTCCGACTTACCGGCTGCGCCATCCATGTCTGTTCCTGATCTGGTCATAGATATACAGTACTGGTATGACCTGCGCGTTGCTTGTTGCTCTGTCTCGTACCCGTTGCTAGCTGGTCCGTCTTGTAACCATGTATTGTGTTCTGGCGTGAATCGTACCTGATATGCAGCTTTACCGGATGCTGTGACGTGCTGTATGTGGCGGCCCGTCCGGCGCATAGGAAGTACGCATCGTACTTGACCGGCCAGAAATTGCAGTGAATATGGTACCGTGCGACTTGAATTGTGTGTTTACGGATCAGGCGGGTATGGAAAATGTGGATGAGTCGGAGCGTACGTGTCTGTCTGGAATTTTGCACTTTTCTGCATCGTACTTCCTCGCCCCGATGGTCCTGCTCCTGGTACGATTCGGCCGTAAGGTAAGGCTACGGGCAGTTCTTGGGCAGCTGTCCGACCAAGATTGGAATCGACCCCTTAGTGTAGCCTTTATAATTTATAAAGTGGTACAAAAAATTAAAGTCTGGATCACTACAAATGAATTTTCCCACTACAATAAATATAACAGTAGGGAAAGTGTTGGATTGCAGCGTGGTAAAATATCCTATTCCCACTCAAGTCAGTCGAACATTAGAGAAAGTGTTGGATTACAGAGAGGTACAATTTCCTATTCCAACTCCAGTCAGTGTAACAGAAGGCATAGTCTTGTATTGCGCAATGGTAAAATTTACTATTCCCACTCCAGTCAGTGCAATAGTAGGGAAAGTGTTGGATTGCAGAGGGGTAAATTTTACTATACCCACTCCATTCAGTACAAAAGTAGAGAAAGTATTGGATTTGGGAGGGGTAAAACGTGCTATTCTCACTCCAGTGAATACAACAGTAGGGCAAGTGTTGGATTGCGGATGAGTCAAATGTATTTTTCCCGCTCCAGCCAATGGAACAGTAGGGAAAGTGTTGGATTGCAGAGAGGTTACATTTACTATTCCCACTCCATTCAGTGCATTAGTAGGGAAAATGTTGAATTGCAGAGAGGTCAAATTGAATATTCCCAATCCAGTCAGTACAACAGTAGAGTATGTGTCGGATTGCAGAGGGGTAAAACTTACAATTCTCACTCGAGTCAGTGCAAAAGTATGGAAAGGAATGGATGGCAGGCAAGTAAAATGTATTATTCCCACTCCAGTCAATGGAACAGTAGGGAAAGTGTTATATTGCAGAGGTCAAATTTACTATTCTCACTCCAATCAGTGCAACACTAGGGAAAGAGTTGGATTGAGGAATGGTAAGATTTACTCTTCCCACTCCAGTCAGTGCAACAGTAAGAAAAGTGTTGGTTTGCAGAGGGGTTACAGTTATTAATCTCACTCTAGCCTCTCTTTGCATCATTAAATACACAGTATTTTTAAACACACCTTTTAATAACTTTTTCTAGAATTAAATGGACAATTATTTATATAATTTTATTTTAAGAATAAAGAAACTATATACTTATGACATTATTTAATACATATTATGAATGAATAATCATAAAATATTTATAAATAAAATACCAAAGTATGTTAACAAAATACTAACAACAAATAAATACAATATTTTGTTCACTAAAAAAGTACAAAAACAACAATTGATGGACGGAATGTTGCACAATGGCAGAGCATTCACCCCCAGTCACAGATCTGGGTTTAATCCATTGTTATTTTGCTCACCAGACCACCCCAGTTCAGACATGGCCATATGCAAATCAGTCTTGACCCTGTGCCTCATGGGAACAGTCCAGCCCGAACTGCCAAGCCATGTCTTTCCAGGACCGGAACCAAGCATCCTAGGACCGTTTTCTACTATCAGCCGTCAGCAGCCAGGATAGCTTGATTCCAGTGGCCTGGAGAGCACAGGACTCACATCAGAGCATACCCGTCCCAGTCGGGGTGACAAATGTAAAAACAACAATTGATGGACGGAATGTTGTACAATGGCAGAACATTCACCCCCCAGTCACAGATCTGGGTTTAATCCATTGTTATTTTGCTCACCAGACCACCCCAGTTCAGACATGGCCATATGCAAATCAGTCTTGACCCTGTGCCTCATGGGAACAGTCCAGCCCGAACTGCCAAGCCATGTCTTTCCAGGACCGAAACCAAGCATCCGAGGACCGGTTTCTGGCCATCAGCCGTCATCAGCCAGGATAGCTTGATTCCAGTAGCCAGGAGAGCACAAGACTCATGTCTGAGCATACCCGTCCCACTCAGGTTGACAAATGCAGAAACAACAATTATTGGACGGAATGTTGCAAAATGGCAGCACATTCACAGATCTGGGTTTAATCAATTGTTATTTAACTCACCAGACCACCCCAGTTCAGACAAGGCCATATGCAAATCAGTCTTGACCCTGTGCCTCATGGGAACAGTCCAGCCTGAACTGCAAAGCCATGTCTTTCTTGGACCGTAACCAAGAATCCTAGGACCAGTTTCTGGCTATCAGCTGTCATCAGCCAGGATAGCTTGATTGCAGTGGCCTGGAGAGCACGGAACTCACGTCTGAGCATACCCGTCCCACTCGGGTGACAAATGCAAAAACAACAATTATGGGACGGAATGTTGCAAAATGGCAGCACATTCACCCGCCATATGCAAATCAGTCTTGACCCTGTGCCTCATGGGAACAGTCCAGCCCGAACTGCCAAGCCATGTCTACTGCCAAGCCATGTCTTTCCTGGACCGGATCCAAGCATCCTAAGGTGGCAGGGTATGCTCAGACGTAAGTCCTTTGCTCACTCTGCCACTGGATTCAAGATAGCCTGGCTGATGACGGTTATGAACCCGAAACCAGTCCCAGGATGCTTGTTTCCGGTCCAGGGAAGACAAGGCTTGGTAGTTCGGGTTGGACGGGTCCCATGAAGCACAGGGTCAGACTGATTTGCATATGGCCATGTCGGAACTGGGGTGGTGGAATGAGCTAAAGAATGGTGATGGATTAAACCCAGATCAGTTGACTGGGGGTGATTGTTTGGTTTGCTCAAATGCTCCGTCCATCATCCACTTTGGTATCGCTTTGTTCGCCCTAAGTTGGCAGGGTATGCTCAGACTTGAGTCCCTTGCTCAATCTGCCACTGGATTCAAGATAGCCTGGCTGATGAGGGTTATGAACCCGAAACCAGTCCCAGGATGCTTGTTTCCGGTCCAGGGAAGACATGGCTTGGCAGTTCGGGTTGGATTGTTCCCATAAGGCACAGGGTCAGACTGATTTTCATATGGCCATGTCTGCACTGGCCTGGTGGAATTAGCTAAAGAATGGTGATGGATTAAACCCAGATCAGTTGACTGTGGTGAGTGTTTGATTGGCTCAAACGCTCCATCCATCATCCCCTTTGTTATCGCTTTGTTCGCCCTAAGTTGGCAGGGTATGCTCAGACTTGAGTCCCTTGCTCAATCTGCCACTGGATTCAAGATAGCCTGGCTGATGAGGGTTATGAACCCGAAACCAGTCCCAGGATGCTTGTTTCCGGTCCAGGGAAGACATGGCTTGGCAGTTCGGGTTGGACTGTTCCCATAAGGCACATGGTCAGACTGATTTTCATATGGCCATGTCTGCACTGGCTTGGTGGAATTAGCTAAAGAATCGTGATGGATTAAACCCAGATCAGTTGACTGGGGTGAGTGTTTGATTGGCTCAAACGCTCCGTCCATCATCCCCTTTGTTATCGCTTTGTTCGCCCTAAGTTGGCAGGGTAAGCTCAGACGTGAGTCCCTTGCTCTGAAGGATAAATGTCAGAATTTCCCCCTCATTATGGGCCCATATACATATATATATTTGTTAGCATGATGTATCTAATAATTTAGCCTACTTGTATGATAAGTATATTGATTAGTTAGCTTTGTATAGTAGAATACACTTATTCGCGTGTATTCCATGTTAGTTAGTCAGTGGAAACGAGCCAACGCCATTTTGTGGCTTTAGCTTGACTCTATGCCAGGAACACGTGACTTTTTGTCCAGTAAGCAAAATCCCCATCTTTGAAATATATAAAGGCAGCTGAGGATGAGTTGTTTCTTCTCTGCGTTAGAACTTTCAAGGTTGCAAGTGGGTGCGAGCCTGATAAGCACATTCTTGGAGGCACCATGCGAGCCCTCCCGAGTGTTAGACAGAAGGGAGTCAACTTCTTTGACCTTGCTATAATAAACAGAGCTATTCTGAATCTGCTTTGTGTGCCATATATGGTCTTTCCTATGAACCACCTGCACCAACTTGTATTTTTCCTTTCTAGGGTAATGGTTTGAGAATGTAACAGTAGATATGTCAGCCTTTGATTATGTGCCAGCCGTCTTCTCTGTGAGCCTCGAGGGGTGAGGTCGGGAGAGGCTCCACTATGGAGTGTTTTGTATAATAAATGATTGAACTTTCTTCACTGCCAACTGACTGATTATTGGTAATTGGTATTGGGGGGCTATTGGTAACTATAGCTCCATAGGTTATTTAGTTTTTTCGGTACATCAGTTGGCGACTTTGCCGGGACTCCGTGTTGGGGTGGTCCCCCGGTAATTGGGAAAGAAAGGGACAATAGAAGGGAGATCTTTGGTTGAGGGGGTGGACTGAACGGAGTTTCGGAGTTACTCCGCTGTTGCGATCAGAGAGCCTTAGCTGCTAGTGGCCCCACGCCGGAGTCCTACGGTCTTAACCCAGGAGCTGACCGTGTTGGTCATCAGGAGTTGGCAGTGGAGAACTCGCAATCAAACCTGAGTGCACCAGGTGAGTGATCTGTTTTTGTCTTGTATTGGATACACCTCAATGGGGGGTGTACTTGACTACATCTACCCCTTCCGTGATTCTGAGCATGGCTCAATATTATGAACATAGGGAAAATGAGAGTAAGGATAAAATGGAAAAGAAAGCAAAAGATCTTAAAATCGAGTATTATTGCAATAAGTCGTCAGCAGACGAGGTGGTGGAAGAGGCGGCCGAGGGCCCACCCCAAGGGGGCTGGGGACTGGAACAGGCGGAGGTCCGATCCCTGCTCTAGGAATAAACCATTGCGCATATTGTAAACAGGAAGGACTTTGGAGAGCTCAGTGACCATTATTGTTGGCACAAACCGGGACTGTGAGAGGAAGGGATCGTGGTTGTGGTGGTACTGATCATAGTGACATGCACAGGGAAGAGGTGGCACGTGGAAATCCAGAAAGAAATTGTTTTGACAATTCTCAAGGTAGGCAGTACTATAATGAGGATTGTGAATTTTAGAAACCAGATGGGCATTCCTACGCATAGGACAGCTAAGGACAGAGAGGGGGCCAAGTGTCTGTACCCGTCGATCAGCAAGGACCCTATGTAAAGGGGCAATTGATGGGGACCTCTGATAATTTTCTAATTGACACGGGCGCAATCATTAGTTCTATTGCTTGCTCATTGGTCCTAGAGGCTGCTCTGTCCGGGCAAAATAACGTTTCAGTGGGATTTTCAGGAGTTCCGGTGGTAAGACCCATTTCCAAGCCGATTCCATTTACTAGAGGGCCAATCACAATTGATTCTCCATTTCTATTGACTTTGCATTGTGGAGAAATCTCATTAGGATTGGATATGCTGAAAAGGTTGAATGCAAAAATCTATTTATCCCCTGATGGTGTTTATTTGACTATACATTCTCCCAGTAAAAATGTCAAGCAGTATTTCGCTAAAAATGAACCTCTTCCGCCCGAGTTGGCAGCTGTCCCTTCCTTGTTATCTGCTCCTGAAGATGCGGATGTCGGTTTGTTAGACATCCCTCCCGTTGACATAACTTTACTGTACTGGGGTGAATGTATGACATTGTTCTGCATTCTGTCCATCAACTGTTGTTTTTGCATTTGTCACCCCGAGTGGGATGGGTATGCTCAGACGTGAGTCCCATGCTCTCCACACACTGGAGTCAAGCTATCCTGGCTGAAGACGGCTGATAGCAGAAACGGGTCTTGGGATGCTTGATTCCGGTCCAGGAAAGATTTGGCTTGGCAGTTCGGGCTGGACTATTCCCATGAGGCACTGGGACTAAAAGTCCGAAAAACAACTCAATGTCAGCTAAGGTCATTACTGCTGAAGCAGCCGCTTCAGTTAACTCCTTGTAGTAAGCTGCGGGATTCTTTCGGGGATCAGGAAGTTGCGATTTCATGGAGAGGACGTCACTCCTTTTCCATGGAGTGTACACCCACTGTTCCTGAAATTGAACCTCCACTCTATCCCTGGTCACTACATTCTGATTTAGGCCCAGATCTCTGTACTGGGGTGAATGTATGATATTGTTCTGCATTCTCTCCATCAACTGTTGTTTTTGCATTTGTCACTCCGAGTGGGATGGGTATGCTCAGATGTGAGTCCCATGCTCTCCACACCACTGGAGTCAAGCTATCCTGGTTGAAGACGGCTGATAGCCAGAAACCGGTCCTAGGATGCTTGATTACGGTCCAGGAAAGACATGGCTTGGCAGTTTGGGCTGGACTGTTCCGATGAGGCACAGGGTCAAGGCTGATTTGCATATGGCCATGTCTGAATGGATCTATGGCAAAATATCGACCTACACAAATATCGGAGCAATAATATCGATTTCAACAATATCGACATCCTATCTACAAAAAGGTAAGTACAAAAATATCGAAACAAAAATATCAATGTCAAAAATATCGTTTTTTTAAAATATTGTTTCTTTAATAAAAAATATGTAAAATTAATTAAAAATACTTAAAAATATAACAAACATAGTACAAAATATATTATATTATTTACAATTAATAAGTAATATAATAAAAAAAAATTAAATATATCAATATAATACATGATATATATACTTAATAATCAGTTGCAATATTTATTGTAATAACTTATAAATACTTAAAAATATTATATATTATGAATTCATCTATACACATAAAATAATAACATACACAAAAATTAAATAATTATGTAAAACAAATTAAAATAAATACATTTATTTGTAATATTTTTTCAATTAATTATATACTACATTAACTAAAACAATACAAAAAAATATTAAGTAACAGAGGGAATAAAATACTATTCCAACTCCCCAAAAACAACAGTAAGGAAATGGTTGGATAATGGAGGGGTAAAAATTACTATTCTAACTCCAGAGAGTGCAGCAGTAGGGAAAGTGTTGGATAGCATAGGGGTAAAAATTACTATTCCAACTCCAGAGAGTGCAACAGTAGGGAAAGTGTTGGATAGCGTAGAGCTAAAAATTACTATTCCAACTTCAGTTAGTGCAACAGTAGGGAAAGTGTTGGATAACGTAGGGGTAAAAATTACTATTCCAACTCCAGTTAGTGCAACAGTAGGGAAAGTGTTGGATAGCGTAAGGGTAAAAATTACTATTCCAACTCCAAGGAGTGCAACAGTAGGGAAAGTGTTGAATAGCGTAGGGGTAAAAATTACTATTCCCACTCCCTGGAGTGTAACGGTAGGGAAAGTGTTGGATAGCGTAGGGGTAAAAATTACTATTCCAACTCCAGAGACTGCAACAGTAGCGAAAGTGTTAGATAGCGTAGGGGTAAAAATTACTATTCCCACTCCAGAGAGTGCAACAGTAGGGAAAGTGTTGGATAGCGTAGGGGTAACAATTGGTATTCCCACTCCAGAGAGTGCAACAGTAGGGAAAGTGTTGGATAGCGTAGGTGTAAAAATTACTATTCCAACTCCAGAGACTGCAACAGTAGGGAAAGTGTTGGATAGCGTAGGGGTAACAATTGGTATTCCCACTTCAGAGAGTGCAACCGTCGGGAAAGTGTTGGATAGCATAGAAGATAAACATAACATACGTATAAATAAATTAATAATTTAAAATGATACAAAAATTATTTATTAAATAAATATAAACTATTTACAAATACCAATGCATAATTATTAAAAACCTGATAAGCAATAAATAATTAAAGTAAAAATAAATTAATAATAATTACCTATTAAAACATTTCGATATAACTTCCCTTCTATATTATGTCCCTTTGATATTTAAACATCGACATTATGGTATGTCGATATTTAAAATTCGATATTTTTGTCTGCCTACCGTCTGAACTGGGGTGGTGTGGAGTAAACAAAAACAATGGATTAAGGCCCAGATCTCTGTACTGGGGTGAATGTATGACATTGTTCTGCATTCTGTCCATCAACTGTTGTTTTTGTATTTGTTACCCCGAGTGGGATGGGTATGCTCAGATGTGAGTTCCATGCTCTCCACACCACTGGAGTCAAGCTATCCTGGTTGAAGACGGCTGATAGCCAGAAACCGGTCCTATGATGCTTGATTCCGGTCCAGGAAAGACATGGCTTGGCAGTTTGGGCTGGACTGTTTCCATGAGGCACAGGGTCAAGGCTGATTTTTATGTGGCCAAGTCTGAACTGGGGTGGTGTGGAGTGCAAAAAAACGATGGATTTAGGCCCAGATCTCTGTACTGGGGTGAATGTATGATATTGTTCTGCATTCTGTCCATCAACTGTTGTTTTTGCATTTGTCACCACGAGTGGGATGGGTATGGTCAGACGTGAGTCCCATGCTCTCCACAACACTGGAGTCAAGCTATCCTGGCTGAAGACGGCTGATAGCCAGAAACCGGTCCTTGGATTCTTAATTCCGGTCCAGGAAAGACATGGCTTGGCAGTTCGGCTGGACTGTTCCCATGAGGCACATGGTCAAGGCTGATTCGCATATGGCCATATCTGAACTGGGGTGGTGTGGAGTGCAAAAAAATGATGGATTTAGGCCCAGATCTCTATACTGGGGTGAATGTATGACATTGTTCTGCATTCTGTCCATCAACTGTTGTTTTTGCATTTGTCACCCCGAGTAGAATTGGTATGCTCAGACGTGAGTCCCATGCTCTCCACACCACTAGAGTCAAGCTATCCTGGCTGAAGATGGCTGATAGCCAGAAACCGGTCCAAGGATGCTTGATTCTGGTCCAGGAAAGACATGGCTTGGCAGTTCGGGCTGGACTGTTCCCATGAGGCACAGGGTCAAGGCTGATTTGCATATGGCCATGTCTGAACTGGGCTGGTGTGGAGTGCAAAAAAACGATGGATTTAGGCCAAGATCTCTGTACTGGGGTGAATGTATGACATTGTTCTGCATTCTGTCCATCAACTGTTGTTTTCACATAATTTTAAAGCCAGGTGTGAATTACCACGGATACTGCAATATATATACTGGGCTGCCGGTTTTGGGCGCCATCTTTGAGTGGGGTGAGTGTTTGCTGTAGTCACCATCAGCTACCTGCGCTTTAGTGCGCAGTAGCCAGCGAGGAACGCCTACTTAAAGCTCCTCCCCTAGCATAGCGGGATCGCGTAGCGGGCGCGCCTTCGCGTGGCCGGAGTCATGCCAGAGTCCTGCCCGTCTGCGCCCGTCCGCGCTAAGGCCGTGCGGGACGCTGCGGTAGGAGGACTGTGGCAGGCGAGACATCTTTCCGCGAGCCGCGATGCTGACATACTCCAGAGAGAGTCTATATTCCATCGGTCAGGTCAGTCAGAGGTGTAGCCTCCCGCCTGTTCATCCGCTCTGTGGCCCGTACCATTGCCACTGCAACGGTTGGGCGCTTGACCCCCGGGGTCCATCCTCCGGAAGGGCTCGTTAGTTGCCCAACGTATTAAGGGCTCTCCGCCCTTTCTGCGGGTTTTAAACCTGAATGTTAGATCGGCATTGAAACACCATCAAGACATCTACGATCTAATTGAGGATGAAGCCCCCGATGTCTTTGCCATCACTGAAACCTGGCTTCAGGACGCGGATGCTGCTATTTCCAATCTAGCATGCCCCCCTGACTATTCTATGTTTACTCTTAATAGATCTTCTAGAGGCGGTGGTATAGCTCTCATAGTTAGGTCTTGTTTTACCTGCGTGTGTAAGGCCTTAACATTGCCGGGTGTGAAAGAGCATCTTTTAAGATCTCAGTCAGTCCCCAGTTTACGTTCTCTGGGATGGTTGTGTATCGTCCGCCGGGTAGCGATGTGGTGTTCAGAAATTCATTCCCCGATGCTGTTGGCACACTTGTTATAGATTGTGCCAACTATTCCATCTTGGGTGATCTGAACCTACATTTTGATACTCCTTCCAACTTGACGGTACGCAGCATTTCTGCTGACTTAGAGGCCTTTCAGCTCTCCCAGCTGGTTTCTCAGCCTACCCATATGGGGGGACATATCCTCGACCCCTTCTTTACTAATCTGCCGGAGACTAAAATTATATCTATTTCTCCATTAGCGTGGACCGACCATTCCCTGGTGACCATTCAATGTCCTTTACCTGTGACCCCCTCCATCCCTTCGGGCAGACGGGTATCCAGGAGGCTCTGGAACAAACTCAGGCTAGAAGACTTTCATCGCCTTCTAGCTGAAGATCCGCTGGGCCCATTGAATGGCGTGGAAGAGGGCTATGACCATTTTTGCTCTTGGATTACCAGGGCTCTGGACACTCTGATCCCCATCGTATCGAGTAAAATCAGTACCAGAGAGTCGAGTCCCTGGTATGACAGCGCCTTACGTGCCTTGAAGGGAGCCTGTAGACGGGCAGAGAGAGCATGGCGGAAGACGTATGAGGCTGATTTAAAAGCTGCGTATGTTGCTTCCGTCAAGATCTATCACCGGGCTATTTGTCGAGCCCGTGCGGCATTTTATGCTGCAGAAATTCGTAACAGCTCAAACCCGTTGAAGACCATCTACAAGGCCGTGAAAGATCTTTTGGCAAAGCGGACTTCCTCCGTGACTGTGGGTTCCATTTCCCACTGCGAATCCCTTGCTTCTTACTTTCTGGGAAAAGTCCAAGCTATCTACCGGGCATTCCCCAGCACAGGGATTGACCTGGGAAGTTCCAAAGGGGCACTACGTCATACTACCCTGCTTTCATTTCCCCCTCTTTCTCCGGAGGGGTTTGACAAACTGGCTTTGCAAGTTAAATCTGGCTCTCCATCGGATCCAGTAAGACCTGCTCTTTTTAGAGACCAGGCCTTTATGGGACGTTCTGTTGTATGTTCCCTAGTCAACCTCTCACTGGAGTCGGGTGTAGTTCCAACTAAGTGGAAGCAGGCGGTGGTGTCCCCAATCATCAAGAAGCCCTCCTTAGACCCATCGAAGCTCAAAAGTTATCGTCCCATCTCACTGCTACCCTGGCTGGCGAAGATAACAGAGGCTCATGTCAACTTGGCCCTGTCAGAACATCTCGCCCGGACCAACGCCCTTGATCCCACACAAAATGGCTTCTGTGCTGGGCACAGCACGGAAACCGCTCTCCTCGTGATGGTAGAACATCTACATGCGGTGTTGGATGCTGGTCAGACGGCGGCGCTGATATTGTTAGACCTCAGTGCCGCCTTTGACACGGTCTCTCACAGTATCCTTCTGCATCGGCTCGAGGAGATTGGTGTCGGGGGCCAGGCGCTGCAGTGGTTCCGCTCCTTCCTCGGCAATCGTTACTTCTGTGTTGCCATCCCTCCCTTCAAGTCCAATTTCCAGCCACTGGCCATGGGGGTTCCGCAGGGATCCTCGCTGAGTCCCACGTTGTTCAATCTGTACGTGAGACCGCTGGCTGAGGTCGCCAGGCAGTGGGGCCTAACCTTGGTCTCATATGCCGACGACACACAGCTGGCGGTTACTTTCAGCGGGGATGCGGAACAAGATGCCCCCAGGTTTCAGGATGGACTGAAGGCGGTGGCTAGCTGGTTGACGGGGAACTGTCTCCAGCTCAATGCCACTAAGACAGAGGATATGACTGTCGGAAGGGGAGTGGAACTATGGGGTGACCAATGGTGGCCACTAGAGTTGGGACCAACCCCGACTCCGGTGTTGAAGTTGAAAAATCTGGGAGTCTGGCTGGATGCTGGTCTTACCTTTGTAGGACACACCAAAAAAACAGCTGCCTGTTGTTTTGGCCTGCTGGGAGGTTTAAGACCTGTCCTCAAATACTTTGACGCACCAACCAGGCAGCTGGTAATCCAGGCCACTGTCATCTCTCGCCTGGATTACGCTAGCTCTCTCCTGGTCGGGGCCAATCAGGCTGAGCTTACCCGCCTGCAATGGGTACAAAATGCTGTGGCCAGAGCGATTGTCGGCCTGCCCAGATTTTGCTCGGTGTCAAGTGTCCTTCGCTCCTTACACTGGCTTCCAGTGAGGAAGCGTATCCTCTTCAAGGTCCTTTGTCTGACCTTTAAGATTTTGAGAGGTATAGGCCCTGAAATGATGTCCAGCTTTCTTTCTTCCTATGTCTCGACACGCACCCTCCGTTCCCAAGGCCAGGCCTTTGCTGTAGTTCCTAGATACAGGCTTTGCCGTGTGGGGGGACGTTCCTTCAGCGTCAAAGCTGCAACAACTTGGAACTCTCTTCCGGTTGAAATTCGCCTGCTGGAGGACCTCACGGCTTTCTGGAAAGCCATAAAACCTTTCTGTTTTAGTTGCCCCCTCTAGTTTTCTGTTAGTACCTGTTGTGTTATGTTCTTCCTTGTCAATGCGCCAGGACGCTCCTTAGCTGGAGTAGCTGTGCGCACAACAAATAACAATAACATAACATAACATAACATAACATAAGATTTTGCCGGGTGGCGAACGGGCATTACTGTCCATTTTACAGGATCTGATTGACAAAGGTATAGTAGAAGAACCTGCAGCTAATATTTGTAATAGCCCTATTCTTCCGATTCTGAAAAAGGTCCCTATTAATGGAGCATCAGAAAATATTGATAAATATCGTTTTGTGATTGATTTGCAGGAGGTTAATACGATTACAATACCCCAATATCCAGTGGTGTCAGACATTACTACTATTCTCACTATGACTCCTCAGACGGCAAAGTATTTCTCAGTTATTGATTTAAAGAATGCTTTCTTCAGCATTCCAATCCATCCAGACAGCCGTCAGATTTCCGGCTTATCGTTCTCTGGCCGTAGTTTCAGATTTTGTCGTGCTCCTCAAGGGTATACTGAAGGTCCAAGTATATACAGCCAGGCTCTTAAAGCTGTCCTAGATGATTTGACTTTGCCCTCTGGAAATGTCCTCCTTCAATATGTGGATGATTTGCTGGTGGCCTCGGATACTGAAGAGAATTGTAGGGACGCCACTGTTAAATTATTGCATCATTTGGCGGCCAAAGGTAATAAGGTGTCTCTCTTAAAATTTCAATATTGTCAACAGGAGGTGACCTGTCTTGGTCATCTACTGTCGAAAGAGGGGAGGCGCTTAACTCCAGAGCGTGTTACTACTATTTCTAACATGTCGGTACCTTGTTCTCAGTGTGATGTCCGTGCTTTTCTTGGCATTACTTCCTACTGTCGCCAATGGATTCCTAATTTTTCTCTGCTTGCTAAACCTCTGTTGTATTTAACCACTAAAGATGTGCATGAACCTTTTCCTTGGACTGACGAATGTCAACAATCTTTTGATTTTTTTAAATCAGCGGTTTGTTCTGCACTCGTCTTGGGTACTCCTGATTACCGAAAACCTTTTATGCTCTATGTACACGTGATAGACGGTTGCTCGCTTTCAGTGTTGACACAAGGATTTGGTGTTAAGCAGAGACCTTGCACTTATTTTTCTGCAGTATTGGATAATGTCACCAAGGCGCTTCCTAGCTGCCTGAGGTGCACTGCCACTGTTGCGGTGGCCATCCGACAGTCGGAAGGGCTAGTTCTAAATTCTGTCCTTACAGTAATGGTGCAACATGCTGTGGATGCTCTGTTTAAATAAAACAAAGACACATCACCTTACAAGTGCGCCCCTTACTGGATATGAATTGACTTTGTTTGCTCCACATATTACGATTAAACGATGTGCCACTCTGAACCCTGCCACGTTACTACCTACCCCTCCCTTCGGATGAAACAAAAAATTATGTACATGATTGTATATTTCGGACCAATGAAGAGACGAAGGGTCGGGTTGACCTCACAGACATTCCTCTATCTGACCCCCAAGGGGAATTGTTTTAAGTTAGCAGATGGTACAACGACAGCTGCGTATGTGATCACAACTTTAAAAACTGTAGTGGAGACCTCCCGAGTGCCATATCAATCAGCCCAGGCCGCTGAACGAGTGGCATTGTTACGAGCTTGTGAGCTGAGTGAAGGACTGAAATGTAATATTTATACAGACAGCCAAAACGCCTTTGGCGTGGCCATAGCTTTGGGCGGCTCTGGAAAGAAAGGGGTTTCCTCACCTCCCATGGTCAGAGAATACAACATAGCCCCCTAATTTTACAATTGTTAAGAGCTTTGACGTTACCAAAAATGGTAGCAATAATAAAATTCAGTGCACATAAGGCAGTAGTGGATGAAGTAGGTGAAGGAAATGCTTTTGCTGATCAGGTTGTTAAGGAAACAGCTCAGTCCAAATTGACTTCTAAGTTCGTAACTTCCTCTACCAGATGGGTGGAAGAATCCTAATTGTTTCATAATGCCATGGAAAGTGTTAAAAAAATACAAAAAGAAGCTACCCCTGTTGAATTAGCCCATTGGGAACAGGAAGCGGGAAGGTTGGATGAGAATAACTGTTCGGTCGATTTGACAGATAAACAAAGATGGTTATTACCGAATGCCTTAGTCCAGGCTGTTGTAACCATGGCCCATGACCCAGCCCATATTGGAGCAAAAGGTATTTGTGCACTTTTGGACCCTGTCTGGAATAATCCGAATATTCAGAAAATGGCTGTTCATTTGGTTCGATACTGTATGATTTGTTTGCAACACAATCCTGGAGGGAGGGAAACTGTTCTCAGTGGAAACTTTGCACCTCCGACTCTGCCTTTTGAAGTGATCAAAATGGATTATATCCATATGGAGCGCGTCAATAACCTGAAGTATGTCTTGGTGGTGGTATGTGCCTTCAGCAAATGGGTTGAAGCATACCCGACCAAGGAAAATACTGCTCTAGCAACAGCGAAAGCCCTTCTCAAAGAGGTTTTCCCCCGTTTTGATTTGCCTCCATTAATCTGGACAGATAACGGTGGACATTTTATTGCAGATCTCGTCAAATATGTATGCAATGGATTACAGGTTAAACAGAAGTTTCATGCAGCCAGGCATTCTCAGTCGTACAAAAGGGGGTGGTGATGGACGGAGAATCTGAATCAATCAAACACTCACACCCAGTCAAAAGATCTGGGTTTAATCCATCACCGTTCTTTAGCCCACTCTGCCACCCCAGTTCAGACATGGCTATATGCAAATCAGTCTGACCCTGTGCCTCATGGGAACAGTCCAGCCCGAACTGCCAAGCCATGTCTTCCCTGGACCGGAAATAAGCTTCAGAGGACCGGTTTCTGGCATTCCAGCCGTCTTCAGGCCGGCTTGCTTGAATCCAGTGGCAAAGTGAGCAAGGGACTCACGTCTGAGCATACCCTGCCACACTTATGGCGGCCAAAAGCGGTACAAAAGGGGGTCGTGATGGACGGAGAATCTGAATCAATCAAACTCTCACAACCAGTCAAAAGATCTGGGTTTAATCCATCACCGTTCTTTAGCCCATTCTGCCACCCCAGTTCAGACATGGCTATATGCAAATCAGTCTGACCCTGTGCCTCATGGGAACAGTCCAGCCCGAACTGCCAAGCCATGTCTTCCCTGGACTGGAAACAAGCTTCCGAGGACCGGTTTCTGGCATTCCAGCCGTCTTCAGCCCGGCTTGCTTGAATCCAGTGGCAAAGTGAGCAAGTGACTCACGTCTGAGCATACCCTGCCACACTTATAGCGGCCAAAAGCTGTACAAAAGGGGGTGGTGATGGGCGGAGAATCTGAATCAATCAAACACTCAAACCCAGTCAAAAGATCTGGGTTTAATCCATCACCGTTCTTCAGCCCACTCTGCCACCCCAGTTCAGACATGCTATATGCAAATCAGTCTGACCCTGTGCCTCATGGGAACAGTCCAGCCCGAACTGCCAAGCCATGTCTTCCCTGGACTGGAAACAAGCTTCCGAGGACCGGTTTCTGGCATTCCAGCCGTCTTCAGCCCGGCTTGCTTGAATCCAGTGGCAAAGTGAGCAAGGGACTCACGTCTGAGCATACCCTGCCACACTTATGGTGGCCAAAAGTGGTACAAAAGGGGGTGGTGATGGACTGAGAATCTTAATCAATCAAACACTCACACCCAGTCAATAGCCATTTCTGAACTGGGGTGGCAGAGTGGGCTAAAGAACGGTGATGGATCAAACCCAGATCTTTTGACTGGGTGTGAGTGTTTGATTGGTTCAGATGCTCCGTCCATCACCACCCCCTTTTGTAAGGCATCCTCAGTCAGCAGCGCTAGTGGAAAAATATAATGGAATACTGAAACTTGAAATGGCGAAAATACAGGAAAGTAATAGACTCAAGTGGCCCGATACTCTGCATTTGGCCATAATGTCTTTAAGAGTTACCCCCATTCCCGTTCTGGTATGTCACCTTATGAGGTGGTATTCGGGCGACCTGCAAATGTCTGGGGGGTGCCAAGGCCTAGATCATTTAAAGATGTTGAATATCCTATGTTGATAGACTATCTATATGCCTTGACTAAAGATCTTCGTTCCATTCATCAGCAGGTAGCAGCGGTGTTGCAGCCCCTGCCAGAGGGTCCTGGACATCGTTTGGAACCTGGCCATTGGGTACTGGTCAAGAAATATCAGCAAGACACCAGCTTGGTTCCGAGGTGGTCTAAACCTCACCAAGTTCTCGTGCCTACGCGGACGGCGGTGAAAGTCGATGCGAAGCAACACTGGAACCATGTCTTAAACGCCTGCCTCTCCCACTCTCTTATGATTGGCAGCATCCGGATGGAATTTTGACACAAGAAGGTGAAAGAGCCACACGTTTTGTTCCTTTTCCCGACGCCCTCGAAGTTGAGCAAGGGCTAGAAGGAGGAGTGACGGGATCAAATGGGGCAACACCTGCTGAATCTGTAATTGCCCCATATTCTGTTGTTGCTACCAAATACGAATCTAGTGGTAGTTCTAATGTTGTGGAGCCGCCTTCCCCCGATTTGTTTGCTGATCAGGAAACACCTGGCCATGTTTGTTACAACCTGCGGCTGAGAAAACAGCACAGTACCCCAGATGGAGATGGTAGGAGATAAGGAAAGACTTGAGTATTAGGGTTTGCTAGAATCCTTTTCTGAGGGTACTGAGCGAGACACTGGACTGAATCCATTGAGAGCTGGAACTTTGATATTGTTCTGTTCAGAAAGAAAGATTTGTGAATAGAAAGGCCCAGGTTGTATGTTCGCTTTCCGAGGATTTCACCGTGATTCAATTGATTTCTTTGAGATGAACGATAGGAGCCTGCCTCTGAGGCTCTAGACGGACACAGGAAAGAAGAACCCTCTGGCAGGTCTGACTGCATTGCCCCAGTTTAGTTTTGGACTTTTAGTTAGAAATGTATCCCTTTGGTCATTTCATACCTGAAGAAGAACGCCCCTTTGCTCCTTGATATTTGCCTTTTTATGTACCCATGTTTTCAGCTTGGACCATGCGTGTGAAATTAGCTTTTGTGATAGTAATTGCAGTTATATTAGTAATATTGATCAGTGTATTCATATATCTCGAGTATCAACATCCGATGCATACAATATTGAAAACTACTGTTGCACCCCCAGAGCATTTGTTTTTCACATTATCTCCCCATAAAGAACGACATCGCCAGACCTATGCTAAGAATGTATTTGTTGAAATGCTTCACCAGACACACAGCACCACTAATGTTACGGACTGCTGGGTTTGTTGCCTTTTGCCATCAGTTATGCACAATACAACAAAAACAATGCCAATGCTGATACCTATTCAAACTATCTATTTCCTCAAAATGTATAAGCCATACACATTTGAAAGCTCATTAATAGTTCTTTATATCTCATTTAAGATTTCATACAAAAGATTTTTTTAAAGAAAAGACAATAACAACATCATTAAGGAACAAGGGGACTAATAGAAAATCACACAGTCACTCATACATACAATCTTTTTTCCAAATACATGCCATACCACTCACAACCCACCTACAAGGTACATACACACACCAAAGGGAAAAATAAATAAACCAATGGAGTAGCACACGGTCTGCCAAAGCACTAGTTAACACACAGAATACTGTCAAATGTATCACAGGTATTAATCCATACAATTGATCAATTTTTTAACACAATTCCTTTTTACATTCAGTGTCACTATGGTACAACACGTTGGAACACAAAATATCTCGGCAAGACCTATAAGCTCGTCATGAGCATGCAGGCGCTGTGCATGCCCCCTCCCCCCAGCACAGCAGGGGATTAACCCCCGCAGCAAAGGGGTTAATATCACGTCAGATATTTTGACAAACTTAACAGAAGAGATTCAGGCCACAAGACTTGTCTCGCTTCAAAATCGTTTGGTTTTAGATGTTATCTTAGCTGATCGAGGAGGAGCATGCCGCGTGATTGGCAGCTCCTGCTGTGTGCATATTCCAGACTCCGCCCCTACGGCTCATTTGGCAATCCAGAAGTTACACCGATTGGCTTCTGAAATTCATGTTGAAAATGGGTCCTGGTCCTTTTCTAACTGGTTCTGGGGACTACTGTCCACCTGGGGATGGAAATTATTAATGATGGTGGCTGGAGCAGCAGGTGTTATATTTACCTGCTGTTTCTGCATGCATTGTGGCCCAGCATGTTGTTCCTATTGCACCACTAAATTGTCTTCTGCGCTAGTCCCCTCTCCCAAGACTACCAAAAATCAGATGATTCAACAGGAGATTTATGAGCTAATGGCGATTGATGAAGAGATTTTCAAAGATTAGTTTTCAGTTAGTTAGCTACATCATGCTAAAAGGGTGGATTTGAAGGATAAATGTCCGAATTTCCCCCTCATTATAGGCCCTTATACATATATATATTTGTTAGCATGATGTATCTATATATTTAGCCTACTTGTATGATAAGTATATTTATTAGTTAGCTTTGTATGGTAGAATACACTTATTTGCTTGTATTCCATGTTAGTTAGTCAGTGGAAACGAGCCAACGCCATTTTGTGGCTTTAGCTTGACTCTATGCCAGGAACACGTGACTTTTTGTCCAGTAAGCAAAATCCCCATCTTTGAAATATATAAAGGCAGCTGAGGATGAGTTGCTTCTTCTCTGTGTTAGAACCTTCAAGGTTGCAAGTGGGTGTGAGCCTGATAAGCACATTCTTGGAGGCGCCATGCGAGCCCTCCCGAGCGTTAGGCAGAAGGGAGTCAACTTCTTTGACCTTGCTATAATGAATAGAGCTATTCTGAATCTGATTTGTGTGCCATATATTGTCTTTCCTATGAACCACCTGTACCAACTTGTATTTTTTCTTTCTAGGCTAATGGTTTGAGAATGTAACAGTATATATGTCAGCCCTTGATTATGTGCCGGCAGTCTTCTCTGCGAGCCTCGAGGGGTGAGGTCGGGAGAGGCTCCACTTCGAAGTGTTTTGTATAATAAACGATTGAACTTACTTCACTGCCAACTGACTGATTATTGGTAATTGGTATTGGGGGGCTATTGGTAAGTATAGCTGCATAGGTATTTAGTTTTTTTGGTATATCAGCTCACTCTGCCACTGGATTCAACATAGCCTGGCTGATGAGGGTTATGATATTTAGGATAACAAGGACCCCCTGACTAAGTAAAGTACTTCTAGGACGGGGTAAAACACGATGTGAGTATCTTCCTAGACAGTTACAATTTCTAAACGTCTAAATATAAATTGTCATTCCTGAGCAGAACAAATGTAATGCCAAGCAAGGAGAGTATATAAAAAGGATTTATATTTATTTAAAAAAAATGAAAAAATAAATGAAATTACAATAAAAAACACAATAAATTCAACAGTTAATCGTAAATACAAAATGTACAATCAAAATACGATACAATCAATATAATATCACAATTAAAAACAAAAGGATTCCTTTGTCTAATCTAATAGACAAAAATGTGGCGAAATTATATTGATATTTGGTTGCATCGTTATCTGGCGGTCGGAACCGCCAACCGCAAGTTGGTCGGTGCTGATTCCGAGTCAGTGTCGGGCGGAGGCTTTTCGCCTGACATTGTCATGATCCCCTTAATACATGTTTGTATTATTATTAAATAAATACTATAATTAATTTCCTGTACACTTACAAAACAACAAACTATACAAAAAAATAGTACACAATTTACATAAGTAATTATCAATTAATAAAGTAAGTATAATAATAAATAATGATTAATAAATTATAATTAAATTTCTTCCCACCCAATACCCCTACAAAAGCCAAACCTGCACCTAAAATGTGAACTAAAAAAATCTATTATACAATTTAGATGAATAATTATCAATTAAATAATTAGAAAATTAATTGACTTCCCACCCTTTTGCCCTACAAAATCCACAACAATCCTATTTCTAGCTCAAATGTATACAAATATACTACCGAAGATTATGTCAAATAATTTGCCTTTGCTTGCCACATAATTTAGATAAACCTGCACAGTAATTATACATTTTAAAAGAGAGTAAGGAGAAAGAAACTGTGATAAGTTCCCGCTCAGTGCTATATCCTGCAAGCCCACCAGGTATGTTTGTTTGACCTGATTAGCACAGGTTCATATCTTATGATGTCAAATCAGCTTTTCATCCTTTTGATGTCAATAAAATTGGTACCATTTTATTTGGCAATAGTAGACATTATCGATTGTCTTTTGACATGTATCCATGGATCAGGGTCTATTGATACCATCACTAAAAATCCCTTATGTTTCCTAATTAGGGCCCTTTACATGTGGCAAGTTTGTTTGTGATTATTTATACATGACGGGATGTCCATGTGCTGTTCCATTATGCCATCTTTAATGACACAAAAAATAGAACTAAAGATGGCTAATTGGAGGTTCTTCTTCAAGCTATATTCATACTGGTAGACTTGACAATCTGCATGGAGTTTTACAAATAACCCATGTTGGATATTTGGAGAAATTCACTTCATCATCCTGTCACCCCTAAAATAGCTACCTGGAAGAAAAGACGGACTCTAGTTTTGCTCCCACGATATGTAGAGTAACTGCTCATTCCAACTTGGCATGTCCAAATTCTTGTAACACCCGATACACATGTGAGTGACCATTTGCTGCTTCTCTCTCTCATTTGTTGAAAGATCCCAAAATGTTCATATCAAGTTGCCCCCACATTTGTTGGCTTTGGTTAGGTCTATTGAATCAGGTACACCTTTTGACTTGGCCTTGATATCTCACCAGTTACTCCAGAAATGCATGACGACTAGCCCTTCTAGAACCAGTACTTTGCATTTGTCTTAATTTTTTATAAATCTCTGCAGCAAAATACGCAAAACCCGGTATTTGGGATTTAAGCAAATTTACACTTGCAGATTGGAAATTAGAAATTAAAGCTAAGCCGAAGCATTGGCAAATAGGCTGCATCCTTGCCCTGCCAGATTTGCTCTTTGGGACATGGAACATTTTCAACCTAGAGGAAAAGCACACAGTTCAACTGACTGAAACCTGCAGTAAATGACATAAGAAGGAGAGCGTATGCAAGAGCCTGTAGAACATACAGTCTATTTGGCAAGGGCCAAATTTGTGAAGTACATCTTCATGTACCTTGAAGTCAAAGACATGTTGAAATCATCAGAGGATCATGGCAGTTGGGGAACTTGCACAGCCCTCCGACCTGTTTACCATTTTGAGATTCATGATCACTATGTTTCCATTTGAAAGCACTACTTTTGTAGGACCGTCTTGACACAACGCCAAGTCACTGGTCTGTCTTAGAAAGGTGTCAAATCATAATGCCTGAAAGAGAGTAGGGTGGAACAGAAGTACAAGCTGCCTCAATTAGGATATACCTGATACCAGGAGTTACAGTTTGATATTAAATATTTGCAGTCCTAATGCGTCTGTTGGTGTGTAGCTTCTATTGAAAGCAGAACTAACCCCGTATGCATTGATTTGATCTAATTGTTTTATATTTCATACATATGGGTAATATAATTATACTTGTTTGAAGTTTCTTGCCTCATTTCTGCAAGGACGTACCTTTCAAGTCTCCCAAAAATCATTCCACTAGTCCCTTGCAGCAGGGAGTGCCTTAGGGCTCTTCACTGAGTCCAACCCTATTCAATATCTATGCCACGCCCTCTGGCTGAGTTAATTTAGCATTATGGGTTCACCATCATCTCATACGCAGATTACACACAACTTGTCATCACTCTGTCTCAAAATAGTGAGCATATTGACTCTTCTGCTTGTCTATGCCTGTCAGAGGTTGCAGTGCGGATGGACTCAAACTGCCTAAAGCTGCATGCAGGTAAGGCAGAGGTGTTGGTTTTGGTATAGCACTTTAACATCTGGTTTGAAGCCTGGTTGCCTGACAGCTGCAGACCCGTACTCCTTTCCAAGCTTAAGATAAAATATTTGGGCATCTGGTTCGATGGGAAACTCTCCTTCAACAACCAGATCACCACTCTTGCAGGGAAATTCTTTGAGATGTAGAGATCTCTGATAAAATTCTCCACCTATTACCAGATTCTGCCCAAAAGAACTGTACTCCAGGCCCTGGCTATATCCAAGCTGGACTACTGTGATGTTCTTTATTTAGGTGTGACTCAATCCCACCTCAGCAAGCTTCAACAGGTCCAGAACTCTGCAGCCTGGGGACTTACTACTGCTCAATCTACCTAGGCATGCCTCAATCAATACAGAATTTAGGACACTGCACTGGCTCTTGTTGAGGCTAAGATTCACATTCAAAGATCTTTGCTGCTGCTATAAGGTTCTTTCCTCTCAAGGTCTATCCTATCTTCAGGCGATGGTTAAACCTTATGTCCCATCTAGAAATCTGAAATCGACCAGAGCAAAATGGGCTGTTATCCCAAAATTTAAAAGAATTACAATTGGAGGCAGCTCATTTAGCTACCTCACCCCTAAAATCTGAAACTCTCTTCCTATTGTGATTAGGCACGCTCCAACTGAAACTCTTTTCAGGAAAAAACTGAAAACCTGGCACTTTGGTTCTAGTTGAAAACTGATCAGCATGTTCGGCAAGTTTATACTTGTGAGTCAGAATCCTTATGATGAGACACTTTGTAAGAAGAAGCTATTCACTTTACTAGATATTATTATTATTATTATAATATTGTTATCATGTCAGTTCAATCATTTAATCGATTTAAGGCACATTTTGCTGGTAAGCAGAGTACACTGACACCTTTTCATGACCAGACAGTACAAGGCGAAGGCACAAAAAGTTTAAAAAGATTATACAAAATTTAGTGGAGAGAGGACCGGTGATGACTGTGAATCTTCCATTTGTAAATTCATGCCTTTTGCTGATCCACTTTTCACCCTAATAATAGGTGTGTCAAAACACATTTCTACTGCAATTTTTACAGAGCAGTAGTAGATGGGTCTTTAAAGCAGTCCAGGTTGACCTGCTGGGTAGGAGATGCAGTTGGTGGGAGAGGATGAGCTCTGATTCAGTTTTTGGGAATGTATTACTGTAGATTTTCCTTCATGCAATGGACTCCAGACAAGGAAGGCTGACACGCCCAGTTCTCTGGAGAGGCTTGCAACATACAGGAAGAGGCTGTAGGAGTATTCAACGTGAGAGCTTGTCTAGGATAACATTCAGGATCCCTGACAATGGTACATATTGATTTGCCTTGATAATTGTTCCCTCAACCACATTTTCATACTTTGGAAATTGAGTGGAAAGGTGTAAATGCTTGACTGCAATTCTAATAAGGACAGTCTGTCTTCAGAGAAATTAAGAGTAAAGCAGCCTTTTCAGTTTTCTTGTGCTACTCAATAAATTGTTCGCCAGTAAAGATCCAGAGCTCAAGACCCCTCAGTCTGATACTTTGATAGGCACAATCAGGCAGAGGGTTGTCTATCTGTTAAAGAGATATAAGTTTCATGGAAGTTGTTCAGCACATCATGGCATTTTCGATGCAGACTCAAAGGATCCAAGTGGTTGACAAAATTAGATTTGGCCACACCCTACCATCAAGTTGTACTGGATCCATCGTCCAGACATCTTACGGCATTTGTGTCTCCCATCGGCACTTACCAGTACAGCAGAATGCCGTTTGAACTGGCATCAGATGTGGCTGTCTTCCAAAGGATCATGTGCCATACTTTAAAAAGAGTTGGAAGAGTTGTAGTGTTCCAGACGATGTGCTGATTTATGGAGAAACTAGGGAAGAACATTATAAGAGATTAACTCAGGTTTTTACTATTTTGCATGGGAAGAGTGTTTGTGATGAAGAGTGAGAAGTGTCCATTTGTAAAAGAAAAGGTGAGGTGTTTGGGACATGTTGTGTCAGAACAGGAGGTTGAGCCTAGAGCTGGGTTAGTAAACGACATTGTAGAAGCCACCACACCAGTGGATAAAGTTGCCCTGAAATTTTTAATTGGACTGTGTGAATTTTATTCGAGATTTTTGCAAGAGTAGGCATTCAAAGTGAAACCTGTCATCAACATGTTAAAAAAAAAAGTTCCTTTTGAATGATGGTGCAAAAGTTGTCGAGAGGTGTTTGAATAGGTCAAAACCAAATTGGTTGGGTCCATAGTTTTAAAACCTTTCGACCCCAGAGTCAGATGCACCATTACTGTGGATGTTAGCAGTTTTGGTCTTGGGGAGGTTCCCACCCAAACCAAGGAAGCTGTAGAGAACACATTGGACTATATCTCGAGGGTATTAGGAGGTGCAGAAATGAATTTCCCTGTTATTGAGAAAGAACTGTTGGCCTCTTGGTGGGTGATCAGGAAGTTCCATATCTATATTTGGGTAAATCATTTTGTCCTGCATACTGATCACAGTCCTTTAGTCTCTATTTTTTCAGGTGACAAGATCAAAGAGCATACCCCACGGAATGCCAGGTTATCCACTAAGCAATGACAATACAACAAAGTTTCATACTTGCCTGGCAACACTAATGGCAGGGCAGATTACTTATCCAGATTTCCTATTGTTGAAACTGACATAGGTATGATTGAGGTTAAATATATCATTTCTTAATTCCAGGACACAAAGATCCATGTTTTACTGAGGGCGAATTGACAGTCTTGGTGGATGAAATCATAAGGGTTGAGCCACAATTGTTTGGAGCCCAAGCCAATAAATACACCTCTATCTCAGAAAAGGAAAATGTGTGCTAGAATAGTTGTCAGAGTGAATGCTGTAGCAAACAACCTCCGTACACCGGAGGATATTAGGAAGAGGTAGATTGACCTGTAGGGGCAGTGCATTCCCTGGTCACCAAGTGTCACCTTGAGGCCCAGACGTCTGGTGGTGGTTCTTCCAGCTCCCACTTCCAACTTTATCCATGGGAGGAGAAGATCTTGCAGATCCTACATTCTGAAGGCTTAACAGGAATCCCTGGTGGGGTGTAGATGGGTATGTTATACGCAATGTGTCAGTAAACCCAAACGTCCTGTTTGCTTGGAAGTTAGTTGTTGCTAATGTATTCATTGCAATTTATTTTAAATAGAAACCGGAATACATCAGTGACATCTTGTTTGGCTTGTGTTTTTTAATTCATTAAGTTGAATTCAAGCTAACAGGTTTCAATATCGTGGAGAAGTGTGGCTCAATGGTTAGAGCAGGCAGACCTCAATGCAGAGCTCTGGCCAGGGACCAGGGTTCGATTCCTGTCCCCGGCGGGTCTCGGGCTCATTAATTCCCCTGACCGGATATTCTCGCCTAAGTGCCTATTCTGATCATGGGTCCCATGCTGCAACTTTGGGCAATAGCTTGCTTAGACTCCACAACGGCCCCCACAACACGAGGGATTCCTGGTCTACACCATGGGGGTGCCCAGGAGTGGACACTTCACAGGGAAAGCCAGGAAGGGTTCCCTTGCGGTATTCGTACAAGCGCCGGGAAACCCACTGCGGGTAGCTGTGCGCTATACAAGTACAAAAACATTTACATTTACAATAGCCATCTCATTTTACATGATGGTATGGTGCCTGTAATTGTATGTACTTGAAATAACAAATAACATCTGTGTTTCATATAGTTAAAGTCTGTTCGCTCTTAATTTCAGATTTACACAAGGCATGTTTAAGTTACAATTTATATAACAGAAAGGGAGGAACCCTACTATTGTGAAAATAGGGACAAGGTAAGCCTCGTTATAACCTTTAAAAAAGTCCCAACACACTAATACTTAAATATCGGTCAACACAGGGCATATATAACACATTTACAAATGATCACCATAAGACCAATAATACTACTATTTAGAGGTCAACCAACAACAAGTAATAATAAAACTAAAAATAAAAAATAGAAATAAGGATAATTCCCAATACAAAAAAGTTAAAAACACAGTTTATTACATCAATTGAATTATAAAAACAGTGTATTAGGTTAACCACATTGTTGCGGTACGATTTACCGCCGGGTGCTGACCCCTAATAGAAACGGGCGTGGTCGGTTCCGTCATGAGCACAGCTCAACCGATGTTCATGACAGAACCGTTCCGTCATGAGCATCGAAGGGGTTAAAAACATATCACAATGAAACAATTAAGCAATTTTTTACAAGTCACAAATTAGAGTAAACATAAGTCGACACTGCGTTTCAGTGATTTGCATTACCACACCCCCTGCCCCGTTAAATGAGGCAAAAGGAATACAAATGAGCACAACCAATAGGGCCCTTCAGAGCGAGTGGACCGACGTGTCTCACTAACTCGCAAGCGAATGACCTGGTGGCTGATCACGGGGCTACACACCTCACAACCACAGAACTTGCCTTGAGCCCTTCTTTCACTCCTTTCTTCTTTCCTCTTTTTCTTTTCTCGTTCTCACTAAACCACATCAGGTGAGGTTAGCTAAGCATATGTTTCGAACACTGTTGTACAAAATATGAGTGGCTAACCTTAAACAGAAATGCTGATGTCTTGTTTATAAAATCAATAAAATACTTTGAAATTAAAAAAGGTATAATCATGATATTGATTTCCTTTTTCCTTTTAGGTTGTAACATTTTGGCTTACAACTCATTTTATGTGTAATCCACACTTTAAGAATGTATCCATATTTTTACATTCATCATAGGTTCAATAGTCAGAGCATGTGGCCCACCATCTGCTACTCAGGAAACCTCCACTTCAGCCCAGGATCAAGACTTCCAGGATGACTACACTCTTGCAAGTCTGGACGAAGGGAAGCGGCCTGCCCAAGTAGTTTTGTGCATTATGCCATTCCTCTCCAAATATTTTTTGAAATTGTCAGATTTGAACTGGGGCCCATTGTCACTTATGATGGTTTTGGGTAACACTTCCCTTATGAAAATTTCATCTAGGAATTTGGTGACGCTGGGAGAGTCAGTTTTATGGAGCATGCCCACCTCAGGCCATTTTGAGAAATGATCTACCACTACCATAATGTACACCTGATCATCCTGCTCCCTTATGGGTCCAACCAAATCAATACCAATTCTCTCCCAGGGCATTTCGGGGCTGGGTATTGGGTGTAACATGGGTCTAAAAGGGACCTGTGACTTGTCTGAGTTCTCACATTTGATGCAGTCTCTCACTTGTCTTTCAATGGCAATGTCACGTCCAGGCCACCAGTACCACAGTTTGACCCTACTCTTGGTTTAGCTTATTCCTAAATGCCCTTCATGGCAAATCTCTAAAATCCTTTGTTTCAAGGTTTCATGGGGTACTGTCTTGCCTTGTCTCAATACTAGGCCCCCTTCCAATGACAACTCGTCTCTGAGTTCCCAGAAGGGTCTCGATTCCTTGCAGAATTTTCTCTTTTCCGACAACCACCCTGTATTATTTTACTTAATTCTTGCAAAGTATCATCTTCACTTTGTGCTCTCATCCACTCATCCTTGGAAATCCCAGGGAATTCCTCAATTATATTGGCCACACAAAACTCCTCACCCATGTCCTCAACACATTCATCCATGGGGAGGGGCATTCGGCTCAAAAAGTCTGCTACCACATTCTTGGTTCCTGGTAAATACTGCACATCATAATCAAAATCCAACAATCTCACCGACATGCAGGCTAATCTGGGTGATACTTTGTTCAATCCTTGGGTGGTCAACACATTTGTAAGGGGCTTGTGGTCGCTTCTCAGTAACACTTTCTTGCCCCAGACAAATTTACAAAAGTGTTCCAGACCCCATACGCATGCCAAAGCTTCACGCTCAATAACAGAGTATTTCTCCTCTGTAGGAGTCAACGAGCGTGAAGCAAATGCAATGGTGTCTTCCTTTCCATCCCTGTTTTTCTGGGTGAGTACCGCCCCAATGCCCCTCCCACTGGCGTCAGTAGTGACGAAGCAAGGTAGGTTGGGATCGAACCGCTGTAAGGAAGGAGCATTGCAAACATCCTTTTTTAGAGCTACAAAGCTTCTCTGACACTCTGTGGTCCACTCAAATTTGTTCTTACTTTATAAAAATTGCCTGAGTTCATATGTTTTAGTCGAAAAACATCTAACAAATTTGGAATAAAATTCCACCAACCCCAAGAAAGCACGTACCTCTTCTTTGTTTCTAGGCACCGGAGCCTCTCTTAAGGCACACAACAATTCTTTTTTTGGTCTGATACCATCTTGTGTTATCTCGTGGCCTAAGTATGTAACCTGTTTCTGTGCAAATTTACACTTGTTATAATCCGCTGTCAAACCTTTTTCCTGCAATTTGTGCAACACATTACATAACTTAAGGTCATGTTCCTCCTTGCTCCTACCCATCACCAAAATTTCATCCTGAAAGATCAGCAGATTATCAAAACCCTTGAATAGCACATACATGAGCCTTTGAAACATTGAGGCTGCTGACGCTAACCTGAAGGGAACGCTCTTAAATCTGTAACATCCGAACGGTGTAATGAATGTTGTGAGTGCTCTGCTCTCAGGGTGTAAGGACACCTGGTGGTAGGCCGCTGTGAGTTCAATGGTGGAGAACCACCGCATGTGTTTTATGTGAGCCAACATTTCATTGATCTTGGGCAGGGGATGCTGATCCACTTGGATGCTCTGATTGAGATCGCGCGAATCAATGCAAAGTCTTAATTTGGCATTTGCCTTTCTTACTGTGACTAAAGACGAAACCCACTCAGAGGATTCAGTGGTTTCTATAATGCCCACTTTGAGCAACTCCTCCAGCTGTATTTTTACTTCATCTCGCAATGTAAAGGGTATGTTCCTTTCTTTGTGTATGCAAGATTTAGCATCTGCCTTGAGTTGTATTTTATGCTTAAACCCTTTGAGTTTCCCGATTTTGCTGTTAAATATCTCAGGAAATTTCCTTGACATGAGCAACCACAGCGTGTCGACGCCTCACGGACTCTCAACTGACAGCTATCAGCTGGTGTTCTAGAACACCAGCTGACACGTCACAACAACAGTGGGGCACACCCGGGTAAGGGTGCTCAGGAGGTGGGGAAGGGGAGAGGTGGAGGGGGGGAATGGGAATGTGTAGCCTGCATTACAACATAGAGTAAATCCGAGTAAATCGGTATGTAGACCAATGTGCCAATACACATCCGTATATATGTCCTCCAGTTACGGAATAAACTGAAAAAACATAAGAATCCCTCATGAACACTAATGCGGACATCAACTTACATTGAAATGCAATGAATTGGTGCGTAACATACGCTCACCAGAATTCTGCAAAAACGCCTGGTCACCACAGAACTCTTACCTCCGAACTCAGCAAGCAACGGAGAGCTGAACGTGGAGTTTAAATATCGGAGTGAACGACGGACTAAATGTTTTAACACAACCACGCTCGGAACTGCTGCAAAGGTAGGTGCCATCTTGGAAAATACTGGAAACAGTCGGTTAAATGAAGACCCCTATATAAAGAACTATAACACTGGTACACAGAATTGGAATTTGCCGGCTCAACCTGGGTTAAAACAATCTGTGCACTAGAAGCCCATAATCTGTGAAGTAGCTCTGGTTGATACACAAAGTTGTCAATGCTACACACCACTGTCGATGTTGTTGCTGGTATGATCTTCACTAATCACCAATAATCTAAGCAAATTGAGCTGACGGGTGCACAGGTTGTACAATGACTGTCCCAACGGTATTATAAAGTTTCATAAGGGTATGGCAGCAATGCAAATGTTATGGATGGACCATGTAACCAGTGCTCCACACTCGAATCACTATGCAAATGGTGCGCTGTCTATAATGGACGCTATCGATGATATACTGTAAAAAATCTGTACAACATCTCTGGGATTAGGCAAACTAGTAAACAGGGTAAAAGAGGGACAACTATCTGGACCATGGTCGAAATATAGTTCTGAACGTGCTGGAAATACCTAGCAATATCTAATACCTGATGTGGGATGGACCAGGAAGTCAGTGCTGTTTTGATGGACTCATGTATGTGTACACACTGCCAATATCCTATCACTTCTATTAAAAGAACAGTGTGTCAAGCCCAGCAACATCAAAATGCAGATATCATGGTATGCTTGAATTCAACCAGCCTACCAGAAGCAACAGAAACATTGTGAGAAATAGAGAAAAGAAAAGCAAAGAAGAAAGCAAAACAACTAAAAAGGTTCTAAAGTTGAGTAAACAGCATCAGTGGTGAAAACACACTGTGAAAGAAAAAGTGAAGTTTTTCAATGGGTAAGGCCCATTGTACAATCTGAGAAATAAGAAGTTGCCACAGAAGCAACTGAAGCTGTCAAGGAGAATGGAAACAGAGATTGTAGAAAACTGACATGATTAGCAACAAGTAACAAACATGGGAATCATAAAAAACAAGACATGTCCAATTTCTCATTACAACCTGCTGGGTTTATGGTCTGCAGTGACTTGATCCACCACACTTCACGTTGAGAGAGTAATTTAGCATCATATCTTAAGTGAATTAGTGTAGTCACACGCTGTGCATCCAGCACTCAAGTGAATATTCACTTACATTTTGGAGTCTACACATATCCCAATTGTATTTTACATCAGATATACTGTTTCATACATGTTAAAAGCGACAGATTTGCATGGTGTCATACTCCTTCACAAATGTGTAGGTAAACCAGTGGGTTTTTGTAGAAATACTTGTGAAAGGCATAAAACCTTTGTAGCAATACATGCATTAATGTGTACACAATAGTGACAGAGTAAAGCATGCCCCAAACCATCTTTTCAAGGTCCTTCGTAATGTCCAGAGGAGAACTCAATGATAAAAGAAAAATGGGATACTTGAAAGGATTTTGGCGGATTGCATGTTCCATTACATATATGTTAGAGTAATCAATCTTGAAGACTCAAATCAGGCAAACTCATGACTCATTTGGAAAATGGGGAAATGCATCAAGGTGTTTCAAATTTTGAACTGCATTTGATTCTTTGATGTGGGTATCATATGTGAATCAATGTATGTCATATTTACTGTGAAAGCCACCATATCCTATTAAACAATTTCTCAATGGTGAGACAATCTTGAAATAATTTGAGATATTTTGGAGTCAAATGTGAATAAGTAGTTGCTCTGTACAAAAGTGGATTAGAAATGTATTGAATCCCATGTACTTACTTATGGGATTGGAGTAATTTCTTGATCCACAATAACAATATGTCTAAATGCCTTAAACAACATAGGTAAATATACAGGGTGTGATACATTGATAAGCTACTTCATTACTGAATCCATATAATATGTTGTACATTTGTCCTATTCTTGAGTTATTTGAGGTAAGTGTTACCATTGTCAAATGGCCAAACAGAGGAGACAGGCTTTCAGTATCTACAACTATTGGTACAACATTGCAGTATTTGTCGACACACATTGATTTGCATTTTAGTTTTTGGTGCCTTTCATTAATGCAGCTTTTTGGACCTTGTACACACAGTGTCCAAAGGTATTTTTGTTGTTTATCTTTATTGGTGGCATAAGTTCACTATTCTAGAGAACAAAGGCCAACCATTCAGAGGTGTTCAACAGTTCCTTTAGAGAAATTATTATGGTTAAGAGACAAGATCATATATGATGCAGGAACAATCATGGTGAATTACAAAACTGTGAACAAATGGTTTAAGAAGATGTTCCCTACATTTATGAGATGATGATATCAATAACCAAAGTTTGTGAGGACCTTGGAGGCCCCACTATGGGATCAGGAATTCACTCCAGTAGAGGCAACTAGGGCTCAGGCAGATCCAGTTGCAGGTTCAGTCAGTTCCAGTTCAGCAGGTCAGCTTAGCTGTTGCAAGGAGAACTCTGGATGAGAGGTCTATCAGCTGATCCTTGAGCCACTTTAGTCTGGGATGAAGGGTTTAGGTCAAGTCTTCCTTCTCAGACAGCAGGGCAGACCTCAAGCAGCAGGTTAGCAGGTCAACCCTTCTTCAGTACTATCCACAGATCCAAGAGTGTACTGAAGAGTGTGTCTGAGGGCGCCCTTTTTATATCTGGTGCCCGCTTTGAAGTGTTAGAAACGTCTGAAGTTTTCCTTGTACAGAAGTGACAGAAATTTCCTGCCTCCCTGCCCTGGACCCAGTCTGTCTACAGGCACTATGGGCTAGTGTGAATTCCTTTTTGGCTGAGCTGAGGCAGTGTCTTTGAAGGGCAATTGTGACTCGTGACATCTCTGTTCTTCTCATCAATTTGGGGATGGCCCACCCTACCAACACCTAGACTCTTTTTTGTATACCTATCTTGGAGGAATACACAAAGTACAACTGCACCTACTTAGGTGACCCTGGAAAAAGGCTGCAGTCTCCATATGTTTAGGACAAGAAAATGCGAACTTTCAAAAAGTTGCCCTGTCAGAACTGAGACTTAGAATCCGACTTTTCAGTTCAAGAGGTTTTTAAATTACAATTACTCAGACATAAAAGTTTATATTTCACCCTCCCCCCAAACAGAAGTTAACACTTATTAAATGCAATAAGGTAACCCCATGTTATCAAATGAGAGAAATAAGACTTACAGGAGTGAAAAATGAATGTAGGAATTTTTCATTACCAGGACATTTAAAGCCTATAATCACATGTCATACTTTTTAAATAAAATGAACCCTGCTCTATGGGCTTTTAGGGCCTAATCTAGGGGTAAGGTATATGTATTAAAAAGAAAGGTTCAGGCCAGGCAAAAAGTTTTGCAGGTCTGGATGGCAGTTTTAAAACTGTACTACAAACTGCAATGGTTGGCCAGAAATATGTTTATAAAGTGCTACTTAAATGGGTGGAACAATGAGTGCTGCAGGTCCAATAGCAGCATACTTTAGAGCACCTGGGTGCTGGTAGTACCATATTCTATGGATTAATAAGTAAATTAAAGGTGTCAATCAAGTGTAAGTTAATTTGACCATGTTTTTAGGGAAATACCGCAAGAACGTTAGTACTGTCTAGCAGTGGTAAAGTGCAAAGACTCCTAATGCCATTAAAAATGAAATTCATGAAATAAAAAGGGTGAAAGCCAACGTTTGGGGGAGCCAACACCAAGGATAAGAGGTCTAAAACTGTCACACACGAGGTAGCTACATGTTTGAATTAAGCGTACTACATGTTGCAATGCGTGTTTGAGCAGTACAAGCATATCAATGATTCTTTAATTTAATGGAGAAAGCCCTGACAATGGATTTGAACAAATTGGAGCTACTGGAGTTTCTGATTCAAATGCCACTTCCTTATGAGATAATGAAACTGTAAGTCAGTAAATAGGATAGCACCATGATTCAGTGACTCCACTGTAGCACTTGCTGCAGGAACATTTTTAAAAGGTGGAACAAACATTACGCACTATCAATGAAGAAACAGTTACCGTACTCAGCAGCTTATCCATTTGCTTGAACACTAATCAAAGGCTTCAAAAAGAGATTGTGTTCCCCCAAGAGTGCATCTGCACCACAATAGTGGAGCCACAGTACAAAGATAGCACTGGTCACTTTCATTACTTTCTCGAAATTGTGCGTCTCAAATTACATGACTTGGATCCTCAGGAAAGCGTGTGATTTAGAATAATTAAAACTGAAAATTTGAGGACATGGCAGAACTGAATAGTAGCCTTCAACGTCCAGAGAGTGTGGTGCTGTTGGCTCAGATTTTGCAGCAGCATCCTACACCATCACCACTTAGTCCATCCACAGAAACAACAGCTCTATTTTCACTGCCAACTTTTGCATTGGGGTAAGTTTTATGTGACAGGACTTAAGGCAAGTGCACAGTGCAGGACTTAAGTAGAGTGATGTGCTCCTTATGCTGGCTATTGCATTTAAAAGTAAATGGACCACAGTGCATGGCATCAAATAGTCAATCAACGAGGACACAGCAATTTTTTTTTGTCGCCACTGACTGGATGGTAAGTGATAAGAAATAACAATTTAAACATCAGTTCAATTGCAGTCTTTAAAATGAGCAATGGTATCAGTCTACAATGGCAGCTTCCATTTCATAAAATGAATAAGGAGATTCTTCCCATCCCTATTCCTTGTTTCATTTCCATTTGGGGATGCCACTGACATTTAAAAGGCAGGCTCTGTATTGTGTATTGCTTCTATGGAAAAGAGAGACATATAGGCAAATGGACACCCCACTTGGAACAGGTAATTCTTATCACTGCATAACAGCTGAGGAATGTTCATGTGATGGCTGGGAGGGTCAGCTAAACTTCATGTGTAATGTTTGGGTGATCATTCTGGATCAGTGATTGTCTTCCAAGAGTCACTGGTATTAAGTTGTTGCTTTACTTAATCCTCCTTCAACTCTAGGTTCTTATGAGATCATTCAGTTGACCTAAACTAAACTAATACTCAAGTTCTTTCCACTTTCTTGTTCAACAGGTCTATTTATTTTTGGACGAAATTATATAGTACCTTCGACAACACCCAAAAGAAAGGCCAGTGCCGTATGGGAAACACGATAATTCAAAGATCCCTGTGGAATGAAGGACAGTGCTTTGATTAGGAAAAGGCAGACAAGTTGCTCAAGTGGCAACTCTAGTTAAGTGGTTGTGACCTGGACATGTCACACAATGGGCATGGCTACATTTATCCATTGTTTGAGTGATCACTAATCAGTCAGGTGCAAGCAATGAGTTGCCTGTCTTGTTGTCCGAGTTCTGGAATTCATAAGAGATTGGTTCATAGTCAATGGTACACTGCTTACGCAGACTATGCTCCACCCTCTAACAGTGACCCCTTATGAACGATGCTTACATTCACACTCCAATATTCCAATGTTCTTTTTGCATTCTACAAGTCTTCTCTTTTGCAGGGATCCTTCCTTGCTCTCCTGCTCAGTGATTCACCTGGCTATGCAGCCAAGACAGACAACACCAGAAGAAACCAGATACACCACTAATTGGATACAGTATAATTTTTCTTTTCTTTTTAATATTTTGTTACCTGTGTGGGTCCTCTCTGATTTGCATTTTCCAATCCCAGGTAATAAATAGCTATTTTTGAAGTCTGGGGGCTGCTAACAAAAAAGATTGTTTGAATCTACTAACTGGATTGTGGTGGAGAGGTGTGGCGCCGTGGCCAGGGAGACTGACGCTGGAATCTGGGGATCATGGTTCGATCCTCAGCGCCGGCGGCTGGTTAGCCCAGCACCATGTGACTCTGGGTAATAGCTTGCTTAATCTTCCCGACGGCCCCCAGCGCCTAGAGACCCTTACGGGTGATTGTGCACTTTACAAATGCGGATTTATTATCTTCCTTCACAGCAGATGTGACATTATATTTAGCCCATGGATTTGATATCTGCTGTGTTTGCCTATCTCTCACCATTCCCTTATTCCCTTTACCCGTACATTCATTAAACTCTTAATTCGCTTCCTACAGGTTGTGTAATGTGTTGTGCTGTTAATTTCAGCTGTCATCCAAATATCTCCCACTTGGAAGGGAATATGTGGTTAAAGCTGTACCAATTGGTACAGAAGGGGGGGGGGGGGGTTAACAAACATGTGAAATATTATCCCTCCTATCCAGGCTAAAAAAGGACACCATCATGCAGAGGACACCATAGTGTCTGGAATAAATTACAATCGTCGTTGGGGATCTATTATTTTTACCACCATATATGCTACATGGATTCTAATGAAGTAACCTTCTTATGAGTCCTGAGACATGACGGCTTCATTATGCTGACTTTAGTAAATAAATTTACATTATTTTGCTAGTTGTAATTTTATGATGGAGACCTCTGTCTTGGATTTGCCACTCATTCTGTGTTTTCTGTATAGGCGCATGTGGTTCAGAATGAGAATCCTTTGGCTGGTTTACCACCATCATTCTGAATAAGAAATACCTTGTTTTTCACATTGTAAATTCCCTGTTAGAGGCAGGCTACCCATCACCAGCATTAGGAATGACTTTTTGACAACCATGCTTTATGATATACATCCGATTGTGGGAGGAAGCACTCATCACTTGTTTCACTCAGATAAATGAAAAACTTTGAAGGATGTGAAGTTTTAATTGTTGTTTTTGGGCTCTGGCCATCAGTGGTCAATATTTACTGAGGGTAAGGCAAAGACAGTAACTATACAAGTATTACTGGAGATAAGATGGTTACTGCTGAGCCTGATCTTGATATTAAAGGGGGTGTGGGTACGGTCACAGTTAGTTTTTCAGCACTGCTTTTGGGGGTGGACTGGAAGAGGTAGGACATGTAAACTACCTAATATGGCATGGTAGCTCAGGTAAAACAAGATTAAGGAGATGATGAGGCTACTGGACAGATTAGGACTGAGTTGGATAATTGCTTTGTGATAAGCCAGGTGTGGGGCTCATCCTATGTCATCATTACGTTGATGGTCCTCCCTGTTTAATTAACAGTGATGGTACACCAACCAGTAATGCCTAGTAGTAAATTAAACCAATAAAAACATACCTATTAAAGAAAACGTTTGCATCTTTGTTAACAAACAGATCGAAAGTCCCACCCTCACCACCTTCACAGGCCCACAACCTCTATTCAAACATTAAAAACCCCATCCCCTACTGTCCTTCCGACCCTCTCCTCCCACAACAGGCCCACCTCTCAAAACAACAACTGTGTATCCACAGCCGGCCCTCCTCGACTTCCTCCAGGTCTTTGATAAGTTGCTGGAGGAGCACATCTGTGGTTGGGGGGCTTGAGACACTTGGCTTTCTGCGGCGATGGTGTGGCTGGGATCCCTACAGCTGCTGACTCAAGGCAGCAGCGAGGGCCTCCTCCTTTTCCTCTTCCAAGACCACTATAATGGTAATGCACGGCAATGGCCTCCATCTTCTAGAGTTGCAGCCAAGTTGCTATCTCCCTCTGATACATCTGGGCATAGCTTTCAGGAGGAGCAGCTGGATGATACAAGGAAAGAAGAAAATATTTTGAGTTGTAGAACTCAACACAAACACTTGTTTACATAGTTAGGCAGTAGCATTGCCGTTTCCCTAAGGCCCGTGAATTTTTTTGTTATTCTTTGTCACGGGGGCTTTTGTCCACAAAGAATTCACAGAATGCAGTATTCCGTATAAATTAATCCATGCCCCCGCCATAGTAAAAACGAAATAATTTTTTTTAAATAAGTGAAACATTAAAATGAAATAATGGGGTGACATTCATCATTATCATCTTAAGAGCTTTATTCAGTTAATAGTTACCATAAAAGCAAGCTAAAATAATAAACATTAGATTAAATTCATCTTTAAATACACAAAACATTCTGACAATATGCAATAAATCATCAACAAAATCCAGATGAAATTATAAAGAGAATACTTTAACAGATACAGTTAAAAGGCACAGTGCAGTTTTTAGAACATTTCCCTGCAGAAAAAAAGTAAATCCATTGCAGAATAATCACTTCACAGCTATTGTCCTTTGTTTTATAGTAGTGTAAATAAATCTATACAGTGCTACACAAAGGAGGCCTAAAAATACAAATTCTCTGCTTTCCACATAGCTCCCAGAAGAAAAACAAATGCAGCTGAGATTGTGTTGCTTGCTTGTAGAACATGAGCATAGTGCTAGGTCTTTCTCAATAAATACATTTGCAGGATAGGAGACCAGAAATTGGGCCAGGCCAAGTCTGAAACTTAATAGAAGTAAGCGTGGGCGCAAAATCCGTTCCGCTCGCGGATTTTGTGGATTTTGGGCAGTTTAGTAGAGGTATCGCACAAACCGATGGCGTCTTCTTGGATAAATATGAAGGGCAGAGTTCATTCTGGCACCATGCTCCTGTCACAAAAATTAAACCTCAACAGGAGGCACTTACAGATATAAACAAAGCATGTGCCCGAGTTGAAGCTCAAGTTCATTAACGCATTCATCAGCCTAAAAAGAATCGTGAGCTTTGTCGAGGCTGGGCAGGTGTGCTTTCTCCCCATATCTACCGTCGAAAATTAGCTGTGATGCTGGATAGAGGCCTTTGCATCCTTCACATTCACAAGCGCAATTACTCGTGCAGTTCCTATGACCAGGAGCTTCTTTCTCCTCATCTGCTGCTCTGACCTGTCTCTGACCTTTTATACACACAAGAGGCATGTGAACTTGCATAGAAGGCTCGCCCGTTTGGCCCCGCCCACACACCATCTTCCCGCCATTTACCCACTATGATGGACAGCTTACTCAAACGACCCTTGCGCCCTTCGGCGCGATGGCATAGTAACACACACATGGTCACTGGAACAACTCTTCTGGCACTTTACGCAGATGTAGTGTAGGAAAAGCACTATACATTCACCCAATGAGGTAGCACTTACTGATTAGCCAGTAGACAGTGGGAAATAGTCTGTTTGTCCAAATCCGTGAGTTCACAAATTGTTTCGCGAACTCGCAGATTTTTTTTCCGACCGCAAATCCGCAAAATTTGCCCATACTTAAATAGAAGAAATTTGTGATGTTTGGGAACATTTAACAAATATAGCTCAATTGGTTGTGTAGTATATAAAGGGAAATGTGCCCTTACCATGCCCTTCATCAGTTCTCCCTCCCTCCTTTTTTCAATAATCTGGAGCAGAAGTTCCCTTTTTACCAATGATCTAGTTCGCGATCAATAGACAAAGGATATGTAAATAACTCCACCCTGTCTTAACCCCTTCGCTGCTAGTCCTTGCCCCCCGTGCAAAGCCTTTTTCGGGCTATTTGGGTTAGTTCGAGCTTAGGCCCCTGTATTTTTTTGACAACATAAGGTATCCACGTCAAATTTGCATCCTTTTCTACCAACATCATGGGGATTCTAAAGGTATAGAGGAGTTGTGGATTCCCCTGGAGGGGACTCAGAAATTATCCAAAATATGCCTTTTTCTTTTTTTAAATGGGAAAAAGGGCTCCAAATGAAAGCGTCTGTTTTTTCCCTGCATGTGGTATAAAAAAAGGGGTTGTGGTGCTAAAATCACCATCTTCCCATCTTTCAGGGACAAGCAGACTTTTGTCAGAAAACCAACATTTTTCACACAGTTTTGGCATTTTTCTAGGACATAGCTTATTTTTGCTATTTTTTGTGATTTCAACCTCCTTCCAGTTAATGGTAGGAATGGGTATGAAAGCAATAATGTATCCTGAAGTACACAAAATTATAAATTTAGCAAGGGGTCATTTGTTTAGATCCTTCAAGGTTTCTTTATAGAAACTAACAGTTGAATATAGGACAAAGTGAAAATTAGTTGAAAAAAACAGCCATTTGTGTCAATGTTTTCACCTGTAATTCTTCTAATTATGAAAAATGTTTAATAGCAATATACCATTACATCCGCTGTACCTTTGTGATTGTGGGGATATATAGGACTTATAGGTTCACCATGAACCAGATGAACACAGAGCCAATAACAGAGCAGCATCTTGCAATGGTTTTTTATTATGTACCAGACATATAGGAATTAATTTAGGAAAATATATACGAGGAAACGGTATGAAAGACAATTATGTATTTCTGAAATTGGAACAAAATATAGAGTTTAGAAACTGTAGTTATTTGCACATTTCTGATATGGCGAGTAACCATACTAGCATGAGAATTATAGGTCATTTTTCAAAATGACATCTTTTTTACACATTGTCTTTCAATTGCAAGGCAGAAATTCATCGAAAGTCAATAGGTAATAACAGTTGCTCTACAATTCTGTGCTACTCTAAGTCTCCCAATAAAATTATACCTCACTTGTGTGGGTAAGCCTATTGCTTGTAACAGGAAACGTCCCAAAACGCAACGTGGACACACCACATTTTCACATTGAAAACTGACCTTTTTTTGGAAATTGCCTAGCTGTAGATTTAGAACCCTAACTCTGACCGCACCTACAGAAACCTAGGAAACATACATATTTTTGAAACCTAGACACACAGGGGAATTCAGGATGGGGTGACTTGACTGGCTCTCACCAGGTTATGTTACCCAGAATCCCTTGCAAACCTAACAATTTGTAAAAAATCATATTTTCCTCACATTTCTGTGGTGGAAAGTCCTTTAATCTACGTGGATCCACACAATTTAACATACCCCACATTCCCCAATGTCTTCTGAGAAAAATGGTACCTCACTTGTGTGGGTAGGCCTGGTTCCCGTGGCAGAAAACGGCCCAAAACACAACGTGGACACATCACAATTTCAAAGGGAAAACAAACCCTTTTTTTGGCAAAGTGCCTAGCTGTAGATTCTGAACCCTAGCTCCTAGGAAAACCTAACAAACCTAACAAAAATGGTACCTCATTTGTGTGGGTGGGTCAAGTACCAACGGCAGGCAAGGGCTCAAAACCTATTGAGGCAACATCAAAATTACCTATCACAAAACAACCTGGTTTTGCAAGGGGGGTTCCATGTGTTTTTGGCCCTGGGCTTAGCGGCCATCTGTGGAAACCTACTAAACCCACACATTTCCGAAAACTAGATACCCGGGGGAGTCCAGCAAGGTATGGCAGAAAGCCCACTAGGTCTCAGGAAATTTTTTTTTAATTCAGGTGTGAGGTCTGCCCAGAATGGGCATGCTATTGCCGATACCGCTCCCCAAAAATGCCACAGTCTTTCTGCCCCCTCGGGGGTGGACTGAGGCTGTGGCCCCTGATCTGCCCCCGGGGGGGAAAAAAGCCCACTCAGCACCAGCAATTACGCTGGCTTTTATTATGCATGGCCCCCACCCCCCAAAACCATAGCCACAGCCCCTTGGGGCAGATAAGGGGCCATTGCCCCAATATGCCTCCAAGGAGGGGCAGAAAGACTGCGGTAATTGTTTGTGGGGTGGAGGCATTATCATGCCTATTCTGGGCAGCCAGCATGCCTACATAATACAAATAAAAAATCCCTGGTGCATTGTGGGCTTTCTGCACGCCCCAGGGCAGATCAGGGGCTATTGCCCCGTCTGCCCCTGGGGGAGCAAAAAGACTGTTGCATTTTTTGGGGGGGGCATTGGCCTGCCCATCTTGGGCAGCCCCCACCTCTACATCAATAAAAATAAATCCTGGTTTCTAATTGGTTTTCTGTCCCCCCTGGGACTGATTGGGGGCTACTGGCCCCATCTGCACCAGAGGGAGCAAAAAGACTGAAATTTCACTGGAAGTGGGGCATTTTCATGCCCATTATGGCCAGCCACCACCCCAACATAAATAAAAAAATCCCTGTTTTCTAGTGGCCTTTCTGCCCCCGTGGGGGGGTGGCAGATTGGGGGCTACTGCCTCTGTCTGCCTGCTGGGGGGCAGAAAGACTGAAATTTCTCTGGTAGGGGCATTGCCATGCTCTTTTTTGGCCGCCCCCACCCCAACATCAATAAAAAACGAAAACTCCCTGTTTTCTAGTGGGCTTTCTGCCCCTCACGGTGTTCAGACAGACTGTTGTGTGCTAAAAGATATGGAGGGAGCAAAGGCCCTTGCCCAAGGGGCTGCTCCCCACATTCTCCCCTTTCCAACTATACCTCTTTCATCTTTTTCGTTTTTTGGGGGGGCTGAGATAGCCCCACAAGCACTGAAAATGAGAAACTGATACTAAGTTTCAGTTTTGTTTTCATTGCAATGGTGATAGCGAGCCATGCGAGCTATGGTAATTGCAACTAAAATCAAAAATAGGCCTGGTGAGGTTGGGGAAGCTCTTCTCCACCTCCCCAGGCAAATAAAAATGGGAAATTCCTCAGCTGTCTACAGCAGAGGGATTTTCTGACCATGTGCTCATGAAGGAATGGTTCAGGCATGAGCACACTTGTACTTGGACTCATGACGGAATCATTCCATCATGATAATCGAATGGGTTAAGCACAAAGATCGTTTTTGACATATGTGAGCCATTTAATGTTATGAACGGTATTCAGTCAAAATATCGAGTTTGAAAGGTTGACTTACACTAATATCGAGTTTTAAATATTGTGACACAGAAATATCGACAGCAAGAATATCATGGTCAAGAATATCGACTTTAAGATAAGAAATAACGATTTTAAAAATATGGAAGTCATTAATATCATTTGCAAAAACATACTTGTTTAAAATATACAATTTCTAATTAGTATTATTTATTTTAGTAAATATTTCGAATGTACCTGATGTTTTGTCTTGTATAAGTATTTCTTGTTTTTAAAATAAGTGTTATATTAAGTAGTTATTGGTTTTATTTTAATCACATGTTTTGATTTTTACTTCCGTAGCTGGTTGTGGATTTATAGGGGAATAGGGTGAGAAGTAATTTAAATGTATTCAATTAATGAATATACTTATTTATTAATATTTTTAATTGGGATTTTATAATGTTAATTGTGTTTTTAATTTTTGGGGGTACATTTTAGGTGTGCGTTGTGGGGTTCATAGGGGTAAAGGGTGGGAAGTAATATATTTGTAATTAATTGATAATTAGTTGTTCATTAATATTAATTCATTAATTGACTAACAATTGTGGCAATTGTGTAATTAATTTTAGTTGTGTGTTGTGGGGATTATAGGGGTAAAGGGTGGGAAGTAACTTATTTTTGATTAATTAATAATTCGCTGTCCATTAATCTTAATTAATTAATTAATTAACAACTAATTACGGTAAGTGTGTAATTAAATTAAGGTACAAGTTGTGGGGTTTATATTGGGGAAAGGTAGGAAGTAATTTATTTTTAAATAATTAATAATTTGTTGTTAACTGATATTCATTAATTTATTGACAATTAATTATGGTAACTGTGTAACAAATTTTAGGTGCATGCTGTGGGGTTTATAGGGAGGGGTAAAGTATGGGAAGTAATTTATTTCTAATTAATTAATGATTAGTTGATAATTAATATGAGTTAATTAATTGATAATTAATTAGTGTAATTGGTAATTTTTTATTTGGGGTTTGGCTTTATAGGGGTTAAGGGTGGGAGTAAATTAATTTTACTTACTTTATATTTAGTTGTTAAATACTATTAATTATTTTGTTGAGAACATTTTTTAATTGTGTAATTCATTTTTTTACAGTTTCATTTTAGGTGTGGGTTGTGGGGATTATAGGTGTAAAGTGTGGGAAGTTAATTCAATTTTATGTGTTTTAATTTGTTTTTCAATTGATAATATTTTTTTAAATATTATTTATGCAAATACTGTTTTTCCCCATGTGGGTTGTGAGTTGTATGGTGGTATAGGGTAAGAAGTAAATAGAGTAAATGTATGTAATAAAATAATGTTTTTGGTGATAAATAATTTCTAAATTGAAATATGTATTTATTTGAAAATATTTTTTTTATTCTATTAAATATATAATGTGTAGGTATTTGTGATTGTATTTAACAATACAATATTTTAACATTAAATATATTTTTATTTGTAACATATTCTATATATTTTTTATTTACTTAAAAAAAAATATTTTTTTATTTTGTTGATATTTTGTTTGTTTTAAATTTTGAATTGACTGGAGTGGGAATAGTAAATGTTACCCCTCTGCAATTCAACACTTTCCTTATTGATGCAGTGATTGGAGTAGGAATAGTAAATGTTATCCCTTCGCTATCCAACACTTTCCCTACTGTTGAACTCATTGGAGTGGGAATAAGAATCTTTACCCCTACGCTAGCCAACACTTTCCCTACTGTTCCACTGACTGGAGTGGGAATAGCCCATTTTATCTCTCTGCTATCCAACACTTTCCCTACTGTTGAACTTACTGGAGTGGGAATAGTAATTTTAACCCCTCCGCTATCAAACACTTTCCCTACTGTTGCACTCTTCGGAGTGGGAATAAGAATCTTTACTCCTATGCTAGCCAACACTTTCCCTACTCTTGCACTGACTGGAGTGGGAATATTACATTTTATCCCTCTGCTCTCCAACACTTTCCCAGCTCTTGCACTCACTGGAGTAGGAATAGTAATTTTTTAATTTTTGTATAATTTAAAAATTATAAAATATATAAAACTTATTAGTTTAATAATCGTTTTAAAGTAAATACACACATATATATTAATTATTACCTGCTTCGCTCCCAGCTACGTGAACTTGTTCGTTGGCTGGTGGGAGGAGCAGGTACCCAGGAGCTGCACAGTTGGTACAGACACAGGGCATGTGAAATGCTGGTATCGTTATATCGACGATTTGTTTATCGTCTGGGATGGAGGGATGGACTCAGCAAAAGAATTTATTAAAATTCTTAACACCAATGACCTCAACTTACACTTCTCCGGCTCGGTTAGTCCGGTGGCAGCGGAGTACCTGGACCTGAAGGTGTATATTGAGGGCAATCATTTGCTTACCACCCTGTACAGAAAAGACACTGCTGGCAATTCGACACTCTTTGCCAGCAGTAGCCATCCCACCCAATTGAAAAACAGCATTCCCTATGGAGAACTATTATGACTCCGTAGGAACTGCTCCAAGGACTCCGATTTCGAGGCGGCTGCCTCGGAATGCCTAGTGAGATTCTCCATGAGGGGTTATGGTAACACCTTACTGAAAAACACCTTACAGAAGGTAAGGAAGATACAGAGAGCTACACTTTTGGCCACAGATGATCCTACTGTGGGAAGAAATAGAAAATCCAGCAAAGAGAATGGGAAATTTAGACTCATTACCCCGTATTCTACGGGAGCTAAAGACTTGAAAGCCATGCTAAACAAGAACTGGCATATACTACAGACGGACAGTGTACTCAAGGATGACCTACCGGCTCATCCTCTAATCACGTTCAGCAGGGCACGGTCATTAAGTGACATGCTGGTCTCGAGTCACCTAGACAAACCTACCCCGAAAACCAATTCCTTGAAGCAAATGGCAGGCTTCTTTCCTTGCGGTCACTGCAAGGCATGTAGTGGTAGCAGACGAGTGCTATCATATGATATACCAGACACCGGTAACAAAGTGCCGATCAAGCACTTTATTACATGCAGCTCCCAGTTTGTAGTCTATTGCCTAGTCTGCCCATGTGGCTTACGCTACATAGGCAGTACTATCAAGGAACTCAAACTGAGGATCCTGGAACACCAACGGGCAATGGAGAAAGTAGACATCTCATATCCGGTTGCCCAGCACTTTGCAGAAGAACATAACAAAGACCGCACAAAACTCCGATTCTTTGGACTGGACATTGTTCCACCCAATATAAGAGGAGGTGATCGGTTAGGAGACTCCGCAGACTTGAATACTTATATATTGTGGATCTTTCCACTAAATATCCGGGAGGACTTAATAGCGGCGAGGAATTATCATGTCATCTGGGTAAATAAGGCCATAGGTATAGTGTTTACACCGTATTCCTGCAAATGACTGAATTTCTCATTTTTGATGTTGGAATGAACTATATAATGTATCTGCGTTGATGAATATTTTTCTTTTTCTTACTTCTTTTATCCTTTTCTTGGTCTATTTTTTTCTGACCTTCTCTTATCTTTTCCTTCTCACTTCTCTTACTTCTTCTTTCTTTTTACCTTCTTTCTCTCTTTCTTTCCTTTTCCTTTCTTTACCCCCTCGCTTATCCTGACAGGTTATGGAAGGGATGTAATTATGTAGATATGTATATTAAATATGTGTATATATAGAAACAGAAGTGGCCAATATGGAATCGCGACCTGATATAAATTGTCTCTTGAGATTTGAGCTCTCTATCGTGGGCTTGGTAGAATTTCAATGCAATGTAATTCAGAGCAGCCTAAAAATGAATTGCGATATATTTGTGAGCTTTTTGAGTTGACTGAGGTCTAGAGTCTTTGGAGTTCTTTTTGGCCATTCTGGATATACCATTTATGCATGCCACACTTTTTACTACGTCTTTTCCCTTGAACGCTTACTGTTTTGATAGAGTAATTGTCTGATACATACTTGAAGGAAATGTATATTCATGCTAAACCCTGATGAATTCTTATGATGAATCCCCTGATGAACTTCATATGAAATGTGATATTACTCTTTCTCTGTGTTTTGCGGCTTGTCTTAAGACTTGCACTGTTTACTTGTAAATATGACATTGTACATCTTATCATAGGACACCAGCCGATCCACGGCTTTATTTCAACGTGAGAATGCACGGATGAATTAGAATAGACCCTTGTATGGATAGAACACCTTTCCAATATGGCGCCCATAGAGGCACAAAGGGGTAAAGTCTTATGTTTATGTCAATGTTCATTAACTTCTATATTTAATGGGATGTTTGAAATTGACGAGTGACACACTGACGAAGGCTTATGCCGAAACGCGTCTGTGCCTTTTTGTTCCCCGAAATTAAATCACTGGATAACTCTTGGATTCTGAGTGCTGCCTCTTTCTTGTGAAAATGAGAAGAGTCTTTGAGCGTCATATATTAATTATTATACATGTGTGTTTAACTTTTTTAAATTAAGTTCATTTGCTAAAATGTATACTAAATCATTTTTTTTAAATTAATGTTATTCTTTTATATTTATAAATGTATTTTATATACATGAAAAACAATATTTTGAACGGGTATATTTATAAAATCGATATTTTTTTCTGATATTTTTGTACTTACCATTATAAGTATAGGATGAAGATATTTTTACATTAATATTTTGGTCACAATATTTTTGTATGGGGATATTTTGGGTGTCAATATTTTTAATGTGCCATCATTAGCCCCTGATAAACTTAACCAATCAGATATCACAGCTTGTTTTAGTTCTGCCTCTGGCCTGTCTAGATTGATAGCCAAAGCAGTATAGGTGTCATTCTTACAACATATCCCAAATTATCTAGTCTTAATTCCTTGAGCATTATTACAGAAGGGACACTGGGGGGAATGGACAAGAGTCTGTGCAAAAAAATAATTTTACTAACCTGCAGTGCTTGTTTGTCCATGTACCCCATATTCCAAGACTACAGGTGCAATTGTTACAGATCTTGCTTTGTAAATAGCAATCGCTACATATAATGGCAGGGAACCCAGTATAGAGGCAAATTTAAATAGGGATGGTAAGGCTTGCTTAAATTGTATAATCCTTATACCCTTCAGATGTGCCCAAGAACTCGTCAAATAGCACCCACGAGTAGGTAAATGTGAAAGCACATTTAAGCGGAGTGCCACCAATCCGAAAGGGAGTTAACCTACTACTTGGTTGCCCACACACCATGGCATAGGATTTGGTTTTGTTTGTGGAAAGACCCAAATTGGTCATGAACATCACAAAACTATCCAATAATTTCTGAAGACCCCTCCTCTCTCTGGACATAAGTATGCAGTCATCCACATACATCAATATGGGTAGCTGTCATTTTCCCATCCTCGGAGGGTCAGCTTGAGCTCTAATCAGGTAGTCCTCTAGCCCATTAATATAAAAACTACAAAGGAAGGGGGCCAGCACACAACCTTTCCAGAGCCCCTTTCTAATCTTTATAGAAGTAGTACATTCCCCATTTGGGCCAAACCTAATACTACCTTCAACATCTGCTTGTGACTAAGAACCAAGATAAACAATGTTGGGGTTGGCACCTTTAGATAGATACATGTAGCACAACTTCCCCCTTAAAACATTATTCACTTAGGTCCATAAATGCCAAGAATAGACAGCCCTCTTTGGTGGCCACATATTTACTCGCTATTATAAGTAAACGTAGGCACTCATCTGCCATGCCTACACCCTGTCTAAAACCATATTGTGCAGTCTGAGTCCAGACAAGGAACATTTTTCCGGATTCATGTATTTGGTGTGCACTCTGGGGGTAGCTGCAAAGTATGCAATTTTCTAATCTCAAACCTTTTAGCCTTTTCTCCTTGGACACTATTAGATTCTGGCAGAGGATTTTCCTTTCTAACAGGGGTATGTTAGAGTCATGTTATGGGGCATTGTGCAAAAGGGGTCAAGTCTTCCGGTTTCGCCTGTTGGGGGCCCTTCTCCTGAGTCACTTCCACATTTGCATTTACAGCAGTATCCAAAGATGAGATGTCAGCAAAAAAGGCTACACACTCTTTCATAAGGGCAGCTTGAAGGGCATAATTGACCTGGAAGGCACATGGGTAAGCAACTACTTCAATGATCGATCAATGTTCTGCAATGCCATAACCATTGGGGTCAAACACTTCACATGGGCCTCTTCTAGACAATTATAATCCCATGCGGGCTGTCCATAATAGCCTCATCCACTATTCCAGTAGGTACTTGTTGTCAGCCTTTAGGCTCAGGGACCATCTTTTTCTTACGATGAGTGATGACACACTTTCTAACACTTACTTTCAACGTGTTAACCTGACACAAGCCCACTTTCTATCTCTTATTGGGCGGAGAAGCTAGTGTGTCTGATTTCATGTTTTTTCCGGAAGGGGGCTGGGATCCTGTTGCCACAGATATGGTATTGAGGTCCTCCACATACACACAACAGTTTCCAATAATCTAAGTGTTGTCATTCGTTTTACCTGCTTGTCCCCCTAATTTCTGTTGGGCGCATCCTGTTGAAGTAGAGCTTGGCAAAATATTTAGCTTCTCTGCCTGCTCCTTCCCAATAAAGAATAATAATGACTTTCTGGTGGTCCCCAACCTCTCCTCCACTGATTCAATCTCCGAATGTATCACAGACATGCAATCATCAAATAGTTATTCGTTATCGAGCCAGCTCCCTGCTTTTCATTTTTACTGTTGGCAATTGCATTAGTATTAAGCTTACACAATGTCCATTAGGAGCACAACCTTGTGTTTGTAGTAAATTTCCACGCCAAAAAGGGTGGCCCAGATTGGCCTCCTCCAGCTGCTGATGTGCATAGACGGATATAGAAAAGGGTTCACCCACACGAAGTCACTGGGACCTGGATAGCGTAAGTACTGAGGAAAGGGGTACCAGCAATAAGCAACAAATTCAAACAATTAAATAATAATAAGAAAGCTTAATTGACCTGCATTGTTCTTTATTCACAATGTAGGTATATGCTAATCATAATCAGTTTAAATACACAATCACAAAATATTCATAGTGCCCCTGGAAGGGAGGGAAGTGGTATAGTGTAAGGTGGTGTGGGACGGGTAAAGGATAGTGACAATATAAAAACCGGCCTAGCGGCCTCACTGTTCTATGTATCAAAGTCCAAACATAGACAAAGCAAAAGACCATTGGTTCAATACCTCATTAGGTAAAGATCATGCTCCACATGATCTGGTCATTTATTGTGATATTTGTTGCTTATTGCTGGGACCCCTTTCCTCAGTACTATATAGATGTGCATAGACGGGCCCGTCCTTGGCCCGGGCATACCAGGCACTCATCCTGGTACTTAGATGGCGCTTTTGTAATAGGTGGCCCACCAGGGTCTGCTGCCTGTTGCAGGGCTCCTCCTCCTGCCCAGTTGGAAATTGAGACAGGTAGTCCCATTAATGCAGTTTAGCACCTTCGGCACCCCTGTACTTAGATGTTCCTTTTGTCGCGCATAACTCATCAGCTACAAGAGGCTGTTTCAGTGTTCCTCCATCTAGTCTCCTAGAATTTGGGAAAGGTATTCACCTTTATGTGGTTCAGCGGCTCCCGCACCGCTGTACGTTGATGGTGCTTTTGTAGCATAGAGCCCACCAGGTGCTACTGGCTGATGCAGGGCTTCTCCTCCTTCCCTATTGGAATTTGGGACAGGTATCGTCTTTATTTGGCTCTCACTTTACCACACATCTAGGGACAGATTTACTAGATTCTCACAGAGCACAGTACAGCAGCCGCAAATGCTGTGCTGCACTGCTTGACAAGGAGAAAGCAGGAGAGAGCTATATTTACAGAAATGTGGCACTCTCCTCGCCTCTCCCTAGAGCCCAGACAGAAATGTGCTACCCTGCACTACAGACACACCTTTGCACCATAGGGCACGGAAGGGTGTCTCTGTGAGTCTAGCATAGGTTGTGTACTGAAAGGTTTCAGTTCAAAATACTATTCTTCGGCTAACTTGAAAACCTTCCCCACTTTCTATGTGTAGCACACATACAAAGTAAGAAAAGAAAGAAGAAAGGAAAGCTTTTTTCCTTCATAAGACCTATTTGTCATCGGTGCTATTTTCTCACGCTAAACCATGTCAACCTTTTTTAAGTAATCATGGGAACGCCCAGGCTAAACCCATGGTACCCCCCCGGCCGGCGCTAAGTAATGCAAAGCAGTGCCATGCACTGCTTTGCCTTACTGTCAAGTTATTTTCCAGCTTAAAATAAGTTTTACGCTGCAAAGTGAATAACTGAAAAAAGATATAGGGGGCGATGATGATGCGACTAGGAAGGCTCTGACCATTCCGAGCCACATCGTAATGGGCTCCTCGGTTTACTTTCTGACCGCCTACTTATGATATAGACGGTCAGAAATTAAACCGGACGGTCATTCTGACTGGCTTCCGACATACACCAGTAGGAATCTGGCCTGTAATCTCAAGTGTGGGCCTTTCCACCCTTGAGATTACAATGCACGGTTTCCGACATGGATTCCCATGCCAGCCTGTCTGTCATGGAAACCATGTCGGAAAGCGTGTTTGAGGCACCCCAGCAGGGGCCCCTTTGGTACAGGGCCTCCTGTTGGGGCAGGGGTGATCCATGCACCTTGGTCTGCTTAATTCAGATACTCTGTCCATCACCACCCCCTTTTCTGAACCATGCACCTTGTGGCAGGCACTGCCACAGGGTGCAGGGATAAACTGCACCTCCCATTTCACTATGTGAGCATGCATTACAGCCGGTTTACAACCGTAATGCGTGATCCTATGGCAAAATGTAGGGATGCGACTGAACACCGTTGGGTCCCATCCCTACATTTTGCCATAGGATCACGCATTACGGTTGTAAATGGCTGTAATGAGGTGGTTGGGACCGCCGACTCAGTGTCGGTCAGTCATATGACTAAGTTGGTGTCAGGTGGAATCAATTTTGCCCGGCATCGAAATTAGGACCTTAGCGTCATTTCGCGTCACTTTTATGACGCACACAAGGTGTTAAAGCTTAGTAAATAGACCTCCTAATTTATTATTGCAAATTGACTGACATCTAAATATAAATATATCTTTCCATCGAAAAATATGGCACACTAAATGTATGCTGCACAATCTGTTTGTACATATTTATAAGCATTGTGCAACATCAAAGGGGCCAACTTGGCTGGGCAGCAGGATTGTTTGAATGAATGAATGAATGAATAAATGAATACACTCTTTTGCTATAAAAGGCTACCCTGAGGCATCCCAGCGCTGTGAGACCTGAGAACTGAATGAAGAACTCAAGAAACAAGAATGTCTTCAATCACTTCCTGAAGTCCAGATGGTTTGTCTCGAGCCTGATGTTATCTGGGAGAAGATTCCAGGACTTGGCTACTTGGAGGGAAAGCTGGCAGCCACCCATGCGTGCCCGCTTCACCCTAGGTAGTACCAGAAGGTTACGCTGATTAGATCTCCAAGGTCTGTGAGATTGATGTAGCTGGAACAGAGGGAGCAGGATAGTGGGGCCGGTGTTCGAGGTGGACTTGTGTGCCATGCACATGGTTTTAAATCAGATCCTTTCCTGGATCGGCAGCCAATGAAGGGACCGGAGTGCGGCCTTCGCCGAGCTACGTCTGGGTACGTTCCGAAGAAGCCGGGCAGCACAGTTCTGTATGGCTTGCAGTATTTGGATGGAACCTGCAGGGGCCCCAAGATAGACAGCGTTTGCATAATCCAACCGTGAGAGGATCAACAATTTGACCAGCAAGCGTCTGGCCTCGAAAGGGAGAAGAATCAGGACCTTCCTGAGGACCCGAAGCAGCCCACTGCAAGTCGCAGCAACCTTTTTGGTCTGAAAATGAAATCCCAAAGTGGAATCAAGCCAGACCCCCAGACTCTTAATCTGGTTCTTGGGAATAGGAGGGAAGCCCAGACAGGTTGATGACTACTGGGTTGTCATAACTCCTTCCTGAGTCCCAGCCTGAGTCTTGACTGAAACATCATGGGTAGGGCTAGATTTTGGTTTGCCTATGGACAGTTGGGGTAATTAATCATACAGCAGGCTTAGTTATACGGTTAATGAAAGGTAGAAGATGGGACCGTAATGAAAACCATGAAAAGTAGAAAGGTAGTCAGAAACCATGGGAGAAAATATGGCAAGTGATTACATGGCATTGTATATGTGATCTGGCTGTAACAGAATGGAGGAGCTGGTAAGTATGAGTGGAAACTGGGCACTGGGCACACACCTTTTCTTCGACTTATTAAGGACAATGGTAGAGAGGCTAAAACAGAAACAAAGGGGCGTGATTAACAAGGAAGGAATATCTTAACAAAGGCTCAGTCAGAGGTTTTCCACTTTTGAAAACCCTAAGAGCAAGCAACAGTAAAAACTATTGCCAAAAATCTCTGTCCTGATTTAGAAGCATTCTGATATTGCCCGTTATATAAATAACTGAGAAAACCAAAGTTGGATCAACCTTAATTGGTTCCCCGATAACTGAATTTAACAAGGACACTAGCTTAGACCAGAAGACACTTAATGCAGGAAAAGAATAAAAGATATGTAACCAGCCCCCTTCACCCTGATGCTTACCACGGAAACAACACTTGTCTAGAGCTAGGTGCATTTATTTACTGTTTTGCGGGGTAGAGCGAGAGATAAAATACATACTTTAAAAAATTTGCAGCTCTCAATTATTCATGGCCTAGAAGCGATATAGTCTCCCAGTCCCTCAGAGAAAATCACATTGAGTTGTTTACTGTATTTTATCCAACATGTTGCTAATACCATTTGGATATTCCTCTAATTTATGTATTAGCCGATACTAACCTTGACCTGAACAGTTCTTTAAATACAGTATTACTGTCCTGACTTATAATTATAAGCTTTAAGCTTTAAGAGACAATAAAATCTGGTAATCGACAAGAAAGAGTTGTGAGCCTGATTCACTACATCAAGCTGAGATTTCTAGCCAAGTCATCTGTCTACCCTGAAGGAAGAAGTGGCCTACCTCTCTGAACCCAGCTTGTTCCCAAAGAGAAACTATGACCGATGGTATTTTCAACCCCAAATAGCCTAACTCCTGGAGCGTATGGAATGCCCAGCCTGTGGAAATGTTATAACGCTGATATAGACTCAAAAGCCTAGCACTGGTATCTGCTTGGACCTTATATCTAGTTGTCTTTGCAATTTGGGAACCTAAATAAAAACTGGTAGATGCATGCCAGCATTGTGCATCATTCTATCCACAAAAAGGAGTAGATTATTCCACTACTTTCCAAAGCTCCAGAACAAAAATCTAAAAGTGCTGCTTCATAATAACCTTGAATATGAAGAACTGCCAATCCCCCCTGAAAGATGTCCAGCTAGAGGGAAGATAATCGAACCCAAGGTGCTTTAATATTCCAAATAAAATGGATTAAAAGTAATCTAAAACTGTCAAATAGCTATTCTTTACCTTAATAGGGAAGTTTGGAAAAATAAATAATAAAAGCAGAGGAACAGACATCTTAATCAGGGCTACTCTGCTTACCAAAGTCAAGGGGAGGACAGTCTTCTTTGAGCATCCCCTTTATCTTAGAAAACATTGAGAGATAATTTAGCTGGGGAGGAGGCAAGATGGCCGCGGAGGAGTCTCAGGAGTAGGTCGCTCTCACCTCTCTCTCTCCTGATGGTTTTTTCCTGGTATCGAATTGACGAGGTGAAATGTGCAGATTATGAGGAAAAGAAGCTGGTCTGAGCATACCCTGCTGCTATCCCGACAGCAGAAGATATTCAGCAGGATTGTATCGCGCTCCTTGACGGACCTCTTGAGCAGGGTATTGTGCCCGATAGCAGAGATACTGGGAGTACTGAGCGGGAGCTGGAATTTACCGAGCTACAGGATGTCGCTGCGCATCAAGCCGAAAGAAGTCAGGGACGTTACAGTAGAAGGCGAGGCTGTATTAGACGTCAGTATGCCCTCAGAGACACATACGGTGACAAGGATTCAGGCAGCTAAGATGGGCAGCAGCGGCGTCTCAGCACATGAAACGGAGCCAAACCCACAGAAAACTAAAGAAAAGGGGGAGAAAACTAAAATCAAAGAACGAGACGCTGAACTTAAAGCGGAACAGAGGGCAGAAAAGAAAGCGACTGCAGGAGCTAAATTAAAACAGTCCAAAGCGACTCCAAAATCCGCGGAGCTAAAAGGTAAAAAATGTGCCGGTATGCGTCAACCTACCATGCAGGAGGCATTCAAGACATCGGTGGTGCCACCACTCAGGACTATGGCAATGGCAGGAGTCCTGGAGGTCGATCTCGTGGCTGGTGGAGGAGCGGAGAGGCGTCCTGCGGAGGCAGCTGAGGTAGCTGTGTCATCGGCTGATACAGGCAAGGTGCGCCCGCCTGGGATAACGATAGCGGCAGGAGCAGTGGATGGTGATCTCGTGGATAATGGCGGAGCAGAAAGGCGTCCCGCAGAGGCAGTCGGGGTAGCTGAGTCATCGGGTCAGACAGGCAAAGTGTGCGCACAGGAAGCAGAGCACAGCCTACACCCTGAGGCAGAGATCACAGAACGGGCGGAGAGAACAGAGCAGACGGAGCAGACAGCAACAACAGTGGAGACAACGGAGGTCTGTATGGAGGGCAACAATCCAGGAATTTCAGGTGGGGGATCAAATGTGCCGGGGAAGCCAGGAGGGCCCACTGGAGGCTCAGAACATGCAGAGACCCTAGAGGCAAGCTGCGCTACGGATGCACTGGGCAGCACATGCACTGCAACTATTTCAGAAGAGATTCCATTAAGTCGGTTATCAGAATCCGTGATGATGGGGGAAAATGAGGTGGATGTTATTGCTCTCACTGTTGTTACTGGACAGAGACCCGAGGTAGACATCCCATCTAAGGCCAGGAACACTGAAATAGAAGGTAATCCGATTATGAACGAGCAAGCTGGCGCAGAGGAGGGGCAGCTGGTCCCGGGGAACCCAACAGAGGATTGCTTTTTCTCTGTGAATGAAACAGGTGTCTCAGAGACCTCAGAAGGGGCTGTTACCGAGAATGAGTCGGACGGTCCCACTGGGGAAATCTCCTCAGCAAGCGAAGACTCAGATTCGGAGCTATCGGGCTCAGATATAGGCTCAGAGACGGAGGAATCAGAGGAGTTAGTAGAGTCAATTAAACAGAAGCCTAAAACTCCAAAACGGAAGCAACAGCAGAGGAGCCGATGACGCTACAAACGCCATGACCCTGCCAGCCCAACGCATAAAGAGGTCACCAAAAAACTGGATTGGGATTACTCAGCCACCTCAAGCCTGTATCAAGAAGATGATATGGCACATGGGGGGCCCAGAGGTCAGCTAAGGAGCCAGCATGGAGAGACTCCTACGATAGGCCTACTTTACTCCACTTTAAAGCAGATGCAGGGAGAGGCGAGATCAGAAAGTAGGAGGACTAAGCAAGCAAATAAGAAAATTCAGAACTCCCTTACCAAAATGAATAAACTATACGCTGAGATGGCGGGCAGGGTTACGGAGGTGGAGGAACGGACCGGTAAAATGGAGGATGAGGTTTCTAGATGGCAGGAGTTTAAGGAGAGTCAAACCAAGGCCACAGAGGACATAAGATGGAAACTCGAGGACATGGAAAATAGGCAAAGGAGAAATAACATCAGACTCCTGGGGATTCCGGAGGGAGCAGAAGAGCAGGACCCGTGGGCCTATGTATTGGCACTTTTTAGGGGGACATTCCCCGAGCTGGAGAGATGGAATTGGGATGTAGAGGTGCAGAGAGCACACAGATTTCCCCTAACGCAGAAGTCATCATATCGCAGCTCACAGAAGGGCAAACCAAGAGCCATGCTGGTGTTTTTGGGGAACTTCTTGGCCAGGCAGGAAGTCATGGACAGGGCTAAGCCGCAGGACCGTTGCACGTATAATGGGGTAACATTCTTCGCACGTCCTGACTTCTGCCACGTCACTGTGGAAAGAAGATGGAGGCTACGTCAGATGATCGAACCATTTCAGAAGCAGGGATGCGAGGCTTATTTGCTATTTCCTGCGAGGCTTAAAATAATAGTGGATGGCCAGACTAGAATGTTCTTTTCGAGATTAAGGCGCAAGCCTTCTTGGACGAATACAAGGAGAAACACAGACGAGGGGGTGCTCGAATGGGTAGCCAAGCCCCCTGATGACAATGCTGACATAACATCAAATGTATCTGGATATTTCTATGGACACAAAGGGTTTTATATAGGGGAGTGCAGTAGGAGGGCTTGGTCACTCTGGTAGATAAGTTTGGGTGCAGCACTAGGCAAAAAAAAAGGGGGAAAAAAAGTTTCACCTCAATGAACTTATAAGGTCGTGTTGGAAGGGAGGGAGAGGGTTGCGACGCTCCGCTGAGCTAGGAAGCAGCCATGCATAGGTCAGATTTTACCTATTTTCCTGTAAGGGGGGAGGCCCGGGGGAGGGGTACGAAGGACAGGGGATGAGGGTAGGTTTAATCAAGGGACAAGGGCAGGGGCAAGAACACAGAGTAAAGAGATATATTGATTATTTGCTGACTGGAAAGCAGCCAAGAAGACAAGTTGAGTGGATAGAAGATACAGGCTTGATAAAGCGTTGGATAAAATGGGTACTATAAGAGCTAATACAGATACTAGGGTAGTTACACTTAACTTATGTGGCCTCAATGATCAGATTAAAAGGCAAAAAGTGGCTGTGTTGCTGAAAGAGACAAGGGTGGACTTTTTCCTCCTTCAGGAGACTCACATAGAGGGGAATAAGCTGTTTCTGCTTGAGCTACTAGGGTTTCGGGTACTAGCCTATTCTAAACAGGGAGTTAAGAGGGGGGTTGCCATTCTCACAAAGAGGTTTGATATCCAGACCAGGAAAAAACTAGAAGATCAATGGGGCAGATGGGTTTTGATACAATGTTTGATTGGGGAGGAATGGGTCACTTTAGGCTCAGTATATGGGTCTACCGAGGATGATCCGGAGGTATTTGACTTTTTGGATATAGAACTGGCAACATGGGCACCGAAAATAATTTTAGCGGGCGATTTTAATATAAACGGCGCCGATGGGCTAGGCCTGGGAAATCATGGTCATTACTCAGGTAGGAAAAAAAGAGTTTGCCGGGCAATTCAGAGGATGGCTAGCAATAATTCTTTAAGCGATATATGGGGGCAATTAAAACCGTCTGAACCTGGATATACTTACTATTCAGCACCCCATAAAATCTGTGTCAGATTAGACTATTATTTTGCATCAGGTTTCTCGCTTTCCAAAATGCACAAAGAGAGATTACCTCGTATAGTATCCGATCATAACCCTCTTGTTCTTACGGTCCTTAGAGATGGCTTTAGGAGACACGCAAGGGCTTGGTCATTTGAAAAAGAGCCCTTGGAAGATCCAGCCTATGTAGAACGTATGCATATATGGATTAGAGACTTCTGGGATATCAATAGGGGTAGCACCACAATAGAAAAATGTATGGGACGCTTTTAAAGCAGGGGTTCGCGGCGAGACATTGAGCTACAGCCTGGCAAAGCAAAAAAAAGAAAAAGAAGTATCAGAGCAGTTAAAGATAGCAGTGTTAAATGCAGAACAGGAACTGGCCAAGGTTATTAGGGACAGGCAAGACTCGGATCAGCAGGTTTTACAGGTCATGTTAGCTAAGGCGGCAGCTGAGGAAAGCATATCTCGGAAGGCAGCTAAAATATTTAAGGAAAGAAGGGAAGGATGCTACGAATATAATGAAAAGGTGGGCCATACTCTTGCAGTTAGAACAAGACAGAGAGAAGCAAGAGGGAAAATCAGTAAAATAAGAGATACAGAAGGTAATTTAGTTACCGAAGAGAAAGAGATTCTGGAGGTCTTTTGGAAATTTTACCTCAAACTGTACACAGAGGAACAGGAAAGATTACCAGAGGACATTAATGGATACCTTGAGGGAACACCAAGCAGAGTACTATCTGAGACTGACAGTGAGGCGCTGGGGGTTCCACTGGAAGAGGAGGAAATCATGGAGGCCATGCTAAGTTTGCCATCTGGCAAAGCAGCTGGGCCAGATATGATCCCTGGAGAATTTTACAAGGTTTTCTTTAAGTCTCTAAAAACGGATCTAATGAATACAATGCTCGCTGCTCAAGAAGGAGTATCAATTCCTGCCAGCTGGGATGGGGCCAACATAGTAATAATCCTTAAGAAGGGCAAGTCACCAACCGACCCTGGATCATACCATCCTATAACCTTAATCAACTTGGACGTTAACATCTTTTCAAAATCCTTGGCTACAAGACTATCGGGGGTGATAAAAGGTTTAGTCAGTAAAGATCAGCACAGGTTTATTCCAAACAGGGGCACGACTCAGCATATAAGAAAAGTAATTACTTTATTTGATGCCCAGGGGATAACACAAGAGGGGGCAGGGGGACCTATGGCAGTCCTCCTGCTAGACGCCGAGAAGGCGTTCGATCGCGTGACCTGGGAGTTCCTGTGGGCAGTACTGAGGAAAGCGGCGTGCGGGGAAAGGTTCTTGAAATCAATAAGATCAATGTACAGGGCTCCAACGGCATGTATAAGAGTAAATATGGAACGCTCAAGCTCTATTGTAATTTCGCGTGGCACTAGGCAGGGGTGTCCATGTTCACCCCTGCTGTTTGCACTGTATATTGACCCGCTATTGGCTAAGCTAGAACAAAATGAGCTGATACAACCCCTGGCAACAAAAATAGGTCCTTGCAAAGTACTAGCATACGCGGATGACGTGGCAGTTCTCACACCCGCACCCATAGAGTCTATTAGGGAAATAGAATTAGAGGCGGATCAGTTTGGAAGGGTGGCAGGGTATGCACTGAACAAAACTAAGACTCAAATTATCTGTAATGCATATGTAGAATGTACCGACTCCCGGGTGGTGACAGAGGGGGTGTATCTGGGAGTGACCATCACGGCAGATTTAGATCAATTAGTAGAAAACAACATCAGACCGATAATAAATAAGGCCAAACGAGATGTGGACAGGGTACACAACATCCACATGTCTATAGTAGGCCGAGTGAATTTGGTTAAAATGAACCTGCTCCCAAAGTTCTTATATTTATTTAGAACAATCCCTTTATATTTTAACGTTAGCTGGTTTACTCTAATAGAACAAATGTTTAATCGGTTTATCTGGTCCCACGGTAAAACCAGAAGGGCTCTTAGATTTATGTCACTACCACGGGAGCGTGGGGGTTGGGCTATGCCGGACCTTAAGTTGTATTACTGGCAGCTGCATTACAACAAATGACAAGTCTTCAGGGAGGGTCTGAAATGGAAGCAGTACACCATACCGGATCCACCGAGATTTATGGATTGGTTTTAGGAGATGAGGTTGAGAATGTGTTACTGAAGCAAACGGAGCCGCGCTTTTTTAAAGATACTAAATCTAAGACAGTGGATGCAGCATATAAGATCTGGCAGGCTTTTAATAAGAGCTTTGGTATGGGCAGATTTAATGCCACACTAGATTGGCCAATAATTTTACACTACCACAGGATATATTCAGAGACTCAACTTTTGGGGAGTGGGTAAGACTTGGGATTAGGAACGTGGGGGATCTTATAGGCCCCGAGGGTATTTACCAATTTTCAGTATTGCAAGGGAAGTTCGGAATGAACTCAAGAAGCTTTTTCAAATATCTACAAGTAAGAAGCTTTCTTGCAGGCAAGACAGGGGGGGAGAGAGGTTTAGAATACAATATAATATTGCAGGTCATCAAGGAGGGGCAAGGATGCACGATTGGAAGATTGTATGCAGAGCTGATTAACAATAGAGATGATGATTTGGAGAAGGTAGAACTGAAGTGGATCAATAAAATGGGGATAGAGCGGGGGGTGTTTGGGAAATCACTAAAGTATGGTTATGAAATTCTCTGCTCCTCAGCCTTGCAAGCACAGCACTATAAAACTCTGTATATGCTGTATTATACACCTGCTAAAATAGCTCAATGGGGGGAACACAGGGAATAACATGTCCCAGGTGTCACAGTAATGAGGGCGATATAATGCAGTTTGTTGCTTGCCCAATCTTACGGCCACTGCTAGAATCTATGGAGGTATTCATGGATAGAACACTTAAAATGCAAATTAAGCTAACCCCAGAACTGGTCATGCTAGGGGTCACAAGTGATGTCTCTTGCCGTAATCATGAATATTTTATATTCGTAGCAATGGCAGTTTTCCGCCTGTGTAATGCGACAGCCTGGAAAGATAAAACACCACCTTTGTTGCAGCAGTGGGTAGCCAGGCTATTGCATAGCTGCAACTTAGAGAACTCAATTTATGCCAGGCTGGGAAAAAAGGGAGAGCAAAGGGGCAGCAAATCTGGGCCCCAATTAACAAATGGAGGGAAGGGGTGGGTTAAGATTATCAGTCATGATTGTGTTCGTGGAATGTACAGATTATATCCTTACATGAACTTTGTTTCAACTTGATTCCTGCTTCTCTCCCACCCTTTTCTCTCCTTTTTATCTTCTTTATTTTCTTTTTCTCTTTTTTTTCTCATTTCTACTTTCACTATACTTGTCTTCCATATTACTTACTGATTATTAATAACTGTGAATTGTGCAAACAAAGTTTGTTATGTAAAATTTATGGATTGTCTATATGGTTTGCCCCAGGCCCGAACTCAAAGGAAAACTGTCCTTCCGGGGAGGTGGGAGGGGGGGGGGGGGGGGTTAAAATGTATGAACATTTTCAATAAAAATAAAAATAAATAAAAAAAAGAGAGATAATTTAGCTGGAAGAGGTTTGGATTATCCTGAGTAACATATACCTCCAAATTCCGAATAGGTGTATGTTGTCTTGCCTGAATGCAGAGGTGCTGGAAGAACCTCAGGGCTAGAGCTGCAAAGCAGGACTTCTGTTTTTCTTGGGTTAATCTTATAGCCCCGAATATTCTTAAACTGATCAAGTTCATCTATTATCTACTGAATATTTCCCCTTTCTGGTTTTAAGTACAAGATAAGATCATCTGTAAAGTGTTTTAACTTGGTCATACCTGAGAGAGGTGCCTCTATAGCTTGAGAAGCCTGCATCCAAATTGCTAAAGGTTCAATAGAAAATGTAAATAATATAGGCGAAAGTGGACATCCCCTGGTGCGTCCCCTCTTTATTGTGACCATGCGAGCTAGATGAGAATTAGCAAGAATTTGAGCGCTGGCTACATGATTGATTTTTTATAACATTTTGACAAGCCTAAAGGGAACTCAAACCATTGCAGGCCTAAAAACAACACCTCCCAGTTAACCTGATCAAACGCCTTCTCCGCGTCAACCATGATAACCGCATCCTTTGTCTGGTAAACTGAGAAAAAATCAATCGCCTGGAGCAAGACGCTCGTATTGGCAGCCATCAGCCGCCCAGTTACGAAACCTGTATTGTCCCTAGTGATTACCCCCTGGCCCAGTGAACTAATACGAATGGCCCAGATCTTCATGAAAAGTCGTGGTCTGCGTTTAGGAGGATAATGGGTCTATAGTAGCTGACATCCTCATGATTTTTACTTTTTTTCAATAAGCTGACTATTGTTGATTCCCTGAACTGAGATGATAATTCACCCCCTTCCTTCACATTGTTAAACAGCTCGGTCAGAAAAGGGGTTATTTGCCGGCAAACATTTTGTAAAATTTGGCTTGCATCAGCTTCCCTCAGTTTTGCTGCAAGGCATTGAGTCTAAGACATCATTTAATTCCTTAACTGTAATATTTGACATGAGTTGATGAGCATGGATGTCTTCTATAGTTGGCATTTGAAGCTAGTTTCGAAGATGGACTTATAGTGTTGAAAAAAACCTGGATACTATATCCTTGTCTGCAACCAGATCGCCCATAACTGGGTTCTTCAGTTTTCTTACATACGCATACTCTTCCTTTACACTGGTACACCAAGCCAAGTGCCCCTCGATCTGCTCACTCTCATCGCACTGTTTCTATGGATAAGCCCTAGAGCTAGTGATTTCTTTTATGGAAAACTTTGGTTAGTTATCTTTAAGATGAGTCTCCTACAAAAAGAGAACATCTTGGGAAAAAGGCACAAACCATCTTTCTAGTGCCTCATGCTTCTGTTTATTAACCATCCTGTTAACACTACAGACTAGAATTCTCGTTTTGTATCCCATTTTCACCCATTGTTATGATTGCCAAATACTGTAACCATGCATAGAGAAATATCTGCTCACTTTTTGGATAACCGTGGATTCTGACCGCTTCTACTTGATCAACTCGGAATATACATAGAGAAAATCCACTCATATTTTGATCTGTATGCCTGACCGTACCCAGAGTGCCCCACTTGTGGCCCACCAATGACCGCAAAAAGAACCAAAAAAGAAGATTGCAGACAGTGTGAACCATCCCTCAGGGAGGGGAACAGCCCAAAGTGCCCCACCCAGTGAATACCTATCTAAGATTGGTGCCTTGACATCGCACCATTGTGCCCTCTCCCTCCCCTAACCCCATCAACAATGTTCAAAAAAGCATTTAAAAAATAGCCATTATAAAGTGCCAGAACCACAATATCAAACCCCAATAATAGTGAAACCAATTCTTCACTATTGTGAGATTATACAAAAAACCCCACCGATAATTAGATTTAAACATCTGTTACTTAAAGCTCCTGAGCCTTGGATACTTTAGAAAACAGATTGAATTGCCCTTTCAGAAGAACCTGCAATTTAGATTGCTGCATAATACGGGTAAGTACCCCTTGCGCTTTATAAAGTGGAGCATTCTAACAAAATCCTTTTGGTGTCTGGCTGCAGCACCAGACAAATCAGAGAAAAATCTACACAGAGGCACTTCCAGTGTAGAAAACTGTCTCTGCTGTATTGCCTTAAATAGCACCTGCTCTTTTACTCGATAATCTCCAAAATCAACAAGAATTGTACATTGTCATTTTGAGGTAGTGAAGAGTTGTGCTGAGAGTTGAGCTCTTGTTAAAGTTAAGTCCTTAGAGAAACCCAGCAAGACAAGAGATTGAATAAATGAATCGATCTATGGTAGCATTGTTGACCCTCACAACCCTCTGGAACTCCCACAATACAAAGATTAGAGCAGCATGAGTGATTTTCCAGTTCTTCAATCTTGTTCTCCAACAGAGACTTCTGCTTGTGAAACTAGCTGATATACTTCTGGGTCATCTAGAGCTAGTCTTCTAACTCCAAGATCCTGGATTCGGCCTCCTTCAGCTTCTCTGGAAGCTGTGCTATAAAATTCTTGATTTTGTTGAGTCTGGTGCAAAAGGCAGCAGTTTCCAATGATTGAGAAGCCGTCAAATCCCTGATCTCTTTGAGGATCAGATTTAACATGTTTTTTAATTTCGATTTTGAGAGTAGGTGTTTCATTCACTTGCTGGAGAATCTCTTGCTGAATTCCAGCCTGATTGCTATCCTGTGCCACAAAACATTCTTCTTCTGGACCATTCATCTTTGAAGGGCTCAATGCAGCTACCAGAGGATCAGGTGGAAAGGCCTGTTGTGCCTTCTGTTTTCCAGCTAAAGCTGGAGCAGACAGCACCTGGAGAGTAGGTGAAACCAATACCTGAGAGGCTTCCAAGTAACCGGCAGTTGTCTCTGTTTTGAAACAAGGAATATTCCTTTATAATAGACTGCTTGAGACCTGATTTCTTATGTGCAAACATCTTGCTCGTTTCTCCCCCACTCGCCTGGTTAGGGAAGAACACCACCAGCAGATTATTGTGACCCACCTGAAAAAGAGAAGCGGGTGCCTCTGAATCAGATTGTTTGGCAGCCTCTGGGGAAGTCAAGCTATCCTTGTTGGTTCCTGAGCCTGGGATTATATTTCTTCCCATGATTCATTCCTTTTGCAAGAGGGAAGTGCAATTTGCCCTTGCCCCTGCCTCACCTCCACATTTTTTAGCAGTTAGTGCAAAAACGGACACCTCGGGATTAGTGGAGACACCTGGTGCCTTCCAGTATTTCTGCATAGTTATCGCTGAAAATAAGTGAACCCACCCAGTGACCCCGACTGAGTGGCAATCCCAGTGCTTATCAAAATTCAAAGTAGCACAGAGAGCATTTACTGTCCTAGCTGGAAACCCGGGAGGTCCCACACTACCTCTGGTCTTTAAAAAATCACTCTTGTCACAGCCCAGCTGCTGGTGGAGGCCAATCCCAGGTGCTCTGCAGCACAACCATTTGTTGTAAGTACCCCCTCTCGAGTTCTTCAATGCTACCGCTGAACTAGGGTAGCAGGGCAGCAGTAATACATACAAGGTCCTAGTCTTTCCTTTCTGTTGTCAGCCTTTCTTTTCTTTTTTTATTCTCTTGTACCGCCACAATGCTGTACATCAGGTTTAAAACTGCAGCTCCCCCTGCGGTGCAGGAACCCAAGCCGGAGATCCGGAGGCAATCTCCTCTCTTACCAGGCGGTGCAGAAGACCACAGCATGACTCATGAAAGTATAAGCCACACTGCAAGGTCTTTCTCTTCTTTTCTCTTCTTTCCGCCTACTTTCACTCTCCTGGGATTCGGGCGCACTGCTGTGGCTCCAACTCTCCGGTGAGACTGGAAACCAGATCCCGCAGGTAGACAAGGTAAGGGGAGGGGTTTGTGGTGCTCAGCTGTAGAGCATGTGAGGTCTGCCCGTGGCTGATAAAGCTGTTCAAGCCTCCAATTTACTACTTTTCACAAAAAAAATGATAGTGTGGGTTGTTTATTCATAAATATTGCTTTACAATGAATATATATAAATAAAATGACATCTTTTAATTCATGTATAATTTAATACACATTGAGGGCCAGATGTAGGTGGCCATTTACCGCCCGGTAATGGGTTTTTGGGATGTAGGGGGGCAATTTTACCGATTCGGTAAATTTACAGATTCGGTAAATTTACCGAATCGGTAAAATACCGAATCAGTATTTTTACCGATTTGGTAACTCCTAGATGTAGGTGGGACTCTTCTGAGTCCCAAAGGCCTTTCAGATTCGATATTTTACCACCCAATCCAATTGGGTGGTAAAATATGCCATGCCATGTGACAGACAGACATGCCCTTAGGGTATGTCTGTGTGACACATGGCACACATGTCTGTATTTGGGGTGCTAGAGGATGTCAAAGTGACACCCCCTGCACCCTTGCTGGAATCGGTATTTACCGAATCGGTATACCGATTCGGTAATGCCCATTGATTCCTATGGGCTTTATTGCCCATAGGAATCAATGGGCATTACCGAATCGGTATTTACAGAATCGGTAAATACCGAATCTTAACAATTCGGTATTATACCGATTCTGTAATACCTGCATCCCTCCCCCTCTATTTTACCACTTCTTAAATACCGAATTGGTAAAATTCGGTATTTAAGAAGTTGTAAAATATATTTACCTACATCTAGGCCATAATTTGATGGTTTAATGGACTGTGACTTTTTAGTTTATTGGATTTAGGTTATTACTAAAATGTGTTAATTAATTTACATTTATTTTTGATAAAATAACATATTTTTACCATTTTTGTAACAAATAATATACTTTAATAACTTTCCATACACATTCCCATAGGAAGATCTCTGCCACAGTAAAAGAGATCTGCTCCAACAGGTGCAAGTTGTTAGTAGCAACTTTACACTTGTAAATGCTGCAGCAGGAGTCTCCAGCCCCTGGTTTGAAGTAGTAGAGACTCACAATACTACTCGAGTCAAGTCAAAGACAAAATTATCTTGATTCAGTTAATAAAACAATAAAATAATACACAACATAACCATTAAAACACAATTACATACAAGCGCTCAGCATATAGACATTCCTTGTTACGATTAGACTAGAAGGTGATGTGCATAAAAAAGAAGAAGACAAATACAACATGAAAGCGCATCAAGGGCTAAAATAGTTCAGAGAAATACAGCAGAGTTGTAGAAATTACATTGCCACTGTAACCCTCAGCATTTATAGCAATAGAGATAAACTGTAGGCATTTATGAAAGTATATTCAATTTGCAATAGCTTCAGATAAGGTTACATGAATATTTTGTCAAAAATGTATTAACCTTCAGAACAATTAGGGCCCCATTAGAATGGCGGGCAGACTTTGCCCGCCCGCCATCCTCGTGGTAATAGGAACCGCCCACCTTAAGGGTGGGGGTCCCGTCGCCAGCATTAGGATGCGCCCGCCACAGTGGCGGGCACATCCCACATTCCTATAATTGTTGCAGGCGGTGCACTCAGAACCGCTCGCCACAATGGCAGGAAAGCATGCTGTGCAGCAGGCACCACGCGGTGCCTGCCATGCTGTGCATGGAACTGCTGGGGGGTACCATAGGTACCCCTCACCCCCCCGGAGTCCCGCTAAAGGCCCCCTCAGGGATTCTCTGCATGCCTTTCCGTGGCGGCATTGCCGCCACGGAAAGGCATCCACAATTACCCATCCTAATATGGCCGGCGGTGTCTGATAGACACCAACATCATATTATTCCTTTTCCGCCCTGGCCGCAAGGCGACCGGGGCGGCAAAGCGGCGGACGGTCTTTCAGTCCGCCGAGGTCCCCCCCGCCATACTAATATGGCGGGGGGAAACAAGTGTGGATTTTGGGCGGATTGCCCCCGCCAGAATGGCGGTGGCTACCGCCAGCCTGGCGGGGGCAATCCGCCCGACATCGTAATGGGCCCCTTGGTCTATAAAATCACATTGGGGCAAAAAGCAAATGCTAGGTTAAAAACAGCATAAAAATAAGCTACCTCATTAAAAAATGCTACTTCCCTACCATATTCCTCAGTCTTCTGGCAGCCAAAATAAATGTATGGACCATTATGCTAATAGAGTAATTCTGGCCTACACCTTCAAATATTCAGTAGCCTGAACAATGGAAGTGTGAATTGTTTTCTTTGCGCATCCTGCAATTTACAAAAAAGGAAAAAATGTAACATAGATTGAATAGAGCAGGAGTCACAAAGGCATAATTCAAGATCGAGTCACAATATACGTCGCTTGGATACGAAACCTGAATGTGGTCCATCTTAAACCTAAATCTACGTAAATAAATTCTCTGCAAATAGTGGGGTAAGAAATAATGATACGGCTCCATACCATCCATGATTATTAGCAGCCACCCTTTTCTTTTTTTTAACTCTTGAGGTTCCCTATGCAGACTCCAGAAGGAAAGGAATTCTGTCTTAAGTTGCCTTTCAGATAGGGTGGTGACCTCCCATTGGTTGAGGAAACACTCTGGTATCCCTTACAAGGTAAATTGTTCTTTAACGTTCCTCAGCCATGGAATCTTGGAAACATAATCATGTCACAAACAGTTGGTGACTACATCATGATTAAAAAGAGTTTCTTGTTTGAACCAAATAGACTGCTACAACATAAGTGGAGCTGATTTAATACTGTCCTCCACCTACTGCACGCCCAGCTCCATGTGGCCATGATTAGTGGGCACACTATTGGAGATTGCAAGAGCATTCTCAAAAACACATTATTGCAGACTTGTAAGTGTGACGTGTCACAATATGCCCAAATGCCTGCACCATACAACATGACAGAGCAGCAAAGTCCTTTATAGATGTTAACCATCACATCCAGGAGTTTGGAGCCTAACTTCCCAGCAAACCTAAAATGTTTATCACTTGGTTGTTCTAACTGGGATATCCTAACCTTCATTAGGTGCACCCAAGTGCCTTTGCAATCAAACAGAAAGTCCAAGTATGTGAATGTTGGAACTATTGAAAGTTTGATACTGTTAATGAATTGGGATCTCAAATTAGAAAAGGATCATCCTCTGACCATGGTATGTGACTTGGTTATGTTCATCATTAAGCCCAAATTACTCATAAATAGGACACCTCTATCCAACAGCTTTTATAGACTCACACCAGTTATTGAGAGCAGGATGCAATCATCTAGGAGATTTCTTCATTCCAACCCTTGATTTATCTATCTCAAGAGGTAAAAAATGATCTAGATCATTAATATATGAAAACAAAGGGGCCAGCATACACCCTTTTCTCACACCACGTTTATTATGGATGGATATAGTACATTCACAATTAGTCACATCTTCTTCCAGCTGTGCCAAAAAGTGCATCAAAGGGGCCTCCACTACCATTTGCAAAATTTTAGCCACAAGCTTCCTTCTACTCACACAGTCAAACGCCACGGTGAGGTCCATGACTGCTAGGTCCATGCAGCCTTTGCCTGCGTATATTGGCTGAGGATTAAGTGAAGATTCACACATTGTTCGGCTTTTCCAAGGCCCTTCCTAAACCTAATCTGAACAGTAGAAAAGGTAACATGTTCTGCAACTCCATCCTCCATCTGACTGAACAGAATCTTCCACAAAAGTTTGGCTGTGAGTCAATTAGGGAGATAGGTCGGTAGAACAGAGGATCAGCTCTGTCTCCATTCTTATAACTGGGTTCGATAATAGAAATAGACCATGACTAGGGAGGCCCCAAGCAACTGTGCTCCTCAATACATTAACATCATGAGGTGCCCATAAATCAATATTATTGATAAAGAAGATCAATAGGGACACCATCAGGGCCTGAGGGCTTATTACTTGCATTCTGTTTTATTGCCGACCAGACCTCTTCTAAAGTAATAGGTAACAGAACCAAGTCACACCCTAGACAGTCAGCTACAAGGGTCTAAGAATGATCATCTGTTTCAAGACTTGTAAGACTAAACATAAATGTATAGTCTGAGATGCAATTACTGTGTAGCAAAAAGTGGAGAGTTTGCCTTCAGTGTAGTAGTATATGTACACATGAGTACATATGCACATGTATTACATTTGTGAATCAGGCCTAATGTGCCTACATTACTTCCTCAGGAGATGACTAGACTATGCTTGACAGGGTCAAGGATTGTTATTCCAACTATTACACTTACCTGCAATTGAGAAACTCAGCTCCCCATTGACACTTCATCACACTGACATTGCACGGAAGGATAACATAATGAACTACTGGCTCTCTGAATATTAGAGCATAACAGGGGCTATGTGTCCTGCTCAGTGTATGGGGTTTATGCACATGCTTGTGTGTAACTTGGTTAAAGGTCACACAATGTATCTCCAGTTTTACATCCATCATTAGCACTAGACTGTTGGAGCATATCTATTGTTTCTTCGACTAGTCCTAGAGATATTACCTCCCGCAAATTGTCAACTTACACACTTTGGGTCAGATGTACGACATGATTTTGCAAGCGCAAATGGGTTTGTGAACCCGTTTGGGCATGCAAAATCACTGTTTGCCATGTACAAGTCCTAAATAGCGAGTCACAATTTATTTGCGCCTCACTATTTAGGAATTGTGAGTCGCAAATAGGAAGGGGCGTTCCCTTTCTAATTGCGTATGCTATGTGTGAATGTTTTGTGACCGCAATTGCTGTTGCAGAACATTCGCAAATTTCAGTCGCAATTTGGAAGGGGTCCCAAGGGGACCCCTTCCACTTTGTGACTGTCTCAAAAAATATTTTTTAAGGGCAGGCAGTGGTCCCAGGGACCACTGCCTGCCCTTAAAAAAGCTAAACAGAAACGTTTCATTTCCTTTTTTTTTTTTTAAATGCATCCCACTTTTTTTAAGGAAATCGGTCAGCATTTAAAATAAAAAAGCTGCTTTAATAAAAAGCAGTTCCAGACATGGTAGTATGCTGAGCCCAGCAGGCCACCATCCCTGGTAGTGCTGGCACTCCCAATGGGCTTGCAAATTGCGAGAGGCTCATTGATATTAATGAGCCTCGCAATTTGCGACCCCATTGGGAATCCCAAAACAGTGTAATAACACTGTTGTATATTTCTCACAAGCCATGTTTGCGCTATTTAAAATCTTATAAGTAAACATGTTCAAAAAGGTAGTAACTCATATGACAGTCAGCCCCTGCATACACACCCCTTTTCAGGTACCATCCCGTGGTAGTTTACCAGGAAATTATTTTTATTGTTTTGCATATTTCTGGCTACTACCTCTAATAACATGTTGTATATTTCATTTAGCGTCTCGCAATTTGCGACTTGCAATAAGTTGCAAATTGTGAGGCGCTAAATGAATGGGCAGTACATCTGCCCCTTGGTACCTCTCTTGATTTTGTTGTTGTTTGCTTCCCTGTTTTTGTCTTTCCAAACATTTGTAAAGTGCTCTGATACCCTCACAAGCCATGTTTGCGCTATTTAAAATCTTATAAGTAAACATGTTCAAAAAGATAGTAACTCATATGACAGTCAGCCCCTGCATACACACCCCTTTTCAGGTACCATCCCGTGGTAGTTTACCAGGAAATTATTTTTATTGTTTTGCATATTTCTGGCTACTACCTCTAATAACATGTTGTATATTTCATTTAGCGTCTCGCAATTTGCGACTTGCAATAAGTTGCAAATTGTGAGGCGCTAAATGAATGGGCAGTACATCTGCCCCTTGGTACCTCTCTTGATTTTGTTGTTTGCTTCCCTGTTTTTGTCTTTCCAAACATTTGTAAAGTGCTCTGATACCCTCACAAGCCATGTTTGCGCTATTTAAAATCTTATAAGTAAACATGTTCAAAAAGGTAGTAACTCATATGACAGTCAGCCCCTGCATACACACCCCTTTTCAGGTACCATCCCGTGGTAGTTTACCAGGGAATTATTTTTATTGTTTTGCATATTTCTGGCTACTACCTCTAATAACATGTTGTATATTTCATTTAGCGTCTCGCAATTTGCGACTTGCAATAAGTTGCAAATTGTGAGGCGCTAAATGAATGGGCAGTACATCTGCCCCTTGGTACCTCTCTTGATTTTGTTGTTGTTTGCTTCCCTGTTTTTGTCTTTCCAAACATTTGTAAAGTGCTCTGATACCCTCACAAGCCATGTTTGCGCTATTTAAAATCTTATAAGTAAACATGTTCAAAAAGGTAGTAACTCATATGACAGTCAGCCCCTGCATACACACCCCTTTTCAGGTACCATCCCGTGGTAGTTTACCAGGGAATTATTTTTATTGTTTTGTATATTTCTGGCTACTACCTCTAATAACATGTTGTATATTTCATTTAGCGTCTCGCAATTTGCGACTTGCAATAAGTTGCAAATTGTGAGGCGCTAAATGAAAGGGCAGTACATCTGCCCCTTGGTACCTCTCTTGATTTTGTTGTTGTTTGCTTCCCTGTTTTTGTCTTTCCAAACATTTGTAAAGTGCTCTGATACCCTCACAAGCCATGTTTGCGCTATATAAAATCTTATAAGTAAACATGTTCAAAAAGATAGTAACTCATATGACAGTCAGCCCCTGCATACACACCCCTTTTCAGGTGCCATCCCGTGGTAGTTTACCAGGGAATTATTTTTATTGTTTTGCATGTTTCTGGCTACTACCTCTAATAACATACAGACGGATCTCACTAGTTTGTCTGCACTCCACTGTAGAGCTGAAAGTAGACGAAACCTTCAGTTGGGACCAAACAATCTAGATGTTTGGTACCTGAAATTTAACTGTGTCATTCACACTGATTGGACACAGGCTTACCTTCAATCCTATGAGCTCTGGATAAATCCCAGCCCTCTGGAAAAGTATTGTGTAAAACTCAGGACCTCGTAAAGACTGCTCCAGGACATCTAAATCTATGTGCTGCTCACCAACAGAATTCTGCCACTATTTCCAAGGCAAGGTGCTTGACTGTAGGATCCACAGAGCATTTCATTCATTTCAAAAAATCTTTATTTCGATCACAGATCATAAAAGATGCATAACATTTATACAGAATTTAAAAAACAGATTAGACACAATGTGATCCAATAATTAAAACATGTTTAAAAAGGGTGCTGGAAAGTCAGTCCATAACTTTCGAGGAGTCTTTTATGCAAGTCTTTTGACGAATCGGCTTCGAGTGTACCACATGGAGGTTAAAAATTTCGAGAGGGCAAAGACTACAGTGGAAGAGAGGTCTGTCTTTAAGTCTTTAAGACTCTGTAAGCAGGTTGAAAGGATCTAAAACCCAAGTTCCTGAGTAGAGGGACTAACCAGTATTTCCTGATCCTCTCATAGCCCTTGCAGAAGAAAACAACGTGCACATCATCCTCCTTCGGATGAGCACACACTGGGCAAGTTTCTATGAAGGAGCGGCATGACCAGGATGCTGTAAATGATGCTAGAGGGAGGATTCCGTATCTCCATTGTAAAAATAATTTCCTCGTTAATACAGGAGACATAGCGTCTAGAGTACTTTCGAGACAGTAGGAGTCTTTTGCTTTTAGGAACAAATGGGTCAAAGAGCATTTCAAGTCTTTTGCTCCATGCTTTGTGAAGATCAGTAAACAACTGTGAGTTGACGAGTGAGTAAATGAACTAGCTTAGCACTTTAAGACAAAAGAGCAGAATCAAGCTGGGATTGGCCTGCTTGGGAAGCTGAGGCAAGGAAGAAACAGCCCAGGCAGCTAAAAGGACCCACCGCTTGACAGACTATGACTTAAGATCTGGAGAAATAGTTTCCAGTGACGAAAGGGCATAGAAATGAAAGGGAGTCCAGTTGGAATGGAAACACACATGGCCATTCAAGGAATGCCGCTTTGCCGACAAGGGGACGAGTCATTATTACATCTATTTTGCATCTGCCCTGCACTATTAGAAACTTGAAAAACTGGCCATTGAGAGAGGCCTTAAGGAAGGAATAAGTAAGAACATGTAGAGCAGCAGTCATAAAGTGTCTTGGAGGGTCGTTGATTCAACTGTCTTGCAGAGCCAAACATTTCTGGAAAATCGCGGCAAAAGAACTGGACAAAAAAGTAATTAAATTAAAGTTGCTTACCAATCTGTATACACATTTTCCAATTGAACTGATATACTAACTGTGTAACTATGTTCTGAAACAATGTGCTTCCTCATGTAAAGTGCTCTGATACCGGTCTAGCCTGCACTATATAAAACTTTTCAAATAAATAAATAAGAAATACTTTCCAATACTTTTATCTTTTTTAACCGTTGTTTATCACTGGTGGTCATGTCCTAGTTGCCGTTTTATAAATGTATACTTAAAGTATTATGTTCCACTGTGGTTCTTCCACCCTTTTATGATTCTTAACGAAATCAAATAAAAGTATATTTGACTTGAAGAGAGTCCAGTTTAATTTAATTCTGTCTGGCAAGATGTTTCCACTGCATCATTCTCTGGACTGAACAGCATACACTTTGTACCTGATTCTGGTAGTGAGGGCTGAGTTTGTGAAATAGTGTGCTCAGAATGTGGGTTGAAGAGACTTTACCCTCCTTGGGAACACTGAGCAGTCCCTTTGTGGTGACTGAAGCCTTATTGAATGTTGTGAATATTCGTATACAATCCAATGCTATCAGCCTAAAGAGAGCATGAACCTACAGTGGGATGGGTGGGTGGGAGCGGGGGTAAGTCAACAGATAATGGAATAGGTATAATTGAAATAAATAAATAACACCTATTCTGTCGTCTATCGGCTCCCCCGTCACACCATGGCCTACCCCACCACCCCACTGCATTTACCTGTGCCGCCGGCCGCTGCTTACTGTGTTTGCACGGTCTCTGCTGCACTACATATTGGTTAGTCTTGCGCAACCTCAGTTTGGTGCACTTGAGATATTTGTGGTTAAATGTTTTAGTGTCATCATGATATTAATGGTCTGCCTAGTCCTGTGGATTCCTGCAGCAACAGAAAAACTTGACTCTGAAAGTAATGAACAAAAAAGAAAGCCTGGAGTGCTTATAGCTGTCAATTGCCTTCTGGCAACTTTCTTGACAACCTGAAAAGACTCTAGGTTAGGTTGACACCAAACTGGGCACTTGGAATGCAATACAAAGCCCTCCACCTACTACCAGGAACCTGGTGGCACTGATCAGACTAAAAACTAGCATTGTCAATGGATATGCGGGTTCAGTGCCACCACACTCACTGTTTCTGTGTTAAATTTGGTACATTATTGTGTGGGTTTATGGCTGATTTCCACCAATTTGGAATAACCTAAAGAAGGTGCCTTGGCATGACTCAGATATTCTGTTTAGGAATTTGGTCCAGACAAACAGACACAGACATGCAGTGAATATGCACTGACTAGAGAGTGGAAAGTGAAACTCTCATATTTCTATCGACATAACAACCCTTTGGAAATCTGGTTAAATCCAAAGTGTTCGAGTGATCACATGCTTTTCCCTTTGACCGAAGGACTATCTGATAGGAGTTAGCTAGATTTAAGTGTTAGAAGCAATTGTGGACTAAAATCAGACAATGAATTTCATAAATGCAAAGGTTGTGGGGTTTTATACATTTGTGATCCTTTTTGTTCCCTTGCCTTTTAAAAAATAAAAAAGCCATGAATATTTTTTGAAGAAATGTAACTGAATATAGATGGGACTTTATTTTAATTGATATCCATGTCATGCTGTCAAACCAACAGAATCTACTAGAGTGAGTATTGACTTCTTCAGACCCTGGTGCACTAAACAGCGCACGTGCACTGAGCATTTGGGGAATATGTGTTATGGCGTCTGGGTGAGGTCAGGTAGAGGAACAGAGCTTTGAGGAATAGTGAAGGAAAGGGGAAGCTAAATTCTGGCAGGTAGAAGCACTATATTCCCTTTCCCCACCAGAAAAAAAAATGGGAGATTAGTTTAGCTGCCTCTTCGGTCAAAAAGCCATGCAATTTTTCTGGACACTGGGCAGCATTATCGCCTGGTATTATTGTGTCTAGTAGTTCAACACCCGGAAAAACACATGCGAGAAACCTGGCCCACTCAGAATCAGGCGTAAAGAAATTCCTTGCTGTAATTCCATTCCGCTTGACTCACAGGCAACCCAGAATGGTCTCTTGCTGTAGCTAGAATCTCTCAGTTAGGTCTACCGTAGCACAATGCACCCTCTTACTATTGTGTGTTTAACGTACATGCTTCCATGCATTCAATCATTGGGCGTTTTTGGGTTAAATGAATGCTAAACATCTGAAATTGGGATTTTAATAATATATAAGCTTATTTGCATATGTAATGTCTCAAAAAGGGAGGGGGTGTGGCCTCACAGTTAGAGCTGCTGGCTTTGGAACTGGGGAATCTGTTTGCAATCCTGACCTCGTCTCAACGACCAGCGATTCTGGACAAGTCACTGAGGGGCATATTAGCAAGAACCTTGTTAAAATTATCGCCGATAATGGGCTTGCTAATATGCGTTATAGAATTCCAATAGAAGCTCAGGTTAGATGTCCTGCACATCTAACCTGGGCTTCTACTGGAATTCTATAACGCATATTAGCAAGCCCGTTATCGCCGTTTTAGCCGCAGTTTCCTGCCGCTAAAACGGCGATAATTTTAACGAGGTTCTTGCTAATATCCCCCTTTATCTCCCCATGCCTGAACATATTACATTACATGAAATTGCAAAAAAATAAATGGAAAGGTTGTAATTTCTTTTCGACATTCTTGTATGCTGCCCAACCATGTAATATTGATACATGAAAATGTATTTGACTAAGTGTAGCTTGGATCTTATTAAACTGGTAGATCAAGATGGACTTTAAAATAGACTCATACTGATACTTAGGCTATGCCAAACAGACTGAGATTTGCCTCCGAACATGTGAAGTTTGTATTTTAATCCAGCATGTGGCACAAACAGCCAATAGTCTTTTATTTGCTCATAACAAAATGAATAGATGCATGCAAAAAGCTGTAACAAAACATATAATATTAATTTAATATCGTCTCTCTTAAAAACAGAAACTGTAAGAAAAAAATCTAACTTCTTGTGTAAAGCATAAAAAAAATCGAAATACATTTAAACATTCTTTATCATGTATGCCACTGGTGAAAATTGCAAAATGTTCAATGTAATGCCACAATAGCTTGTGTCACAATATTGTACGTTCTCAGTGACATATAAATATCTTGATGCAATTCTTTAGTCGGAGTGCTGTGTGGCTACACTGACTTAACCGCATATATTGCTGTATCGGTAAAGGGGGATAGAGTCAATCATAGTTTTTCAAACTGATACTTGATTAACCAAATTGACTAAAGGTAATTTAAGAGGCCTCTCCGTAGTGCTTATGTAAAAGAAAAAATAAGATCAGGGGCCTGTTTTATATCTGACTTGACAGTGCAGCTGCCCTTTGGCCTACTGTTAGGAGTGCTTTGACACACATATATATGTTCTGTTGTGTAAGTGTTTTTTACGATACACTAACAGAAAGTGACATTGAATTCATGAATTGGTGTTATGCCTATCGATTGTGTTATGCTTTTAATCCTGTTTCTATGGGTGATAGAACTTTCTGTGCACTATTTATTGTTACACCTACTTTGGGCGCGTCATGTGACCAAGCTCCGCCTACGGAGCGAAACGCGTCGAGGAGAGCACTTGCTCTGCACTTTTGCATTACATTTCCACTGCCTTTATCTGATGGTGTGTTGGTGTTTTACTTTTGAGCCTAATCCATTCGACTGAGAAGAGGTCTGCGCCTGCTGGGTTGCCGCTCCGAAAGCGGTCAGGAGTGCTGTTTGATTCCTATCACCGGACTTTGGCTGTTTCCAGTTTCGCAAGACCTGCCCACTGTTCAATGAGGCTTGGCGTCTTTTCCAGCCAGCTACCTTTCGGAGTATTGCAATTTAAACTCGGATGAGTTTTCGTGCTGGGCCCCCCGCTTTCCAGAGACTGTCTGCAATGAAAACGGCAGTGGGTTGTCATTCGGCGTGGTGTTCGGGGAGTCAGCGAGGTCGGCCGACCTTTGCGAGCCTGGAACGCCGATTCCGGTAAGACACCGTTTGCTAATGCGTTTGCAGTATTGTGATTGAAAGCGGGTCTCCTGTGGGAAAATTCTCATATCGCATGATAAAAATAATATATTTCACCATCATATAGCAGTGAAGTGGCAATATCATTCAAAAGCCAATACTTACTGTGTAGCCATGATATCCAGCGACGCGCTGAAAAGTAGAGAAACGGCGGTTGAAGCGCTGTATGAAAATCTTCCGGCGCTTAACGATGCTCCGCCTGCAACCAATCAAGGTGCTTCCACCAACAGCAATGTGAAAGACTTGTTGAGGACTTTGGAGAAGTTACTTCGCAATGAGTTGTCCAAATGGTGGGAAAAAAAGTCCCTGGAGAAATACTGTGACGCCAATCCCGTACCACGGGGTCTGAGAGTACTAATCGTCCCCACCTACGATAATCCGGACCCCAAGATGCTACAAGAAGGGGCTGACAACAATTTACAGGCCTCAAGGAATATGCTGCATATCTTAATTAAATACGCTCAATCTGACAGAGAGACCCTGTTGGTAGAAATAGAACGGATTAATGGTTTATTAGAAGCCACGGGAGAAACTGACCTGATCGCTAAAACCAGGAAGGAGATTGAAGCTCGTTTGAAGAAATATGAGGAATCTATCCAGGAACGGAAAATACAAAAATTTGCGAGAGACCAACGCGACTATGCGACAGGTCGCATATTCACCTTTGCCCGCAAATATGATTCTTACAAACGTAAAGCTATGTCTGGGCAACAGAAAACCAGGCAGGCGACGGGCCAACCCGCTAATGCTAACAACGAGGCCACAGAATTTGATAATGCATCACTCACTTCCACCAGTGGTTCTGAGGACAATAGATCAGTGGTTTCCACTGATGCCTGCGACCTGACAGATTTTTCCATGGTGGATGAGCTGAATTTTGACAGCGAGGACCGGAGGTATTCCCTGCGCCTCCGCAACCCTCAACAACAACAACAAAGCAGAGCAGCAGCCAAAAACGCCGCAACAGGAGGTGCGATTCCAAAGCGAGGCGCAGCACGGGGCAACACCCGGAGGAACTGGAACAAACCCCAATGAGGCAACAAAACACGGTAATCAATTTAACAGACCTCGTTTTGTCCAAAGCAGAGGAGCAACTATTGTCGTTAGGCCTCTCATTTTGTCCGACAACTAACTTTTCTTACACTCAGGCATGCATAGACGTTTTTAAATTCATCAGGAAGATCAAATTGATGAAATTCTTCCAACTGCATCCTATGCCTGACAATTCAGCAAGTACTAGTAGTAGTATACAAACAGAACCAACAACTGCTCCCTTGCAAGTAAGAAATCTCAAAGGCCTTCAAACACTTCTCACCTTAGCCCATGAAGACAACGAGGAAGCAACACCTACTGTGAGTCAAGTTGTCCCAGTAAATAAATCAGTTTCCAGTCCCTTTCGAAGTAAATCAACCTTCCTACCTCTCATGCCAAAAGACGCGGTCGACGTTTTTAGCGACCGAGTCATAGCTGAATTGAAACAATTGAACAGGATTACTTTGGGAAAGAAAAAACAACGCAACCACAATAACGAGCAATGTTGGTTATTGATGAAGAAAATTCAAAGCGATCAATCTGTGATTGTTAAAAACGCCGACAAGGGCGGTAACACAGTACTATGGGCCAAAGTGGATTATGTCCGGGAAGCAAAAAGACAATTGAATGATCCCCTGTGTTACACCCAGACCACCAAATTAGCCATGCTGAAAAGCAATGAAGTGACTAGAAAAAAGATCCATCAATGGCAAAGAAAGAGTGTCATCACTAAAGAAGAGGCCACATTTTTGAGCGTTACACACCCAATCACTCCTGTTTTCTCCCTTCTCCCTAAAGTACATAAATGCATCACTTCTGTTCCTGGTCGTCCTATTATTTCGGCACGTGGTAGTATGAATGAAAATGTATCTAAGTATATTGATTATTTTCTCCAACCCCACATGACTTCACTCCCTTCCTATCTCAAAGACACTACGGACTTTTTGGTTAAGATCAAACATGTTAATTGGTGTTCTGATTTCTGTTTTTTGGTGATGGACATTGAATCACTGTATACTAGCATTAATTATTCCCAAGGTTTGGAGGCAGCCAAATATTATTTAGACTCTCGCAATGCTATTCTGCGTAATCGTAACAAAATGCTGGTAGAAATGATGAACATCTGTTTAACCAACAATTACTTCCAGTTTGAAAATAAGTTTTTCCATCAGGAACGGGGTGTTGCCATGGGTTTGTGCTTCTCCCCCAGCTATTCATGTTTACATGTTGGCTGGTGGGAGGACAACGTGCTAGGCAAAACTCATAGCCAGTGGCTTTCACATCTTGCCCACTACTGGCGTTTCATAGACGACATCTGTATCATATGGAAGGGTTCACAAGCTCAGGCTCAACAATTTGTAAACGAGATTAACACCAACACTCGTAATTTGAAATTCACTGCCACCATTTCATCAGACTCGGCCGAGTTTCTAGATGTTCGGATGTATATTGAACAGGGTAGGCTCCACACCAAGCTCCACAGAAAAACAACGGCGGGCAATGCAATTTTGCATGCCCGTAGTGCCCATCCCTCCCACACAATTAACAGTATACCATTAGGTGAATTTGTCTGAATCAAAAGGATATGTAGTGATCCAACTACAGGAGATCATTGCCTGAGCGAATCTACTAAGAGATTTCTGGAGCGCGGCTACAATTCTGACCTTTTGCAGTGCGCCCTCTCGAAAGCATCTCTACTTTCGAGGGATGAACTACTGGCTCCCAAAATTGTGGCTATTTCTGAGGATAGTGATACTAAGTCAGTTCGTCTCATTACCACCTATTGCTCACAAGAACGCAAACTGAGACGGATTATTAACTCAGAATGGCCAATTATTTTGACGGATGTCATTTTAGGTCCCATCTTACCTCAGAAACCGGCTATCACTTTCAGGAGGGCCCCCTCCATGAAGGATGTTTTGGACCAGTCCCAACCTGAATTAACACCTAAACGCACTTGGTTGGCCAAAACATGTTTCTTCAAATGCACATCTTGCCGTGCGTGTACGTTCACGGTGAATGGCACGCATTACAAGTCAGCATTTAATGATAAACCGATCCCGATTACAGAATATTTGACATGCCGTAGTGACCATGTAATTTACCAACTGAAGTGTACATGCAATCTTTCCTATATTGGCAGCACAAAATTACCAGCCAATAAACGTATTTTACAGCATATACGTGCAATTGTAAATTCCGACAGCAATTACCCGGTGGCCCGCCACTTCAAGGCTGTTCACGACAACAGATTGAAAGACTTGCACTACACACTCTTGGGTCAGTCTCTAACCCCAGACGGGGGGAGACAGAGAGAAACTCCTTAGACAAAAAGAGACTTATTTCATTTTATTGCTTGATTCTAAAGCACCAAATGGTTTAAACGCCATTGATGAACTGCATACCATTTTATAATGAGAATATGGATCCCTTTTTTTGAGTTTTTTAGGATGGTTTACCCTAAGTTAGTCTAACTAAGTACACTATGATTAGACAATTTATGGGTTTAGTGCTACATTAAATGAATTATGTTGATTTTCAATTCATGTGCTTCAGCTTTAACCGTTGAACATTATACACTCTTTATAATTATAGTTTTCTCACCCAAATCACATGAGCACTTTTTGTTTTTGTTGGCATATTAAGATCATGTTTAATGTTTTTTGTAGTATAGTGATTACAAGGAGACACACTTCTTTTAACATTATGGTTGGGTCACCAGTTGATCTTTTGACAATTCTTCAATCACTGTATTTAGCTTGTGGTATGATATTTTTGATTAGTATTGGACTTTTGATGACATCAAGCTATGTTTTAGAATTTAATTCCTAGAAATGAATCCTGATTAATTTGTCAATATATTATATTTGATTGTGGAAATGCTTATAATGAATTACAAACAATGTGTTCCAACCGTATATTTACGCATATGAGCACTATGCTCGGATTGCTTCTTCACAATGATGATTGTTTCATTGTATGGACTTAAGCGCTATGCTTCAATTTGTTCTGTTGTGTGTTTTTTTACGATACACTAACAGAAAGTGACATTGAATTCATGAATTGATGTTATGCCTATCGATTGTGTTATGCTTTTAATCCTGTTTCTATGGGTGATAGAGCTTTCTGTGCACTATTTATTGTTACACCTACTTTGGGCGCGTCATGTGACCAAGCTCCGCCTGCGGAGCGAAAAGCGTCGAGGAGAGCACTTGCTCTGCACTTTTGCATTACATTTCCACTGCCTTTATCTGATGTTGTGAGGGCATTTTACTTTTGAGCCTAATCCATTCGACTGAGAAGAGGTCTGCGCCTGCTGGGTTGCCGCTTCGAAAGCGGTCAGGAGTGCTGTTTGATATATATATATTACCTACTGGCGATAGCCAGTAGGTATATATAGTTAGGATTTTTTCCCTATGGGATTTCTGAAAATTCTATGTCTAATAACTTTGGCGTTTGTGGACGGAATCAGCTGAAATTTTCAGGAAAATGGCACATTTTGTTTCTGAGCAGCTCCTGGAAATTTGGGGGGGGGTCGTCAAGGGGGGGCCGAGAAAAAATGGGGGTCCCAAAACGCGTTTTTCCCATGTTAATTTCCATAGGGCGGTTGGCCTCACTTTTAGCTCGAACGGCTGAATGGATTTCCACGAAACTTGGCAAAATTGTAGGGACTGTTAGCCCGATGTGCCTTTACTAGGTCTCAATATATGTGCTTTAGTGGAGTTTGAGAAATTAACGTTTAAATCAAGATATATATCTGTAACAGCGCTCCGGGCAGCGATCCGGTTAGCGAACTTTTCGCGTATCGGAACTTTGCGATGCGAAGCTGATTGGCCCTCCGGTGTCTGTCAACATTCTAAACAGTCCGGAGCGGCCGCCATCTTGTCTCTCGGTAGGATCGAGAGACAAGAGTAGGCCAAAACAAAGGGGGAAATTACCATAAGGGGGCATAGTAGATCCTCGTTGACCCTCTAGGTTTTATGTGGAGGTTTTAAAAGGGCGTGATAAGCGCCAAGTTCGCGAACCGGAAAGCGTTCTGGGCAGCGTACTATAAGGATAAAAGAATGATAGACTTTTCTAATACTGTATGTTAATTATATGCTGTTTTTGTTCGGTTTTTTTATTTATTTATTTTCTTTGATTATAAAAAAATTTATGGGTCAGAATTTTCATAGTTCATTAAAACTTGCAGCATTACATCATCTGGAATCTCCTCAAACATGCATGTTTCTATGTCTTGTAAGCTTTCAATAAATTGTTCATCAAAAGATTCATCCATAAAATCTTCATCCATATTTTCTTCAGGTAAAATCTCTTCTGTTGTAATGTCGAAGGAAACATTGATTTTTTAGTGCTCCCCTTCCATTTTTTTGCTGTAAATTGCATTAAAAAAATAATTATATTAGAAGAGTTAGGGCCCTGTTGGGTTTAAGTTCAGACATGTAGTTCTGTTTTTTTAACAGTGAAGTTAAAGTAAGTAAATTCATAATTATAGCAGAGAAGTGTAAGTCAATCAATAAATATAACAGAGGAGCTTATCTGTATCTATAACTATAGTAGGGGGACAGTAAATAATTATCAAAAAACGTTTTTACAAATTAATTTAAAGTGCCACTTACAAATTATCAATTTACTTTACAGGGAGGTGAAAAGGCTCTTGAAATGTAGTTCAGGAAGTAGCAGTGAAAATGGCTGTGTTTCCTTCTCTTCCTTTATTTATATTCAGGTATATAACCAATCAAATGTCAGGTAATAAAAATTGAAAATGAAAGTAAAATTTTCATTGGTTGTCAATTCCAATACTTTAGATGTGTTTTGTGAAGTAATTTACCTCAGGGTATTTAGATAGGTCTACAGGCTAAATGGCTAAATGAAATTTCAATCAAATTTGTGAGAATGAAAGGGATTGTTATGTAGTATGAGCTAATCTATATTTGGTGAGAGTGTCTCTAGTCGTTTTTCTGTAAATTACTTTCCCACCTTTTTTTAGGACCGCTTTCTGGAAAGCGGCCCGGTTAGCGAACCTTAAGCGTCACGGGAGTCCACCATTTTGTGTTTCGGTCGGTTTAAGATACAAGATGGAGGGCAAATAATGTTTAGAATGGGTAGAAGGGGTCATGGTAGACTTATCTTGACCCCCTAGGTTTTCCGAGGGTGGCTGAGGAGGCTTATATGTGCGGAAAAAAAACATTTTAAAAAAAAATTCCGCAAGGTTAGCTTTCGGTTAGCGAACCGGGTAGCGCTCCGGGGAGCGTAATTTGTGGAAAATTAGTGAAAAAAGTTAGAAAAAAATAATAATTGTGAGTGATCAGATGAAGGGTAGCTCTGAGAAGAGCTTTTGGGTTTATGGTACATTTAGGTACTTATAAGTAGGTACCAATGCACAGTCTTAAATTCAGAATGAAAATTCTGTTGCCCTCATCTGAGAAGTGAACTCCATCTCCTCTGTAGATATCTTGCATGTAGTAACGCAAGTTATTGTTGTATAGGGAGCCCATTCCATGGTCTCTCATGAAAGCTGAAACAGATTTGTTTACATGCTTCCTCGCTTTCTCAATTTGTGGAGAAAATTGGTGTGACCACCTCCATTTCTGTCTTTGGCATATATTGGAATATACCAAGGCAGTTTGAGGAAAAAGTGCTATTAATTGCTCAAAGGTGTCCTTTAAAAGCATTTCCAGACCTACCCCTGTCAAAGTGCCCAAATCATTACCTCCACAGTGCACTATTAACAGGTCAGGTTTTGGCAAATGCATAAAGGTTTTCACCATTGGTATCAATTGGTGACATTTTAATCCTCTTTGGCCCAACCACTTAATTTCCACATCTTGTAAATTGAGGTTGTGTAAATTTCTGTTCTCAGCATACCTTTGAGCCCAGTGGATGTAACTATGTCCAACAATCCAGACGTTAAACATGGTGGGAGAAGGTTGGGCTGCAGTCAGATGAAGTGTGGTAATGAAAGGGCAGTTGAAACAGTAGGAGTTTGTAAAGAAAAAAAACTGTGGATTTCCAATGCTAATGATTCATTAGCAGTGATTGGTGCATTTCCATTTCTGAAAACAGAAAGTTAGGGTGCATGGATGTGTTCTTCGAAAGATGTAATTTGAATGGTCAAGGAAGAAACTTTTAATGAAAGATTGCACTGGATACGCAGGTGCACTGAGAGTTCAGAGTTCAATTGAAACATTGTTGTGTGAATTTGCAAACATGAGAGGTCTTCCCGGAGGTCGTTGCTATGGAAAAAAGGCAGAGAGGGCAGAGGGGGGAAGGGTTTTCATTTGAAAAAAGTGAGGGAAGAGTTATGATTGGCTAATATGAGAGATATGTGAAATGAATATCTGTATTTCTGTGCTTTCAATAGCTGCAGCCTCTGGAGTGCATCCTTTTTCTTCTGCTGAAGACAATTTGGTGTATTTCTGAGACTGTTTTCAAAACTCAAAAAGTATTTGCTAAGGTGAGAAAAGATTTATTTATTTTAGATAGAGAATAGTATGAATTAAGGAGAAAATGATGAAGAAAGCTGTGTTTTTAAACTGTGGCTTTGTCTGTAGTGATATAGAAATAGATTTTGTTACTTTGAGAAATTGTAATTGCATATTCGGTGTAGCATTCTGGAATACAGTAATACAAGTTATTGTTGTATATGAAGCCCATTCCATGGTCTTTTATGTAAGCTGAAACAGATATCTTGTTTTTAAAAACCATTTTTGAAATCAATTACATTTCTGGATATGTACTGCTAGAGCTTCATAGGTTGTTTTGGGTCATATTTATAAGGCATTTGAGTGTCTTTGATGTTATTTTTTCCTTTTTAAATGGAAAGCATTCCTCATGGGGCAAGTGTCTTGTAAATACGCTCCCACCTGCGCTTGGCAAATTTAGATTTTGATTATGGGAGTTACATAGCCATGTTAATAATGTCGAAAAAATGGTGCTAGGGCATTCCAGAAAACGCTTTCATGTGTCTCAAGCACATTTTCAGTCATTTCCTCTTGAATGCAGGTATACAATTGATTTATATGCTGTGTTTAAAAACGATTCTTTTCTATGATGTTCTTTTTTCCTTTTTAAATGGAAAGCGTTCCTCATGGGGCCCTGAGCAGTTCTTAGTCATGTTATTTAATGGGAGGTGGATAACATGGCTAAGAGCATTTGCAGGATAATGCATGAATATCGCTGACTTTTCAGCGATATTCATGCATTGCGGCCGTTTTTTTTCGCATTTGCGAGCAGTTCTTAGCCATGTTATCCAATGGGAGGTGGATAATATGGCTAAGAGCATTTGCTGGATAATGCATGAATATCGCTGACTTTTCAGTGATATTCAGGGCCGGACTGACTACCGGGCAGTTTGGAATGCTGGGGGCTGATTTCACAGCGGTGGGGGCTGATTTCGTTCATGGAAACTTGCGTGTGCTTTCGAAATAATGAAAGCAAAACGAATTTTGTTTAGTACACGCAGGCCCCCATCAGCGAAATCAGTCCCCAGCTCAGCAGCATTCCAAACTGCCCGGTAGCCAGTCCGGCCCTGGTGATATTCATGCATTGCGGCCGTTTTTTATGGCATTTGCGATAAACCTTGCTAAGGAGAAAATGATGAAGAAAGCTGTGTTTTTAAACTGTGGCTTTGTCTGTAGTGATATAGAAATAGATTTTGTTACTTTGAAAAATTGTAATTGCATATTCGGTGTAGCATTCTGGCATGCAGTAACACAAGTTATTGTTGTATATGAAGCCCATTCCATGGTCTCTTATGTAAGCTGAAACAGATATGTTGTTTTTAAAAACCATTTTTGAAATCAATTACATTTCTGGATATGTACTGGTAGAGCTTCATAGGTTGTTTTGGGTCATATTTATAAGGCATTTGAGTGTCTTTGATGTTATTTTTTCCTTTTTAAATGGAAAGCGTTCCTCATGGGGCAAGTGTCTTGTAAATACGCTCCCACCTGCGCTTGGCAAATTTAGATTTTGATTATGGGAGTTACATAGCCATGTTAATAATGTCCAAAAAATGGTGCTAGGGCATTCCAGAAAACGCTTTCATGTGTCTCAAGGACATTTTCAGTCATTTCCTCTTGAATGCAGGTATACAATTGAGTTATATGTTGTGTTTAAAAACGATTCTTTTCTATGATGTTATTTTTTCCTTTTTAAATGGAAAGCGTTCCTCATGGGGCCCTGAGCAGTTCTTAGCCATGTTATCCAATGGGAGGTGGATAACATGGCTAAGAGCATTTGCTGGATAATGCATGAATATCGCTGACTTTTCAGCGATATTCATGCATTGCGGCCGTTTTTTATCGCATTTGCGATAAACCTTGCTAATAGCAAGGTTTATCTGCCATAAAAATCGCCGATGTGCGGCGATAAATTTTGTCTCTAAACAAGTTATCGCTAGTTGTTGGTAATATGCCCCCGGGTTTTTGTTTGCAGGAATCGGGAGGCGGGAGAGTAGCACTGAAATCAGTAGTCTCACGCCTGAATCGGGTGGGTTGGCATGTCTGGATTCTCTACAGCTGGGGCCATAAACTACATCCGCAGGGCTAGGTGATAGCCTGGGACCGGCCTGGCATGTAAAATGGCTGCCGTGCACAACAAAATTGTGGCATTGTAAAAAAGGCAAGATGGCGCAGACAATGTTTATCAATAAGGATTCATTTATAACAAAATATTTTATCGCACTGACAAATTGGTGGTCAACACTTCCTGATTTCCTTCTAATCGAACGTTAACAGACGTCACGCAGCAAAAAAAAAAAAAAAGCTCACGCACAGCCGCTGGAACACATGTATCAACATATATGAGCCTCCTCAGCCACCCTCAGAAAATATAAGGGATTAGGATACGTCTCCCGCACCCGCTTATACCTAGTAATTTAATTAAAACGAAGCACAAAATGGCGAATTCCCGTTTCGCCAGCAGTTTGCGGCCCAGTTCGGTGTTTGGGAAGCGCTTCTACCGTGAAAAATATATTTTTTTTATTTTCCCCACGGGACCCTTTAAAAACCCCAACAACATTCCTAGGGGGTCAACAGGGGTATACCTTGCCCCCTTTCATTAAATTCCCCCTTCGTTTTTCACCTCTTCTTCTCTCTCGATCCTACCGAGAGATAAGATGGCTGCCGCTCCGGACTGTTTACAATGTTGACAGACACCGGGGAGCCAATCAGCTTCGCATCGCAAAGTTCCGTTTCGCAGGTGGGAGCGTATTTACAAGAAACTTGCACCATGAAGAACGCTTTCCATTTAAAAAGGAAAAATAACATCATACACACTCATATGCCTTATAAATATGACCCAAAACAACCTAAGAAGCTTTAGCAGTACATATCCAGAAATGTAATTGATTTGAAATAATGACTTACTTCATTGGTAGGCCTTCACATGTATTATCTCCTTTGTTTTGTTAAGTGAAAATCTTATCTGCAACCATGTGTTGGCCTCACCTTAAATAAACAAAACAGGCGATGGACTGAATGAGGATCAATGACACACATACATTCACCCCAGTCCAAAGATCTGGGCCTAAACAAACCTTTAGATAGGCCACACCTTATCGTCATCCTGAATTAATCATTTAAAATATTAGGGAGAGATTTATGATTGTTTTATGCATGTTTTGTAGCACTGTGTGTCATTTTTGTGATGCAATGCTGGTGCAAAAGATTTGCTATGTTAAATAATAAGTAGGGCATTAAGTTTTTGATGACTGTTATTCATTTACTGTTTGGTAATAGTGGTTATTAACATTTTTTATTATATTTTTCCACAGATTCAACTGCAGATTTTTTCCTATTTTGAAAAATGCCTACGAAAAATAGAATTAGAAAGGCTAGAAAACGTCAAAGACAGCAGGATGATGTTTCATTGCAGCAGTCCTCTTCCCCAAATACTTATCAAAACACCAAGAAAGCTCCGGGTAAGAGCACAAAATCATTCTTAAAAAATATTTTTAGTAAAAAAAGTATTTATCGCAAAAATGTTTCAGTTCAGAAAAAGAAGAGTAATTTAAATGGAAAGGAAAGACCCATCAAAAATGTTACTGGTAGAGGAAGAGATTACTCTGTGCATGATAGTAGAAGGAAAAAACAGTTTAGGGACATTCGAAAACGAATGTTCCGTAACAGGATAATAGTTAATTTATTAAAAAATATTAAGAAATGCAAACAGAAAGTGGCATTTTATAAGGAGAAGAAAAATGTAGAGAAAATTATTGATCATGCTTTTGAAATTAAGCGAAAGTTGTTTATTTTGGTAATCAATAGAATTAGGAAACTAAGCAAGGTCATTTCTGATTTCAAAACAAACAGTAGATGGAAGAGAGTAGTAAATCGTAGTAACTTTTGTGAAGTTTTTTCCGGAGAATGGATGCATAGTTCAAGTTGTGAGGCATTTTTTAATGAGGAGAGTTATTTTCAGGATAATGATTTGGTGTTTGCAGTTGACACCAGTGGTCGAGCTTATGAAGTGAAGGATGGTTGTCCAGTTGAAAAAGAAAAACTTGTGACAACAGAGACAGAAGAGGCGGTAAGTGATGAGGTTTTAGGAAGACGTCCTAAGGGTCCTGTGTACATTTGGAAGTGTAGTTCTATTTGCAGTGTGCGACAGGTTTCCATCAATTTGCTTTGTGATTTTATACGGACATTTAATAAGAAAAGTTTGAAGCAGAAAATGAAGTTGTTGCAAGATTTAGATCCTTGCAGAGTGAGACAAATGACAGGTTTGCGTGGTCATTCACTGGCTTGTCTTTCCAGGAGAGTATGCCAGAGTGTTTTTCATCATTTCAGGATGCTAGCAGTGCATCATAATAAAGTGAGAAAATTAGTGAGGATGTTGTATTTTGCTAAGAGTCCAGCAATTATGCTTAAACAATTATGTGCTGCTCTTTTGCATGGTTCTGAAATAGATGTGAAGAATATTTGTGAAGAAATTGAGTTTTGTTACTTTAGTAGTAAAGATGAGAATGTTCAAATTGACCCTGAAGTAGAGGGTAATGTTGAAGATAATGTACAGGTTTCCAGTACAGATAATTTTCAGAAGGAAATTGCCACGTTTCAGATCAAATCAAGTGAGAGGCCTAATTTCACTTGTGTATGTTGTCGACGCACTTATTATAAGAATCAGACTAAGGTAGTGGATTTATATGCAAAAAGTGAAAGGGAAAATAATAGTGAATGGAAGGATTTTGCCACATACTTGATGGTAGAAAATTATTTTGATTTGGGATCGGATCAACGTGTGTGTACTTATTGTTGTAATAAATTAAACCAAAACCAGATGCCTGCTAGGGCAGTTCATAATAATCTGGAATTGGTTGAGGTTCCTTCTGAATTGAAGGATTTAAATACTTATGAATCTATTTTGATTCAAAGTATCCATCCCTTTCAGGCTATTGTAAGAATGGAGCCAAAGACAGGGAAGTTGCCTCCAGCAGATTTACAGAGAGGATTAAAGGGAAGAGTTGTTTATTTGCCTCTAGATTTGAACAAAAACATTAACACAATTGGAGTAGAAAAAGTGGAAGAGGAACCTCTGGTTATCTTGGTTAATGGTGTTCCGACAAAGAATAAGAAAATATGGCAAGATTTAGTGGATGTTAGGAAAGTCAAAAAGGCAACAGTGTATTTGAAGAAAAATAATAAGTACTATAAGAATGTATATGTTGCAGAAGAGGAAGTAAGTGAAGAAGAGGACAGCGATTTGTGTGCTGGCCAAATTGAGAAAGTAGAGGCCTCTAAAAGTGAAGAAATATATGAACATTATAGTGTTCATCCTTTGCATTCCAAGGAAGTCATGGGGAATGCTATTGAGGTGTTTCAGATGAAACAAGCCAAAGGGAGTCCCATTAGTGTTTGGGAGGAAAGTTTGGAAGCTCGGTGTTTCCCACAGCTATTTCCCACAGGTCGAGGAGGACGATATGATGAGCGACCTGTTCAAATTCCTGCTTCAGAATACCGGACTTTACGATTGTATGCAGAAGATGCTAGGTTTCGACAATGCATTCCCTATTTGTTTCATCTCCTGTTTGAAAGCGATCTGTCTGGACTGTCATATGCAGTGAACCACATATTAAAAAGTGGTATACAGATGCGAAATATCTCGGCAAGGGACTTTATGCATAAAGTCAATGTCCAAGACAGTATTTTGGATTCTCACTTAATTAATCTCATGGCGTGTCAGCGTGGTACTAATGAGTACTGGTACCGTCGTCATGGTGATTTAAAATGTATGCTGAGGAACTTAGGAACTCCGACATGGTTCCTCACTCTGAGCTGTGCCGAGTATGGCTGGGAAGACTTACTTGAATTTCTACGAGAGGCAAATGGAAATATTGAAAACATTGAATTCAAGACACCTGGAGAACTGTGTTCTTTGGATCCTGTGAATGTATGCAGGTACTTCAATCATAGATTTGAAGCTATGATGTCTTTCATCACAAATAAGAAGAATCCACCTCTTGGAGAGGTGTTGGATTTCTTCTGGAGAAAGGAGTACCAAGCAAGAGGTGCTCCTCATATACATATGTTGTTGTGGATCAAGGATGCACCTAAATTTGGAACAGATCCGGATGACTTAGTGATGAATTTCATAGAACAGTATTCTACGTGTGCTGTTCCAAACGCAACGGAGAAGAAAAGCCTAAGAGAACAAGTTCTACGTTTCCAAAGCCATCGTTGTGGAAAGTACTGTCGTCGTAAATTCAGAAACAAGGACAAGTTCTACACCAAATGTCGTTTCAACTTTCCACGACCGGTGATTTCTAAAGGAAAAGTGAACAGTTTGATGTCTTCACTGCGACATAATGTGACGAGGAAATCACCCAAAAATACATAAAATTTGAAAAGGAACGAAGAGTCCAAGTACATCAACGACTACAACCCAGTGATTTTGTCCATGTGGAATGCTAACATGGATATACAGTTTGTGGGTGACAACTGTATGGCTGTGGCTCGGTATGTGACATTTACATCACCAAAAAAGAAAAGACAGAACTGAAGGATATGTGGGAGGACATTTCCCATTAAAAGAGCCTCAGCAAGAAGTTGTACAGTTTCAGTCTGAAGATGTTGTCGCATCGAGAAATCGGAGCTTACGAATGTTCAGATCGATTGTCTTCAGCAAGTCTCTATGCCAAATCCAGGAGTATTGTTTGGGCGAGTCTTGGTCTTGCTGCAACGCGAAATCGGGTTCTAAAACCTGTCCGGGAAATTGAATATTTGGCAGAAAAGGAACCAAACAGTACCGACATTTTGAAGACCAACATGTTGGATACATATTATCCAAATCGAAGCAGTCACCTTGAGAATGTTTGTCTATATGAGGTTCTACAAAATTATATATTCAAGAGGAACATCAAAGAAGATATTGAGAAAGGAGTGTATGCTGTAATTGGAAGTGAGGGATGCCTGGTCAAGCAAAGAAAATGCCAATTAGTAAACCATCGAAAATTGAGTGGCGAATCTCCAGAAAAAAAGGAGTTTTTCTATTTAGCACTTTTGCAACTTTTCAAGCCTTGGCGTGCAGAAGAGGAACTGCTTGGAGATTTCCTCTGTTACGAAGACTCTTTCACTGCTGCTAAGGAGACCATAGAATGTCCTGCTTTTCCCAAATATCAAGAAATGCTAACTTTGGAAATTGAGCAGGAAGCAACGATTGCAGCCGAGATTGCCAGAGACAGTTCTCAGGACAGTCAGAGTTCTGTTTCATTGAGTCAAGATCCACTTGGAGGACCTATTATCAAAAATGAAGCTGCCACTGCTATGAATGAAGTGGAAAGAGCCATGGCACATGCTCATGAGGATTCAGTTAACTTAGAAGACTTGGAAAAACAACTCAACGTTGAGCAGAGGAAAATATATGATGAAGTTACCAAGCAAATTGAGCATGGATTAAGTCATGAGAAGAAAGAGTGCTCATGTACATCGTTGAAGCCTGTCCGACTGTATGTGAGTGGAGAAGCGGGAACTGGAAAAAGTTTCCTCATTAAAGCAATTTCATGCTATCTGCAGGAAAGGACTGAGTCATCGCTGTCTTGTGTTGTCACCGCTCCTACTGGACTTGCAGCACATAACATTAAAGGTATTACTTTGCATCGTCTACTGATGCTGCCGGTGGAGCATGACAACAAATTACAATACCACAAGTTATCTGGGGATGCTTGCTGTGAAGTTTCAAGAGTCTTGAGGAAAATGAAACTACTTATCATTGACGAAGTAAGCATGGTTTCCAATGTCATGCTTGCCTTTGTGCATTTGAGAATGCAAGAAGTACTTAAAACTGAATATGATGTGTTATTTGGTGGCAAACACATCATTGTTTTCGGAGATCTTCTGCAGCTGACACCAGTAAAAGGACAACCTGTGTTCAAAATACTCACGCATGAAGATACCAGGAAGTGCCTAGGGAGCATTGGCAACGTCAATATATGGTTAAACTTCAATTATGCTGAACTGCATGAAAATATGTGTCAGGCAAAAGATGAAGATTACAAGAATATTCTACAAGATATTAGAATTGGAAAAGTGACCGAGCATGGAAAAGAAGCTTTAAATGCACGATTACTTTCAAATTTATATCCCGAACAAGAGATTGTGGCTGAGAATATTTTTCAGAAAATTACTGAGAAGAAATCCGGAATATGTTTGATGCCAACTCTTGCAGAATGTGCCATCTTCAACAACAAAATGTTGAATTTAGAAAAGCAAAAGATTGTGAAACTTGAAGCTATTGACAAAATAGAGCATATGGGATCAACAATTATTTTGTCTGAGAATTTGAAATCAAAATTGGATTCATTAGAGAAGACTATATCTAAAACAGCGGGTTTTGAAAAGACTTTGAATGTGTGTTTAAATTGCCGAATCATTTTGAGAAGGAATTTACATGTTGAAAGAGGTCTGGTAAATGGATCAATGGGTAATGTTGTTGATTTTGAGAAGTACAGAAATAGAGATGGAATAGAATTTTTAAAAATTAAATTTGATGGCATTGAGGAAGTACAGCTAATTGGTCTTTGTTCTGCTAGGTTTTTGCTTGTTAAAGACTTATATGTTCGCCGTAAACAGTTTCCTGTTTGCTTGGCATATGCGGTAACAATCCATAAATCGCAAGGTTTAAGTGTAGATAGTGCATTGGTGAATATTGGCAGTTCTGTGTTCAAGGAGGGTATGGCATATGTGGCATTGTCACGAGTTAGAACTTTATCAGGATTGTACTTGATTGACTGTGATGTCACAAACATTTGTGCGGATCTAGATTGTGTTAAGGAATACAATAGGTTAAGAAGAGAGTATGCGCCACATTTGCCTCAATATCCTTTGTTAGAGAAACGTGTGGTAGGCCGGAAACGTAGAAATATCAGTAATAGTAGGGAGGTTGTTGCAAAAAGACTAAAAGTCAATGAACCGAAAATTGTTAACAGAAAGAAAGTGGATTCTGTTGAAGATGTTGTCGGTTTTCAATTTGAAAACAGTTCTGGTGTCAACTGCTATGCAAATGTAGTGGTTAATGTTCTCTTTTCACTAGAGAGTTTAAAAGAACAGATTCTGTTGAATTCAGAACACATTTTATGCTTTTTGTTGAATTCTGTTTTCGAGAAATGTAGCACTGATCGAACAAAAGTAGAAAGTGTGTCTGAAGTTCGTTATCTGTTAGATGAATGTTCAGGTCAAACAGACTTCTCTGAAAATAATCAGCAATATTGTCAGGAGTTTTTAATGTATATGCTTGATGTATTGCAAGATGAGGGTGTAGATGTAGATCACCTGTTTGGGCTTTCTTATCAATGGCAGCATGACTGCGAGAATTGTAGGGTATCAAGTACTACTAGTGTAGACTCAGAAAGATTTATATATTTAACTTTGCCAGACAGTAAATCAGTCTCCTTTAATAAGCTAGTAAATGCAGCGGATCACAACATGGAGTGTAGCCAATGTAAATCTGAAATGATGTCAACATTACTTATACGTAGATATGGACAGTATGTCATTTTAATGATCCAACGATGTAGGCCTGATGGATCAAAATTGTCAACTTTAATAAAAAATTTTGTGGCTTCTCAGCTTTCAATATCAGGAAGGACTTTTGTAACTGTAGCAATTATCTATCACGATGGTCCTTCAACAACATCAGGACATTATACAGCTTATTTAAAGTCTCGAAACGGCTGGTCATTCTGCAATGATTCCGTTGTAACTTTCAAAAAAAAATTGCCGTTTGACCTTAAAAATTCTTACCTGGTGTTTTTAAAACCAAAATTTTAATGAAAGAATCTCGGGATTTCCTGTGAAGAATTGCAAAAGGTTCATGAAGTAGAGGGAATGTAAGTCTGCAATGCTGTCTAGATTATTGGTCCAAAACTTTTAATTATAATGTCATTTTAAAAATCCAACTATATAAACCTGATGCAAGTAAGTCTGCTTCATAGTAAGCAGTATCAGTGTCATAGGAAAAGGAGAACATGAGTGACAAAGAAGGGTAAGATATTAGTAGTCCAGGATTGTGAAAATAATCTTAAATGTATTCTTTTTGAAAGTTGCGAAAATAGAAAATGTCGGGATTTGATTGAAACAATTACAAGAGTTGCGAATCGCGGCAACATGATTTGGCCTAGTGGAAACATGTGATAGAATGAGAGAAGTCTTTTCTTGTATGTAACATATTTTTCGAATCGATGGAGGTTTTCTTTCAGAAAGTGGCGGGCTGAAAATATTTATAGCACAACAGAGTGGACGCTGTTCATAGGAGATCCTTCGACGTCATTGAAAGTAAGTTAATTTTAAGGAGTTTTGAATTCAGATTTCTTAGGTTGTATGGGTTTTTTAAACACAATCATTTTGATTGTGTTTTTTTTTCCCCGCTGTTACATGATGAATACCTTCAAGTCACTGATTTAAGTGAAATTTGATACATTCTGAGAACAGCAAAAATAAACCATTTAATATGTATAATTAATGTTCTGCTTTTTGTACTTATGATATACATTTAGAAATATGAGGTAGATATGGAGAAACTGAGTCTTCTGTAAGTGTCAATTTTAATGCTAACAGTGCTGTACTTCTGGGTACTGTTTTTTTAAAAAAAAGGAATAGGCCTCACCTCAAAGAAAGCTCTTGAAAGCACACATCTTATTTGCATCCTGAAACACTCATTTAAAATATTAGACACAATTTTATGATGGCTTTACATCTTTTTTGCGCTGCTATTGCATCACTATTGTGAGACATCAGCAGTGCAAAAGTAGTACCATGTTCCAAAATAGGTCTCAGTTCATCAGCATGAAGATACTGTTTGTTTAAAATATATATCTTTAGGATTGTGTAGGGGACGTAGAGAAGCAGAGGCTTCTGTAAATGTCAAAGTTGTTGCAAAACTGTTTCTTCTTGAACCTTTTCCCTTTTCTTTTCTAATTTTTAAATACATGTTGTAATATTTTTGGAAATGTTTGTTCTCTCTTTTACAGATTGAAAGTATGAAAAAATATTTTAAAAAGGTAACAAGAATTATAAGGTAAATGTTTTCTTCTCTTTTTACCTGCAATGCACTGCTGATGATGTCACTGACCATGTCATGAATTATGTAATAAGAGGACATGACTTACTTCATTGGTAGGCCTTCACATGCTTTATCTGCTCTGTATTCTTCAACAAGTGTAAAATTGATCTGTAACCCTGAGTAGGTCTCACCTTAAACAAACCTCAGGAGACATCACACCTTATCGTCATCCTGAATTAATAAATAGATCTATTAAACAGTATCTCTGGTTTACTCCCTATAGCTGTCTTTCTTTTTACATTACTCTCTGTTTACTTCCCTTATACTAACTCTTCTTTTTATAAAAAAAAAATTTTTTGGGTTCGCTTCAAGTTCGCGAACCGGGCAGCGAACTGGAAAGCGAACCAAAAGAAATAGAGCTTGCCAGAGTGCTAAACATTCTAGCAATTTTATTTGAAAGGGGAGGTAGTTCTGAAAAGAACTTTTTTTATGTTTTTGTTGTTTTTTTTTTTGTTTTTCTGAACATTTTTTGTTTTTTTTGTATTTTTGCACAGTTTTATATATTTTTTTGTTTTTGATGGAGGGGAAACAACAAAAAACAGGCATTGAAAAAAGCCCAACAGGAGCAAAAACAAAATTACTGTTTGGGTGGGTTAGGGCAATTGTGATTCTCGTAAGCATTGTTCATTAAGTTTACGCTCATGTTCCCACATGAAAGCAATGCCCCACAATACAAGCAGGTTAGCTTCATGTGTTTGAAGTTCTTTTGAATATTTGGCACGGTTTCCTGTGCCTCTCCTCCAGTCAGAGAGATATGCAAGGTTGACCTGGCCACAGGAGTTGTTGAGGGATTATCCTGCAGGTCACGCAACTCTGCACGGCTGTAGTTGAGAGGATGCCACCTGGTCATATGGCGATGCATGGTATAGTTTCCCATGCTATATTTTTTTCAGTGCCTCTTGATAGCCTTTTTTTACAGATAAGACAGGTGGCATATTTTACGTTGACTTTCTTCTCCCCTCGAGGGATTGAAAAAAACTGCCAGATAAAACTAGTTTTCCGACGGGAAACACGGGGCAACTCCTGTATGAACTCTTGTTCTTCTCTCTCCTCTTCTTCAAGTTCATCCTCTTCCTCCTCCTCTGTGTTGGCAATGAACCGAGATGATGGTCCTCTCTTCTCATGAGGAGGTGAAGGTGGTGGTGGGGGTGCACCAGCTGAAGCAAGTACAGAAGCCATTGCTCAATTATAGTTAATTGGTCTTTCTCTCACCAAGATGAAAGTCAGAGTGAGGAAAGAAGGAGGGGTTTTCATCATTTGGAAAAAGCAAAAGTTCTGAACCAATGAAAAGTGTTATTTTTAGGTCACAAGACCTAGTCATACATCATTTGGAAACCAAAAGTGAAATGAACCAATGAAAAGTTTCATAAACAAGTCACATGACCTGTTCCGCTTACATTACGCGGTGCGCGCCGCGTCCCGCATCGTTTCCGGTTCGCGGTCTGGAGCACTTTCTGGAGCGCTAACGCGGCGCGTCATAAGACGCATTACGCGTCAACGTGATACGTCGCGCTTCCGCGACGCGTCACAGTTCCGCTAACGAAACGTTTACCGGTTCGCGTACTAGATCGCGGCATCAAGATGAGCTAATGGAAAGCTTCCCGGTTCGCTTACCGAAAACGAAGAAAAAAAATATTTTAAAAAAAATTATCAATAAACATCTAAAATATATTTTGGGTTTTAAAGAAGAATACATTTTACAGCTACAGATGTTAGCTTTTAAAAAACCAATGAAATTCACAGAAAAAACCATAGGTTATAGACCATATATAGTTAGGAATTTGCATTTACAAAACCTTGAAAATTCAATGAAAAAACCATTGGTTATAGAACATATATAGTTAGGAATTTGCATTTACAAAACCTTATTTTACTCGCATAAAACCATTGAAATTCCATATATAGTTAGATGTGCTAACTATATATCGCGCACCCGCAATCCACTGCTGATGATGTCACATATTACATCATTCATGACATGGTTAGTGACATCACTGATGACATCACTGATGACATCTCAAATGACATCACTGATAAAATCACTGATAACATCTCATTTGACATGACTGATCACATCACTGATGATATCATTCATGTGATAATACCATGAACCTCTTCAGACTCTAATATAACCTTAGATACAATCAGTGTAAACAGACAGTCACAGACTGTCACTCATCCATGGAGTTACTCACACACCTAGTCAGTTATGCCAAAAATCAATCACACCTCCATTTTCTCAACTATACAGTTATACACACCTTACTTATTCAAACATGTACTAACACATATTTACTTTACTCTCTTATACAATCCCTGATACATGTTCACAATGATCCATACAGCCACTCACACATTCACTGGCTCTTATGCACAGTTATTTATAGATGTCAACTCTCACATGTACTGTGTTTTACATATGTACTTACTTTGACATGTAGCACTGAGATATCCATTCACTCACTAATACACTCATGCACAGTCAACCGCCCATACAGCTGTTTCCACATACACTTTTGAACCCATACATATAGTGAATCAACTACTCACACATCTATGTACAGAGTCACACACCTCCCAGCCACCCATACACACACACTCAGTTTCCCATACAAATACTTGGACAACCAATGAATAACCCATACAGTTACTCATATAGCTACTGATCAACATATGCAGCAGTTTGTAGAACAACAGATATAATGATGCACAAATTAAAACAGTTTAGTCACTAACCCATGCACTCAGTGAGACACATTTAATCACTCACTCATACAGTCAGTCATGCAGCTACTAAATCCTTCATCCAGACACTTATACATCCACTCATTCTTCAATATGTAAGACATATTTTAACTTTACAGAAACATACAAACACTGGATGATGTCATCAGTGATGTCATCAGTGATGTCACTGACCATGTCATGAATGATGTAATATGTGACATCATCAGCAGTGGATTGCGGGTGCGCGATATATAGTTAGCACATCTAACTATATATGGAATTTCAATGGTTTTATGCGAGTAAAATAAGGTTTTGTAAATGCAAATTCCTAACTATATATGTTCTATAACCAATGGTTTTTTCATTGAATTTTCAAGGTTTTGTAAATGCAAATTCCTAACTATATATGGTCTATAACCTATGGTTTTTTCTGTGAATATATGTATATAAATATGAATAAGCAATGCGCCCCTGCGCTTCTGGAAAGGCTCACCGCGGCACTCCTTGCTCTCCGGCTGGATGTTGCTCCCGAACAGCTTCACAAAGTTGCTCCCAATTATTTGACAAAGTATGACGCGTTTCGGGGCCAGAACGCCCCTTCCTCATGCACACAGGCACTTAAAGCATGCACAGACTCACCTTCCTAATTCAAATACTTTTTATTTTGAATTGAACCGTCCTAAGTCGGTGTGGCTTAGAAAGACAAGTCGCCAGGGATTCTGATAACTGAAGTCCTGAAGGTGAGTAATTGAATCCTTAAGTAGGTTGCATGCTTGGTGCAAATTTTATTCCGCTAATATTTCCTTAAGTAGGACAGGGGCAAACTTGGAAGTTGCAATATTCTTTAGGATGTCGCGCTGCGTAGGCAAAGAACAGTGTCCTCGCCCCGACCTTCACGAGTGCAACCGTCCTGAACGCTTCATGAAGTGGAGCACCTCCCACCATCAAGGCCAACCGTGCAGTAAATGTGAATAAGCAATGCACCCCTGCGCTTCTGGAAAGGCTCAAGACGGCACTCCTTGCCCTACGGCTGTATGCTGCTCCCGAACAACTTCACAAAGTTGCTCCCAATTATTTGACAAAGTCTGGCGCGTTTCGGGGCCGGAACACCCCATCCTCATGGACACAGGCACTTAAAGCATGCACAGACTCACCTTCCTAATTCAAATACTTTTTATTTTGAATTGAACCGTCCTAAGTGGGTGTGGCTTACAAAGACAAGTCGCCAGGGATTCTGGTAACTGAAGTCCTGAAGGTGAGTAATTGAATCCTTAAGTAGGTATCATGCTTGGTGCAAACTGTTATTCCTCTAATATTTCCTTAAGTAGGACTGGGGGCAAACTTGGAAGTCGCAATATTCTTTTGGATGTCGCGCTGCGTAGGCAAAGAACAGTGTCCTCGCCCCAGCCTTCACGAGTGCAGCCGTCCTGAACGCTTCATGAAGTGGAGCACCTCCCACCGTCAAGGCCAACCATGCAGTAAATGTGAATAAGCAATGCACCCCTGTGTTTCTGGAAAGGCTCATCGCGGCACTCCTTGCCCTCCGGCTGTACAACTTCACAAAGTTGCTCCCAATTATTTGACAAAGTCCGACGCGTTACGGGGCCAGAACTCCCCTTCCTCATGGACACAGGCACTTGAAGCATGCACAGACTCACCTTCCTAATTCAAATACTTTTTATTTTGAATTGAACCGCCCTAAGTGGGTGTGGCTTACAAAGACAAGTCGCCAGGGATTCTGGTAACTGAAGTCCTAAAGGTGAGTAATTGAATCCTTAAGTAGGTGGCATGCTTGGTGCAAATTGTTATTCCTCTATTATTTCCTTAAGTAGGACTGCATGAGAGACGGCTTTGGAAAAGAACCTTCCTTTCCACCAAGCACGCTAACTCAAGGGGGATTGCGCTTGGCTGCAGAACTCTTTCTCCTACTGAAGGATAATAAATAAGCGCTAAATACAACTGAGGGACAGAGCCTACTCAAGGTGTTTACTTACTTTGTGCAACATGGACTTCGTGGACCAGCATGCCTGGAGGCATTCAGGAAGCCACACGCACTTAGGGTGTTTTTTGTTCGACTAATAAAAGAATGAATCATGCAAAGAGTTTTCTTTCCCTCATTTGAGCTTTTCCATGATTACGAGGCATCCCAAGCCTCGAAACGCGTCGGATGGGAATACATCTAAAAGATGTCAGCAACCAAGTAACAGCGAGGCTTGCACTGCTGGATGATGTGAGGTAGCATCGTGTGCCCTCTCGAAGCTCGAGGGCTTTTTGCAACAAAACTACATATTGCACGGCTACCCTGCCGTGGGGAGGTGCACCAGTTTCTCCTAGGACTGCCATGTCGCATGAGAGACAGCTTTAGATGAGAACCTTCCTTTCCACCAAGCACGCTAACTCAAGGGGTATTGCGCTTGGCTGCAGAACTCTTTCTCCTACTTAAGGATATTAAATAAGCGCTAGATACAACTGAGGGACAGAGCCTACTTAAGGTGTTTACTTACTTTGTGCAGCATGGACTTCCTGGACCAGCATGCCTGGAGGCATTCAGGAAGCCACACCCACTTAGGCTGTTTTTTGTTCAACTAATAAAAGAATGAATCATGCACAGAGTCTTCTTTCCCTCATTTGAGCTTTTCCATGATTACGAGGCATCCCAAGCCTCGAAACGCGTCGGATGGGAATAAATCTAAAAGATTTCAGCAACCAAGTAACAGTGAGGCTTGCTCTGCTGGATGGTGTGAGGTAGCATTGTGTGCCCTCTCGAAGCTCGAGGGCTGTTTGCTACAAAACTACATATTGCACGGCTGCCCTGGCCGTGGGGAGGTGCACCAGCTTCTCCTAGTACTGCCATGTCGCATGAGAAACGGCTTTGGAAAAGAACCTTCCTTTCCACCAAGCACGCTAAATCAAGGGGGATTGGGCTTGCCTGCAGAACTCTTTCTCCTACTTAAGGATATTAAATAGGCGCTAAATACAACTGAGGGACAGAGCCTGCTTAAGGTGTTTACTCACTTTGTGCAACATGGACTTCGTGGACCAGCATGCCTGTTCGACTAATAAAGGAACGAATCATGCACAGAGTCTTCTTTCCCTCATTTGAGCTTTTCCATGATTACGAGGCGTCCCGAGCCTCGAAACGCGTCGGATGGGAATAAATCTTAAAGATTTCAGCAACCAAGTAACAGCGAGGCTTGAACTGCTGGATGGTGTGAGGTAGCGTTGTGTGCCCTCTCGAGGCCTTTTGCTACAAAAAAAAAAATATATATATATATATTCTTCCACCAAAGTGATCCTTCGACTCCGTGTGCTCAACTGTGGGTGCTCTGCAAAGGGGCCGGATCCTGGCCCAATTCACAATTTTCCACCAAAGATGCGGCACTCAGGGTTTAAGTTAAACAATTAAGGTTTATTTCTCCAGCTCGTACCAACGCGTTTCAGCCTTAACAGGCTTTGTTCACGGTAAGTGAGCTTTTTTCTATGTCTACTATTTATCCCAATTGGCGATTAAGATGCATTATGGGACTAGTAGTTACATTGTACATTTCATTTACATCATGTATTACATGCAATGTATAAACGCAATCATTTAAGTTGATTATTTCATTTTCTATCAATCTACTAGCGCTGCATTTTTACGCTCAGAAAAGCAGTTTCATTCTCATATTATTGTCATATGCAGGATACATACAGCTTTCATTGTTTAACTTAAACCCTGAGTGCCGCATCTTTGGTGAAAAAAAATATATATATATTCACTGAAAAAACCATGGGTTATAGACCATATATAGTTAGGAATTAGCATTTACAAAACCTTATTTTACTCACACAAAACCATTGAAATTCCATATATAGTTAGTTGCACTAACTATATATCGCGCACCCGCAATCCACTGCTGATGATATCACATATTATATCATTCATGACATGGTCAGTGACATCACTGATGACATCACTGATGACATCATCCAGTGACTGTATGTTTCTGTAAAGTAAAAATATGTCTTACATATTGAAGAATGAGTGGATGTATAAGTGTCTGGATGAAGGATTTAGTAGGTGCGTGACTGACTGTATGAGTGAGTGATTAAATGTGTCTCACTGAGTGCATGGGTTAGTGACTAAACTGTCTTAATTTGTACATCATTATGTCTGTTGTTCTGTAAACTGCTGCATGTGTTGATCAGTAGCTATATGAGTAACTATATGGGTTATTGATTGATTGTCGAAGTATTTGTATGGGAGAATGAGTGTGTGCGTGGCTGGCTGGGAGATGTGTGACTCTGCAGATCAATGTGTTCTTGTATCAATGATTGTATAAGAGAGTAAGTATGTGTTAGTATATGTTTGAAAATGTAAGGTACTCTATGTTTAACTGTATTGGTTAGAAAATGGAAGTGTGATTGATTCTTTACAGGACTGACTAGGTGTGTGAGTAACTCCATGGAGGAGTGGCAGAGTATGAGTGTCTGTATAGGTGTATGAGTGCATATGATAGTGTTGTAAAGATGAGTGATTGTATGTATGAATGATTGTATGGGTGAATGAGTGAATCTGTGTGTAGACATAGGAATCAGTGAGTGCGTATGTAGTAACTAGTATTGGTGTGTCAATGATTTAAAAGATTATATTCTGTATTTTACACTGGATGTAACAGAGGTTATATTAAAGTGTGAGGAGATGCATTGTATTGTCACATGAATGATATCATCAGTGATGTCATCAGTGATGTCATTTGAGATGTCATCAGTGATGTCATTTGAGATGTCATCAGTGATGTCATTTGAGATGTCATCAGTGATGTCATTTGAGATGTCATCAGTGATGTCATCAGTGATGTCACTGACCATGTCATGAATGATGTAATATGTGACATCATCAGCAGTGGATTGCGGGTGCACGATATATAGTTAGTGCAACTAACTATATATGGAATTTCAATGGTTTTGTGTGAGTAAAATAAGGTTTTGTAAATGCTAATTCCTAACTAAATATGGTCTATAACCCATGGTTTTTTCAGTGAATTTTCAAGGTTTTGTAAATGCTAATTCCTAACTATATATGGTCTATAACCTATGTTTTTTTCAGTGAATTTCAATAGTTTTTTAATAGCAAATATCAAAAGCTGTAAAATGTCAAGTATGTGGTAGGTAAAAACCTTTTTGTGTCTATGCACGCTGATGTGCTTTGAACGCTGCCATACCCCCCTCTTTTCTTTTAGGAGTATTCTCTCTTTGCAGATAGTGAAGGGTAGGTAACGCAGGCCTTTGCCCCCGTTGTAATCCGTCGTGCCTGCTTCCCTCTCCATTTGATTGATTGTTATCCAAGCATTTACTGTTTTGGAATTGGTTCTCTTTGGTTCATTCTCTATTTACAAACAAGCACAGAGTCGCAATACTCTGTTTAGTCTTTGCAGATAGTGAAAAATCATTAGAAAAAAAAAGGAATCAAGCAAAATCAGTAGGCCACTAATGGGATCTCTTTTTGATCTCGCTAAAATAGAAACATTAGGAACAACCCCTCATGAGAAATATGAAACTAGTGAGAGGAACTGAGCTCAACGCCATGATGGCTGCAAGACAGTTCGGCTCCGCCGCCCACCCACCCCAAAATAACGACAAACCCTATGCAGATATTATAAATATATACACCACACCAGCAAAGTAACAGGGTAAAACATTAAATTAAATAACTATTTACATGGCAGCCTGCTGCAACATCGATCCAAATGCATGCCGCCGTTCCCGGGATTTCTCCCCGACTACTCTGCGGCCTACGAGATGGAGAGGCCGGGGCATTGACTAGGCGGGGCCTCCGGCCGCAAACACAGCGCCAACGATCACTGCTGACGGAGGGGAGCCTTGCCGGTGACAGCCACTGATCTGAAGAACCGCTGCCTGCGGTGCCTCCCTGAGCCGCTTGACGGAGGCCCCCGAGGGGAGGTGTGCTGGCGCAGACTCGGAGGGGGCGCTTGACTCCTGCCCCCTCCCCAAGTCTTGTTGCCCTGGTGTGGCCTGAGATCGCCCCCGACATAGGCGGTGGGCTCCCGGGGTCAGGCGGAACTTGTTGCCTTTTGGTGACTCTTCCATTCTGGACCTTGTCCCACAATCCGTTTGACCTGAAGACACGTCCTGCGGTGCCCTGGTCCAACCATCACATATACCTGCGCCAGGAGACGGTGTGGGGTGCACTGGAAGGGAGAGGCGGTGCGAACGAGCCTCCCCCACCTCCCCAGGTGGAGGTTTCTCAACTACACCCCAGCGCTTCACTCGGCCACCTGAGTTGCACCCGCTCCTGCGGCACAGGGCCTCGCTCGGCCAGCTGAATTGCGCCTGCTCTTGTTATTACAGCATCTCACCCGCCATCCGGATGAATTGCACCCACTCTTGCGGTACAGCGACAGGCGGCTGCCACGGAGCTCAGGAAATGGCGGTCGGCTCCACAGACTTGGGCCTGGCCTGCAAGGATGGCTCTGGGCAACCCTGGAACTCGGACGCTTGACTGATAGGGCATGGGCCCCATTCCCAAAAGCGTCCCCTCAGCCTTGAAGATTCTACAAGAGTCACCGGGGCCCCCGACTCCCGCAGACTTCCGGTGGGGAGCGACTGCCATGATTGCTTGCGGAATAGCCACGGAATGCTCTCATGCTGACGCCAGCTTCAGTCTGAAACATCCAGAAACACTGTAGACTACCAATTCGATCAGTTCCGGTGGAGCCCCAACGTGACCCGGTAGAGAAGAACTTGCCCTCCCCTCTTTGACTAATGGTTCTTGTTGCCTGTCCCTTCTGTCATATGACGCGCCGCGTTAGCGCACCCGGAAGTGCTCCGGTGCGCGAGGCGCGAAGCGCAGCTTCCCGGAAGCGATCCGGGGTGCGGTGCGGAGCGCGTACCGTAAGCATAACAGGTCATGTGACTTGTTAATAAAACTTTTCATTGGTTCATTTCACTTTTGGGTTCCTAATGATGTACGGCTAGGTCATGTGACCTAAAAATAACACTTTTCATTGGTTTAGAACTATTTTTTGTTCCAAATGATGAAAACCCCTCCTTGTTTCCTCCCTCTGACTTTCATCTTTGTGAGAGGAAGACCTTTTTTCATCACTTAGCAATAGCAAGTGTTGTAGTTTCACCTGGTGCATCCCCACCACCACCACCACCTCCTAGCAAAAGAGTACCACCTCCTCAGGTGGTGGTTGAGCAAGAGGTGCCCGCCTCCCACACCTTCTTGTTGCCTGATTCAGCCAACTCAATCGATCGAGCATTAGACTCTGTTGTGATCTGAAGAACAGCTGCCTGCGGTGCCTCCCTGAGCCGCTTGACGGAGGCCCCCGAGGGGCGGTGTGGTGGCGCGGACTGGGAAGGGGCGCTTGGCTTCTGCCCCCTCCCCAAGTCTCGCTCGCCCAGCTGAGTTGCGGCCACTCTTGCAGCCTACGACATAGAGAGGCCGGGGCGTTGACTAGGCAGGGTTTCCGGCCGCAACCACAGCGCCAACTATTGCTGCTGACGGAGGGGAGCCTTGCCGGTGAGAGCCACTGATCTAAAGAACGGCTGCCTGCGGTGCCTCCCTGTGCCGCTTGACGGAGGCCCCCCAGGGGCGGTGTGGTGGCGCGGACTGGGAGGGGGCGCTTAGCTCCTGCCCCCTCCCCAAGTCTCGCTCGGCCAACTGAGTTCCGCCCACTCTTGTGGGCTACGACATGGAGAGGCCGGGGCGTTATGGATCAGTATGGGCAAATATACACTTGGGGATTCACAAGCAACAACAAACCTTTGTATTTGGGGCTCAAAATCATCAACAGTGACAGAGAACAGAAGTGAACTAAGCACTCAGGGGCTACGTTTAAACGTAACATCATCTCCCCAGAGGTACATCACCTTACACAGACATGCACTCTGATCTCCTTGGCCTCAGTCAAGCATCAATAGTAAGATTTTCATAGGTGAGTGTAGGTTCATGGTTTTCCATCCACAGACTAAAAGCCTGGAGTGGGAGTGAAAGAACCATAACTAGGTAAGAAGGAAGGCAGAGGCTGTAGGAAGGACTCTGGATATGGTATGTTGCTTGGTCCCTGAGATGCTTCGATGTCACTGCCTTGCACAAATGGCATAAGTCCTGGATGTTGGGTGCCATAGTTGAGGGTTCCGAGCAGCGCCTGTAACACTGTCTGAAGCTCATTTGCACCTGCTGCAGCTTCACTATTCTCAAAGTAAGTGGGGGCTGTTTGAGGACCTGACTGCATTGGAAAGCAATGTGATAAGGTGCCTCCCTGAACCGCTTGACGGAGGCCCCCGAGAGGCGGTGTGGTGGCGCGGACTGGGAGGGGCCGCTTGACTCCTGCCCCCTCCCCAAGTCTTGTTGCCCTGGTGTGGCCTAAGATCGCCCCCGACATAGGCGGCCGGCTCCCGGGGTCCAGCGGAACTTTTTGCCTTTTGGTGACTCTTCCATTCTGCACCTTGTCCCACAATCCGTTTGACCTGAAGACACGTCCTGCGGCCTGGTCCCTGAATGTGTGCAAGGGGATGGTATTGATTGGATCAAGATGGCAGCTTCACACAAAGCTGAATCAAGTGTTGCTGCTGATGCTATGCAAACAAAAACTGGTTTTCAGTTTGTACATTCTTCAGGATTTTTCCATCCAAGGCTGGTTGAGAGTTTGTAGCACGATGGCTTCAGATTGTCAACATACTACTCTTCAACATTCTTCATAAATGTAACAATGTGAGACTCACTAGGAGAACGGCCGTTTATCTTTCCTTTCAAAATGCTGCCAACAATATTTTCTGAATGGAAGACACCATCTTGTAGCATAAAAGGCTGCGTCAAGGGTGGTATTGCCCAGAATGTCTTGTTTTCTAGTGCTCGTAATGACGAAGCCAGAACTGCGGTAAGGGATTCTGGTCCTGCCGCTACTTATTGGAGACATTGAACTATACTCTGGACCTGCCTGGCCTCGACCAAAATGGCGCCAGTATGGGAGCGACTTGCAACTCCTTATGACGTTCTAGTTACTTAGCCTTGACGTTATGGGGGATGTATGCGGTCTTTGTGCACATGGCGGGCGGGGAAGGGTCCTGACTGGGAATACGGACAACACTATTGATGCCGATTTTTCATGATTGATTATTGAATTAATAAAGCTTCGAAATAATGTTACCCAAGATACTCGCCCATGGTGTGCGTATGGACGATTTCATTGTAACTGATCCTGTTATACTTTCAATTATAAAATCAACCTTCACTGATCCTGCAACCGTTTGTCACGTTTAGTTTTTTCAATTAAATGGCTCGCTTGTTACATACTCCTATACCCCTGGCTTTTAACCCTTTCCTACGCGCGGTCTGTAATATCGCCCTCGGGCGATCTATGTAATGAACAGACTACCATTGCCGAAACACAAGGGAATGCATCTCAGAGAGATAAGTCAAATACGTGGTAGATAAAAACATTTTCGTGTTTATGCACGCTGATGTGCTTTGAACGATGCCCCCCCCCCCCCATCATTTAGATTACCACCACCCATTGCACAAAAGCGTACCAGGTGCTCCCCACGCAAAAAATACATTTTTTTCCCCGCGGGGCCCTTTTAAAGCCTCCACATCAAACCTAGGGGGTCAGGGAGGATCTACTATGCCCCCTTACGGTCATTTCCCCCTTCGTTTTGGCCTCCTCTTGTCTCTCGATCCTACCGAGAGACAAGATGGCGGCCGCTCCGGACTGTTTAGAATGTTGACAGACACCGGAGAGCCAATCAACTTCGCTTTGTGAAGTTCCGTTTCGCGAAAAGTACACAAACCGGAGCGCTACCTGGAGCGCTGTCACAGATATATATATTTTTTTGAATGTTAATTAAAATCCACTGGAGCACATATATTGAGACCTAGCAAAGGCACATCGGGCTAACATTCCCTACAATTTTGCCAAGTTTCATACAAATCCATCCAGCCGTTCGAGCTAAAAGTGAGGCCAACCGCCCTATAGAAATTAACATGGGAAAAACGCGTTTTGGGACCCCCCTTTTTTCTTGGCCCCCCCTTGACGAACCCCCCCCCAAAGTTTCAGGGGCTGCTCAGAAACAAAATGTGCAAGTTTCCTGAAAATTTCAGCCAATTCCGTCCACAAACGCCAAAGTTATTAGACATATAATTTTCAAAAATCCCATAGAGAAAAAATCCTAACTATCTATACCTACTGGCGACCGCCAGTAGGTAATATATATATATATATATATATATATATATATATATATATATATATATATATATATATATATATATATATATATATATATATATATATACTCGTATTCTCTCCTGCACTCCAGCTGGACATGCCAGGAAATGGGAAACGGACACTAAATCCTGTGGTTGTAGCAGGTCTAAGTTTATTTGGCCAAGGTCAGATGTGTTTCGAATACCGGAGTATACTTGTTTCATCAGCGGAAACGCAGTCCGCTTTCTATTTTTATGCAGTGTTTTTTGCAGTTGCAAAAACCACAGTTGATGGACAGTATGCAGAACAATGTCATACATTCACCCCAGTACAGAGATCTGGGCCTAAATCCATTGTTTGTTTTTTTTGCACTCCACACAACCCCAGTTCAGACATGGCCATATGCAAATCAGTCCGACCCTGTGCCTCATAGGAACAGTCCAGCCCGAACTGCCAAGCCATGCCTTCCCTGGACCGGACTGTTCCCATGAGGCACAGGGTCAAGGCTGATTTGCATATGGCCATGTCTGAACTGGGGTGGTGTGGAGTGCAAAAAAACGATGGATTTAGGCCCGGATCTCTGTACTGGGGTGAATGTATGACATTGTTCTGGATTCTATCCATCAACTGTTGTTTTTGCTTTTTGTGTTTTTTGCAGTGACAATTTCACCCCCCTCACATGGTACATAGACATGGAAAAACAATTATAGCTAATCCTTATATAGTAGCCTGTGTGCCCAGGTGACCACACTAAAGAAACTTTTCAAGACACATTTTGCAGCCATCACGGTCAATGGTAAATATTAAGTGCATAATTGCAAGACATGGTACTAGGCGCAAGTCAATCAATTTATACATGACTCAAACTGATACATTAAACTAATTAAACATTAAAATCAGTAATGTAATACATATATATAAATATTTAATATATAAATAAATAACTAAATAGCAATTCCATATACAGTAATAATAATATTAGAATTGTTATTAATCAGTTCACTTATGTACCATTCAAAAAAGATATCTCTGAATAAATTCCTATATCATATTGATCCCAAATGGGTGTGCAAAATAGCATAATGTGCAACAGTTAATGCTTGGTCTGGAGGCTACAAATAGTGTTGGCTGTAAAGTGCTATAAGTAAAGTGCAAATAGTTAGTGCAAAGTGTGCAAACAGTATAATTGTTATGGGGAGGATTAAAAAATATTCATAATAAAAAGTCAATATCTATATTAAAATGTGATGCAAAAAACGGACTCATAGGGAATTGGGACGATTAAATTGCAGTGAATGAATGCTTGGGTGTTTGTACTGCTGTTTTTAAATTACACTCTATTCAAATGGGGCCTAATCTTAAAGAAAGATATGGAGATCCTCCGTATTGTTGAGCCCTTTGGGGTGCTTGCTGTCCAATTCAAGAATGAACTTGGACTCCAGTTTTCCTAATGCCTTTTCTCTATTGCCACCCCTAGTGTACTCTGGGATCGCTGTGATTACAAAATATTGCAGGCATTTAATATAGTGGCCATGCGCTGCTTTAAAGTGCCTGGCTACTGGGTACGCCGTATCGTTGTTGACAATAGCTCTCAGATGTTGGAGAATTTTGACATGTACCTGTAACTTTGTACTGCCTACATATTGAAGGCCACAGGTACATGTCAGAACGTATACGGCGTACTCAGTCTTGCAATTATACGAACCAAGGATTTTGATTTCGTAAGGGCTGAACGGAGTTTTGTATTTGGTTGTAGAGGTACCAAATTTACAAGCCCTACATGATGTGCATTGGAGAAACCCATTTCTGGGCTTAAGCCACATGGTTTTGGTGTTTTTGGTAATTTCTGGATTGCTACTCACTATCTGGGATGTCATAGAGATTTCTCTGCGATATGTGATAGTCGGAGTGTTCGGTATCTTTGGAGCTATAACCGCATCTGTCAAAATTATGGGCCAATTTCGGTTGATGATTGATCGAATTTGGCGGTGTTGTTTATTAAACGTGAGAATGAAGCTATGTGTGTTGCTTGCATTTGTAGCCTCCGTGATGGCAACCGGAGGGTCTAAAAGTGATTCCGTAGATCTCATGTTAACTTTGGCCAGTGCCTGATTGAGGGTAGATGTTTTGTAGCCTCTTTTACAAAATCTCTCAACTGCTGCCCTTGTGCATATCTTTGTAAGAGTGAAATGTCCAACTATCTATAACACCCCTGAAACCTGGGGTTTTTTCTGTGAATTTCTGAGGTTTTTTAAATGCTAATTCATAACTATAACATGTCTCAAACCTATGTTTTTTTCAGTGAATTTCAAAGGTTTTTTGAAAACTAAATCCTAAATATAACATGTCTAAAACCTATGTTTTTTTTTCAGGGAATTTTAAAGGTTTTGTAAATGACAATTTTTAAATATATTTACTCTTATATTTATTTTTTTGATACTGATTTACAATTTTTTTTTAAACTATTAATTTTTAGATATTTTATTTTTTAAATTACATTACATTGTGTGGCCCCCCTCCTTTTTATTTTTTTTGGGCCCTGGACCCTATCCCCTAGAGCCTGACCTGCAAATCTAATTTTTTGTTTTTGTTTATAGGAATGGGATTCTAATGGAAGGAAATGCAAGTTACTTGTATGTATGCTTGGAACTACTTTTCAGGGTCAGTGCTGGGCTAAAAGATGCACCACTGGCTTCTCTCCTGATAACAAATGAATAAATCAGAATTTGTTCTTCGGATGACTTAAGGTGAATATTTTATAGTTTGAAAACTGCACACTTAGAAGAATTTGCAACTCAAACCAGTCAATGTCAGCCTATGAAAGGAAATTCACTTAGCAGGTAAATAGTGTTATTCTTACTTTTTCTTACTCAGGGGTGGATCCTGAATCCAGCACTGCTGCATCACCTCTAAACAGTTAAAAGAATGTAAATTACCAAAGACACGCCAAAGTTCACGTCTCTCTCTTTTTTTTAATGTCGCTAGAATGCGCAGATCATACGTGCAACCCCCGATTTTACCAACAAAAAAAAACATTTGGGGCCAAGGGGGTCCTTGTGGAACCACCTGAGCAGACCCAGAAGGTCAGGGTGTGTCTACCCTCCCCCTTTTCACATTTTAAACTCACATTTCACACGCTTCTTCAGCCTCTCTTCTACTGAGGCATAAAATGGCTGCCAACAGTTTCAAGTTTCAAATGTTTGAAAGCACTTGACAGCCAATTAGCATTCAGCACATGATCGGAAGGTTGCGCTTATGATACGATGACAAAAAGCGGAGTATTCGTATTAAATTTTTTTATGGGAATGGGGCCGCGTGGCCCTCCTCCGGTGGTCAATTCCGGGCACCGCGGTCCCCACCCCCGGGGCATGGCTAATTATATAATATTATTTTATGGAGGAGGGCTGCATAGCCCTCCTACTGAAGCCACTTCTAGGCCTGGGGACCCCATTCCCTGGGGACGGCTTTATTATTTATTTATTATGGCTGTCACCATTGGGGACCGTGCAAGGGTCTTCAATTCCCCCTCCTGTCCCACCAGCTCCCCACCTCCTGCGGGAGACGGTGTTCTATTGACATCCGAAGTCCATCTGCGAATGTACCACCTAGGAGTTGCCTTCACTTTGCGCATGCATGTTTGTGGTAGTGCATCACTGTTAATATTATGTATGTGCACAATATGTCCCACCTTCTGGCTGTGTACCCCTAACGTATTTCATTTTATTTGCGCATGCTCAAGTACCACATGCCCAATCACAGCTCTCATACCTAGTGACATCATGCTCAACCAATCATCCTTCTGCAAAGCATTTATAACCTGCCAACCTTCTCAAACTTTTCCTATTCCGCAGTCACAGTCATTGATAGTGTTCGTATCCACTTCTTCGTAGGTGAGCACTTTTTTTTCAAGAATAATTAAATTAATTAATCTGAATGATCTTTAAATACCGCGTAAATGCAAATATTTGTTTGATTTGACAATGTTTTTTAAGCAGGGTTTCCTACTTTTTTATATTGTTAAAGTTGACTTCGTAACTTTTGTTTCTGAGCAAATCACTTAATCCTGCCACCTTTAATTTTGTAAGTAGTGCACCACATGCTGCTTCCTCCCCATGAAGTTCACATGTAATAGATTGACCAATGTTGTATTTTACAACACTCTCCATGTTTTTAATAACGTTAAACTTGATTTGCTATCCTTTGTCCTGTGCAAATCACCTATTCCTGCCACGTTTCTTTAATTTGACAAGCGCTACGTGGCCGTTCCTGCATCAGTGTGCTACATGCTTTTCAACTTAATCCGATGTAGTTTTTCTCATGTAAGTAGTGCGGCACACTCCCATGCATTGCAAAAGTAATGTTTTCTGCAGTAGTGTATTTTAGCACGGTTTCCAGTTCTTATACTTCCAATATCTTACCTTGGTAGGCGATGATTCTAGGCAAATTACTTAATTCTGCTGCCTTTATTTTGTAAGTAGTGCACCACGTGCTGCTTCCTCCCCATGCAGTTCACATGTAATCGATTGACCAATGTTGTATTTTACAATGCTCTCCAAGTTTTTTAATAACCTTAAACTTGATTTGTCCCCTGTTCTATCTCATTATACAGATATCTCAACCATGAGACGTAAAGGTCGCCACAAGCTGTTTATTCCTGCCCATGCACTATACCAGATGGTGGTCAACCGCTCGACATACCAGATTCACTGGCTGCTCTCCATATGCTATCAGATCAAGGCCAGGAGTTTGTAAAGGAAGTGAGTGACCAATCTTGGCCTAACATTTGCATAATGCAATTCTATTTCCTACTTTCCTTGCAAAATATAACCTCTGATGATTGCTTTTCAACCCCAATCTTATTGAGAACAAATGTTTTCATGTACATTAAAACTAATCTTGGACATAAGTACAACATATACATTTTTAACTCTTTTTTTCCGTTTGCAGAATGTTACATAAATCAGCAGAAAATTGCAAAGGTTGAAAAAAATGTATATATTCCTCTGCCAGCTGATTACACCTATGTCTCAAATATGGCATTTACTAGTTGTCTGAACCATGGAGATTCACAAATTTTTTAACGGATAACATTAAGGTAAATACTCTCAATATGAGTAGTCGACGAAGTTACAAAGTAACAGATATAAATACTTGATGGTTTTTTGTATCAGATAATGTCCAATTCATACTTGTATGGATGAGTCTGATACAGGGTGGATCTCTGTATAACTAATAGATGATTAGGTATTAGGATGGCATACAAAGCTCCCAACCTTCTTACTTTTTCTCTTAAAGGGTTCCAAATTGGGGACGAATATTAGGCTGTGCAGTAGAGGTTGACGGTGTTGCTCCACTGGTACTTGGGCCTTCTTATGAAGGAGAAGGAGCCTCTCTCAATATCCTTAACTCTTCCCTTTCAAAGTTGACTCTTAGTCTGCAAGTCCTTCTGCATACTTGCAGTTCCACACCAGTACTCTTTTTTGGGGTCTCCTCTTGAAAGCAGTCTTGAATATCCGGCAAGTAACAAACCAAAGCGGAGTTCAAGTTGTGAACTCTGTTGGCCACAGTGTTTACACAGGGTAAGCAGAGCAGCCTAGATATTCAATAATTCCAAGTAAATGCATTAGAAATAAAAGCGCTTATTTACAAACTCCTTATGCCACTTTTGCGTCACTTTCAACATGAGAAAAGTAACACAAAAGTGACACAAGAGTTTTGTAAATAAGCCCTGAAAAATATTGTCCTGCATAATGACTTCATCTCTCACCTAATTCTGTCTCATCCGTGTATCATTTTAAAGACCTGTTCATCTGTAATATAAATTTGACGCACTGGGCACTTTTATACAGACACCCTTTGAATGCAAGCCTATAAGATAAGTGAAATCTATCAGGTAAACTGTACACATTAAAAAAATAGAAAATATCGTCAAGTGTTACTTTGACTTGTAATTACCTCATTTAGTCACATCGATTTAATTTTAATCACCTATTTTCTTTTTTGTTTTGCAGATTAACTACACTACTTCTATTGGAGTCCATATTATGTGTTATTTGTTATATTGTTTTGTAAAAGTTATGGTTCTAGTAATTTAGTGTATTGTTATAATTTAGTTATACTGCCAGTTATTTATTGTTTTAATAAAAGTTAATTAAAAAACTTACATACATCTTTTCTTTGTGGGGGTAGCAGTCCATAATAGAAAGGATATTTATTATTTGAAGTATAATTCTGAGGCTAGTTCTTCCACAGATCTTTACCAGAGTGTACAGCTATAACTTACGGTTCCAATTCAAAAGAATAAAAAGTACAACGCCATTAGCAACATCGTGTGGTGAACTTATAACCTCTGTGCTCAAGTAAGTGTTCCATGAACTGTTACTATAGTGACGGGCAGAAAGCCGTTTGGGGGTAGGCTTAAAAGTTACTGGCTGTACAGAAACCATTATATTTACCCTGGATCCTCTACATGACAGAAAGGAAAGCAAAGTAAATCAAAAAACTGTGTACCAGATTTATATTCCCCTTGCACCACTTTCGCATCTAATCCCCCCTACAAAATTACAAGTCTGTGAGCCTCAACAACCCCCCTCAAGCTCTGGGAATCACCACCCCCGGGAATTTGTGTATTACGGGAGGCAGACTGCATGGCCCTCCGCCTGGTGCCCTCGAGGGCCCTGGAAACTACTACGACTGGGTCCTGACTCGCGCCCTCCCATACCAAACATAGGGGTCGATTAGGATGGCGGACAGAAGGACAACCGCCGACCTGGAGTAGGCGGAATATGCCTTTTTTCAGTCCACCAGCCGCGGCCAGTCCGTCCGCCATATTAGGATGGGATTAAAGTCAGAGTATGCTACAAGGGACTTATTTAGAAGATACTAAGTCTGATTGATGAGTTGTACAAATTTAACACACTCAATAGTATCCACAGGATAACAATCTTATTACACAAAAGTAAATAAATTAATGGAAGGAAAAGAGAGAACACACAGAACAAAAATTATATTTTAACAAAATGTTTACTGCAACAAAATTGGGGAGATAGATACAGACAAATGAATTAGAGCAAAAAGTCATGAACAGAGGTAGACAATATTTTCTCTTCTGTTCATAACTAAAAACATCAACTCCTAATGGATAAAGCAAACAACCTAAATTAGTTAATAAAGAATGGTTGTGAGTTAGTGTCAAAACAGCATTTAAGGAGATGATGGAGTGTCGACGTTTCGGTCTAGAGGGCAGTCGTCAAATAGACCATCATCAGGACGATATTTTCAATGCTGAAAGAACTCCCTATATAAAACAATAAATTTGTATTATAAACAAAATATCTTAATACATCACTAAAATCATATATAAACATATAAGTTCTATGGGCCCGATTCACAGAATGAACTTACTACTTTTGGCATTCACAGAATGCACTTACTACTTTTGGTATTCACAGAATGAACTTCCTCATTTCGGTATTCACAGAAGTTAGGACTACTAACTTTAGGACTCCTAAATGCCTTCTGTGAATACCGAAAGTCTTAAAATTAGGATTTTTCTCAATTTAGTAGTAGTAAAGTAAGGACTAATAACTTTAGGACGCCTAAATGCCTTCTGTGAATACCGAAAGTCTTAAAATTATGATTTTTCTCAATTTAGTAGTAGTAAAGTTAGGACTACTAACTTTAGGACGCCTAAATGCCTTCTGTGAATACCGAAAGTCTTAAAATTACGATTTTTCTCTAACTTAAAATTGAGAAAAATCCTAATTTTAAGACTTTCGATATTCACAGAAGGCATTTAGGAGTCCTAAAGTTAGGAGTCCTAACTTTACTACTACTAAATTGAGAAAAATCGTAATTTTAAGACTTTCGGTATTCACAGAAGGCATTTAGGCGTCCTAAAGTTAGTAGTCCTAACTTTACTACTACTAAATTGAGAAAAATCCTAATTTTAAGACTTTCGGTATTCACAGATGGCATTTAGGAGTCCTAAAGTTAGTAGTCCTAACTTTACTACTACTAAATTGAGAAAAATCCAAATTTTAAGACTTTCGGTATTCACAAAAGGCATTTAGGAGTCCTAAAGTTAGTAGTCCTAACTTCTGTGAATACTGAAATGAGTAAGTTCATTCTGTGAATACCAAAAGTAGTAAGTGCATTCTGTGAATGCCAAAAGTAGTAAGTTCATTCTGTAAATCGGGCCCTGGGTGTCTAACAAATGTTTAATATCGGATTCTTCTCAAGCAATTACCCCTTCCTGGTAATGCCTGGGAAGTGATTATAAAACTAACATTAGTCAATATGACTCAATTATTTTTCAATAGTTATCAACACATCGATCTCATGATACATTTCAAAAAAATCTATTAAAAAAGAAGTCTTTCTAATCGTGAACATACCTTCACAAGATCATTGCATTGAAAAACATTCAATTATTTCTCATTGAGTACCAACAAATACATTGCGTGATACTTTTTTAAAAAAAAGGTTAATTAAAAAGAGACATTTCTAATCATGGACACAACTTCACAAAATCATTACATTAATTAACCTTCAAAGAGATCATCAGATTGAGAATCAAAATTGGAACATTAGTCTCAATACATTTTCGTATAGTCATATTTGTTCAGCAAACAATCACTACAACAGTAATTAATACAGTCGATTTGTCACCTGGAATTTCCAAAAAAATGCCGGGTAGAATCATAGACGGCAGTAAACGTGGGGCACAATGTCAACCACGAGTGAAATCTAAAAAGAAGGGGGTGTAAAACTCCTGTTAGTTTAAGTTGGGCAAACAGACCTAAGGATAAGTCACCTCTCCAATCAGAGAGCCAGATGCCTACCTTGGATATTAGAAGATCGGGCCACATCCGTTGGCCTAATTTCAGCTAGCTGTCAAGTCAAGTAGGAAGAGATATCCAGACGCTCTGTGAAGAATTAGTATATTGTTTCAGATGACTACTGGGCAAAATGCTCCACATTAGTGATACACACGATATTGAGCCGTGCGGTCAAATCCTAGTAATGTAACACTGCTTGGTCATATATGCAAGGCTAGAAAGTATATATCAGGTGGCTGTCACTTCGAAAATACTAATTCAGTCATTCTGTGAGAAATTAACATATTACTTTGAAGGGCTGATGGCTGACAACGTAACCGATATAACGTTGCTAGTTCGTACCATTAAAGCGGCTATAAACCTTATGGTTTGCTTATACTATTATACAGCTACTCAATAATACAGATACGTAAATGACAGAGAACACGCTATCTTAGCACAGGAGTGCCTACCAAATCTTTACTTCTGAATCCTTCGTCGCTGGAGACCTGAGCCTGTCCTCCTTATCAGGCTGCCACGGATGCTGCTCCTTGCCGCACCCGCTGCGCGGGTGCCGCTGCGCGGGTGCCGCTGCGTGTCTCTCTCGTTGGGAGAGTGCACCTGGCGGACTTGGGTGCTGAGGCGGTGAGTCATCGGCAGGGGTGAAGCGCGGCAGGGACTCGCTCGACCAGGAGTCCCTGCGTGGCCTATCAACATCCGGCCAGCGCCCCCTGCTAGCCCCGCCCGGCAGAGTGAGTGGATAAAAGAGACTTCCACCCGGGGACAAAGCGGGAACATGCTATCTTAGCACAGGAGTGCCTACCAAATCTTTACTGCTGAATCCTTCGTCGCTGGAGCCCTGAGCCTGTCCTCCTTATCAGGCTGCCACGGATGCTGCTCCTTGCTGCACCCGCTGCGCGGGTGCCGCTGCGCGGGTGCCGCTGCGTGTCTCTCTCATTGGGAGAGTGCGCCTGGCGGACTTGGGGGCTGAGGCGGTGAGTCATCGGCAGGGGTGAAGCGCGGCAGGGACTCGCTCTACCAGGAGTCCCTGCGTGGCCTATCAACATCCGGCCAGCGCCCCCTGCTAGCCCCGCCCCCCGGCTGCCTTCCGGGCTACTTAAGAAGGAGCAGAGACCGCTCCGCGGGACGCGAGCGGGACACCCGGAGCTAAGCCCGGGCAAAGGGCGGGCCCTCTGTGGCCCTCAGAGGCCAGAAGAGGCCGGGCCGGGAAACCTCTCTTAAATCGGTCAGGTAACTAGCCACTGCCCGTATTGTGCACTCTATCCTTATACCTTACCGAGTGCCAAACCTCGCAACTACTCCAATTCTGACTTTGCCATTTACCTGCACATCCTCTTCCTTGGTGAATCGATACAGTTTGAGGAGGGGTCTGAAACCTGGAAGAATGCCTGTTCTCCGATCGAAAACCAAACAAATGGAGTCCAACCCTCATTGATTATTTCAGAGAAGCCCAAATACTTAAATTGAAACTGCTATCGTGTGGCTACCCCAATAGGTTATTAAAACGCTCACTCAAGCGGGCATGGTACAACAATCGTGATTTACTTTTACAAGTTAAAGCAAAAACTAGGGAACCCAAACTGGTATGTGTTACGACTTTTGGTACATCTAGTAACTCAATCAAAAAATTGATTTAAAAAAACTGGTCCCTCCTTTCGGATCTACCAGAATTGGTTGACAAACCGATGTTTGCCTTTAAAAGAGGCAGAAACCTAAGAGACAGGCTAGTCCATGCCTATAATAACAAAGAAATGTATCTAGTGGACAACATGAGACAACTAAGTCCATTACAAGGACACTATAAATGCAACCATTGTGCAGCCTGTACCACCACGGCTAACATCAAACAATTTAATTTAAACAACAAAAGCTTTTGGCTAAAGGAATTTTCTAACTGTAACACAACTAATGTTGTGTACTGCATAGAATGCCCCTGTGGACTCAAATACTTTGGCAAGACCACACTGCCAATCAAAAAAAGAATTCTGCAAAATCAATCCAGAATTCGTTGTCACACTGAAAATGCCCCACTAGTTGACCACTATTCTGCCAAAAAACACAGTGAAAATGATCTTCACTGGTGGGTGGTAGAGGTTATTAAGCCCACAATCAGACAACCTAATGTTGACCATCTATTGACCTTAAAAGAACAACGCTGGATCTGTTTGGCAGACTCGGTGAAATTCGGTCTTAATTCCTGTACAGAATGGCATGCTCTGGCCTGCCTCAGCTAAATTCAATGGCAGGGTGTACATTTTTTCTCAAAAACATCAATATAGTAATTTGACATACTTCTCTAGGTACAGTTTTTATGTAAACAATGAGGACAGATGGGGTCACATGTATTTTCAAGATGAAGAGAAATGATTACTTTTACATTGTGATATAATTGCTATCGGTTAATTTGTCACTCTGAATTCTCCATCAATACTCCCCAATTTTAACGGTGATTTCCGGTCCAGCTCTCGATTCGAGCTAGTGTTCCCTGTTACCCTCTCCTTACAACTAGTCGCATAATTCCTGTCTACCTATATAATTAGTAACAGTGAATTTGTCACCTTTTGTCCCAGTCAATGTACCCTGTTGCCAGTTATTTCCAACCAGTTGCCGGTTTTCTGTTATTCTATATAACTACTATCAGTGAATTTGCTACCCCGAAGGTTATGTTATCACTTCTCGATCTCATAGAATTATTTACACACCAAGAGCTAGTCACTTCCAACCATTTGCCGGTTTTCTGTTATTCTAAATAACTACTATCAGTGAATTTGTTACTCTGAAAGTTATATTATCATTTCTCGATCTCATTGAATTATTCACACACCAATAGCGATTTCCTCACCCAACATGGCAACCGCCTTTGTCTATTTCCATTAGACAAACTAAGCCTTTACTATTCCAACATAGAAACAACTCATTTCCGGGTCATTGTCGTAGCGCAACCACTATTGAAAGATGTGTTTTCAATTTGAATATTTCGCACCTTTCAAAATTTGCTAATTTCCATGAGCTTTTATTTTCTCATAGTAAGTGTGGACATTTACACCTGTTTGATATAAGAATCTTCCGTCAGCACGAGACCGAACACTGGCTCACTTCCGGGGTGTCAGTTTAAATTCTCCGATTTTGGTTCAGTCGGCGTTTCTGACGAACCAACAAGGATACATTGTATGCTATTCGAGCTCTTGTTCCACGTAAGTGTACCCTCCCACCTGCTATTTCCAACCAGTTACAGGATCTCTGCCACCCCTTAAAAAACTGTAGCTCCCTGGCTGTTTTAAATAAGTAATTGTTGACTTATTTTCTTGATGCAAAGATCCCCTGCTCATATTGTACAGATTAATGGAATCTCGTCTTTGTCATTTACGTATCTGTATTATTGAGTAGCAGTATAATACTATAAGCAAACCATAAGGTTTATAGCCGCTTTCATGGTACGAACTAGCAACGTTATATCGGTTACGTTGTCAGCCACCAGCCATTCAAAGTAATATGTTCATTTCTCACAGAATGACTGAATTAGTATTTTCGAAGTGACAGCCACCCGATATATACTTTCTAGCCTTGCATATATGACCAAGCAGTGTTACATTACTAGGATTTGACAGCACGGCTCCATATCGTGTGTATCACTAACGAGGAGCATTTTGCCCAGTAGTCATCTGAAACAATATACTAATTCTTCACAGAGCGTCTGGATATCTCTTCCTACTTGACTTGACAGCTAGCTGAAATTAGGCCAATGGATGTGGCCCGATCTTCTAATAGCCAAGGTAGGCATCTGGCTCTCTGATTGGAGAGGTGACTTATCCTTAGGTCTGTTCGCCCAACTTAAAGTAACAGGAGTTTTACACCCCCTTCTTTTTAGATTTCACTCGTGGTTGACATTGCGCCCCACGTTTACTGCCGTCTGTGATTCTACCCGGCATTTTGTTGGAAATTCCAGGTGACAAATCGACTGTATTAATTACTGTTGTAGTGATTGTTTGCTGAACAAATATGACCATACGAAAATGTATTGAGACTAATGTTCCAATTTTGATTCTCAAACTGATGATCTCTTTGAATGTTAATTAATGTAATGATTTTGTGAAGTCGTGTCCATGATTAGAAATGTCTCTTTTTAATTAACCTTTTTTTTTAAAAAGTATCACACGATGGATTTGTTGGTACTCAATGAGAAATAATTGAATGTTTTTCAATGCAATAATCTTGTGTAGTTATGTTCACGAATAGAAATACTTCTCTTTTAATAGATTTTTCGAAATGTATCATGAGATCGATGTGTTGATATCTATTGAAAAATAATTGAGTCATATTGACTAATGTCAGTTTTATAATCACTTCCCAGGCATTACCAGGAAGGGGTGATTGCTTGAGAAGAATCCGATATTAAACATTTGTTAGACACATAGAGCTTATATGTTTATATATGATTTTAGTGATGTATTAAGATATTTTGTTTATAATACAAATTTATTGTTTTATATTGGGAGTTCTTTCAGCATTGAATAATATCGTCCTGATGATGGCCTATTTGACGACTGCCCTCTAGACCTAAACGTCGACACTCCATCATCTCCTTAAATGCTGTTTTGACACTAACTCACAACCATTCTTTATTAACTAATTTAGGTTGTTTGCTTTATCCATTAGGAGTTGATGTTTTTAGTTATGAACTGTAGAGAAAATATTGTCTACCTCTGTTCATTACTCATTTGTCTGTATCTATCTCTCCAATTTTGTTGCAGTAAAAATGTTGTTAAAATATAATTTTTGTTCGGTGTGTTCTGTCTTTTCCTTCCATTAATTTATTTACTTTTGTGAAATAAGATTGTTATCCTGTGGATACTATTGAGTGTGTTATATTTGTACAACTCATCAATCAGACTTAGTATCTTCTAAATAGGTCCCTTGTAGCATACTCTGACTTTAATTATACAGTGCCCAAGCTTACAAGGGTTTATTGGGTTTCCCCTGCCTATAACATCATATTAGGATGGGAAGCACTGTCAAATTTCCATACGCCGCGGACGAACATGCACCGCCTCGTAAATGCACCTGACCCCGCGGCGGACGTAACCAACCAGAGACATCGCTGTATGGAATGACGTCTCCGACCATCCACGTAATCACGATGGCGGAAAAGACACAGCAAATCGCAGCGGAAAAACCACCAGCCTGAACATGGCGGATTCACCACAGCGAAGAGGCAAAACATTGCAGAGAGATACCCACTACAGGCAGATCGCCATCATGGACCCAGCTCTGCACGCATTTCCGATCCTCGTCGTGCTCCACCACCAGCAAGTCATGGACCGTCGCCGACGACGATGCAGGTTCGCAAACACACCAATCGCTGTCGGAAGGGGTGTACCTGCCGGGGCTGTGACGTGGGGAGGGGGGGGGGCATGTTGGGGAAACAGCATTTACGATAACACCAATATATCAACAATGCAAGGAGACAACCAGGAATGACACTGAGAAACCACTACACACGAATAACCTGCTTTATTGCACATATTAGTAAATGACTCCTAGAGTAGGCAGGAGCATGGGCACTGGATTGAACAGAAAAGGTACATCTGAGGTAGCACATGAGAGGGCACAATGCAGTATCATAACAGCAACAGGGCAGTGTTCCTAATAGAGCAGATACATCAGAGGCAGTACATGAGAGGGCACAATGCAGAATCCTAACAGCAACAGGGAAGTGTTCATACCAGAACAGGTACATCAGAGGCAGCACATGAGAGGGCACAATGCAGCATCCTAACAGCAACAGGGGAGTGTTCATAAAAGAACAGGTACATCAGAGGCAGCACATGAGAGGGCACAATGCAGCATCCTAACAGCAACAGGGCAGTGTTCATAACAGAACAGGTACATCAGAGGCAGCACATGAGAGGGCACAATGCAGTATCATAACAGCAACAGGGCAGTGTTCCTAACAGAGCAGGTACATCCGAGGCAGCACATGAGAGGGTCACAGAGCATCAACAGTCCATGGCAAGGCACAAAGCAGGTACATCTGAGGCAGCACATGAGAGGGGTTAGGTGCATCAACAGTCCATGGCACAGAGTAGGTACATCAGAGGCAGCACATGAGAGGGGCTGAGTGCATCAACAATCCATGGCAAGGCACGGAGCAGGTACATCTGAGGCAGCACATGAGAGGGGCACAGAGCATCAACAGTCCATGGCAAGGCACAGAGCAGGTACATCGGAGGCAGCACATGAGAGGGGTTAAGTGCATCAACAGTCCATGGCACAGAGCAGGTACATCAGAGGCAGCACATGAGAGGGGCTAAGTGCATCAACAGTCCATGGCAAGGCACAGAGCAGGTCCATCTGAGGCATGTCATGAGAGGGGTTAAGTGCATCAACAGTCCATGGCAAGGCACAGAGCAGGTCCATCTGAGGCAGCACATGAGAGGGGTTAAGTGCATTAACAATCCATGGCACAGAGCAGGTACATCTGAGGCAGCACATGAGAGGGGCACAGAGCATCAACAGTCCATGGCACAGAGCAGGTACATCTGAGGCAGCACATGAGAGGGGCACAGAGGATCAAGAGTCCATGGCAAGGCACAGAGCAGGTACATCTGAGGCAGCACATGAGAGGGGTTAAGTGCATTTGGATATTTGGAGGGGTATTTATAGAGCGCGGCGTTCACTCCGGAAGGAGCATCATGGAGCTGAAAGTCCTTGAAGCCAGGTCACAGAGTGGTAGGGGGGGAGGCTAGATGGAAGCTTTAGTCCAATCGTCGGAAAGATTGAAAATCCATGTTTTGAGAAGTTTTCTAAAAGGCTTCTCAAGTGTCTGAAGTCTCAGGTGTCTGGGCATACTGTTCCAGGCTCTAATAGCCAGGGTACTTAGGGTTTTTCCGCCTTTAGACTTCAGGTTGAACTTGGTGGAGGTCATGAAATTTTCTTGTGAAGATCGGAGGGAGCGACTCGGGTTGTAGTGTGGGAAGCGTCTGGTAAGATAGATGGGACCTGTTTTGTTAAAGGCTCGGAAGGCAACGGTGAGAATCTTGAAGAGTATTCTCTTGTGCAGGGGAAGCCAGTGTAAGGTCTTTAGGGCTGCGGAGATTGAGGATTTTCGAGGTAATTTTAGGACAAGGCGGGCGGCAGTGTGTAAAACACTTTGGAGTTTGGAGAGAGTGGACTTCTTGGTTCCTGCCAGGAGGCCGTTACAGTAGTCTACACGCGAGAGAATGAGGGCTACTGTTACCGTTTTCCTAGAATCGAGGGGGAGAAAGTCAAAGAACTTTCTCAGAGACTTGATTATGCCGAAGCATTTGCCTGCTACGGTCGTGGCATGATGGTCAAATGAAAGATCAGAGTTGAAGAGAATCCCGAGGTTTCTGGCAGAAGTGACGGTCTGGGGGGGGCAACAGAGTTGTCAGGCCACCAAAGGGCAGGACAGAAAGAGGCGTTCTTTCCAATGGGGAGGATCTCAGTTTTATTAGAGTTGCAACGGAGGTGGTTAGCGTCCATCCATTGGAATACAGCAGTTAAGCAGTGTTTAAGATTGAGCTCTGCCTTGTTGGAATTGTCGTCTAGGGGGATGATCAACTGAGTATCATCGGCATATGAAGTGACAGTTATGCCGAATGATTCTATCAGGGTGAGAAGAGGGATGAGATAAATGTTAAAAAGGAGAGGGCTTAGGATGGACCCTTGGGGGACTCCGGAGGACACCTTTTTCTCATTGGATTGAAAAGGGCCCAGGGTGACAGTTTGGGACCTATCACTGAGAAAAGATCTGATCCATGATAGGGCTGAGTCAGAGATGCCGATGTCCATTAATCTGTTGATCAGGATGGAGTGGGATATGGTATCGAAAGCTGCCGTGAGGTCAAGAAGGATCAGAATGGCCTTCTTCCTTTGGTCTTGCAGTGATTTAATGGTATCGGTCAGTTCAATTAAGGCAGTTTCGGTTGAATGTTTAGACCGGAACCCGGATTGCTGGGGATGGAGTATGTTGTGGGTTTCCAAAAAGGTTTTGAGTTCTTTATGGACTAGCTGTTCTTATATTTTACCCAGAGCGGGGAGAAGGGTGATGGGACAAAGGTTGGTCAAATCCACTGGGGATTTGTTGGCTTTTTTCATAAGTGGTTTGACGACACCTTTTTTCCATGAGCGAGGAACAGAACCAGAACTGAGAGACAGGTTGATAATGTCATTGACGATAGGGTTAATCTCATCAATGAAAAGATGGAGAATCTTAGGGGGGCAGGGGTCGGAGGGGGAGCCGGATTTTCAGGAAAGAATCGCTTCTCTGGTTTGAGCCAGAGTGACCGGGGTGAAGTTTTTGAGACTGACAGCAGTCAAGCGAGGTTGATCGGGATGGGGGAGTTTATGGGTGGTAGAGGGAGGGGGGAAGTTTTTTTGAATAGAGGTAATTTTATCGTCAAAGTATTCTGAGATCTTGTCACATTGCTCTTGGGTGGGGGGATCTCGGGTTGGAGAGCTTTGGGATGGGTGAAGGTCTTTACTATTGTAAATAAAGTTTTTTGCTTTTGGCTGGCTTCTTTAATGGCATTTACGCAGAATGTTCTCTTGGCCGATTTGATGGCGGAGAGATATTTTTTCCTCTGAAGTATGTAGGCGCTACGGTCGTCATTGTCGTAAGTTCTACGCCATTTACGTTCCGCTTTCCTGCAGAGTAGATGTGCGGAGGCTAAGTCAGGTGTAAACCAGGGAGCTTTGATTTTAGTTTTTTTCAGGATTCTATCCTGATGGTTGGAGGGGCACCGTTTAGCAATTTCTTGTGAGAGCCAGTTATGGAAGCGGTCAGCGTCTCTGTCGATGTTACCAGATAGAGAGGGGGAGTTGGTTTGGGAAAAGGGATTGAGAATTAGATTTTTCTGGACCGTTTTCCAGTTTATAGAGTGACCATAATGAGGAATGCGTTTATTGATGGTTGGAGGGTGACGGCTAGAGATGTGGAAGGGGATCAGGCAATGATCAGTCCATATCTGGGGTAAGGGGGGCAGGGTGGTGAGAGAAGGGAAATTGGAGCAAACACCATCTAAGGTGTGACCAAGAGAATGTGTAGGCAACATGACACTTTGTTGTAGGTTGAAAATTTCAAGTGTCTGAAGAAAATTAATTGTTTGAGAGTCGGCGGAGGTCTCAAGGTGCAAATTAAAATCTCCTAGCAGGGTAAAGTGTGGGTAACGGAGTAGGAAGTGTCCCAGAGCGTCATTGAGAGAGTCGAGAAATTTAGCAGCATTGCCGGGTGGGCGGTAGATCAGGCCACCTGAGAGGGAAAGGGATTGGCTGAGTTTGATGGAGAAGCCCATTCCCTCTGTGTCGATGAGAGGGTCGAGGCAGAAGGTGTGACAGTTAAAGGTGTTCTTCAGAATAATTGCAACACCTCCTCCTCTACCTTTCTGTCTATCCTGTGTGTAGAAGGAGTAACCCTGGGGGAGGGCTAAAGCTATGTCTGGGTTACTGTCCTCAGTGAGCCACGTTTCGGTGATCATGAGGCCGTCAAGGTCATAGTCTATGATGAGGTCATGAATGTCTTGACTATGTTTGCACATCGATCGTGCATTTATCAGGCCACCTGTAAAGAATGGTCGCTGGTGCTTGGGGGGGGTTGGCAGGTCGTGGTCGAAAATGAGTGACCAGCGGCATTTGGTGCAGCTGACAGAACCGACTACCTTTGACAGGTCAAGCTTGCAGGAGCAGCCGGGACTGCCTCGGAGTCGGAGGAGGTCGTTGGGTGCATACCTGATACTTGGAGGGATTTGGGCATGGGTTCCTGCGCCTGGCGCGGTCTTGGCGCGGACGGGCGCAGACGGGCTTGCCTTAGGCGCTCCCACTGCGCTCGTCCGCTGCGCGTCCTATGCATGCACATTTGTAAGAATAGGAAGGGGGCGTAGCCTCAAAAGGGGGCGGAGTCAGCACGCACACCGCTGGTGATGGCGGCTGCAGGCAAACAACTAGGAACGGCGCCAACAGCTATTGTGATCAGCTGTGCGCTAAGGTATAGGCGAGCGCTAGGGTGTGCTTAGGTTTTTAAAAGCAGGAGAATAGTGACACCACACAGGAGCAAGAACACAGTGAAATATACAAATTTTTAAAAACAATAGAGTACCTCCAGCTCCCGGCTTCCGCCTCAGGACTGGGTCAAGGGTTTACTGGTGCCGCTAGGAATCAGCGGGTTAAGTACGGCGGTCAGGGGGCGTGGCCTCAAAAGGGGGCGGAGTCAGCGCGCACGCCGCTGGTGATGGCGGCTGCATGCCAACAACTAGGAAGGGCGCCAACAGCTATTGTGATCAGCTGTGCGCTAAGGTAAATGCGAGCGCTAGGGTGTGCTTAGGTTTTTAAAAGCAGGAGAATAGTGACACCACACAGGAGCAAGAACGCAGTGAAATATACACATTTTTAAAAACAATAGAGTACCTCCAGCTCCCGCAATCCGCCTCAGGACTGGGTCAAGGGTTTACTGGTGCTGCTAGGAATCAGCGGGTTAAGTACGGCGGTCAGGGGGCGTGGCCTCAAAAGGGGGGCGGAGTCAGCACGCACGCCGCTGGTGATGGCGGCTGCAGGCAAACAACTAGGAAGGGCGCCAACAGCTATTGTGATCAGCTGTGCGCTAAGGTAAATGCGAGCGCTAGGGTGTGCTTAGGTTTTTAAAGGCAGGAGAATAGTGACAGCACACAGGAGCAAGAACGCAGTGAAATATACAAATTTTTAAAAACAATAGAGTACCTCCAGCTCCCGACTTCCGCCTCAGGACTGGGTCAAGGGTTTACTGCATCAACGGTCCATGGCACAGAGCAGGTACATCAGAGGTAGCACATGAGAGGGGCTAAGTGCATCAACAGTCCATGGCACAGAGCAGGTACATCAGAGGCAGCACATGAGAGGGGCTAAGTGCATCAACAGTCAATGGTAAGGCACAGAGCAGGTACATCAGAGGCAGCACATGAGAGGGGACAGAGCATCAACAGTCCATGGCAAGGCACAGAGCAGGTACATCAGAGGCAGCACATGAGAGGGCACAATGAAGCATCCTAACAGCAACAGGGCAGTGTTCATAACAGAACAGGTACATCAGAGGCAGCACATGAGAGGGCACAATGCAGTATCATAACAGCAACAGGGCAGTGTTACTGCCAGAGAAGGTACATCAGAGGCAGCACATGAGAGGGTCACAGAGCATCAACAGTCCATGGCAAGGCACAGAGCAGGTACCTCCGAGGCAGCACATGAGAGGGGTTAAGCGCATCAACAGTCCATGGCATAGAGCAGGTACATCTGAGGCAGCACATGAGAGGGGCACAGAGCATCAAGAGTCCATGGCAAGGCACAGAGCTGGTACATCTGAGGCAGCACATGAGAGGGGTTAAGTGCATCAACAGTCCATGGCACAGAGCAGGTAAATCAGAGGCAGCACATGAGAGGGGCTAAGTGCATCAACAGTTCATGGCACAGAGCAGGTACATCAGAGGCAGCACATGAGAGGGGCTAGGTGCATCAACATTTCATGGCACAGAGCAGGTACATCAGAGGTAGCACATGAGAGGGGCTAAGTGCATCAACAGTCCATGGCAAGGCACAGAGCAGGTACATCTGAGGCATGTCATGAGAGGGGTTAAGTGCATCAACAGTCCATGGCAAGGCACAGAGCAGGTACATCGAATGCAGCACATGAGAGGGGCACAGAACATCAACAGTCCATGGCAAGGCACAGAGCAGGTACATCGGAGGCAGCACATGAGAGGCGTTAAATGCATCAACAGTCCATGGCACAGAGCAGGTACATCAGAGGCAGCACATGAGAGGGGCTAAGTGCATCAACAGTCCATGGCAAGGCACAGAGCAGGTACATCTGAGGATTGTCATGAGAGGGGTTAAGTGCATCAACAGTCCATGGCAAGGCACAGAGCAGGTACATCGAAGGCTGCACGTGAGAGGGGCACAGAGCATCAACAGTCCATGGCAAGGCACAGAGCAGGTACATCTGAGGCAGCACATGAGAGGGGCACAGAGCATCAACAGTCCATGGCACAGAGCAGGTACATCTGAGGCAGCACATGAGAGGGGCACAGAGCATCAAGAGTCCATGGCAAGGCACAGAACAGGTACATCTGAGGCAGCGCATGAGAGGGGTTAAGTGCATCAATGGTCCATGGCACACAGCAGGTACATCAGAGGTAGCACATGAGAGGGGCTAAGTGCATCAACAGTCCACGGCACAGAGCAGGTACATCAGAGGCAGCACATGAGAGGGGCTAAGTGCATCAACAGTCCATGGTAAGGCACAGAGCAGGTACAACAGAGGCAGCACATGAGAGGGGACGGAGCATCAACAGTCCATGGCAAGGCACAGAGCAGGTACATCTGAGGCAGCACATGAGAGGGGTTAAGTGCATCAACAATCCATGGCACAGAGCAGGTACATCTGAGGCAGCACAAGAGAGGGGCACAGAGCATCAACAGTCCATGGCACAGAGCAGGTACATCTGAGGCAGCACATGAGAGGGGCACAGAGCATCAAGAGTCCATGGCAAGGCACAGAGCAGGTACATCTGAGGCAGCACATGAGAGGGGTTAAGTGCATCAACAGTCCATGGCACAGAGCAGGTAAATCAGAGGCAGCACATGAGAGGGGTTAAGTGCATCAACAGTCCATGGCATAGAGCAGGTACATCAGAGGCAGCACATGAGAGGGGCTAAGTGCATCAACAGTTCATGGCAAGGCAAAGAGCAGCTAAACAGAGGCAGCACATGAGAGGGTCACAGAGCATCAACAGTCCATGGCAAGGCACAGAGCAGGTACATCTGAGGCAGCACAAGAGAGGGGTTACGTGCATCAACAGTCCATGGCAAGGCACAGAGCAGGTACATCTGAGGCAGTACATGAGAGGGGTTAAGTGCATCAACAGTCCATGGCACGGAGTAGGTACATCAGAGGCAGCACATGAGAGGGGCTAAGTGCATCAACAGTCCATGGCAAGGCACAGAGCAGGTACATCAGACACAGCACATGAGAGGTGCACAGAACATCAACGGTCCATGACAAGGCACAGAGCAGGTACATCTGAGGCAGCACATGAGAGGGGTTAAGTGCATCAACAGTCCATGGCAAGGCACAGAGCAGGTACATCTGAGGCAGCACATGAGAGGGACACAGAGCAACAACAGTCCATGGCAAGGCACAGAGCAGGTACATCTGAGGCAGCACATGAGAGGGGTTCAGTGGATCAACAGTCCATGGCACAGAGCAGGTACTTCTGAGGCAGCACATGAGAGGAGCTAGGTACATCAACAGTCCATGGCACAGAGCAGGTACATCAGGGGCAGCACATGAGAGGGGCACAGAGCATCAACAGTCCATGGCAAGGTACAGAGCAGGTACATCGGAGGCAGCACATGAGAGGGCACAATGCAGCATCCTAACAGCAACAGGGCAGTGTTCCTAACAGAACAGGTACATCTGAGGCAGCACAAGGACGTGTGTCAAGCGCCCCGTCCCATGGACATTAATAATGCAAGGATGGTTGCAATAGACTATCTACACACCAAGTACAATGACATGTGAGTGATGGGAACCACACCTCACAGCACAGAATCTGGTGGACTGCTCCACCTAGTAGCCTCGGACACAGTGACAGGATCTGATACCGGATTGGGAGATACAGCCATAGCTCTAGTAACTGACAAATGAGCCATAGACCCAGACACACTGCCAGCACCTGAAACAGGAGTGTGAGACACAGCCACAGCTCTAGTAACTGACACATGAGCCATAGACCCAGACACACTGCCAGCACCAGAAAAAGGGGTGTGAGACACAGCCACAGCTCTAGTGACTGACACATGAGCCATAGACCCACACACACTGCCAGCACCAGAAACAGGAGTGTGAGATACAGCCACAGCTCTAGTGACTGACACATGAGCCATAGACCAAGACATACTGCCAACACCAGAAACAGGAGTGTGAGACACAACCACAGTTTTAGTGACTGGCACATGAGCCATAGACCCAGACACACTGCCAGCACCAGATACAGGAGTGTGAGACACAGCCACAGCTCTAGTGACTGACACATGAGCCATAGACCCACATACGGGAGTGTGGGACACAGCCACAGCTCTAGTGACTGACGCATGAGCCATTGACCCAGACACACTCCCAGGACATGTCCCTGTACAGTGACCAACAAATACCATGCCAGCATATGAGACATGAGAGTGGCGGACACGCACATTGGCAGTACCTGAAACAGGAGAGGGCACAACTGACACAGTGCTACTACATGAGGCATGACAGCAAACAACAGACACAGTGCCACTATCTGACACATGAGAGTGAACTGCAGCTGACCCACTAGACCCACTGAAATGATGAGCTACATGACAGTATGGTCTAGGAGGCAGGGTGGCTCTGGGAGCTGGGGAGAGCTGTACTGGAGCGACATTGTGGTGGGCAGGTGTCACTGGTGTGTGTCTCCGTTTCTTTGGGATATGGAAGGGCAAACTGGACATGACTGGACTGGTAAGTGGTGTGGCCTCATCAGAAACATCACCCATCAAATGTGGATTATGTGCTGGTGTGGGTCTGCTCTCTGGGGACGTGCTGGACCCTGCTTGACCTTTGCTCTGACCCTGCCTTCTGCCCTCTGCATCATGTGTAATGGGGGATGCAACAACAGTGTACTCCTTCCTCTGCTTCAGCGGGGTGTGGATGGGAGTAGAGGTATGGGGGGACTCCACCGCTGACACATGTGTTTGACGTTCCTTCACCAACATCAGCCTCAGGGCACGCAGGGGTGATGTATGCCTGTCCTTAGTGGAGCTCGTGTCCATGGGAGAACCCTTGGCCCTGGGAGGTGCCTTGGCCATAGGAGGTGTCCTGTCTCTGGAATGTGCCTGATCCGTGGGTGGTGCCCTGTCCCTGGGAGTTGGCTTATCCTTTGTAGTGTCCCTGTCCATTGTAGTGTCCCTTTCCTTTGCAGTGTCCTTGTCCTTTGGAGTGTCCCTGGCCTTGGGAGGTGCCCTTTCCTTTGCAGTGTCCTTGTCCTTGGGAGTGTCCCTGGCCTTGGGAGGTGCCCTTTGCTTGCAGTTTCCTTGTCCTTGGGAGTGTCCCTGGCCTTGGGAGGTGCCCTTTCCTTTGCAGTGTCCTTGTCCTTGGGAGTGTCCCTGGCCTTGGGAGGTGCCCTTTCCTTTGCAGTGTCGTTGTCCTTGGGAGTGTCCCTGTCCTTGGGAGGTGCACTCTCCTTTGCAGTGTACTTGTCCTTGGAAGTGTCCCTGTCCTTGGGAGGTGCCCTTTCCTTTGCAGTGTCCTTGTCATTGGGAGTATCCCTGTCCTTGGGAGGTGCCCTTTCCTTTGCAATGTCCTTGTCCTTGGGAGTGTCCCTGGCCTTGGGAGGTGTCCTTTCCTTTGCAGTGTCCTTGTCCTTGGGAGTGTCCCTGGCCTTGGGAGGTGCCCTTTCCTTTGCAGTGTCCTTGTTCTTGGGAGTGTCCCTGTCCTAGGGAGGTGCCCTTTCCTTTGTAGTGTCCTTGTCCTTGGGAGTTTCTCTGTCCTTGGGAGGTGCCCATTCCTTGTAGTATCCTTGTCCTTGGGTGTGTCCCTGGCCTTGGGAGGTGCCCTTTCCTTTGTAGTGTCCTTGTCCTTGGGAGTGCCCCTAGCCTTGGGAGGTGCCCTTGCCTTGGGAGAACCTTTTGAGGGGGATGCCTGTGTTACATGTGAATCCCTGTCCCCCAACACTTCTTGAGGATCCTGTGTGTGAACTCCAGGGTAGATGATGTTGTGTTCTGTGAAAGATTTCCCTGTCCAAGAGGATGGTGTCTGTTCCCTCCGTGCCCTGCCTTGCTGCCTGTGGCTGCTTCTAGTGCAATATCACGAAAATGAGGCCTGGTCTGAAATGTCACTCTCCGCTGAGACATCAAGTGGTGTGGGTGGGGGAACTGAAGTAGAACCTTGTCAATGCGACTGTTGAATGGCTGCAGACACTGAGTTGGATAATGACTGAACTGTTCTGTGGAGACCAGCAACATCGCCATGCATCCCCTCCATGAATGCTACCACCTGCCCCAACTTCCTATTGTGGTCTAGGAATGTATTGATCATGCTGGTCTGCCCTACACACAGCTGTCGCAGCATATCAAATGCCTCAGCACAAAGGGCACTTTGTGTCATAGGGGTAGGGGCAGCGGTGCCTGCACCGAAGGCCACTCTGCTCCCCCTACTCTGGCGAGCACGAGCAGTACTTATTGCAGTTGGTGGCAGTGTGGGCCCTGTGTGCTGTGTACCAACTGAAGGTGTAGATTGCCCACTCCCTGTGTCTACCAACTGTGCTGACTCACCAACACTGTCTGAAGATGAGGACGATAGTGTCTCCACATATGAGTCCTCAGGGTCAGTTCTGTCCCCTCTCCGGGGCTGCTCTCTTCAGTCTCAGTCTGCGTGTGTGGGATCTCAGATCCGGATGCATTGCCACCACTGAGCTCTGTCGTTTGTGGGCCAGTGCCCTCGGCCAAAGCTGAAAAAGAGAGAAAAGAGGTATACCTAAGTGCCACACTCACGTACTGCAAAGCCGTTCATAGAGGCGGCGCAAATCATCCACAAGGACATCCAGCTCCGCTGCGGTGAAGGGACGAGAATGGATCTCTCGCACTCTCGGCATGGCAAGGTCCAGGACTGTGGCACAACAGCAGCAGTTGGTGGATTGCTCTGCAGCAGCAGGTAGAGGTGATGGGTGCAGGCAGAAGTTGGTGGATTGCTCAGCAGCAGCAGGTAAAGGTGATGGGTACAGGCAGCAGTTGGTGGATTGCTCAGCAGCAGCAGGTAGAGGTGATGGGTGCAGGCAGCAGTGGCTGGGAGCAGTGGATGTGTGCTGCAGAAATTCACACATTTATAGGGCTCTGAGCTGATATCAAAGGCACACGACTGCAGCAATTGGTTTTCCCGCGCTGCCTCATTCAAAATGAGCCAATTACTGGCCCTGCTGTGGCAGTGCTATTTTTGAATTCGCTTACGCGCCCCGCGTTACCTGTTTCCATTGGCCACATGTGTAAGGACCGTCAGACACCGGCAACCGCATGTGTGCGCTACCGCGATGGTGCATCATTTGAAATTCAACACGCGCTGGCGGAGCACGCATTCCGTGGGGGCGGGGCAGTCTAACACATACATTTGATTGTGCAAGTGGGATTGGCAGTTGGTACCCCCCTTTCAGTCACATTGCAGCACCTGGTTGGCCCTGGCGGGTCACCCACTGCCGGGCCTGGCCGGTCAGCCACCGCTTGGCCTGGCCGGTCACCCACCGCCCGTTGCAGGCAGTGGGTGTGACCGCCCTGTGTATTGATGTTAGCCTGGAATGGTTGGCCCTGGCCGGTCACCCACCACTGGGCCTGGCCGGTCACCCACCACCGGGCCTGGCCATTCACCCACCGCAAGTTGCGGGTGGTGGGTGACCACCCTGTGTATTGATGTTAGCCTGGCATGGTTGGCCCTGGTGGGAGACTGGCCAGGCCCGGCGGTGGGGAACCGGCCAGGGCACAAATGCCAGGCTAACATCAATACACAGGGCGGTCAACCACCGCCCGCACCTGGTGGTCCCCCACTGCCCGCATCTGGCAGTCACCCATCGCCCGCACCGGGCGGTGGGTGACCAGCCAGGGCCATCCATGCAAGGTTAACATCAATACACAGGGCGGTCTCCCACCGCCCGCACCCGGTGGTAGGTGGCCGCCCACACCCGGCGGTCTGCGGTGGGTGCTGCTATGTGACTAAAAGGGGGGATACCAACTGGCATTTCAACTTGTACATTAAAATGCATGTGTTAGCCTGCCCCGCCCACGCAGAATGCATGCTCCGCCATGGCGATGCCAGTGAGTGATGATTTTCAAAAGATGCACCGTCGTGGTAGTGCGCACATGCGGTTTGCGAGGTGTGACCGTGATGGTCCTTGACCAGGCAGCAAATTTTATGCACTATTGCAGTATCAAGGATCATCTTATGTGTTGGGGGAAGGTGTACCCGGATGGCGTATGTACACACACTTCATGTCTCCGCACACATGTAATGTTCATAGTTGTACATGTGTGTCAGGACATGTCCGGAATGCGTCAAGAATCATTATGTCATGTCAATGGCCCGTGTACACGTGTCTCATTTATGTCCATTACTTACAAGTGTGGTCATACTATTGACCTTGCCAGTGGTTAATAAAGGCCAGTGATGTGAGCCCAAGTGGTGTCAGATGTGCATGGCTATGTGTTGACATCTTGGTTTTGAGGTCACACGTTTCTATTGGTACACATCAACACAGTACATCAAGGCTGTGTACCCACATTCTGAAGCTGTCGTGAGTGTGTGGTTTGTGTGTGCAAGTAGCATTGATGGGGGTATACATGCATACTGTGTATGCGTATGTGTGTCGCCTGTTGTATGCCCATGCCTGTCATGTGAGGATGCAGAGCATTGTAGGTGGGGTCATGGGTGCATGATGACAAGGAGGGTGTGGTCCATGTTCGTGTTGTGTGTGCACGTCCATGTGTGTCTGTGGGGACGCTTGTCCACACTTGGGCACTCAGTCATGTGATGTTAGCTGTTCTTTCAACATGTGTGCACGTAACATTGGACATGTTTTCACACAGGATCTTGTTTGTGGGTGTACATTGTGTGTGTAGTCAGCTGTTGTGCCTTATATTTCGGTCATGTCACACATACAATCAGTGTCTGTAACATGTATTATTTGTATTGTGTTGGTCAAGATGTAATAGTGTGGCACAGCTGTGCGTTGTTGGTCAATTGACATCTGCTCCCATCTACTCCCACACAGGAAGGCTCCAAATGTGCATCAACCATACACTGTGCTTGAGGACATGGTTGAAGAGGAGGTAATCCGCAAATTCCGGCTGGACAGACGGAGATTGCAGGACCTTGTAGCCCAATTGTCACCTCATCTGTAGCCACACAGGCCATATCCAGGAGCAATTGCACTCACAGCAAAGGTGATGGCGGCACTTCACTTCTTCGCAACAGGCACTTTCCAGTACACAGTTGGTCATGCCGGGGGGATGTCCCAATCCATGTTCAGTATGGTACTGCGGGATGTGCTGGATGCCATGATGCGTTACAAGGATGATTACATCCATTTTCCACGTCCAGCAGAGCTGGCTGCAGTGAAAGGTGACTTCCATGCCCTGGGCCAGATCCTACATGTAGTGGGTTCCATTGATGGCACACATATTGGTTTGATTCCACCCCAGGCACGTGTAGCCGTCTATCGCAAAAGGAAGCACTACCATTCTATCAATGTGCAAGTGGTGTGCCTGGCTGACAACATCATCTCCCATGTGTGTGCAAGATTTCCTGGGTCCGCACATGATTCCCACATCCTGCGGAACAGCATTGTCCCCCAACTGATGGCTAATCTGGGTCAAGAACCTGCGTGGCTTGTCGGTGAGTGTGCTGTGATGACTACTGTGTCGTATGTGTGCAATGCTGTTCCCACCAATCCTGGTAATGATGTATGTGTCTGTCATCCCCCCACCTAGGCGACTCTGCGTACCCAAACCGACCGTGGCTACTGAGCCCCCTATGGAATCCTACTACCCCAGGTGAAATGCGCTATAATGAGGCCCATAGGAGGACACGTCGGGTGGTGGAACGTACATTTGGACTGCGGAAGTCTAGGTTTCGCTGCCTGGATAGAACCGGAGGGGCCCTACAATACTCACCCGGAAAAGTATGCAAAATCGTGATTGCCTGCTGCATGCTCCACAACCTGGCCTTACTCAATAATATTGCACTGATCATGGACCCTGCAGACCAACAGATTGCTCCGCCTCCAATACCACCCATGTCCAGTGATGAGGAGAGTGGGGAGGAAGAACGTGTGGACCAAAGGCGTCATCTCATTCCTCGCTACTTTCCTTGAATGTTAGTAACTACCTCTTGTGCTGGTGTTCAAAGTGTGATGTATGTTTGCTGGTGATGTGTGGATGTGGTGTGTGAATGCTGCCTGTTCTGGTATGTTCTGTTCGCAAATGGGTGTGGAAGATGGTGTACATGCAATGCTCCCTGATATGTGTCCTGTGATCTGCTTAATTAGTGATGAGTGTGCTTTGTGGGATGTTGCTGTACGGTGTGGTGTGATGGGTGTGATTCAGTTACCTGACCTGTGCTTGTTGTTCTCTCATTATCCCTAGGTCACTCCCACAGAGGCATGATTCTCAAGAACATTTATCCCTGCACCTGGTAATGACAGCTACTAAGACAAACCTGTGTTTAACCCCTTTAGTGCTAAGGTACAATTACTCTGCTGCTGCAATTTCCATTGAAATCAATGGAAAGTCCATGACGAGTTACCCTTGTCATTAGCGGCGAAGAGGTTAAAACATGAAGGTCACACACCATTGAGTGTTTACGTGGTGTTTATTTACAGGGTGTGGCTTACTGTTTGTGCATATTTACAAATAGGTGTTGGGGGGAGTGAGAGTTGACGGTCATGTCAGATGAAAACACCGTGGGGACATCACATTGTGTGATGCACCCCTAGTCCAACAGACGTGTGCCAATGCTTGGCATTGGGGGCAAGGAAGGGTGAAGTCAGTGGTGGCGCCTCTTCGAGCGGGTGGATGGTGCATTGCCACTGCTCTCAGCTGTATCCAGCCTCGGACGGCCCCTCCGTCTTGGAGCCGGAGCGGGACCAGCTGTGGGGCAGGTTATTCAGTGACGACATCCCTGTCAGTGGCCTCAGGTGATGGTGGCGGTGGTATTGGTGCCCTGTCCCGCTGGCCACTTGGAGGAGGGGGAGGTGGTGTTGGTGCCCTGTCCCACTGGCCACTTGGGGGAGGGGGAGGTGGTGTGGCGCGGGATACCCACTCCCTCCAAAGAGCTGTTTACTGGCCCATGAGGTCAACAATTTGTCCCATTCGGGTGTCCAAGGACCGCAACAGCTGGCAGGTCTGTAGCGAGTCTTGGTGTGCCCGATCCGCCTGTGCCTGCGACCGCTCGTAGGAGGCTTCCACTCTGGCAATGGCATCCAGGATCTCGGTCCCAGGATGGGCTGGGTGTTGCTCCTGGCCTCGCCTTGCACCTGCACTCCTGTTTTTGACCTGTGGCCTCACCTGTTTCCTCCCCCACGTCCACTCTCCCTGCTAGCCTGAGATGTCGATGGCCCATCATCGGACGATGGGTCAGGCAGGGTGGCACAGGCAGGAGTGGTGGCGGTGGTGGTGGTGGGAACTGCACAGCTCACAATGGCAGGTGTTGGTGTTGTGACACTGGCCAAGGTGGTGGAGGCAGGGATGTCCTGGGAATCTGATGGCCCTGGGAGTGCGGTTTGGCCAGCATCGTCCTCTGCACCTGAGGTGTCCATGGAATCTTCACCGGAGAGTCCTGGCTGTGAGGGGGGCGACTGATGCTGGTGGTTGCTGGTTTTGCCTGTCAAGTTGCGATTACCTGAGGGACAAGAATTTAACAATCAATGCTGTGGACATGACAGGTTTGTTGTTGTTACATTACAAATTACTATGGAATCAGGACATGGTTGTTGGTGTCATCATGTTGGTGAGGTAGACAGTACTAGGCATTATGTTGGTGTGGAGACAATACTTTGATACGTGTGGTCCGATCCTGCTATTGGATGGTGCCCCTGTGAAGATGGATACCTACCTGTAGGTTTGTAGGAGGAGATGCACTGGTCAGCAAATGGTGGGCAGACTCCATCTTGCTCTGGGATGGGACATGGGGGCCTGTTGGGAGTTGTAGTCATCCAGCAAGCACATCGCCTTCAGCCACTCCACCGGACTTCACTGGACCGACCACAGCTGCGTCCACTTCAGCTTCAGAAAAACCACTACACACCACCACCCGCAACAGGTTCCTCACAGAAGCTGGAGCAAGATCACCGCTGACCAGCTCACCACCTCCCTCAGCCAGAACCCACCTGCCAGCACCCCGGACCCCAACGAAGCAGCCTGCAACTTCACGCAGTGGCTGACCGCCTGCGCCGACGACCTCGCACTACTGATGAACCCTCCCAGCAAACCCAGAAACAAGAAGGCCCCCTGGTTCACCGACGAACTCAAGGACTCCAAGAAGACCTGCTGCACCCTCGAGAAAGCCTGGCTCCTCGACCGGACCACTAACAACATGACCGCCCTCAAACACGCGACCCGCAAGCACCACCAGCTCATCAGCACCACCAAGAAGAAAGCACTAAAGGATCGACTGGACAGCAACGCCCACGACAGCAAGGAACTCTTCAGCATCATCAAGGAGTTCTTCAACCCCAGCACCGGCAACAACGACATCACCCCTTCACAAGATCTCTGCGACTCCCTTGCCTCGTTCTTCCACCGCAAGATTGCCGACATCCACAACAGCTTCGGCGCACCATCCTCGCACCCAACCGTCGAACAAACGCACCCCACCGCCACCCTCCGCACCTGGACCGCAGTGACCACTGAAGACACAGTCCGCACGATGAACACCATCCACTCCGGATCTCCGACTGACCCCTGCCCCCACCACGTCTTCAACAAGGCTGACTCCACCATCGCATCCCAACTCCGAGACGCCATCAACACCTCCTTGGACACCGCCACCTTCCCAGAGAGCTGGAAGCATGCCGAGCTCAGCGCCCTACTGAAGAAACCTACAGCGGACCCCACCGACCTCAAAAACTTCCGCCCCATCTCGCTCCTCCCTTTTCCTGCCAAAGTCATCGAGAAGATCGCCAACAGACAGCTTGCCGCCTTCCTCAAAACGAATGGATCCCTTGACCCCTCGCAGTCTGGCGTCAGAGCCAACCATAGCACCGAGGCCACCCTTATCGCAGCCACCGACGACATCCGAGCCCTTCTCGACAACGGGGAAACAGCGGCACTCATCCTCCTGGACCTCTCTGCCGCATTCAACACTGTCTGCCACCGCACCCTAGTCCAACGCTTCAGCAACACCGGCATCCAAGAGGAGGCATTGAAGTGGATCATCTTGTTCCTCGCTGGAAGAACACAGAGAGTCTGCCTCCCCCCATTTCGTTCCGAGGCCACTGAAGTCATCTGCGGCGTCCCACAAGAATCATCACTCAGCCCCACCCTCTTCAACGTCTACATGATACCTCTCACAGCCATCGCACGCCAACACAACCTCAACATCATATCTTACACCGATGACACCCAGATGATCCTCTCCCTCACCAGAGACCCCGACACCGCCAGAACCAGCCTCCACGAAGGGATGAAAGACGTCGACGAGTGGATGAAGAACAGCCGCTTGAAACTGAACTCAGACAAGACGGAAGTCCTCATCCTTGGACCATCACCCTCCGCCTGGGACGACTCCTGGTGGCCCCCAGCCCTGGGCACCGCCCCCAAGCCGACAGACCACGCATGCAACCTGGTCTTCATCCTGGACTCCTCCCTCTTGATGACCAGACAAGTCAACGCCGTCTCCTCTTCATGCTTTCACACCCTCCGCATGCTCCGCAAGATCTTCCGATGGATCCTGATCGAAACCAGGAAGACGGTCACCCAGGCCCTCGTCACCAGCTGGCTGGACTACGGAAACACCTTCTATGCTGGAACCACAGCCAAGCTACAGAGAAGACTACATCGCATCCAGAACGCCTCCACCCGACTCATCCTGGACATCCCTCGACCCAGCCACATCTCCGGCCACCTGAGGAACCTGCACTGGCTCCCCGTCAACAAGAGGATCACGTTCAGGCTCCTCACCCACGCACACAAGTCTCTCCACAACCTGGTCCCCGCCCTCGCCGCCGTATCACGCATCCGAAGAGCCACCGCCGGAGGCAGATCCTTCTCCTACCTGGCGGCCAAGACATGGAACTCCCTCCCCATCCACCTTCGGCTGACCCAGGACCACCTCGCCTTCAGGAGACAACTCAAGACCTGGCTGTTCGAGCAGTAGTGGCCCCCTTCCCCAAGCGCCTTGAGACCCTTCCAGTTGAGTAGCGCGCTATACAAGTGTTATGATTGATTGATTGATTGGTAGTGCTGGACCTACCCCCCACCAACCCCCACCCTCCCTGTAGACATGGGGGTCTATCGGGAGATGTAGTGATGGTCTCTCACCCACCACCCCACCCACCCCCACCCTCCCTGTGGACATGGGGGCTTGTTGGGAGTTGTAGTGCTGGACCCACCCCCACAACCACCCCCTCCCTCCCTGTAGACATGGGGGCCTGGTGGGAGTTGTAGTGCTGGTCTCTCACCCACCACCCTACCCACCCCCACCCTCCCTGCTGACATGGGGGCCTGTTGGGAGTTGTAGTGCTGGACCCATCACCCCACCCACCCCCACCCTCCCTGTAGACATGGGGGCCTTTTGGGAGTTGTAGTGCTGGACCCCACCCTCCCTGTAGACATGGGGGCCTGTTGGGAGTTGTAGTGCTGGTCTCTCACCCTGGACTCCCCACCCACCCCACCCTCCCTCTAGACATGGGGGCCTGTTGAGAGTTTTAGTGCTGCACCCCCCCCCCCCCCACCCACACCTTCCCTGTAGACATGGGGGCCTGTTGGGAGTTGTAGTGCTGGTCTCTCACCCACCACCCCACCACCCCCACCCTCCCTGTAGACATGGGGGCCTGTTGGGAGTTGTAGTGCTGGACCCACCGTACACACTCCCTGTAGATATGGGGGCCTGTTGGGAGTTGTAATGCTGGTCTCTCCCCCACCCTCCCTGTAGACATGGGGGCCTGTTGGGAGTTGTAGTGCTGGACCCACCACCCCCCACCCCCCCTTTAGACATGGGGGCCTGTTGGGAGTTGTATTGCTGGACCAACCCCCTCCCACACCCAACCTCCCTGTAGACATGGGGGCCTATGGGGAGTTGTAGTGCTAGACCCATCCCCCCACACACCCCTACCCTCCCTGTAGACATGGGGGCCTCTTGGGAGTTGTAGTACTGGACTCTCACCCACCACCTCACCTACCCCCACCCTCCCTGTAGACATGGGGGCCTGTTTGGAGTTGCAGTGCTAGACCCCCCCACCCCCACCCTCCCTGTAGACATGGGGACCTGTTGGGAGTTGTAATGCTGGCCTCTCCCCCACCCTCCCTGTAGACATGGGGGCCTGTTGGGAGTTGTAGTGCTGGACCCACCACCCCCACCCCCCTTTAGACATGGGGGCCTGTTGGGAGTTGTATTGCTGGACCAACCCCCTCCCACACCCACCCTCCCTGTAGACATGGGGGCCTATTGGGAGTTGTAGTGCTAGACCCATCCCCCCACACACCCCTACCCTCCCTGTAGAAATGGGGGCCTCTTGGGAGTTGTAGTACTGGTCTCTCACCCACCACCCCACCTACCCCCACCCTCCCTGTAGACATTGGGGCCTGTTTGGAGTTGCAGTGCTAGACCCCCCCACCCCCACCCTCCCTGTAGACATGGGGGCCTGTTGGGAGTTGTAGTGCTGGACCCACCCACCCCCACCCCCACCCTCCCTGTAGACATGGGGGCCTGTTGGGAATTGTAGTACTGGATACACGGAACCCCCCGACCCACCCCACCATCCCTGTAGACATGGGGGCCTGTTGGGAATTTTAGTGCTGGTCTCTCACCCACCCACCCCCACCCTCCATGTAGACATGGGGGCCTGTTGAGAGTTGTAGTGCTGGACCCGCCCCCCACCCACCCCCACCATCCCTGTAGACATGGGGCCCTATTGGGAGTTGTAGTGCTGGTCTCCCACCCCTACCCCACCCACCCCCACCCTCCCTGTAGACATGGGGGCCTGTTGGGAGTTGAAGTGCTGGACCCACCCCCACCCACCCGCACCCTCCCTGTAGACATGGGGCCTGTTGGGAGTTGTAGTGCTGGTCTCTCACCCCCCACCCCACCCACCCCCACCCTCCCTGTAGACATGGGGGCCTGCTGGGAGTTGTAGTACTGGACCCACTCCCCACCCACCCCCACCCTCCCTGTAGGCATGGGGGCCTAATGGGAGTTGTAGTGCTGGTCTCTCACCCACCACCCCACCCACCCCCACCCTCCCTGTAGACATGGGGGCCTGTTGAGAGTTGTTGTCCTGGACCCCCACCCCCCCACCCCAACCCTCCCTGTAGACATGGGGGCCTGTTGGGAGTTGTTGTCCTAAACCCACCCCACCCCCCCCCTCCCTGTAGACATGGGGGCCCGTTGGGAGTTGTAGTGCTGGATCCCAACCCCCACCCTCCCTGTAGACATGGGGGCCTGTTGGGAGTTGTAGTGCTGGACCCACCCACCCCCACCCCCACCCTTCCTGTAGACACGGGGGCCTGTTGGGAGTTGTAGTGCTGGACCCACCCCCCCCCCTCCACCCACCCCACCATCCCTGTAGACATGGGGGCCTGTTGGGAGTTGTAGTGCTGGTCTCTCTCCCACCCACCCCCACCCTCCATGTAGACATGGGGGCCTGTTGAGAGTTGTAGTGCTGGACCCACCCCCCACCCACCTCCACCCTCCCTGTAGACATGGGGGCCTATTGGGAGTTGTAGTGCTGGTCTCTCACCCACCACCCCACCCACCCCACCCTCCCTGTAGACATGGGGGCCTGTTGAGAGTTGTTGTCCTGGACCCTCCCCCACCCCCACCCCCCTGTACACATGGGGGCCTGTTGAGAGTTGTTGTCCTGGACCCACCCCCACCCCCACCCTCCCTGTGGACATGGGGGCCTGTTGGGAGTTGTATTGCTGGACCCACCCCCACCCACCCCCACCCTTTCTGTAGACATGGGGGCCTGTTGGGAGTTGTGGTGCTGGTCTCTCACCCACCACCCCACTCACCCCCACCATCCCTGTAGACATGGGGGCCTGTTGAGAGTTGTTGTCCTGGACCCCCCCCCCCCCACCCCCACCCTCCCTGTACACATGGGGGCATGTTGGGAGTTGTGTTGTTGGCTGTTTTGACAATATGCACGCCTGGGAACGGAGGAGGCAACATTTGTGCTTGGTCATGGTGGGTGCATTTGAGCGCCGGCCTTTACATTTGGGTGACTGTGTGGTCCGCATGCATAGATTGGAGCCTGGGAGATGTGTCTTGGCAGTTGTGCAAGGCAGACCATGACAGTGTGATAGTGGTCATTGGTTTGTACTTACCAGCCTCAAGTCCCTCTTCTATTCCCTTCAGGCTCTCAGGATGCAGTATGCCCAGCACCTTCTTCTCCCATTCGGCAAACGGAATAGGCTCCGGGGGAGTGCCGCCGCCAGTGTGGTGTGCCCGCAGGTGGTTGTTGTCCCTGATGCCTTTCACCCTTGCCTTGAGGTCGTGCCACCGCCTCTGGATCTTGTGTTTGGTGCGTGGCACGGTCCCTGAAGCATTCACTCTGGTCACTATCCTGTCCCACGTGTTGATTTTGGTTGCCAAGGTGGTCTGCTGGACTAGGTTACCGAACAGATGTGGTTCCACACGGATGATTTCATCCACCATGACCTTCAACTCAGTCTCTGTGAACTTGGGGTTTTTCTTGGGTGCCATGGTGTGTGATGTGCAAGGTGTTGGTGGGGTGGGGTGTGCAGGTGTATGGTATGTAGGGATGGTGTTGTGGGGGTTTGTGTGGTGGGTGTGTTGGTGTGCAGGTTGTATGTGTGTTTGTGTGTGTCTGCTGTTTGTGCTATTCTGCCTCTTTCTTCAGCTGTGCTGTGATGCAAAGGATTGTGGTAATGGGAGGGATTCCTTTTATACTCTGTGTGGTTGTTGTGTCCCAATGGTTGTTGCCAGTCAGGTGTTCTGTGGGTGGGGTGACTTGGGTGCTCTTGTTTGTGCTGGGGGGGGGGGTGTCATTGGGGCGTGTAGTTGTTGGGGGTGGGTGTTTCAGGTGGGTGTGTGTCCTGTTTAGTGTGTTTTCTATTTACTTCCGTCTGCCATTTTTGAATCGGTTTGACGACAGGGGTGATGTTCGTTTGGTCCTTCCGCAGTCATGCTCCGTTTATCGATGATTTTTTTCTGTGGCGGTTGTGGGAGGTGGTGAGTTCCGTTAGGATGGCGGGGTTATCCTAATCGTGCGGCCGTAACCTCTGCAGGTCTTGCATCGGTTGGGCCTGTTTCTGGGGTGAATGCGTCCGCGGCGGAGGGTCTTTCTGTGGTACCACATTTTAATAGTCTGCGAGGGACCAACATTGAATGCGACTCTAGTGAGGGTGTCATAATTGAAACATACCCCGAGCGCGGACTTTTATTAAAAAAAAAATTCCCCGCAGCCTGCCTGTCATAGTGCCACATAGAATTTGAATTTTGGCAGGCAATTGTTGAAATTTTGGACTGGTGTAATTAATTGATGCAAATACAACAGTGTTTTGTCTTTGTTTTTGATTATAATATGTTTTTGTTAAATGTTTTTTATACAATTTCGATTTGCCCAATATACTGAATGAAATGTGTATTCCTCCTATGCATCAAGAGTAATGAACAGTTGTTTGGAATGAAGTTGAATCAATACAAATATGAAAGTAAAGTACAATGATTTTTTGCGTTGTATTTCGAATCTGCAGTATTAATTAGCAGTACTGAAATTGGTGGCCTGGTACCCCTTGATTGAATTTTTTTTAAAAGATGCAGCAGCCTTTAAAAGAGGCTCCATCATGCCACCGGCCTGCCAAACTACTGAAAAGCTGCAATCTAGTGGGCGGGCGACGACGACCTTGGGCAGTATGGTGGCTCAGCAGCTTCCATGCCACCGCTCTGCTAAAGGTCATAAACTGTCCCTAAATTTATTACCTCATGGATGTATTGTATATAGGCATGGGCGGAAAATCCGCTCCGCTCGCGGATTTTGCGGATTTTCGGGAAATCCGCAATCCGCGAGATTTGCGAATTTCCTGAAAAATCCGCAAATCCGCGAGCAGCGGATTTTGCTCGCACTGCTCGCACTGTTCGCGTGAGTTCGCGCCCCGCGAATAAGTGCGAAATTGCAGAAATACGATTTTAGCAAAACTGAAAGTAACTACTTACCAGGTTCAAAAGTTCAGGCTCATCATTAGTAGCCATTTCCTGTAGTGCTTCCTGAGGGGCCCCTCCAGAGTTCAGTTGCCAGTTGCAACTATTATGTGACCCTGCTCTGAACCTCAGAATAGTTACACATATGCCACAAAGGTCCTGAATTACAGCTAAGGGAGACAAGCAGGAGCCAGGCTGGAAGTTAAAATCCATTAATCAGCCCCTAATTCATTATTGTCAGTTGGGGCAGGGCAGGTGTTGTAACTAATTTTGCAACAATGAAAGCACTTAGCAAGTGCAAAAGATCACTAATCAGGGCGCACTAAGGAAGCAGGTGCCAGCTAAAAAAATATTCTGTGACACATTAATCAGCCCCAAATTAATTCAGGTCACTTGAGGCAGGGAAGGTGTGCTTTGCTTTGCCAAAAATAATGTACACTGGACAACCAGAGGGTGTGGTGATGAAACAGAGGGTGGCATGGGTGGGCCAGAGGGTGGCATGAGTAGTCAGAGAGTGGCAGTGGTGACAGAGAGTGGCAGTGATGAAGAAGAGTGTCCCAAACAGGTTGGACACGTAGAAACAACAAGTTCGCAAAACTTGCGACCCGACAGGTAAGTTCGCAAATTGCGAAATTGTAAAAACCCTCGCGAACTGGCAGAAACACGGGCGAACACAAAAAAAAAAAAAAATCCGCAAATTCGCGGGAATTCGCGGATTTTGCGGATTGCGAGTTTGCAAATCCGCAAATTCGCGGATTGCCAATCCGCAAAATCCGCTCATGCTTAATTGTATACAGGCAGCAATCTTTTTTTTTTAAGGCAACAAGTTTTTATTAATATAGTATTGTAACTCAAAATGCAATTCAGAAGTACTGCCTTTGTCATTGCTTGTTCTCAGGAGTTTGAAGGTGGTGCTGCTGAATGCCAGGGTTGCTCAGCAGTAAGAATAAATAGTCCTGATTGAATACAACTAATGTCTCTTTCTTCCAGCACTTTATACTTCCTTCCTTTTGTTGTCTCTCAGCCACCTTCTTTTTTATCCGATCTTTTTCTTCTTTTGTCCTTATTTTACTATTTTTCTCTTCCTGCCCTTCTTTAAAGGACTGGATCACTGGTACGGTTTTCCTTGTTCAGCAAGATTCCCCGCCATCACTCTGAAAAAATATGCCTTTCTAAACCCCATTTTTTATTGATACCATCCTCACACAAGTGCTCTCTTAAATAATCTGTATAAAAATTGTCAAATAACCACCCTGCTCTGTCCCTGCCAAATTGAACCTGAATTGTTTTCCAGCAAAGCAATCGACCGCTGCTGAAGACCGCACTCCTCCGAGTGAATATCAAACTTGGAAGATGGAATTAGAAATAAGTTGCTGCAGTTGTGAAGATTGCTCTGCCACCGGCGATTTTTTTGAAAGTTAAGACCATATGGAAAAAGATAAAGAAAGAAAACACGTCAAGTCGCTTTAAAATTCAGATTTAGGTCGAGAGATGAAAGAAGCATCATTCTGCTATCACTGTTGGAACAAGAGCTTTATTCGCATGCTCAAAGCTATTTTTCACATCCTTATGCGACGGAAACCTGCAAGAAACGGCATTATATATGGATATTCCTTATCTTTTCATATACTTGAGTGTCTTCCGCCGTCTCGCCGAAGGATGAGTTATAGGTTATCTAAATGACAGCGAAGACCGGAACAAAAGGGTGAGAGCTCACAAGAACTACTTTCCGCGTCTCTGTTATCTGATGCTGGCATTCAGAGATGCTGATAGCTGGCCGCCTTCACTCAAGGCCTCCCCGCCATTTCCTTGATTTTTTTTCTCTCTCTGCCTATATCTGTCCCGCAGATGAGGAGCAAGCAAGTTCACGATTTGTAATCAAATGGAAAAATATAATATTATCTTTCCCGCGTGTCCACTGTTGTTTTATGTTGGGTGGAGGCAGAACAAAGGTCACCATCGTAGAGGGCGGGAAGGGCACAGCTCTTAGAACGCACGGCAAGACTCACACTAGTCACGTGTAAGCCGCAACACTGACCTGAGTGGGGGCGGGGGGGGGGGGCGGGGGAAGGAGGGCGGGTTGCGAGGATGGTTTAAGAAAATAAACATTTTTATTTTACTTAGTGTATTAAAAAAAAACATTCAACATATAAGTGAAGGTAGAAAAGCGATTTTTTTTTCCGCCACGTGCAAGGTTGATTTGCGATCGTGTCACCTGGAAGGCAAATAGGCGACCAAGGGCCAGATGTACGACTGTTTTTTGTGGTCACAGAGTCAAGTCAAGTCAAGTCAATTAATTTATATAGCGCACAACATACCCAGAGGGTCTCAAGGCACTTGAGGAGGGGTGGGGAATTACTTGTCAAATATCCAGGTTTTAAGTTGCTTTCTGAATGCTAGGTGGTTCTGAGTGAGGCGAAGGTGAATGGGAAGTGAGTTCCAGGATTTAGCCGCCAGGTAGGAGAAGGATCTTCCTCCCATGGTGGTTTTGTTGATGCGAGGTACAGCAGCAAGGGCTTGTTTGGAAGAGCGTAGCTGGCGGGAGGGGGTGTAGAAGGAAAGTCGTGTGTTGAGGCATTCGGGTCCAAGATCGTAGAGTGCTTTGTGTGCGTGGGTTAGGAGGCGGAATGTTATCCTCTTATTGACGGGGAGCCAGTGGAGGTCTTTCAGGTGACCAGAAATGTGGTCTTTACGCGGGATGTCTAGTATGAGTCTTGCTGATGCGTTCTGGATGCGTTGGAGTTTTTTCTGAAGTTTTGCGGTGGTACCGGCGTATAGGGTGTTTCCGTAGTCCAGGCGGCTTGTAACCAGTGCGTGGGTGACCGTTTTTCTCGTTTCGGTGGGGATCCAGCGAAACGTTTTTTTGAGCATGCGAAGAATGTTGAAGCAAGATGATGAAACGGCGTTGACATGTCTGGTCATCGAGAGTGAGGAGTCCAAGATGACGCCCAAGTTCCGTGCGTGGTCCGTCGGGATGGGTGCTTTTCCAAGGGCCTCTGGCCACCAAGAGCCGTCCCAGGCGGAGGGGGAGGTACCTAGGATAAGGACTTCTGTTTTGTCTGAATTCAGTTTCAGACGGCTGTGCTTCATCCACTCGGCAACTTCTTTCATTCCTTCATGTAGGTTGGTTTTGGCGGTGTTGGGGTCTTTGGTGAGTGAGAGCATCAGTTGAGTGTCATCAGCGTAGGAGATGGTGTTGAGGTTGTGTTGGCGTGGGATGGCCGCGAGGGGGCTCATGTATACGTTGAAGAGGGTGGGGCTGAGTGAAGATCCTTGTGGTACGCCGCAAATGACTTCAGCGGCCTCTGACTTGAATGGTGGGAGGCGGACTCTCTGAGTTCTTCCGGCAAGGAACAAGGTGATCCATTCCAGTGCTATTCCTTGGATTCCGATGTTACTGAGGCGTTGTAACAGGGTGCTATGACAGACTGTGTCGAAGGCCGCGGAGAGGTCGAGGAGGATGAGGGCGACTGTATCTCCATTGTCCAGTAGAGTTCGAATGTCGTCTGTTGCTGCGATGAGTGCGGTCTCAGTGCTATGTTTGGCTCGGAAGCCGGACTGTGAGAAGTCAAGGGATTTATTGGTTTCGAGGAAGGCGGCGAGCTGGTTGTTTACAGCTTTCTCGATGACTTTGGCCGGGAATGGAAGGAGCGAGATGGGGCAGTAGTTTTTGAGTTCGGTGGGGTCCGCTGTGGGTTTTTTCAGAAGGGCGCTGAGTTCGGCGTGTTTCCAGCTTTCCGGGAAGGTGGCGGAGTTGAGAGAGCAGTTGATGACGTGTCGGAGGTGTGGTGCTATGATGGAATCTGCTTTGTTGAAGATGTGGTGAGGGCATAGGTCTGTGGGGGATCCTGAGTGGATGGAGTTCATCAGGCGGATGGTGAACTCAGTGGAGATTGGGTTCCAGTCATTAAGGATGTTCAAGGGAGGTGAAGGTATGGCAGAAGGTTGTGTGGGCTGGTCTCCGGGTTGGTTGTTGAAGCTGTTGTGGATGTCTGCGATTTTGTCGTGGAAGAACGAAGCTAGGGAGTCGCAGAGGGTTTGAGAGGGAGTGATGTCCTTGGAGTTGGCAGTGGGGTTGGTGAACTCTTTGACGAAGCAGAATAATTCCTTGCTGTTGTGGGCGTTGTTGTCTAGTCGGTCTTTGAATGCGGTTTTCTTGGCCTTCCGGATCAGTTGGTGGTGTATGCGGGTGGCGTTTTTGAAGGCGTCCCTGGTGCTGGTGTTTGGGTCTTTTTTCCAGGCCTTCTCAAGGGAACAACAGAGTTTCTTGGATTTCTTAAGATCATCGTTGAACCAGGGGGCTTTTTTGCTGCCTAACTTGATTTGACATTTTTTCAAAGGTGCTAGGTTGTCGGCGCTATTGGTTAGCCATTGAGTGAAGTTAATGGCTGCTTGGTTGGGGTTCGAAGAGGGGGCAGGGGGGTTGTGAAGAAGCGATGAGGAGATCTGGTTGATGGTGATTTTGTTCCAGTTTCTTCGAAGAGTAGGTTGGGGATGGTTGTGGGTTGTGGTCTTTTTGTAGATAAAGTGAACGCAGCTGTGGTCCGTCCAATGGAGAGCTGTGGTGTGACTGAGGGAGATATGTTTGCTGGAGGTGAAGATAGCGTCGAGTGTGTGACCTGCATAGTGAGTGGGGGTATTAACAAGTTGTTTGAGTCCGAGGTTGGCGAGATTGTCCAGAAGGGCGGTGGTGTTGCTGTCATTGCTCTTTTCCAGGTGAAAATTGAGGTCTCCCAGTAGAATGTAGTCATCGGAGGGGAGGGCGTGAGGGGTGATAAAGTCAGTGATGTCTTCACAGAATTGTGCACGGGGTCCTGGTGGCCTGTAGAGGAGGTTGCCTCTGAGTGTGGTCTTGGGGTCGGTGTGGATCTGGAAGTGAAGGTGCTCGGCGCTAGCGAGGTTGACGTCTGAGCTGGTTGAGATGCGGATGGAATTCTTATGGACGATAGCGATGCCTCCTCCTGTTTGGTAGGTGCGGTCTTTTCGGATGATCTTGTAGCCTTCCGGGATGGCAATGGTGATGTCTGGGGCTGAGGAGGCGTTCATCTATGTTTCTGTTAGGATGGCGACATCCGGAGAGATGGTGTCTAGTAGATTCCAAAGGTCAATGGTGTGTCTGTGGACGGAGCGGGTGTTGAGCAGGATGCATTTAAGGTGGTTGGTGTCGGACCTCTGTTTGGTGTTAGTGGATGAGGAGTTGGTCTTGATGCTGTCATACTTGCAGGAGTTGCATGTGAAGGGTCCATGGGTGTGTCCAGGAGCGGCTAGGGTGCAGTTGGGGAGTCGGCCTGGGTTTAGGGCTAAGAGGGTGGATGCGTTGTAAGTAATGTGGGAGGGGTGGGTGGTATGGGGACCAGGGGGGCAGGCGCTGGGCGCGGTCCGGGCGCGGACGGGCGTAGACGGGCTTACCTTTGGCGCACCTTCGGCGCGGCCGTAGCGCGTGGACGCTGCGCGTTGGGACATCTGACATAAATGGAGAGTGGAGGGGGGCGGAGCGTGGGAGGGTCAGCTGGGAGGCGGAATCTAGGTGCAGGGAGGGTCTGCAAGGGGTCCCAACAAAATGGCTGCACAGTAAACAAACAAATCAGCAAAGCTCCGACAACAATCTCGAGGTGCACAACAATAAAAGCGCTAGCAGAGACAAATGCGAGGCAAGTAGCGTTATTGAGCGCTGCACGAAATAATTATTTAAAGCAGTTGCAGAGGCACTAAAGCGCACAGGTCACGAGCGCTGCACAGAGTCAATTACAAGAATAGTGCCTGGAGTACAAATGAGCACAGGTCACAAGAGCTGCGCAGAATCAATTAAAATTAAAGTGCCAGGAGTACAAATGAGCACCGTTCTCGAGCGCTGCACTGATAGCTTGTAGAGACAATACCAGTCACGCATACGATACCAGCAGGAGGGGGAGGTGAGGGGAGCGGCCGCTTCTGCGAGGAGCAGGACGGTCACAGCTGTACACGAGGGCAAGCACAGGCTCTACCTCTGTGGGTGGGAGGGTCAGCTGGGAGGCGGGATCTAGGTGCAGGGAGGGTCTGCAAGGGGTCCCAACAAAATGGCTGCACAGTAAACAAACAAATCAGCAAAGCTCCGACAACAATCTCGAGGTGCAAAACAATAAAAGGTCTAGCACAGACAAATGCGAGGCAAGTAGCGTTATTGAGCGCTGCAGGAAATAATTATTTAAAGCAGTTGCAGAGGCACTAAAGCGCACAGGTCACGAGCGCTGCACAGAATCAATTAAAATTAAAGTGCCAAGAGTACAACTGAGCACCGTTCTTGAGCGCTGCACTGATAGCTTGTAGAGACAATACCAGTCACGCATACGATATGCACAATGTACTAACCCTATTTTGTGAGTCGCTAATCTATAAGTGACTCGCAAAATAGGGTTAGCGACAGACTCTTAGGAAGTGGCGTACCAAGGGCGTCCTTTCGTAATAGCGAGTGCAAATGCCATGCATGAATGTAAAACTCGCAGTTTACCACCTACTTCAAGTAGGTGGTAAAACATTCGCAAAATGGAAGGGGTCCGAAGGAGACCCCTTCTCCTTTGTGAATGGGTGCGCAAATATTTTTCAAGAGCAGGCAGAGGTACCAGGGACCACTGCCCACCCTTAAAAAATGAAGCTGAAAAGTTTAATTTTTCTTTTTTAAATGCATCACGCTTTCCTTTATTGACAAAGCAATCCCAGACATGGTGGTCTGCTGACCTCAGCAGGCCACCATCCCTGGGAGTGCTGGCTATTCGGAATGGGGTCGCAAATTGCGACAGCCACATTGATATTCATGAGGCATGCAATTTGCAACCCCATTGGGAATCTCAAACAGTGTTGAGACACTGATGTACATTAAGTTTAGCGAGTAGCAAATTGTGAGTCGCATTGTTGCGCAATTTGCGACTCTCTATACTTAATGGTCGTACATCTCACCCCAAGTCTTTGATGTTTTCAGGCCATTTTCACACCCCTGTGTGGAGGACCCATTAATGAATCTTAAATTGTGCTAGAATGATGGAGGTCCTCTGGAGGGAGGAGAAACCTAAGTCCTCCTAGATTATTTACAATTTTGTAAACAAATACTGAAAACTAAAGCCATGATTCTTTTTTGAAGAAATGTAACTGAAAATAGATGGGACTTTATTTTAATTGATATCTATGTCATGCTGCCAAACCAACAGAATTTACTAGAGTGAGCATTGACTTCTTCAGACCCTGGTTCACTAAAAAGCGCTCATGCACTGAGCAGCTGGGGAATGTATGCTACGGCGTCTGTGTGAGGTCAGGTAGAGGAACAGAGAGGCATATTAGCAAAACCTCGTTAAAATTATCGCCCACACATCTAACCTGGGCTTCTATTGGAATTCTATACCTACCAAATATTAGCAAGCCCATTATCGCCGTTTTAGCGGCAGTTTTCTGCCGCTAAAACTGCAATAATTTTAATGAGGTTCTTGCTAATATGCCCCCTTAATCTCCCCATGCCTAAAAATATTACATTATATGAAATTGCAAAAAAACAAATGGAAAGGTTGTAATTTCTTTTCGACATACTAGCACCCACTTGTATGCTGCCCAACCATGGAATACTGATACATGAAAATGTATTTTACTGAGTGTAGCTTGGATCTTATTAAACTGGTAGATCATGATAGACTTTAAAATAGACTCACACTGATACATAGGCTATGCCAAGCAGACTGAGGTTTTCCTCCGAACATGTGAAGTTTGTATTTAAATCCAGCATGTGGCACAAACCAGCCAATAGTCTTTTATTTGCTCATAATAAAATGAATAGATGCATGCAAAAATCTGTATCAAAACATATAATATTCATTTAATATTGTCTCTCTTGAAAACAGAAACTGTAAGAAAAAATCAAACCTCGTATAAAGCATAAAAAAAATCGAAATACATTTACACATTCTTAATTATGTATACCGCTGGTGAAAATTGCAAAATGTATAATGCAATGCCACAAAATTGTACGTTCTCAGTGACATATAAATATCTTGGTGCAATTCTTTAGTCGGAGTGCTGTGTGGCTACACTGACATAACCGCATATATTGCTGTATCGGTAAAGGGGGCTAAAGTCAATCATAGTTTTTCAAACTAATACTTGATTAAACAAATTGACAACAATTGCCGTTGTGTATTGTTTTAGGTAAACCAGAGCTCAAATAATTTTGTCACAATGGTGTCCTCGCAAGTTATTTTAAGAGGTCTCCGTAGTGCTTATGTAAAACAAAAAAGAAGAGCAGGGGCGGTTTTATGTCTGACTTGACATTGCAGCTGTAAAAATATATATATTTATATATATATATATATATATATATATATATATATATATATATATATATATATATATATATATATATATATATATATATATATATATATATATATATAAATATATATGTATAGAGTGGGCTTTGGCTTCAACTCACTGGAGTATTACACTCGTTCATGCTCTTAGCTGTTTGGTGTATCATTCAGTCCCCTTTGTTTTGCATATACTGCAAAAAATGTAGGTCTTTTTTTCCATTGGAGAATTACACATGAACCCCTTCACTGCGGCGGCTATTCCGCCGCAGTGCTAAGGGGGCGGGGCGGAAGAGTGTCGGGCGCATGCTGGTGACGGAACCGCTCCGTCACCAGCGTCGGTGGCGCTGTGCTTATGACCAAGCGGTTCCGTCATGGCCCCGCCCGCTCAATAGAACGCTCAGCGCAGGCGCAGAATTCGCGCTGCGCATGAGCGGCGGGCGGCCCATGACGGACCAGCTCCGTCATCAGCACAGCGCCACCGCAGCTGATGACGGAGCAGTTCCGTCATCAGAGCACAAGGGGTTAAGGGCCCAATTATGAGTCCTCGAACATCCTTAATGACTGGAACCCAATCTCCACTGAGGACACTATCCGCCGGATGAACTCCGTCCACTCAGGATCCCCCACAGACCCATGCCCTCACCACATCTTCAACAAAGCAGACTCCATCATAGCACCGCACCTCCGAGACGTCATCAGCTGCTCCTTCAACTCCGCCACCTTCCCGGAAAGCTGGAAACACGCTGAACTCAGCGCCCTTCTGAAAAAACCCACAGCGGACCCCACCGAACTCAAAAATTACCGCCCCATCTCGCTCCTTCCATTCCCGGCCAAAGTCATCGAAAAAGCTGTCAACAAACAGCTCGCCGCCTTCCTCGAATCCAACAATTCCCTCGACTCCTCACAGTCCGGCTTCCGAGCAAAACACAGCACTGAGACCGCCCTCATCGCAGCAACAGACGACATTCGAACTCTACTGGACAATGGAGACACAGTCGCCCTCATCCTCCTCGACCTCTCCGCAGCCTTCGACACAGTCTGCCATAGCACCCTTCTACAGCGCCACAGAAACATTGGAATCCAAGGAAAAGCACTAGAATGGATCACCTCGTTCCTCACCGGAAGAACCCAGAGAGTCCGCCTTCCACCGTTCAAGTCAGAGGCCACTGAAGTCATCTGCGGCGTACCACAAGGATCTTCACTCAGCCCCACCCTCTTCAACGTGTACATGAGCCCCCTCGCGGTCATCGCACGCCAACACAACCTCAACATCATCTCCTACGCGGATGACACTCAACTGATCCTATCACTCACCAATGACCCTAACACCGCCAAAACTAACCTACACGAAGGAATGAAAGAAGTAGCCGAATGGATGAAACACAGCCGTCTGAAACTGAACTCAGATAAAACAGAAGTCCTCATCTTAGGTACCTCCCCCTCCGCATGGGACGACTCTTGGTGGCCAGAAGCCCTTGGAAAAGCACCCATCCCGACAGACCACGCACGGAACCTGGGCGTCATCCTGGATTCCTCACTTTCAATGAACAGACAAGTCAACGCCGTCTCCTCATCCTGCTTCAACATTCTTCGCATGCTCAAAAAAACATTTCGTTGGATCCCCACCGAAACTAGGAAAACGGTCACCCACGCTCTGGTCACGAGCCGACTGGACTATGGAAACACCCTCTACGCAGGTACTACCGCTAAACTCCAGAAAAAACTCCAACGAATCCAAAACGCCTCAGCCAGGCTCATATTAGACATCCCGCATAAAGAACATATCTCTGGTCACCTGAAAAACCTCCACTGGCTTCCCGTCAATAAGAGGATCACTTTCCGGCTCCTAACCCACGCACACAAAGCACTCTACGAAATCGAACCAGAATGCCTCAACACACGACTGTCCTTCTACACCCCCTCCCGCCAGCTACGATCATCCAGCCAAGCCCTTGCCACTGTACCTCGCATCAACAAAACCACCATGGGAGGTAGATCCTTCTCCTACCTGGCAGCTAAAACCTGGAACTCACCTCCCACTTACCTTCGCCTTACCCAGAACCACCTAGCATTCAGAAAGCAACTTAAAACGTGGATATTCGACAAGTAATTCCCCACCCCCCTCAAGCGCCTTGAGACCCTCTGGGTATGTAGTGCGCTATACAAATTCTCTGACTTGACTTGACTTGACTTGACTCTAATGACAGGGAGTTTCAAAAGGCAGTTAAGTTGAGCCTACAACGGTTCAGAAAAAGAGGATACAGTGAGGGTATTCTAACACAAGCTTTGAAAAAAGTAAGTAACATCAAAAGAGAGGATGTACTGATCACGAAAAATAAAGAAAAAAAGAATAGTGAAACATTTTGGATGATCACTACATTTTCTGAGAATGCTGGACAGTTAAAAAGGATATTACGAAAAAACTGAAATATCCTACTCACTGACACAATTATAAAGAAAGATCTATCTACTAACACCTTAGTCAAGTTTAGCAAAGCGAGGGCACTTAAGGATCACCTAGTGATCACCTAGTGAGCACCTAGTGATCACCTAGTGAGAAGCCATCATGAGGGACATTCAGTTAAACCTACTCTGAAACAAATTTGTGCACGGACTTCAAGCACCAGGAGGCTTCAGGAGAGCCACGCCTACCAGGGCAGGTGCTGTGAATAATAGTCGCGTGTGCAGAGCGATGCCTTTCATTTCTGTTTTGCTGCCACTGAGGAAGGGATTTACAATCTTGAAACATGTCTGGCGAGAACTAAGATGCAAGGTCTGGGGCACGAGGACTGCTGGTAAGCTGTTTGAGCAAAATAAAAGATCACTTTAAACATCTTCCAGGAGTCTTCCTCGAATTGTTGTAACCTGTAGTTTTGGATGTATATATATAAATATATAAATTACCAAATGGCGGTCACCCATAGGCAATTGTAGTTAGGACCTAGTTTCCATAGGAAAAGCATTTTTTAACTTGTCTATAACATTGGCTTTGTTTGACAAATATGCATGACATTTTCCCCCAAAAATGTGTGACGGTGGGTCCTATCGCTATGGAAAGTGTGGGGGGTGATCTGTGTAGTGGGGACTGTCAATTTGGGGCCTGAAATAAGGTTGTGGCCACCAATTTGATCTATTCTGGAATGGTTCCTGGGCCTGAAAATTTGTGTGAAAGCCAACATAAGAGGACAGGGTAGAGATACTCTGACCCCTTGGTTGCGAAATGGGGGTGTTATTAACTCAAGTTATGTGTCTAAAATAGTATTTTTAATGATGACGACATGAAGGCCAACGTGGCCCGCCCATGGACCATCGCAAATAACAAAGTTGTCTTGAATATTGGTGGAAATATAAAAAATATATCAGTGAATCATTAATATGCATTGTTATAGATATATTGAGATTTTGATAGATGTTTCTATGGAATTATTTATAAAGTGAGTTATCGATAGTGATAGTTAGAATGAATTATATAGTTATCATTTTTGAATGTGGTAGTGGCTATTGAAGTCCTGCTTCTCCTTCCTGTTTTCACAATGTAACCGCAGGGATCGTTATGACCAACGTTATCGCGATCTGTGGTTTAAACACGAAAACAGAAAATAAGTTTAATGGAGATGGTTGTTCTTGAAATACACTTGAAAAACATGAGTTGGAAGTGTACAGTAACAAACTCCTAGTGTGTAAAATACTGTAATATGTGTGCATATATGTGTTTTCATTTTATGTGAAAAACGTGATTGTCGCGGTTAACGATGTCATTGTAACATTCCAAATAACCACAAAATCAGAAAATATCTCAGAAAGATAGTTTTTAAAGAACTTTAGTAAAAAAACATGTTTCAACATGCTTTGAAAGAAGAATCTATATAGTAATATGTGTAGGGTAATGTTCAAATTGGTTCTTTTTATACATCATTTTTGGATGTGTTGGTGGTCATTGAATTCCTGCTCTTGTTTTCTGTTTTCATGACGTATCCGCAGGGATTGTGACATCGTTGCAAAGATCCCCAAAAAATGAAAGAAAAAAAAATCTTTCGAAAAAAACTTCACAATGTTTCGGGTACTAGGGTGGCTCTGACAAGAGCCATTGCATGCATTGTGTGTATATGGCTGCTACACATAAGACCGAATGCAGAGTTTCAGGTTATTTAGAAACACCTTGTTGCCTTCAACTGTAAAGTTCACTCCATCATTTCTATATATTCTATGAATGTCAAAACACAGATCGTTGTTATAGATACAGCCAATGCTATGGTCTTGAAGAATGCAGAAATAGTTTTATTAACATGTTTCCTGGCTATTTCAATTCGTGTGAAGAATTGATTTGACCAGTTCCATTTCGGTCTTTGGCATATATTAGAGTAGACCAAGACTCCGTGAGGAAAAAGCAACATCAGTTCTGCAAAGGTTTCTTTCAATGGGATTCCCAGCACTACCCCAGTCAATGTGCCTAGATCATTGGCAACCTAGTGCACAATCATTCGGTGAGAAGCTTGGGAATCCCCAATGAATTTAACCAAAACCAGCAACTGATGAAACTTTAACCTTTCCCAGCTAAACTAAGTAATCTGCACATTTGGCAAGCCCAAGTCCCTGTCAATACCTCTCTTTTTGCAGACTCTTTAGTCCAATAGATATAGCTGTTGCCCACAATCCATACTCTAAGCATTTTGAAGTGAAGGAGCAGTAGTAGTCAGGAGAAGGCTGGAACTAAATGAAGTCATTTTCCAATGGAAAAGCAGATAGAATAGAGGTGTTCTTTTTTATATTATATATTTCAGTGGATGCTGTCAGCATGAAAGTGAATACAATCAGGTAAGGCGTTGGATGCCTTAGGAAGAAGCCTTATTACTGGCTGTTATTAGAAATGTGGGTCTTTAGTTGGCAAAGGTAGGTGCCTTTGTCTAAATAGGGACCCTTGCTTCTAGACAAGGTATGAGGGATGCACACTTTGGCTACCCCTGCTCCCCCCCCCCCGGTTAGCTTAGTACGAGCCAACAGACTTATACCAAAGGCAGTGTGTAAAGTATTTGGACTCAAAACACACAGTAATACAGTGATAACACCACAAATGGACACCACACCAGTTTGGAAAAATAAACTATCTTTATCTAAAATCATAATTACTAAAAGAACAAAAATCCAACATACAGGTAATAAGAATATGATTTAAAAAAGGTTTCAAATAACTTGGTCCACAGAAAACTTTGGATGTGCGATTTCTCTCAAGGTACCTGTAATTGCAATACAATACACAAGGCCAAACAGCCGCAGAGATGGGGAGCTAGCTCACTTTGCCATTGGATTCAAGATAGCCAGGCTGATGGGGGCTGTTAGCCAGAAACTGGTCCCAGTGTGCTCTTTTCTGATCCAGGGAAGACATTGCTTGGCAGTTCGGTCTGGACTGTTCCCATGAGGCACAGGGTCAAGACTGATTTGCATATAGCTGTGTCTGAACTGGAGTGGCGAAGTGAGCTAAAGAACGATGACAGATTCATCCGTGATCTGTGACTGGGGGTGATGTCTGAAAAGTTTCTGTGCTGCGTCCATCATCTCCTTGTGTTTGCTTTAATAAATAAGCAGTCACAGACATGGTGGCCTTCTGACCCCAGCAGGCCACCATCCCTGTGCGTGCTGCCCATTCCCAATTGGGAATTGAAAACATTGTATGAGACACTGTTGTACATTCACTTTAGCGAGTCGCAAATTGTGTGTCGCAATTCGATGCAATTTGTGACTTGCAAATGTGAATGTTTGTACATATGGCCTGTAATGTAATGCAGACATGGATATGATTTTCAATTTGTGGAGTAAAGCAAACCTGCTGTATCTTTTTTGAAAGTAGCATGTTCCTTCTAGAATGTGCCTTGAACTTGTGATCTACTGGTTCCACTGTGTTGCTAGGTACACTGAGGTAAGAATATATTGGGGGTGAAGGCCATTAAAGAAACAGAATTATTTTTTTATAGTTGAGTGATCACCAAATTTAAAAGATTACTAGCTTTAATTTCTAAATCTGTACTATTTAATGAACTGTTTTCTAGTATTTCTTTTTTTTTACCTGAAGCCCTGATAGAGGTTTGTACTCAATTTCTCCGCAATCATCGCAAATACATTGGGAAAGTGCGCCGACTGGAAGCTCCTTTTGAAAGAGAGGGAAAGGGTTAACAGATACTAAACATTCACACGTGGAGCTAGAGTAGTCTAAAATGAAAGACATGATTTCATTTACTGCCTATCTCATGATGATAGAATGGAAAATTGAAAAGGATGCTATGTTATAGTTGATTTGTATGAGTGTGGTGTACCCTTTCACTCACCCAGTCACCCAGGCAATACTCATGCACTAATCCATTCACTCAGGCACTACCCATACCTTAATCCGTTCACTCAGGCACTACTCATGCAGTCATCCATTCATTCAGACACCACTCATGCACTAATCTATTCATTCAGGCACTAGCCATACCTTCATCCATTCACTCAGGGACTACTCATGCAGTCACCCATTCATTCAGATACCTCTCATGTACTTATCCATTCACTCAGGCACTATCCATGCTTTCATCCACTTCTTCCGGTTCCACCTATGCACTCATGCAATGACCCAGGAACTGCACTTGCACTTATCCATTCACTGAGGCACTACCCATGCACATGTCCAATCACCCGGGCACTACACATCCAATCATCTAATCCTCCATGTACTACCCATGCACCCATCTCACCACCCAGCCACTACTCATGCACTCATCCATTCATTCAGGCACCACAGATGCACTCACCCATTCGCTCAGGCACTACCCATGCAATTATACTATCACCCAGGCAGTACCCTTGCACTCATCCATTCATTGATACATGATAAATATATATATATATATATATATATATATATATATATATATATATATATATATATATATATATATATATATATATATATATATATATATATATATATATATATATATATTACCTACTGGCTATCGCCAGTAGGTATATATAGTTAGGATTAATTCCCTATGGGATTTTTGAAAATTCTATGTCTAATAACTTTGGCGTTTGTGGACGGAATTGGCTGAAATTTTCAGGAAAATGGCACATTTTGTTTCTGAGCAGCCCCTGAAAATTCGGTGGGGTTTCGTCAAGGGGGGGCTGAGAAAAAAGGGGGGTCCCAAAACGCGTTTTTCCCATTCATTTTTCCATAGGGCAATTGGACTCACTTTTAGCTCGAACGGCTGAATGGATTTGCACGAAACTTGGCAAAATTGTAGGGACTGTTAGCCCGATGTGCCTTTGCTAGGTCTCAATATATGTGCTCCAGTAGTTTTTGAATAATTAACGTTCAAAACAAGATATATATCTGTAACAGCGCTCCGGGCTGCGCTCCGGTCCGCTTACTTTTCGCGAAACGGAACTTTGCGCGCAGAAAGCTGATTGGCTCTCCGGTGTCTGTCAACATTCTAAACAGTCCGGAGCGGCCGCCATCTTATCTCTCGGTAGGATCGAGAGAGAAGAAGAGGTGAAAAACGAAGGGGGAATTTATTGAAAGGGGGCAAGGTATACCCCTCTTGACCCCCTAGGAATGTTGTTGGGGTTATTAAAGGGTCCCGTGGGGAAAATAAAAAAAAATGATTTTTCACGGTAGAAGCGCTTCACGGGCCGCGAACTGGGCCGCAAACTGGTAGCGAAACGGGAATTCGCCATTTTGTGCTTCGTTTTAATTGTTTAGAGACAAAAATTATCGCCGCACATCGGCCACAATGCATGAATATCGCTGAAAAGTCAGCGATATTCATGCATTATCCAGCAAATGCTCTTAGCCATGTTATCCACCTTCCATTGGATAACATGGCTAAAAACTGCTCTGTGCGTGAGCTTTTTTTTTTTTTTTGCTGCGTGACGTTTGTTAACGTTCGATTCGATGGAAATCAGGAAGTGTTGACCACCATTTTGTCACTGCGAGTAAATATTTTGTTATAAATGAATCCTTATTGATAAACATTGTCTGCGCCATCTTGCGTTTTTGTCCAATGCCACAATTTTGTCGTGCACGGCAGCCATTTTAGATGCCTTGACCAGGGCCACTCTCTGCACGCCGCCGATCCTCAGCATGGCTCCCCACCCTCGCAAGCATCTCCCCCACGCACTGGTCACCCCCGCTCTCTCTCTCATGCATGGGCCATATACTTCCCCCCATCTGCGCTGCTCTTCTCTGAGAATCACACCCTGTGCCCGCCCGACACCTCCCTTTCACCCTATTCACTACCGCACCCTCTGACACTCCTCTTCCTCTGTGTCCGATTGTCCAGGCCGGACCTAGGCTATCACCTAGCCCTGCGGATGTAGTTTATGGCCCCAGCCGTAGCGAAACGGGAATTCGCCATTTTGTGCTTCGTTTTAATTGTTTAGAGACAAAAATTATCGCCGCACATCGGCCACAATGCATGAATATCGCTGAAAAGTCAGCGATATTCATGCATTATCCAGCAAATGCTCTTAGCCATGTTATCCACCTTCCATTGGATAACATGGCTAAAAACTGCTCTGTGCGTGAGCTTTTTTTTTTTTTTTTGCTGCGTGACGTTTGTTAACGTTCGATTCGATGGAAATCAGGAAGTGTTGACCACCATTTTGTCACTGCGAGTAAATATTTTGTTATAAATGAATCCTTATTGATAAACATTGTCTGCGCCATCTTGCGTTTTTGTCCAATGCCACAATTTTGTCGTGCACGGCAGCCATTTTAGATGCCTTGACCAGACCCACTCTCTGCACGCCGTCGATTCTCAGCACGGCTCCCCACCCTCGCAAGCATCTCCCCCACGCACTGGTCACCCCCGCTCTCTCTCTCATGCATGGGCCATATACTTCCCCCCATCTGCGCTGCTCTTCTCTGAGAATCACACCCTGTGCCCGCCCGACACCTCCCTTTCACCCTATTCACTACCGCACCCTCTGACACTCCTCTTCCTCTGTGTCCGATTGTCCAGGCCGGACCTAGGCTATCACCTAGCCCTGCGGATGTAGTTTATGGCCCCAGCTGTAGAGTATCCAGACATGCCAACCCTCCCGATTCAGGCGTGAGACTACTGATTTCAGTGCTAGTCTTTCGCTTCCCGATTCCTGCAAGGAAAAACCCGGGGGCATATTACCAACAACTAGCGATAATTTTTGTCTCTAACTTGTTTAGAGACAAAAATTATCGCCGCACATCGGCGAATTTTATCGCACATAAACCTTGCTATTAGCAAGGTTTATCGCAAATGCGATAAAAAACGGCCGCAATGCATGAATATCGTTGAAAAGTCAGCGACATTTATGCATTATCCAGCAAATGCTCTTAGCCATGTTATCCACTTCCCATTGGATAACATGGCTAAAACTGCTCAGGGCAGGTGTTAGGTTTTGGAGATATTCGCGCTTAGCGCGAATATCTCCAAAAGTTGGTAATAGGAGATAGCGAAGGTTAGGGACTGTTTCCAGTCGCTAAAATCTTGGCACGCCCACTTTGCATGTCATTAGTGATAAATATCACTGATATGCAAAGCGGGGCCCAAGATGGTCGCTATCTCCTTTTAGCTGTCACTAACTGGTGTTAGCGACAGCTTGGTAATAGGGAGATAATTTTATCTCTTTTTCTTTTGGCTTTTAAAGCCAAAAAAGCGGAAATAAACCCCCTTGATAATATGCCCCATGATTTCTCGGGGGTTTCAGCTGACAGGGCTTGGTATTGTGTTACGTGCTAATTCTTCCAGGAAACGTCAGAGGGTCGATGCAGGGGTTCTAGAAGGGGTGATAAACCATTTAAGCCTCATGAACAAGCGCATGGTCTTTTAAAGATTTGTGAAGTACTCGGGGCGGCGGTGTGTGTGTGCCCTCTTTCAGGAGCGGGCGGGGGGGGCACTGCCAGCAACTTGCCAGGCCAGGCAGTGTTCAACACGTGCATCACCCTTTCTCTGCCTGCTATTGCGCTCCATGCTTCGGAAAGGTAAGAAAAAGAACGTGCATTTGAGTTTGAAATGTCCGATCTTGTAGCAGTATACTTGCAAAGCCCACACATGACAATAACCTGATTCAAGGCCCCATTCACCCGATTTTTTAAACATATATAGCACTCCAACAAAGTTAGATTTTAAAACTTTATTAACTTTTAAATATAACGAACGCAACAAAAACTGTAAATATATTTAACCATTTTTTTAAATTAACCAGAACTATAACGATAACAACAACAACAACAATAATATAACTTTTATGCCTAAATTACGCAAACATTTAGCTAATATGCTAAAGGGGGGAGTCGCCATTTCTTTACAATAATCAATAATGAAAAATCCACATCAATAGGGTTGTCCGTTTTCTCGATGCAGCACTATAGTGCAACATACACAGCACCTGGGGTGTCAAGAGTGAACAGGTCTTTCTTTGTTCCTTAAGATGTTATCTGTGTCAACCTCTTCCGAGAATGCTGATGCGTTAGGATTTCCTTGTGTTTCTTAATAGCATTGGTGTCTGTACACTTCTTTGTCAATTCTGTGAAGATGATAACTGCTTCATAAACAGACGATATCTTTGTTTAGTCATTAGTGTTAAGTGTGTCTGAAACTACAGTGCCCTTCTGTTTTTTTTTCTTCAGGCTCTACAGAGTTTTGTGTGTTGTTCTTTTGAGCGACAATTATTCCAGAGGTTTCAGGTTTACTTGTTTTGTCCTGCAGTGAGTTAACAGCTTTAGAGAGTTCATGTTTATTTGCTATGTCCTGCTGTTCCTCAACTGCTTCAGAGACGTCAGCCTCATTTGTTATGTTTCAGTAGATCCTGGACCTGCCCGGCCGCGCCCAAAATGGCGCCGGTGTAAATGGGACTCGTAACTGCTTGTTGTGTACTGGTTGCCCAACCTTGATATCACGAGATACATATGCAGTTTTGAAGCACATGGCGGAGGCTTGTCTGCTGTAGTGGGGCGCCCCTTTATCGTTTCAGTCGCCATTCCGCCCGCTTTTGCTACACTGTGCCTTTTCCGCCATTCAGCTGTTTAGCGCCCGCTCTTACGGCTACAGCGTCTCGCTCACCATGTAGTTGAGTTGCTCCCACTCTTGCGGTGCAGCGATAGGCGGCTTCCACAGGACTCTTAAAATGGCGGCCGGCTCTTCGGATTTGGGCCTGGTCCAGTAAAATGGCCCTGGGACACCTTGGAACTCGGACGCTTGTCTGCCAGGGCTTGGGTTCCATTCTCGAAAGCGTCCCCTCAGCCTTGAAGATTGCACAAAAGTCTTGGGGGCCGTCGACTCCCGCAGGCTTCCGGTGGGGAGCGGCTGCCATGATTGCTTGCGGAATGGCCACGACGGAGCTACGAGATGGTGGTGCTCTCATGGTGACGCCAGCTTCAGTCTGAAACATCCAGAAACAAGGTGGGGCTTTCATCGTTTGGGAAAAAAAATGTTTTAATCCAATGAAAAGTGTTATTTTTAGGTCACATGACCTAGTCTTACATTATTAGGAAAAGAAAAGTAAAATGAACCAATGAAAAGTTTTATTAACAAGTCACATGACCTGTTATGCTTACGTTACGCGCTGCGCGGCGCGCTCTGGATCGTTTCCGGGAAGCTGCGCCTTGCGCACCGGAGCACTTCCGGGTGCGCTAACGCGTCGCGTCATATGACGCATTACGCGACAATGCAGGTCCAGAATATAGTCAAAATGTCTCCACCAACCAGCGGTCGGAATACAACCGCTTTCAGCAGTCCAAAAAGTTCGGTTAAATCTTAAGAGCGGGAGCAACTCAACTACATGGTGAGCGAGACGCTGTAGTCGCAAGAGCGGGCGGTAAACAGCTGAATGGCGGAAGAGGCACAGAGTACCAAAAGCGGGCGGAATGGCAACTAAAACGGTAAAGGGGCGCCCCACGACAGCGTGTCTTCAGGTCAAACGGATTGTGGGACAAGGTCCAGAATGGAAGATTCTTCAAAAGGGAAAAAATTCCGCCGGACCCCGGGAGCCGGCCGCCTATGCCGGGGGCGATCTCAGGCCTCACCAGGGCAACACGACTTAGGGAGGGGGCAGGAGCCAAGCGCCCCCTCTCAGTCCGCGCCATCTCACCGCCCCTCGGGGGCCTCCGTCAAGCGGTTTAGGGAGGCACCGTATCACATTGTTTTCCAATGCAGTAAGGTCCACAAATGGACCCCACTTACTTTGAATAGTGAAGCTGCAGCAGGTGCAAATAAGGTTTAAACAGTGTTACAAGAGCTGCTTAGAACTCTGAAGTATGGCACTCAACAACCAGGACTTATGCCATTTGTGTAAGGCAGTGACATGGAAGCAACTCAGGGACAAAAAGCATGAACGAACATTCACGTATGAAAATCTTATTTGGGGAAGGGGTAGAATCCAAACGCCCCCTGCCAGTTCGCGCCACTACACCGTATGTGGAAAATCTGAAGCCATCGTTCTACAAACTCTCAACGCTTGCTATCAGTGCATGAGTTTCATGCTCGATCGATTGAGCTAGCCGGATCGGGCAATAAAAAGTATAAAATAGTTATGTAAATAGTTATTTAATAAAATGTTTTACTCTGTTTCTTTGCTGGTGTGTTGTGTATATTTATAATATTTGCATAGGGTTTGTCGTTATTTTGGGCGGTGTGGGTGGCGGAGTCGAGCTGTCTTGCAGCCCTCATGGTGTGGAGCTCAGTTCATTTCACTATTTTCGTATTTCTCATGAAGGGTTGTTCCTAATGTTTCTATTTTACCGAGGTCAAAAAGAGATCGAATTAGTGGTCTACTGATTTTGCTCGATTACTTTTATTTTTTTACACGATTTTTCACTATCTGCAAAGACTAAACAGAGTATTGCGACTTTGTGCTTGTTTGTAAATAGAGAATGATCCAAAGAGAACCAATTGTAAAACAGTAAATGCTTGGATAATAATCAATCAAATGGAGAGACAAGCAGGTACGACGGATTACAACAGGGGTAAAGGTCTGCGTTAACTACCGTTCACTATCTGCAAAGAGAGAGTACTACTAAGAGAAAAGAGGGGAGTGGGGGGGGGGGGGGGCAGCGTTCAAAGCACATCAGCGTGCATAAACACGAAAACGTTTTTACCTATCACGTACTTGACATTTGACAGCTTTTGATATTTGCTATTAAAAAACCATTGAAATTCACAGAAAAAACTATAGGTTATAGTTGATATATAGTTAGGAATTTGCATTTACAAAACCTTGAAAATTCAATGAAAAAACCATTGGTTTTAGGCCATATATAGTTAGGGATTTGCATTTAGAAAACCTTATTTTACTCGCATAAAACCATTGAAATTCCATATATAGTTAGAAGCGCTAACTATATATCGCGCACCCGCAATCCACTGCTGATGATGTCACATATTACATCATTCATGACATGGTTAGTGACATCACTGATGACATCACTGATGACATCTCAAATGACATCACTGCGGGGCAAAAAAAAAAAAAAAAAATGCGGTTTTTCGCTGTAGAGGCCCGTCCCGGTACGCGAACCGGGCAGCTAACTGGGCAGCTAACCGGCAGCGTAACGGGAGTCTGAGGAGAAGCTGATTGGCTGTTAACATTGTAAACAGTCGGGAGCAGCCGCCATCTTGTCTCTCGGTGGGATCGAGTGACAAGAGGTGGAAAAAAAAAGGTGTAAATGAAGGAAAGGGGTAAGGTAGACCCCTCCTGAACCCCTAGGATTGATGAGGGGGCTATTAAAGTTCCCCGCGGGGCAAAAAAAACGGGCAGCTAACCGGCAGCGTAACGGGAGTCCGACATATTGTGTTTTTGGAGCGTTTGTTTGCATACCGGGTAGCGTTCCGGTAAGCGTAACAAGGGGAAAATCAAGAGAAACAGTAAAATAAAATTTAAAGGAGTAGATTTCCACCAAACTTGGCAAAATTGTAGGGACTGTTTGTTTGATGTGCCTTTGCAAGGCCTCAAGATATGTGCACGTGTGGATTTTGTCTAATTAAGGTTAAAAAAAATATATATATCTGTAAGCGTGCGCGTGCCCTGGCGCGCTTACGTTACGGGTTTTGTTTGCGCTGCAGAGACGATACGTCACGGTTATGCGATGCATCATGAGGCGTCTCACGGGCTACGTCACGTAATAAAGAATATATTTTACAGCTATAGATATTAGCTATTAAAAAACCAATGAAATTCACTGAAAAAACCTTAGGTTATAGACCATATATAGTTAGGAATTTGCATTTACAAAACCTTGAAAATTCACTGAAAAAACCATAGGTTATAGACCATATCTAGTTAGGGATTAGCATTTACAAAACCTTATTTTACTTGCATAAAACCATTGAAATTCCATATATAGTTAGTTGCACTAACTAAATATCGCGCACCCGCAATCCACTGCTAATAATGTCACATATTACATCATTCATGACATGGTCAGTGACATCACTGATGACATCACTGATGACATCTCAAATGACATCACTGATGACATCACTGATGACATCTCATTTGACATTACTGATCACATCACTGATGACATCATTCATGTGATAATACGATGAACCTCTTCAGACTCTAATATAACCTTAGATACACTCAGTGTAAACAGACACTCACAGACTGTCACTCATCCATGGAGTTATTCACACACCTAGTCAGTCATGCAAAGAATCAATCACACCTCCATTTCCTCAACTATACAGTTATACACACCTTACTTATTCAAACATATACTAACACATATTTACTCTCTTATATAATCCCTAATAAAATTTCACAATGATCCATACAGCCACTCACACATTCACTGGCTCTAATGCACAGATAATTATATATGTCAACTCTCACATGTACTGTGTTTTACATATGTACTTACTTTGACATGTAGCACTGAGATATCCATTCACTCACCAATACACTCATGCACACAGTCAACCGCCCATACAGCTGATTCCACATGCACTTTTGAACCCACACATCTAGTGAATCAATTGCTCACACATCTATGCACAGAGTCATACACCTCCCAGCCACTCACACACACACTCAGTCTCCCATACAAATACTTGGGCAACCAATCAATAACCCATATAGTTACTCATATAGCTACTGATCAACACATGCAGCAGGTTACAGAACAACAGACATAATGATGCACAAAATAAGACAGTTTAGTCACTAACCCATGCGCTCAGTGACACACATTTAATCACTCTCTCATACAGTCAGTCATGCACCTACTAAATCCTTCATCCAGACACTTAAACATCCACTCATTCATCAATATGTAAGACATATTTTTACTTTACTGCAACATACAGTCACTGGATGATGTCATCAGTGATGTCATCAGTGATGTCATTTGAGATGTCATCAGTGATGTCACTGACCATGTCATGAATGATGTAATATGTGACATTATTAGCAGTGGATTGCGGGTGCGCGATATATGGTTAGTGCAACTAACTATATATGGAATTTCAATGGTTTTATGCAAGTAAAATAAGGTTTTGTAAATGCTAATCCCTAACTATATATGGTCTATAACCTATGGTTTTTTCAGTGAATATATATATATATATATATATATATATATATACTCATCCAATCACCCAGGCACTACTCATACATTCACCCAGGCACTACCCATAATCCCATCCATTCACTCAGCCACAAGTTATGCACTAATCCATTCACTCACGCACTAGTCATGCACTCAAGCAATCAACTAGGCACTACCCATACACTCATCCAATTTAGACCCCACAGATGCGCTTCTCCAATCACCTAGGCACTACTCATGCACTAATCCATTCACCCAGGCACTACCCATCCACTCATGCATTTACTCAGGGACTATCCATGCACTTATCCAATGATCCAGGCAATACCTTGCACTCATCCAATCAGCCAGGCACTATCCTTCCACTCATCCATTCACTCAGGCATTTCCCATGCACTCATGCAATCAACTAGGTACTACCTATATACTCATCTTATCACTCAGGCAATACCCATGCACATAGCCATCACTCGGGTACTACTCACGCACTCATGCAATCAACCAGACAGTGCGCATGCACTCGTCAAATCAGACAGACTGTACCCATGTACTCATTCAATCACTAAGGCACTACCCTTGCAGTCATCTATTCACTCAGATAATACTCATCTACTGATACACTCACCCATTCACTCAGGCACCACCCAGGGACTTTCACAATGACCCAGACAGTACCCTTGCACTCATTCGTTGACTGATACACTGTATATGCACTCATCCAATCACCCAGGACCTACTCATACACTCATACATTCACACAGTCACTACCCACAATCTCTCCCATTCGCTAAGGTATTAGTCATGCACTAATCCATTCACCCAGGCATTATCCATGCACTAATGCAATCAACTAGGCACTACCCATAGACTTATACAATCACTAAGGAATTACTCATGTACTGTTCCATTCACTTAGGGACTACCCATCCACTTATGCATTCACTCAGGCGCTGTCCATGCACTTATAAAATGATCCAGACAGTACCCTTGGACTCCCAAAACCTCTGTTTGCACACAAACGGAACAAAAATATTAAAGAATATATTGTTCATTCTAGATTCAGCAATAACACAAACTCAGAACAGATGTCCCAAAGATCCATCCTTACAAACAATCCAATCAAGGGTACATATCCCTGTTCTTCCTGCTCCTCTTGCAACAACATAATAAGGGGAGAAGAATTTATCCATAATGGCCACAAAACAACAGCTAAAGAAATGTGGAACTGTCGATCATCCAATGTGATCTATTTCATACAGTGCCCATGTTCACTGGGCTATGTAGGTGAAACATCTCGTATGATACAGACACGCCTCAGTGAACATCGCTCAGCAATACGGACCAAAAAACTAGCCTGTCCAATGGTGAAGCATTTCATAGAAAAAGGTCACACCCACGATGACTTTAATTGGAGAATCTTAGAAAAGATCCATACCTCTGAAACCAAAGGAGGAGCTGCGATACGTAAGAAAAGAGAAGTTTTTTGGATTTTTGTTTTTAATACATTCAGTCAGGGACTAAATAGTGAAATTCCCTGGGAACATGCAATTCTGTAAAAACATAGGACACCTGAAGTAATTGCAACTGCCCTTATTTTTTTAATTTGCTTCTTCCCCTTTAATAAAACCAAAATAATTAGCAATTCTATTACATTAATTCCACCTTTTGTCTCCCCCTAAATAATCCATAAAAGTAATCATCACACTAAATTTTGGTAACCTTATTGTTAAAAATCCTGAGCCCCAGTTAATACCTATTTTTTAAAAAAATTTTTTTAGAATAGATTCATTAACCTCACCTATACTTTCCATATACAATTAAATCTAAGTGACAGAACTGATATTTATTTTTCTTTATCTTGTCGTCACGACATTATGATTAGAAATCATTACTGTAGGAGCCCCTTCCTAATCCATACAGTTCCGAAAAATATGACGTAGACTGGACCGCCGACCTGAAAATAGTTTCTTCCGTTGTCACATACCAAAATTATGCGAATAGGTTATAATTAAATTCCTGAAACACAATACTTGTTTGTGAAGTCTGAGATGTATCCTATTAAATTACGTAGACATTCCAATTTGAAATTGACATAAGAAGAGCGCCTCTTCGAGCAATGCAGCTCGATTGAAAACGAATAGACAACAAAAGACGATTCTTCTATGTCTATCGTCAGTGTGGAAATAGTCCTACTTCGATCTTCATACAAAAACTTTAGCTACAGGTGAAGCTAATTTTACCGCAATGGTTATGCGCTATATAAACCCAGCGGAAACGAGTCAGTGTCAGCAAGCTATCCGACAAACAAGACGCCACTCGCTGTTGCCGAGCCGACATCCTTTCTCGCCATCCCGCCGCCGGAATTCCTAAGTCCCCGCTCTACATCCAGGTAAAAATATGCCCGAGTTCTCAACAACTAATTGGGAACTCCGCACCTATCCTTTATGGAAATGAATCTTGACTCTTTCACAGAGTTGCTATTTATCCTTAGTCACTCTCATTATGAATAATTGTGTTTTACAGACAGGGACGCCCAACTCACCCCATCATTTACCACGCGCCCTGCTGTATTATTCGGGTAAGATCTACTACTATGTGTAAATAAAATTGCCCCTAATTTAATATAAAAAAATTACATTTTAAACACGTGATAACTTACCTGGAACTATTTCTGTTTAATTGATCAGGCAGGGAGATCTTTTAACGTTTCATCGCCAGGGACACCTAATCCATTATTTACAAGGAGCCTTGCCGAACCTTTCGGGTAAGACATCCTATTCTAAGAATACAAAACTGCTTCTAAAAACTGCTTCTAAAGATTAGTGAATCATGCACAAAACCGTAATAATTGATTCTGAAAGATATATATATTTTTTTCATTGAATTAGGCAGGGAGATCTTTTAACCATACTACCAATCCTTGGAGTACTCAAAAAACTACTATCTTTATCAGAACATCTCTCCTTACAATTAAGGTAAGCTCAGAACCGGGTACAAGTGAAAACCAAGTAAAACATGATTAGAAAAATAGCGAAAATATTTTACTGTAACAATAATACTGATATGAGTCATTTTTTCGACAGGGAGGTCTTCCTTTTTAAAATTTCATCGTTAAGAGCTCTGCTAAATAATTGTGGGTAAGAAATGCTAATATTACTTAAATCTCGCCAATGAGTAGTGAATTAAATGGAACCACGTGAACCCAATACCAACTCTTTTTAATTTGTTCCGCTTTTCCCACTGCCACACCTAATAGGCAGAGAGATCTCCAAAATAAATCGATAACTCTGTGAACAACGACGAAAGTTGAATATCTATACAGTACTTATCTACCTGAGCTATCCGGCGGGCGGGATTTATCAACCCACTTTTATAAATATAAGGTAGCTTCTTAAACAATCTAATTTTATTCAATCTACCTAACTTCTTGAATCTAGATATAAAAACTGAAAAGGAATTTTCTCCTCTTTCATTTTGCGAAAAAATTAGGATACATCACCTAACCTGAACAGATTTGGACATCAACTGGGCATTCCATCAACTTTTGATGTCATAATCTCGCACATTATTTGTGAGTATTATCCATCTATGATAGACTCAATCAAACTGTTGAAGCAACATAGGAGATATGATATATACAACTGAAGATAACAAAGTTGTACACTAACATATAGTGAGATTGTCTGAAGAAATAACTCCGCAAAGTTAAGATATATATGAACCTTTTTAATCCCTTTTTAATTGAGCCAGAATCAATTTATGATAAATTTCAAGTTGCGATGAGATGGTTTGAATGAAGCAAGGAAATGGAAGGATATATCCATAACAGTAATCAGATTTCAGACAGAATGGCTACAACCTTAGGAAATAAAATGATATATGTCTTTGTTTACAGAAATCTTAAGGATGTTTAACTAATATACCTTTTTAAATATATCTCTTTCTAGAGCTTGTGTGGCTACTCCAGAAGAAGGCGCTGGTTCGCCGAAACGCGCGTAGAGACACTAATTGCCACTTCCAGTTTTTTAATTGATTTCATATATGTTGTCATTGATTGTCACAAATATATGTTTGTCTTGAATCCAACAGATAAGACAATATTTTACTGATGTTTATTGTTCTCCTTGTTTTAAACTTTTCGTATGTTGTGTTTTTATATGATTTAAAATAAAAAGACATATATTTTCCTAAGTAATTGTAGCCTTTTGTCCATTAATACAATTGAATGTCTAGATGTGAGTTGCCTAGGTTGTTTTTTGTCATACAGTTTATTTCCCTGGCCTAGGAACTATTGTATCCGAATCTTCAGGGGGTCCTTGTTAAATACACGCAAAGTACCCTTGGACTCATCCAATCACTCGGGCACTACACATGCACTCATTCAATCACCCAGGCAATACCCATATACTCATCCAATCACCCAGGCACTACCCTTCCATTCATCCATTCACTCAGACATTAGCCATGCACTCATGAAATCAACCAAGCACTACCCATGCACTCATCCATTCACTCAGGCACTACCCATGCACTCATGCAATCAACAAGGCACCAACCATCCACTCATCTAATCACCCAGGCAGTACCCATGTACTCATCCAATGATGCAGGCAATAGCCCCGCACTCATCCAATCACTCGGGCAATATGCAGGCACTCATGCAATCACCCAAGCAATACCCATGTACTCATCCAATCAGCTAGGCACTACCCTTCCACTCATCAATCAATCAATCAATCAAAGACATTTATAGAGCGCACTACTTACCCGTAGGGTCTCAAGGCGCTGGGGGGAGGGGGGTGCCGCTACTGCTCGAACAGCCAGGTCTTCAGCTTCTTCCTGAAGGAAAAGTGGTCTTGGGTCAGGCGCAGGTCGGTCGGGAGGGAGTTCCAGGTCTTGGCGGCCAGGTAGGAGAAGGACCTTCCTCCTGTAGTCGCTCTTCGGGTGCGGGGGACGGCGGCGAGGGCGTGGTTGGCTGATCGGAGGTGGCGTTTGGGAGCGTAGAAGTTGATTCGGTTGTTGAGGTAGCTCGGGCCTTGGTCGTGTAGGGCTTTGTGTGCGTGGGTGAGGAGGCGGAAGGTGATTCTTTTGTTGACGGGGAGCCAATGCAGGTCTCTCAGATGTCCGGAGATGTGGCTGGTTCGTGGGATGTCGAGGATGAGTCTGGCTGAGGCGTTCTGGATCCGCATCCTGTTCGCATTTGTTATCACTTATGGAAGTTAATAGGTTAACCCAATGTTTTCCTATGGGAGATTGGTATGACTCACAGGAGTGAAACATGAATTTAGGAGTTTTTCACCGCCAGGACATGTAAAACTTAAAAGTAGATGGCCACCTTTTTAAAGACACTGCACACTGCCATCTGAGCTGTTCAGGGCCTGTCATTGGGGTGACTTACATGAAATAAAAAAGAAGATGTCGGCCTGGGAAGAGATTCATCTTTCCAGGTTGAAATGGCAGTTTAAAAGTGAACACACAGTCTGAGACATGTTTGTTTTAAAGGGCTAATTTGGTAAGTGGTACAATCAGTGCTGCAGGCCCACTAGTAACATTTAATTTACAGGCCCTGGGTACATATAGTATGATATTATTAGGGACTTGAAAGTAAAATGAATGTGGCATTTGGGTGGAAGCCATTTTCATCATGTTCATAGAAGAAAGTACAACACTTCAGCACGGGTTAGTAGTGGTAAGACTGCAGAGTCATAAAAGCCAACACAAATGGTTTCAGAAAACAGTAGGGTGAAGGAAAAAAATTTGAGGGTGACTGTGTGGAAGGGGCTAAGCCCAACACTGATAACTTCCTGAACACAACTGTCAAACTTTAGTGATGCTTACTGCTTCTATACACTCCATGTCTGTAGTAGTCAGCACACATCCCTGAAGGGGTGCAAGTAGGCCTCAGAGTAATTTAAAATAAGCCGGAGTAAACAGAGTAATTTCAGTAATTCTGTGTAACTGTTTGACACAGAATTACCAATTATAATGCGACTATGCCATCTTATTTAATTAAGAGTAATTTGGGGAAAAGTTGCTACCTCGAGAGCACATTTAGCAGGCTTAAGTGGCTGCTCTGGCTGCTGTTTATGTTCTGATGCATTAAGTCTATTTTCTTAGCACAAAATGATCCTCACGTCCATTTTAGACGTAAAGGTGCATTTTGTACCTAGAAACTAGGGCTATATGCCAGGAGAAAATTGAAGGGAAATCCTATTCCAAGTGCATATTTAGCAAGCGCAAGCAGCTTCTTGTGCTCACTGTTCATGTTTTTTGCATTTAGTGGTATTTTTAGTACAAAATGCTTCCTCACATCCATTTGGGCGCTAAGAAAATAGCGCTAAATGCAGAATTACTCTTCTCACAAAATATTTAGATAATTCCCTGTAATTACGCTACATGGGATTACAAGTCTTCTGACCTGCTCTAGGTGTGAGTTTAAGGTAAATTGGGGAATGTCAATAGTTACCAAGATTGTTCTGTGGCCAGCAATGTCTTCTCCTGCCATCCTTTGTACAGACCAATACATCTTGCATAAGTGCTCTCACTGCAGCCACATAGTTCACCACTTTGTCTCGCAAAAAGAAGTATGTGAAAAGAAGAGTGTATTGACATCTAAATACAAACATACTGGCCTCATACAACATATGGCTTTCACCAACATCGACATTCTTCTCAGGATAACATTGCCTTGCACTTTTAATACTCGCAGAGGTTGATCGCTCACAACAAAAGACAATACTCCAAGTCATTGACACCATAATCATACCGTGTTATGTTCAAATTGACACACTAAGAGGCATATTCATAAGGAATTAACTCCGATTTATTTCCGTAGGCGTTCCCGTGCAGAAACACATGAGAAAACCACAACACCACATTTTCAACGAACTGCCAGATCTGTGAACCAAAGCAAAAACAGGGTTAACCAGCTGTAGCACCAGGGGTTCACACCTGCCTTTTGCTGGTGTTAAGCAGGACGACTACCCACAGCATGAAAGGGAGCCCAGTCAAGAGCCACACCTGAAGACCCAGAGATACCATTGAGGCAATGATCACAACACCCACCGCCACTACCCCAGGCCCCGCCATATGTTTTTAATGACCTGCCAGCCCCTCAGCATTCACCAGTGAATACATTTCCATCTATTACTTGTAGGTGCTGGCTGGCAGGGTCTTTCAATATGTATTTCTTATTCACTTGACATCCTAACCTTCACATCCTAATATTTGTAGGCCTATGTTCGAAATGCGATATCGCCTGGGTTGAGAAAGGTGAGTTATCTGACGCTGTTGTGCCGATCCACAGCTATCGCCTGCTAACGCAGGAATGACTATCGCCATTGCGAACTTGTTGTCGCCTTTTTTCTTCGCCGTTTGCTGTAATTATTGCCATGTAGCTCAGGCTTGTGAATTCCCCGCTATCACGGCGATAAATATCGGGGTTAGGCAGTGCTAAGTTCTGCCGATATATTACTATGGTGATCGCACGTTCTTGTGAATATGCCCCTTAGGGTCTGATTCTGAGCAGGCCAGCATAAATCGATGAGTGTGTGTAATGGCTGGATTTTCTGAGTAGGTGGGATCAGCCCCCAGGGGCCCCTCCAACCCTGCCAGAACGTACTCACCTTCCCTCCTCAGGACTCCTCTATCCAGGCACCTGGTACCTACCTGGGGATGGGGAACTTGCAATATACAAGCTCATAATATTAAGAACACCACTAAATCTATAGGGATACTAAGAATACTCACTGATTACTAGGGATATCCATACCCTACACCACACTTATTCACATCAGTTGGTCTCGCGGCCACCCTGACCCAGACCGTTCTACCCTAGGGCAGATCTGACACACAATCTGGTGCGTCTACACACGGGCCTGCAGAACCCAATGCTCCCTTTTCCAAACTGTTCGCGATCCTGCGAAACTACACACTAGTTCAACCACCTAGTGCTCTCATTTACTCAAGCCACAATCCTGTGGGTATCCACACTGGTTCGACCCCCCAGTGCTCTCATTAACGCCGCATATCAACGACGACCACATTCCTATGAACACCTATACATATATATATATATATTGGGATATTATCTCAGCTGTCTACTCGGGATGAAACTACAATAATAACTTTGAATATGGTTCCAGATTATAGTGTATTACCTGCTCTTGGCATCAAAGGTCCACTCACTCCCTATTTATGTGATCCCCACTTACCTGATTGGGATTACTCATCCATTCACGTGCCTAGCAAACACCTAGAAGCTATATTTACCTTCAGTGAACAAGAATAGGGGCTACACACCAGTTTGTTATAAACTGGGGATTGTTTATTATAGCAATATAAACATTTACGCATATCTGACAAAGACTATAGGTAGAACACACCGCTTGAAAGAGAAGGATTACACATAACAGGAACACTCCGCTAAAAGGGAAAAGATTAGACATAAAGTGTAAATGTAACTAATTCAGACTACCTCACCTATTAGAAGGAAGATTTCTCTCTCTGCCTCTGGTGGGATTAGGGCTCTCTCTCTGCCTCTGGTGGGATTAGGGCTCTCTCTGTCTCTCCCTCCTTCACCACATCACCACGCCTCTGGTTCAGTTGCTCCAGCTGACAGCCTTCTTTGATGCTCTCTGCACTGCTTTCTCTCTCTCCTCATCTTCAGCAATCGTCTGCCTTCTTTCTCCATTCAAGAACTGCACTCTATTCTGCAGCTCCCAGCAGACATCCTCTCTCTCTCTGCAAGCTATTCGGAGCTCCAAGTTGTTCTGGGCTCCCAGCAGTCCTGTGCTCCAAGCTGTTCTGAGCACCACACTGAACTGCACACCACGCTGCAATGACTTCCAAAACTGAACTGACCACTCCTCCTCTCCTGTAGCTCGCTATTATGGATTCCTCTCCCCTCATGGAAATTTCCACCGGAGGGCTGTCTCCTACCGAATTCCTGTGCCAGCTCCCAGGCTTCCACGCAACCGCAGTGGCCATCTGCTTGTTACGTCTGGGCCCAAGAGAAAAACACATTTCTCGGATAAGAAGCAGTCCTAACTGGATTTTCCCTCTAGCACAACAGCCTTAACTGAAAACATTGCCTTTGCCCTAAAAAGCCTCTCTGCTTCCATCAAGATGGAGTCTCTCTAGCTTTACGCCTGTAGGCCTGAAAGGGGTGAAATGCTCCTTAGCTCTGTCAGAATACCTACATAAACCATACCAATATGTCTAATATGTCAAAGCCAATAGGCAATAGACAGGTTAAAGTCAAGAATAAAGGCACATTAAGCAGCTATCCTCTTCTAGATCTGGAAAAAGGGCTTAAAAGGGCCAACACAGGCTAAGAATACCTATACTAGATGCGAGCAAGACTAATGATCTATATCACTGCTAAATAAAGCCAAAAACTCTGCCATAACAGTGTGTTAACCCCTGTTTGTGCACAGGTCAGAATTACAAGTTGGGAGGTTTTAAATTATTTGCTTAGAGCAGAGATGGTCATGCAATATTGGAAAGTTTGTGTTTTCTGTTCAATTGCTAATCATACATGCTAAAAAGTTAAAACAGATGACAGTGAGATTGTAAGTAAAAATATTTGAAGACTTTATTTTACCCCATGACTCGTATTGCGGTGGAAAAAGTTGCAAGCAGGGAAAGGTAAACAAAATTAGAAATCACCCACCCAGCTGTCTGGGACGTTGGCATGTGTTATAAAATCATTCGTTTGCAACTCTCTTTCTGGCATTCGGAATGCTCAATTTTCCCTTTTCCAATTTTTTGAGATCAGAGAAGTGCTTTGGAAACATCTCTTAACAAGGTACATGTCCACACTTCTTACCCAAAGAGTACCGATTGGAAAGGTCAAACGATGATCAAGCATGTGATGAATGATAAAAGCGCCAATATTGGCTGTTTAATTCTTTTAATAACATTTTATGAACTCTGAAATTATAAGCGCACCTATGATTCGATGCAGTTGCGTTCACCAGCATTGGGTAACTTTACAAAGTGCAGTCGTGAGGTATACATCAGTCACCATTAAGAATTTGGAAAGGCATACAACTGTCATTGGCACTTTGGGTACATCTGAATGCGAGTGAACTGAATAGAAATTGTCAAATACCGACATTGTTTAGGGCATTTTAGAGTACGGCAGTAATGCAACGTATTTAAGCAATGCAGTGCATTCCTGCCTGCAGAAAAACAATCTTACAAGGCATTTTCCTCTTTCTTATGTCTGCTTTAGAATGCAGAACACATGGAAAAGAAAAAAACAAGTAGAAATGAACCTATTTCTCCTCCTTAGATCTCACCTCGGGAGGCTTACAGATTTGACGCTTCCTCAGGTTTACATGCCTTTGTAAATTTGGGGCAGCTTCAAATTCCATGGGTGATGTGTGGTAAAACCATTGCAATGCCCATGGAACGCCTACAGGGCCCAGAGTAAGGCGACGCAGAGATTTGCACTGCATCGCCTTAGTCATGATTTATGAGGACACTCAAAGCCACACTGAGATCCCTGTGGCACGCATGTGCCAATTTACGTGGTGCAAAAGTGATGCAGGACTCGTAAATTACCCCCTCCCTTCTTAGCAAATCAATTTTGTAAAGCCTGCAAACAGACAAAGAAATGTTATAAATCCAGTGCTTCCAAAGTTTACTTTGTTCACATAGTGTACCTGTGTGTTTTCATTAACCCCTTCGCTGCGGCAGCAATTCCGCCGCAGCGCTAGGGGGGTCGGGGGCTGCGCGGTGGAAGCGCCTCGTCATCAGCACAGCACGTCCGTGGCTCGTGATGGAGCGGTTTTGTCACCAGCATGATAGGGGTTAAACCTTGGAAAAACATGGCTACGATATGAGGAAATTTACACAGAGGTTTAGTTGCAGTTTTTCATACTAGGACGAACCAGTTGCTTTTAACCAATACGTTCATTTTAATTACACATTAGTGACAGTTTCCAGATAATCTAATTATTTGTAGTTACATTTTGTTTTTGATTTCAATTTACAAAGAGCGAGTAGAAGCCTAAAATATGCAGAGCAGTCCGAATATTTCAATAAAAACATAAAATCAACATAATATAGAGCATTCATCAGAAAATACTGCATCGATCAATAAGACCCTGTCAACAAGTTCTACAGTATTAAGAAAGATGCTCGTAATTACGATTTTAAAGGAGTGGGCAGGGAGGAGGAAAACATGTGTGTAATTGATTATACTCAGAGCTTTTTGACAAGTATGTTTTTCACAGATGTTATGGCCTACATAAATTATTTAAAGTCATGTCTCTACCTCTATTAAGCAATGTCGCATGTGGCAGAGGTGTAAAGAATTTTTCTATTACTGTTTACTTCAGTAATTTTCCTGGTGAAAAGGTAGATGGGCCTCACAAATACTGTTCACTTAGAGGCAATCATGTTTTGTGCAAATTCTTTTATTTATTATTCATTCATTCATTTATTCCACATGAACCGAGAAATAGAATGGTGCTTCACATGAAACAAGAAAACAGTGGAATAAATAATTCAGAGGCCAGAAGCCAACAAGCCAAGAACAGAAATGAACAGGGGAACTTGTCAGGAGCTGTCCTAATTCAATGGAATCTTGCTGAAGTTGTTTTTAGGAATTGTTTAAGAGATGTGTCTTGAGGTGCTTCCTGAAGGGGATGTGAAAATGATGTGTTCTTATTACGAGGTCATAGAGTTGCAGGCTGCAGTGGCAGCTTTGGAGAAGGATTGTTTCAAGGTGGAGGCAGTCTTGAATTCGGGAGGTTCAAGAGTGTTCCATCTTCTAAAGTCTCCACCTGAAATGAAGAACAGGTAAGGAGTGTGTTCTAGACGCTGTGTGTTCTAGAAATGGAGCATATTCTCAAGGCGCATTCGTCGAGGTAACAGCTCTTTATTGCAGCCAGAGTCACGATAAATTCATCACCCCATTCACAAACTGGAGGTAACAGCCCATAGCACCAATTTCCCTGCAGTAGCAGCCTAAAAAAACATCACCACAGACGACCGCGGCAACTATCGCTAATGAGATGCAGAGTAGGCATTCCCATGCAAAAACACCACTCCGCAACATTCACAACGACCAGCCAGATCGGTGATAAGAACACAAAACAAGCGATAAGGCACAATAGAAGCAGGAAACTAACACCTTCTCTTACCTGGTACAAAGTCGGACCATAGCCTGCACCACACAAGGGAGGACAGCCCAGATCCACAGAACATGCGGCCTGGACACCCAAGAGGGCCACAACACCCACCGTCACCACTCCCAGGACCCCCCCTCAGACCCCCACTGCCCCCCTCCACTGGACCAACTCCGAGGCAGCGCAGATAAAGACAGCGACCCTCCGAAAATGCACCAACATCACTAATCCAACACCAGAGAATATCATTGCTCACAACAGGTGCAAAAGGACTACCATCCTCCACATCCTGACCACCATTGTACCAATACAGCGGACAACCAACATCCCACCTCAGACCAAGCTGCAGGCTGTGATGCACGTGTTGGCCACTGGTACCCTACAACCAACATCTGCACGAGTCAGAGGAGTCACACATCCAGCCCAATACAAGTCCCTCACAACGGTCATGGATGACACCATCAGATTGGTACCCCACTATCTATACTTCCTACATACTGCACAGGAACAGCAAGAGACCAACGCAAGGCGTCTATGAGACAGCTGGCTTCCTGCACATGTCAGTGTGCAATTGACTGAACACATGTCCTACTTGTTCCCCCTGACAACACTGCACACAATAGGCACAACAGAAAGCACACATATCCCACCAATATCCAGCCAATATTGGACCACCAAGGAATCCCCGCCAACATTGCCACCAATCCCCCAGGCAGTGTGCATGAGCCCTACACTTTCGGACAGTCCATCATCAACCTGCACTATCAGGATGGCACCCACGGAAATGCACTGCTCGTTGGCCAATACCAAATGAACACACCACACACCTCAACTCCACAATCATGCAACTCACAAAACAGGAAATACACACGTCACAAGCTCACATACAACATGCACACCCACCAGACGCAACAGAACAACTTACTGTGGGAATCTGGGTCAGCCATGTACATTAGCCAACAACGGCATGGCACCTCAGCCACAAAATAGCAGGATATGGGAAGAAGTGGTGCCCAGAAATGTGTGAAGGAGGCAAGAGACCCATGAATGAGAATGTACACAATGCCAACTGTGTTGTGGTTGTGCTGGACAGACTACAGTATGCAGACCACACACAAATCCATGTCGACACTCACCACTGGTGTTTGGAGTGTAGTGGACAGTGGATGCAACCATGTCACCCCAGCCAGTGGGAGAGAACACCGAAATGTAGCTTGTTACGTCCCCCCTGTAAGCGTAAATGGAGTGGGCTGGCCCGGTGTACACCAGGCCAGCGTAGGGGTGTGAATAAAAGGCATGTAACTCTGGGTGGGTCACGTACTATGGCAGGGTGCCTGTGCTGGCCGCTGTGCATCTGGGGCCACTAACTCTGTGCTAATCAGGTCAAGGACCCCTTCCTCTGAGATATTGGATGGCCTCTGAGGCAATGGACTTGGGGTCATCAATTCCATGTGTCTGTGGCCCTGCGTTGTCTGCTGCCTCCCGCCTTAACTGCGGCCTACCAGGCTTCACACATCAAATCGAGTCCTGACGGGCCCGGACGTCCCATCATTGCAGGAGGCACACACTACTACCGCCAGGAGAAACTCCAACCACAAACTGCCAGTGTCCAAACGGTCGTACTGGCAGACTGATGGAGTTGCTCGCACCTGCTGTGGATGCCATCTTCTGCCTGATCCCCTGATCAACACTCCAGGTGCCACTGACTCCCATGGACACTTCCATTTGCATGTTGGATGACCTCTGTACTTGCTCTGGCTCCTCAATGTTGCTCAGCAGTTGACTCTGTTATGCAGGTGTTTTCAGTTTCCGTTGCACTGGTGTCCACTGTTCAAGTTGTTGCCAGCACCAAGCACTCCATGCGGGCTGGCTTACACTCAGCCACTCACATCCAGCACAGGCGTCACTGTACATGTGGCCCTGACAATAAAGGGGTTGGGCGCACTTGCCTGTAGCCAGTTCAACATATCTGACTGTGTCCCCGTGGTCTTGTTGTCTGCATGAGGGCCCTGGTCCCTACAACATTACATTGAGCTGTGGACAGCGGGCGCAGACATGTCATCGCAGGCAGTGGGTTGGAGCTTCAACATGTAGCTTTGTCATCTCCCTCTAAATTCATAAGTGGAGTGGCCTGGGTGTGTCCTACTCACAGCAACGTGGGTGTTTGACTGCTATTTGCGTGCCCCTGGGTATGGTTCTGTACTGTGAATGTGCATCTGCATGTGTCTCTATGGCAGTGCGTGTCTCCTTTGTGGGATGTAGGTGGTCCCTGAAGGATAATAGATACCAACCTATGTGATCTAGTTCACCTTCCATGGGTTCGGACCCCACCCACACCTGTTCGGCCACCTCCTTTTGGCCTGCTGACACCTGGCATTGGGGTGCCATGTGAGGGTGGGTGAGGTGTCGTGAGCAGCTGTGCTTGCAGATGCTTCCTGCTGTCGCAGGGTCTGTGTTCTCCTCTAAGTAGCTTGGCTGCCAGGGTACTGGTGGTGGGTTGCGTGGGATGTCCATGTTCTGTTGTAGTGCGTCAGTGTCGAAGGTGTGGTGGTCCTCTCTGGTACAAAAAGATATCTTGTCTTCTGTCCTATGCTGGAGGTGTTGTGTGTCCCTCTGCAATGTGTAGGGGAGATGCATGTAGACATTGTGTTGACATGTATATTGGAGCATTGTTCTTGTTTACATGCAGACTGTATGACAATGTACATTGTGACTGTTTGGGGGGTGCTGAATATTGCTGCGGACAGTGCACATTCGGACTACATGACGGATGTGTGGTCATACGCGTATATTTCCATTTCACAGATTCCAGCTCTTTCAGATGTAGTAGGCATGTTTCTGTGCATGTGAGGAGCCAGTTGTGTCCTCTGTTCTGCAGTGTCGGCTTTGCGCATTGTACCACTTTATCGTAAATATGAGTGTGCTGTTCTTGTTATGTGTGTGTGCTGCTGTGTGCCAAGGGGATCAGGGACATGATCTAGGGTCATTTAGGGGTATGCAGTGTGCCACACATCATTGTGCATTTGTGACATTGTGCTCATCACCCCCGTCCCCCTAGTCCCTGGTCGTTACTCACCTTGTTGATGTTGTGTCAGGTCCTCTCGAGCTGTGTCTGTACTCCCTACTCCTTGAGCCGTCTCCACACTGATGACTGTGGCCTCGGTTTCCTCCAGCGCTCCTCCTGTGGTGCAGGACTCCCACCTCCTGTCACATTTGCAGCCTTCCTTTTGGCAGCGGGTTTGTGCCTGGTTTAGGTTGTCACATCATGCCAGCGCCTATTGGCCTCCTCGATTGCTCTCCTTGGAACTCCGACTGCATTCCAGGTGGTCTACTCGTGGGTCACTTGATGGTAGTGTTCTCTCACCTCTGTAATGCAGATCTGGTTTTGCTGCGGAGTGCACCTTGTCTTCCTCTCCCTCTTCTCCTTGGCCATCCCAGTCCCTGTTGTTCCTTGCTGGTTGTCTGTGGGGATTGTGGGGTTCGCGTTGGCCTCTGCGCTCCCTTCAGGGTGCATCCATGTTGCTACACATTTTGGATAGTTTCTCGTATGTTGTTTCTGTCATTTTTATGGTGCATTTTCCCTCCAGACGTGTGGGATTTTTCAGGCCTGTCACTGGTTTTCGCTGCTTTTTGTACCGCAATTGACCTCATCGCAAGATTTTTTGCGTTCGTGTTAGTCATTTTAGGGGAGTGGTGCTGATTTTAACACAGACATTTGATGCGTTATCTGGAGACTATAGCATGGTACCGCCATGTTGAGAATGCTTGGTTAACAAATTTTCCTGCGATAGACTGCGCTGTTGAAAGTTGTGTTAAGTTACTTTTGCTATGGTTATCACACCTTCTTAAGAATATGCCCCATTGTTTCTGCTTTAGCCAGTGTGTCTGTGGAGCTCTGTATCAGTTTGGCTATTTCATGTTGTGCCTAGTATTGCGCTCTGGGGCAATATTGGTATTACAAAAGGATCACAGTAATATGTGCAGCCCCTTCTCTAATATGGGCTTTGCTGGTGCCAGTTTTATGCTTGTAGTATTCCAGGCATGATGAATATTCCCTCATTTGAGTGGGAGAGAAAGCATTTGTCCTCGTACACACACCTTACTACCAAGTGCATGTAAGGGCAAATACACTCCAGTGATACTGTTAAAAAAAATCAAACTACAGGACATCACACATCATATTACTCAAAGCTAGATTAACACTCTAGGGGACATGGACGAAAAGTACAATACATCATATACACTACAGGTGCTCACTCTAAAATGTGTTGCCATAACCACATGCAGCTAATGCTTGAGCTCCCTCCCCTGGCCTAATTTTACTTTTCATGCCTCATTTTATAAACTCAGAATGAGTATCACAATCATCTTAATTTGGCTGCCACCAGCCATAAAAGTAATACAAAACTAGTGCAAAATAGCAAGAAATACATATTTCGTTACATCAAAGATAGCCAATAAAATACATAAAATCACGTGTAATACATCAAACTGCTGCTGCAGCAAATAACTTAGTCTAAAACCATCGATCTCCTAAACTGGACTGCAGCTTGAAGAAATTGGACCACATAGCAACATGTTTCATCAATTGATAAGGCTAATCAGCCGTGGTGGGCTTGTAAACAAAACCGCAAATTCCTGGATCTCAAAATAGTAAAAGATTTTTTTTTGTATACATGATATAGTATTCACAAAACAAGAGAACTTTTAACATTGATTGCTTTTCCAATTTGCCACATGGTGGAAGACGTGTGGTGCAGCGGCCAGGGTATCTGACTCTGGGATCTGGGGGCTCAAGGTTCAATCACCGGCGGCAGATCAGCCCAGCACCATGTGACTCTGGGCAATAGCTTGCTTAATCTTCCTGAGGGCCCCCAGCGCCTTGACACCTTTGGGTAATTGTTCGCTCTTTACAAATACTAGACAATTACATACTCTAGTATAGAGTTTGGGATAGTGTCCAGTCGGGAAGCAGAGTGAATATTTCATGGTGCCAGCCTGAAAACTGAACAATAAAGATCTTCTCTTTTCTTTTTGTTTACCAATGATTAAAGCGGAGACAATAATTTCCAGGCAAGATCGGAACTTTGCCGAGTAGCTATATAGCTAGCTCATCTCAGGAACGTTGGAATTATTGTGCAGGATAAAGGTAAATCGGAGTACATTGACTGGTTTCAAGCTACAGCTGGAAAACGATGGGACAGTGAAGGCAACATTTTGGAAAAACCGTCAATTCTCTCAAATACTCTTTTATCTACTCTTTCGCGATATGAGGTATAAAAAAAAAAAAAAAAAAGATCTCCAACTTTTGCTTATGTTCCTCAAATAATCAGTAGTAATAATCCCAGGATTAAGATGTAAATTAAATTTAACACTTGGTTTCTGATCTTCAGCAATCAACCTCTCTTCTTTAGCTTGTTCTAACAGTAGTGCTTGCACTTGCTTACTGCCAACACCCTCTAGTGGCATTCTCTTCACCAAGATGTCTGCTTGGCCAATTGACAGCAGGGCTGTTTTAATATACGCTATCTAAGGAATACAAAGGCCACTGTCACAGGCTAAATAATCCAGGATTGTATCTCTTGTTAATTCTGCTTTATCACAATTCCAAATAGACAACCACAAAAGAGCCCCGGAGTACGGAAAATGTCACTCACAAATTATAGGGCAAATTCTTTGTGGCAAATAAAGATGGATGTCGAGACAGGGGCCAGCAACATTTTCTTACAAAAGCAATTCTCTTCTCTCTGGAGAGCAATCGGGTTGCCCATATTCCTGCCCCAAAAGTAGCTATTGGAATACACAGTGTGGAATAGATTTGTAAGTGTTGTGTAAGGACCCTCTCGCCCATAGATGATGGGAGACTAAACAAAAAGCCAACAGCCCCCTATTTTGTGTGCAGTGCACTGACCATGACCCAGATCAACTGACGGTAAGCCCTAAGTAGGAAAAAGTGGTAGTGCTTCTTAAAACATTGTTGCCCACAGCAATAGAAAAAGGATGCATACGCTTTGGACCACAGGACATTATAAAAGACTTGCAAAAGTTGGTTAATAAATCAATGTAAGCCATGAAATTCCTAAACAAATGCACTAAGAGATGTAAGGGTTTGGGTGTTTGGGCAATTAACACTGCATCATTTACATATCGTAATGCTGGGAGGGGAGCACCTTTTACCATTGGCACATCCAGTGTGCTCTTGCTAAGCTCTGTACTACAATCATTAATATATATAATAAAAGAAGCAGAGCTAAAACTCACCCCTGGCGTATCCCCGGCCAATGCAGAATTCTTTGGTGTCTTCTCCTTTACTCCCAAACCTCAATCGGGCCTTAATATCCCTGTGCAAAGAAACCAGCAGATGTACAAGGGAGGGGTCCGTTAGCAATATAATGAGTAAATACCACAGCTTTGCCCGATTGACGCATTGGCAGATCCATAAAAGCTAGATATAATGTGGACTGTTCGGCCACTGTGTATTTCCCTACGATCAAATTTAAATTAAGACATTCGTAAATTGTTCCAATACTCCTACAGAAGCCATATTGACTCTTATTAGGTACATTATTTTCATTCACACATTCTTTTAGTCTATCATACAGAATCCTACCCAGGATTTTAGCTGGAATATCAATTAGGGAGATGGGGTGGTAACACTTAGGTTCCGCCCTATCGCTCTTTTTAAAAATCGGGACAATGACAGATGAGGCCCATGAACAAGGGATCTGTGAAGCTATTGTAAACATCGGTCAGTTACAGAGCACAAAGATTAATATTACAGTTAATAATGCCAACTGGGACGCCATCAGGACCAGGCATTCTCCCTCCAGTGCACTCCTGGGTGGCAGTCTTGACTACCTGTAAAGCAATTGATGGAAAGGAGGAAGCAATCTCAGGCCATAACTGTGAACAAGTCACAATAGTATCAGAATAGATTTTTACAAAATGTGCTACCCATTCCTCCCCATTTTTTATAGCAGCTAACTTAAGGACCGCCATGGTCAAAAGAACGTATTCATTAGACGGCCTTCCAAAATGTAAATTTTGGCCCTATGTAACCATCAACAAGCTTGTGAACATTCATGATCAAACCAGCAAGAGCATCCAGATTCAGGTTTGACAGGTTTTGAAAAAGAGAATCTGATCCTCTTGCATAGGGCAACAAAAGAGATAACAAACATAACGTTTACATCATTACTCTCTAAGCAATCCATGACTGCCCGCAGATCTCCAGCTACCATCTGGTTGAGAAATTTTGAAGGCTCGGGCAGCTTCCAGCATAGCCTTAATTTACCGGTAACTACTGACAATTTTTCAAATATAGGTGCATGTTCAAGGACTGCCCTATGAGGTTCCTTCAACAATATTTCAATGTTGATGTGATCCCCATAATTAGACATAACAATTGTACAATGGAACAACAATTACCGCAAGTTGTGAGAAATAAAAAGTAATCAATTATTGAAGAACTATTCCTACCTCTATAGGTGGATAACCCCTGCCTATAATTACACATTTTCTCCAAAGCATTATACAGATCGACAGAGGCCACAAAGTCCAGCAATTCTTTACCTCGCACATTGGAATTATTAGTGGTTGTTGGTTCACCCCCTGACCCCTGGTGTGGTACCATGGGGATTAAAATCTCACCTAAACAAAGATACAACTGTTGTCTCTGCTGAGTTCTATCATCTGCTGGGGAGGATATACAATGAAAACAGGCCAGGAAATCTTTGATTGAGCACGTCTGCAAAATCTTTATTATAAAAATGTAGGAAGAATAGAGTTAAAGGCCCCCTGAACGTCAGAACTAGGGGAACTCACTAACTCTTCATAGCTACCAATCAAGAGGTTAATCAAGACAGATATCCCTCCGAAGCTCTCCCAAAGCTAGAGGGTTTAGCAGGGAGACTAAAACACCTATAGGCATCAAAATGTATCGAATTGGTTTCCCACGCATCCTGTGATAAAACACTATAGTACATTGCGCAAGAAAGCCACTGTCCACAACTTCTTAGTAAGCAAGAAAGGCCACTTTATTAAGACAAGTGTGAAAAAACAACACATCAAACAACCTGTTTATTTATTTAATTATTAACTCAAAATGCTCTCAGCCTAACAGATCATTCTTACCAAAGGATAAACCCCCCCACCAAGTTAACCCTAACCAAACCAGAAGCCCCTAACTCTTGTGTATACCCCCTCCTTTCCTTTAACTGCCTTTTGAGGATGGACCAATCCGCTCCAGGCTGCCCACCCCCCACTAAAACCTGCCTACAAAGAAAACAACCTGTCTTAGCGTGGCAAACATAAAGAAAAACTAAACCAGCACTTAAAGCACTGGAGGACAAAAACAAAAAAAGCCTAAAGCTAAAAAAGAGGGAAGGGTGGGTGGGACAAAAACGAACCCTGCAGCCCGCCTCCCAATGCACAATGTTCTCCTGCCCTGCACTAGCCCTGATTAGACCCACCTGGCCCTCGCTGATTAACCCCCACCTGCCCGTGGCCAGTACCCCCGCACGAACATACCCGGGGAGAGACTGGCTCGTGCACGGCTCTCCCCGGGTCCCCCCTCGCGCAAGAAAGCCACTGTCCACAACTTCTTAGTAAGCAAGAAAGGCCACTTTATTAGGACAGGTGTGAACAAACAACACATCAAACAACCTGTTTATTTATTTAATTATTAACTCAAAATGCTCTCAGCCTAACAGATCATTCTTACCAAAGGGTAAACCCTCCACCAAGTTAACCCTAACCAAGCCAGAACCCCCTCCTTTCCTTTAACTGCCTTTTGAGGATGGACCAACCCGCTCCAGGCTGCCACTAAAACCCACCAACCAGGAAAACTTTTAGAGTTTTCCTGCCCCACCCAAAACAAATTAAACTGGACTCTGAGAGCACCACAATTGAACATCAAGAACTTTTGCAATTAAATCACGTAACTCTAAAAGGTAAAATGACTGACCCATCTGAGAAAGGTGGACACCATCCTCACAAAATAGGTGCCATTCCGCAACCTGCAAATGAGGGTGAGCCAAAGAATAAATACTTAAATCTTTACAAAACAGTTGCACAGAACGGTTCAGCTTCTTCCTTGCTCTGTCCATCGCAGAATAATTCCTTGCCCCAGTCCAATGAAGTCGGGGCACAAATTCCGTCCAGATCACCATGGTGCTCGCCCAGGCGTCTTTGATTACTTCCAACTCCATCTGCATCAGTTTTATCAAAGTCTAACCAGACAAGGAGACCAGATCATTCTGGCCCAGGTGAATAACTAGCAAGTCAGGGGGGCCCCCACTCTTAATACAAAGTGTAGACAACAAAGGAAACAAGCTCCCCCAATGCATTCCCCCAATACCATGCCAAAAAACCTCATGTGTTAAACTGCTGAGACCTAAAGATCTCCCACAAAGTTGTCCTTCTGCAGCCACTGCGGCCCATTTCACGAAGGAATGTCCAGTAATCCACACCCTCGGTTTCAAGCCGGCCAGCCTGAGCCAAGGACCTAGGAGAAAAAGAAATGTTAACAAAAGTAAAGATGGGCTACTTTCTCACATATTTCTCACAGCATCTCGACCTCAACCTCCCAATTCTCCAATTCTGAGACCAGTCCCACCCCAGCCAGGCAGCCTCAGTTGCCGCTCCTATCCTAAAGGAATGTGTACCAAAGTGTGAAGGCTCCAATCCCAAAGCCAAAAGCACATTCCGCAACACAGCCAATAACTGAGCGACTGTAACTGGACTGCCATCAGCGTGACAAAAGATCACCCCAGGCAAAAAGCACTGGCCTCCAAGAAAAGCTCCCACTCACTAACCAGGAAACAGGCTACAAAACCTCTTTTTCCTAAGAAAACCAACATACCCCTCCCCAACTTGTCTGTTTTCGAAGCCCGCAACCAGAGACCAACCTATCCTTTTCAAGAACTACCTCCTCACTGGTCATGCCCACCCTGCTGCGCAAACCCAAGAGCTCAGAAGCCCGAAAAGCCCCAAAAAATAACCACACAAAAAACACAGCCTAAATTTGAGGCACTCAAAAGCATCATAACAGCAACCCTCTAATTGAGACAACATTTGCTGAAGCAACTCAAAAGTGACCCGCCGTCGCAAACACTTAGAACCAGCCTGCAGCCTGCCCAGACACTTCAAAACCCTTTTGACCAACACCCCCCAACCAGATCCCTCCCCCACCTCAACTGCCCATAAAAGGAGATCCCAGCCAGCTTGCCAGAGATGGTTGTGTGCGAAAGACCTTTGTCAACTAGATGCAAAACAAAACTCAAAAGAACTGCTCCTCAGACAGCCCCCCATTCGGACAAAGAAAACCTGCACCAAATTCCAGAAACTCTCTCCATGCTTGTAAGTAACTCCGACGAGTAGGAACAGTTACTGAATGCTCGACCAACTGGGCGATTCTCACTCCCGACAGGCCCATACGTACTGTTGGATCGGTGTCTGCTCAGGATCCGCCCCAGGAGCCAGTCTGCAGAATTCCTTCCACTGAAATTGAGATAAAGCATCTGCTATACAATTAGTGGCCCCCGGGATATGTCTTGCTTTGAAAATAATATTCAACTGCAAACACTTCAGCATGAAAGCACGCAACAACTTGAGCACACGCAAATCCCTTGCTTTTTGTCTGTTAATCAGCTCGACTACAGCCAAATTATCCACCTGGAATAAAACAGGCCTGTCCTTGAATTCAGCACCCCAGATGTAAAGCGCCACCAGCAGGGGAAACAATTCCAAGAATGCAATACTGCGGCCCTGACCTCGCCAGTGAGCCGGCCAGCTTGCAGCACACCCTCACCCTTCCCAGAACATACCAAATCCATTGGCACCAGAAGCATCTGTGTAGATTTGTACTTGCCAAATCATGTCCTCGTCCAAGTCCTTCAGAAAAGACAACCATAGGCCCAGATCCGCCCTGATGGCCGCTGTAATGCGCACCCGATGGTGAGGAAGATACGCCCCAGGCAAGGACATACCCAACCTTCTACAAAATGTCCTGCCATCTCGAACCACGCAAAAACCACAGTTGATGAACAGAATGTGGAACAATGTCATACTTTCACCCCAGTATAGAGATCTGGGCTCAAATCCATCGTTTTTTTGCACTCCACACCACCCCAGTTCAGACATGGCCATATGCAAATCAGTCTTACCCCGTGCCTCATGGGAACAGTCCAGCCCGAACTGCCAAGCCATGCCTTCCTTGGACCGGAAACAAGCTTCCGAGGACCGGTTTCTGGCATTCCAGCCGTCTTCAGCCCGGCTTGCTTGAATCCAGGGGTGTGGAGAGCATGGGACTCACATCTGAGCATACCCATGACACTCGGTGACAAATGCAAAAACCACAGTTGATGGACAGAATGCAGAACAATGCCATACATTCACCCCAGTACAGAGATCTGGGCCTAAATCCATCTTTTTTTGCACTCCACACCACCCCAGTTCAGACATGGCCATATGCAAATCAGTCTGACCCTGTGCCTCATGGGAACAGTCAAGCCCGAACGGCCAAGCCATGCCTTCCCTGGACCGGAAACAAGCTTCCGAGGACCGGTTTCTGGCATTCCAGCCGTCTTCAGCCCGGCTTGCTTGAATCCAGTGGAGTGGAGAGCATGGGACTCACGTCTGAGCATACCCATCCCACTCGGGGTGACAAATGCAAAAACCACAGTTGATGGACAGAATGCAGAGAAATGTCATACATTCACCCCAGTACAGAGATCTGGGCCTAAATCCATTGTTTTTCTGCACTCCACCCCACCCCAGTTCAGACATGGCCATAAGCAAATCAGTCTGACCCTGTGCCTCATGGGAACAGTCCAGCCCGAACTGCCAAGCCATGCCTTACCTGGACTGGAAACAAGCTTCTGAGGACTGATTTCTGGCATTCCAGCCTTCTTCAGCCCGGCTCACTTGAATCCAGTGGTGTGGAGAGCATGGGACTCATGTCTGAGCATACCCATCCCACTCGGAGTGACAAATGCAAAAATCACAGTTGATGGACAGAATGCAGAACAATGTCATACATTCACCCCAGTACAGAGAACTGGGTCTAAATCCATCGTTTTTTTGCACTCCACACCACCCCAGTTCAGACATGGCCATAAGCAAATCAGTCTGACCCTGTGCCTCATGAGAACAGTCCAGCCGAACTGCCAAGCCATGCCTTCCCTGGACCAGAAACAAGCTTCCGAGGACCGGTTCCTGGCATTCCAGCTGTCTTCAGCCCGGAGTGCTTGAATCCAGTGGTGTGGAGAGCATGGGACTCATGTCTGAGCATACCCATCCCACTCTGGGTGACAAATGCAAAAACCACAGTTGATGGACAGAATGCAGAACAATGTCATACATTCACCCCAGTACAGAGATCTGGGCCTAAATCCATCGTTTTTTTGCACTCCACACCACCCCAGTTCAGACATGGCCATATGCAAATCAGTCTGACCCTGTGCTTCATGGGAACAGTCCAGCCCGAACTGCCAAGCCATGCCTTCCTTGGACCGGAAACAAGCTTCCGGGGACCGGTTTCTGGCATTCCAGCCGTCTTCAGCCCGGCTTGCTTGAATCCAGTGGTGTGGAGAGCATGGGACTCACGTCTGAGCATACCCATCCCACGCGGGGTGCCCAATGCAAAAACCAAAGTTGATGGACAGAATGCAGAACAATGTCATACATTCACCCCAGTACAGTTGATGGACAGAATTCAGAACAGACTGATTTGCATATGGCCATGTCTGAACTGGGGTGGTGTGGAGTGCAAAAAAACGATGGATTTAGGCCCAGATCTCTGTACTGGGGTGAATGTATGACATTGTTCTGCATTCTGTCTATCAACTGTGGTCTTTGGAGCTCGAACGACGTGGCACGCAAAATTCAAATTCCCCAACAATTTCTGCCCTTTCCTGAGTTCCAACTTTCGCTCTCCCACCACCGATGACAAAAAAGCAGAAATTTCTTGAACCTTTGCAGTGGGCAATCTTGCCACCATAGCCAGGGTATCTATCTCAATTCCCAAAAAAGTAAAAGTGGTGCACGGACCCTCCGTCTTATCAGAAGCCAACGGCACGCCCAACTCCCCAGCCATTGCCTGAAAAGTCTGCAACACCAGATGACACTGACCGGAATCTCGCATCCCATTGAAAAGGAAATCGTCCAAAAAATGGCAGACCAGCTCATGGCCATTGATGAAGGAGAAGGGCCACTGCAAACAGGTACTAAAGGTCTCAAATAATGCACAGGACACCGCTCACCCCATTGGCAAAACCTTATCCACATAGTACTGTCCTTGGAACTGCATTCCCAAAAGGCCAAAATCAGAGGGATGAATCGGTAAAAGGTGAAAAGCCGACTGGATGTCACATTTAGCCAGCAATGTACCCTGGCCCGCAGCTTTCACCATCCCCAAGGCGTCGTCCACAGAAGCGTAAGAAACACTAGAGTCTTCCGGAGCAATGAAATCGTTGATGGAAGAACCCTCAAGCCAGGATAAGTGATGTATAAGACGGAATTCACCAGCCGCTTTTTTGGGCACAACCCCCAGTGGGGAAACAATCAAGTCAGGTAGAGGACAGTGTAAGAACGGACCAGCAACTCTGCCCGCAGCCATTTCAGCATCTAGCTTCTTCTGTACAACATGGGAGATCTCCTTAGTGGATTTCAAATTATCCGACCACCTCCCAATCTGGGGCCCTGTACCCAATCCGGAAACCCACCTTGAAACCCCAGGACAAACGTTTTGCCGCTTCAGCATCCTGGTAATCCTTTAACCAATGATCCTACACCCCACTTTAATAGGAGTAGGAGCCCTTTGAGACAAACTGAGAAGACTGGCCTCTGCCCCCTTGACCTCTTCCATGATCCCTAAAACATTGTCCCGGGAAACATTGGGTGAGGGAGTGCCGACCCCCACACTGAGCACATTCATGCTTATATCTGCACAACTGTCTGGTACACAAACCTCTGTTGTAATGCCAGCAGGCCCCCGAAAAAGCTGACTGACCTCTGCCCATGACCCCTGCCCCAGATTGGGCGGGACGATAGTGAAAGGGCCGATACAGTACCGGTAACCCGCTAGCATTACGAGTAGTGGCGGGCGGGTGGGCCGAAAACATCCACTGTAACCACAGCTCAGCATCGACCTCCCCCCAAGACCGCTCAGGGAACAAACTCATCCTAGCACGGAATTCTTCGTCATACGACAGCCAGGCAAAACCCCCAAAATAACTGCATGCCTTCCTGATGACATCAACATATTTGAACATTGTCACCGCCTTATCATGATGTTGCTGGCAGTAAACAATAGCATATATCAAAAAGGCAGACGTCCAATTCTCAATGGACTTCGGGACCCGCGGCCGTCGAGCCAACTCCAACTCCTCCTCCTTAGACCCTTCTTTGGCCTGAACATCACGATGGAGCAACTTAAAAACATCAACAAACTTGTTATTCCAGATCCTAGACTTAGTTTTTTCAGACAAGTGAGAACCTAACGGCATACCAATGCCTGTATAGGGCAATTTCTTGTGGACGTTCTTGTCCCGTTCATCTGGAACCATTGGTGTAGCATTGTCCCCTGTCCGCCCTGTCTGAACGGCGGTGGCATCCTCTTTTGACTTGGCATTGACATCAGCATGCCGCTCTGACAGCTTGTTAAGAGCAACTTGCTCACCAACGTTCCCATCCCCAATGCCAATAGAACGAGTACGCTTAACGGGGAGACTCTCTCCCTGTTGCCACACAGACCACCAACCCTCCTTACCTTTAGGCAACTGCGCCAACTTCTGTTGAAACACTGCAGGATCCCCTAGACGTGGCTTGGTTGCTGACGGAACTCTTACGTGTGCGTGGTCTGCACAAGACTCCTGCAAAACACTAACAACATGGGATTGCCCCAAACCCCCTTTCCAAACCTTTTTGGCAACATTTCCAACATCCCCATCTCTTACTTCTCCTTCTTCCAGATCATCATCATCAATATCCAAATGTAAAATATGTTATGTTGATAGAAATTTCTTAAGCGCGCTGCCACCGATTGGTTTCCTGGCGCTGTTGAAGACAGAGGGCGTGACCATGGGATGCAGAGCGCACAAGATTTATTGGAATGCTTGTTGGTAGAGCCAGGTCTTTAAGGCTTTTCCTAAATGACATGAGATCCGGACAGAACCGGATCTCCCGGGGGAAGGCATTCCACAACCAGGGGGCCAGTGTTCCAAATCTGCATCCGCCAGAACGTTTTCGCTTAAAGGATGGTACCTGTAAGAGACCTTGATGGGCCGAACGAAGGTTACGGGACGGGGCATGCTTCATGATGAGTCTCTCAATAAATTTGGGGCTATTGCAATGTAATGCTTTGAAAATCATGCAGCCAGCTTTGAAGGTGCAGCGCTGAGCCACAGGGAGCCAATGAAGTTTTCCCAGGAGAGGGGTGGCTGGTTGCCCTCCAGGCTGATTCAGAATCAGTCTGGCTGCATAGTTTTGTACTATCTGAAGACGTTTCAGGAGGTACTCAGGTAGGCCCAGATAGATTGAGTTTGCATAATGCTGGTGAGAGTTCACGGTGGCGATCACCACCTGTGTTAGGGCCTCCTGAGTAAGGAGGCGACAGACCTTCCGGATTTTCCTAAGTTGGAAAAAGCCCTTGGAGACTACCTGACCTACTTGTGCTTTGACTGCTCAAGGTGACCCCAAGTGTCTTTGCCGAGGGAGAAGGAGTCGGTACTTGGCCCATTTCTGGTGGCCAAAAGTGCGGACCCCAGTGTTTGGTGCTGTCACCTGTGAGAACAAGCTCAGTTTTTCCTGGGTTCAACTTCAAATGATTTGGTCCATCCAAGCTTGGATGAACCTCATTGCGGATTGAAAGGTGCATATGGACGCTTCAGAGTTGTCAATAGTGAAAAGCAATTGCAGGTCATCTGCATAATTGAGCACCGTCACCTGTTTATCTCTAAGAGCCTGAATAAGGGGAAAGATATAGAGATTAAACAGGTGTGGTGACAGGTAAGAGCCCTGTGGTACACCACACGTGATGGTCTGAGTGGTGCCCACCAGGTCGCCCAAGCGGACTGCCTGAGTGCGATCCTCAAGGAAGGACTTCAGCCATCTGGCTGCCATGCCCCGGATGCTGGCCCGGATGACACGATCGATCAGAATAGTGTGATCGACCATGTCAAACGCGGCCAATAAATCCAGGAGCACTAAGGCCTGAGGGGAACGTTTGTCGGCATACTCACAGAGAGAGTCAAGTACCGATACAACCACCGCTTCTGTTGAGTGGGCGGGTCGAAACCCCGCTTGATGTGGGTCAAGGCCTTTGAATTCCTCCATTAAGTTAGACAAGCATTTGGCGACATGAGCCTCCAGTATCTTTGCCAAAAATGGAAGTAGAGAAATCGGCCTATAATTTGCCTTGCATGTTGGATTAGATTAGACCCACCTGGCCCTCGCTGATTAACCCCCACCTGCCCGTGGCCAGTACCCCTGCGTGAACATACCCCGGGAGAGACCGGCTCGTGCACGGCTCTCCCCGGGTCGCCCCATCTCGTCAATCTTTGCCAATCCCGAAATAATAATTTAGTAAGAAGACCCGCGATATTCCAACTTAATATTTTCAGCCCAACATTCTTGTCACTCGAAGTTGACATCACAAGAGTTGAAACAAAACATTCACTCAGTTAAGGGGACAGGGTAGAACATTATCTGAAGCAGTAATACTCAAAGTATGGCCCAGGGGCGCATGCAGCCGCCTACTCAACATCAGCACTGGGCTACTGTTCACTCAATTAGTCCTAACATTAAAAAGTTGGTATATAAATGGGCAGGCATTTGTTTTCAGGTTAATTGAAGTTATAAAAAGGAAGTGACTAAGTTTCCTGCACCACTTTAAATATTGGAACACTTTCATTTTTAAAGACCTAGTTCATCAAACCTACGGAAATATGATAACGTTGCTTCAAAAATCAAAAAAGTGTATTTCATTAACATGCAGAACTGTTTCACCTTTGCACATTGGATTACTTCAGCGTATTGAGAAGTGATTTTTTAAAATTATTTTTTCTAACATGAATTCAACAAACATTCATGATTCCTTCCTCCAACACTGTCAACAATCACAATAGTGAACCAAGAGGCAAGTCAATTGTTATGTGCACTCTTTGGGGGGCCTATGTTGCTATTATGCATGGACAACATTATAGTTTATGAAATCATATACATGAGTTGGTTTCGTACAGCGCACATCCTGAACCCATGCATTTTATGGTCATTTTATATGTGATCATGAAGAAAAAGGAGGTAAAGAAAAATACAACATTTACTTAGAATCAATTTGGTCAAGTGGGGAAGTTTGGATTGATAATAAATTTTCTGGTTTCACATTGTGCAATTCAGCCACTAAATGTACATGCCTCACTTCCCCGCCACCCACCTTCCAGTCCCTTTCCAGTATCCCCACCCCTTTCCCCACATACTGACACTCTGCTGGCATCATTGCAGCCCTCCGTCAAACCACAGACAAAACGTTTTGGCCCTTGGGAAAGTTTTTACGAGTACCCATGATCTAAATGATGTGTTTCATTGGGAATACTAATGCCCTCAAAGATATCAACAAAACCTATTGTTATTCCCCCACTGCCACTGGTGGAGTCAAATTGCAAGAAGTAATGTTTATGAGGCAGTCTCCCAATCCAGGAAGCACACATTCTCCACAATGTTCAAGGGCAAGTCATTCCATCTCAATACAGTCCATTAATGGTGCATATCTGTTTAAACATTTCACGCCCGTACCCCATTGTTGGAAATTACTCTCAAAGTGTCCTCGAGGTGCTGGTGAAGTCAGTTTGTAGAAACATCCCGACGGTAGTGTGACAATTTTGGAGCTTTTCGAAGTTTCCAACTTAGAAACATTCAATAACCTCTTCACACTGCTGGGTGCCTGAAGTTGACTACAATACAGTCCTCATCTATGTCTTTCCTGGATGGACCGATCCAGCTTACTCTTTGCACGATTAGTATGTCACAAATATCCACAGGATTAAAATACCTCTGTGTGCTGAGCCAGTTAGTAACCTTATTTCGGAGTTCCCCCCATAACTCCATCTGTTTATCCCGCAACCCCCTCCCGGTTATCAACAAATTGGGAAATTATTCTGACGGTAGGTTTTTAAATGGTAGTATCAAGTCACAAGAACTTTATTCGGCCAGTGAAAGCCTTAAAATTTAACACATTAAAACTTTAAAGTACGGTTAATTCATTGGGAGAGAATACACTTTTTGAAAAAGCCAATCAGATATCAGTATATTGATAAAAGCAAGCTAAGATGCATAAAAGTGAGTACTTAATAAAAAATCCCCTTAAATATAGGTATAAAATATGTTAAAAAGGCCTGTAATACAGTTTCCATGTTTAAAAGATGTTAAATTGCTACTGCAAGGGCATCTTCTACCTAAGTCTCGGGGCCCCTACCAGAAAACTTGTGACCCCGAATCACACCACAGGAAAGGGTAACATTTGCAAAAATAATAATCCAGACCTAACTTGGACAAAGTTGGCCTCTCTCAATAGTGGCAGTACATATTTCTTACAAAAGGAGGCATAGAACTCACAAAAGAAAAGAAAATGGATAACATCCTGTTCCAACAAATATCACAGGGTGCCATCGAACCACCTCTTTGCTTTATGTTCATCCTCCCTGACCGGGAACGTTGAATTGATAACTATCTGGCTGGTCAGAGATCCAAAAGCATCTAGTACCCCTCTGTCTTGCATGTTAACATCCATATATACTGAGACCTAAGCTGCACTCTCCGCATACAGATTGTCTAAAAGCCTTTCAGGTACAGCCTTCGTCCACTTCAATCTGCGTGACTGGTCCTTAGTGCTATTGTCAGAGTTGGGATACCCCTAGTCTCTACTTTATAAAAAGCAAATTAATATAGTAGATCAAGTATAAGGGGGATATGGTCGCTGAAATTAGACCATGCAGTGTCCATGCTACATACTGCAAGAGCTATGGAGGCAGATGTTATTATGAAATCAATATTACTAGAGCATCCTATGCCGGTAGGAGTAGGGGTGTTTGCTCCCGTTTGTTCAAAACAGTCCAGATTGTTTGCTGAGAGAAACCATTCTATGAATCTGCCTGCCTCTGTGTGTTCAAAATGTATATTTAAAGGTATGCAATCCCCATATGCCTTAGTTGTGTTAAAATTAAGGTTACACAAATGTGTGTTAAAATCACCTAGAAATAAAATTGCTAAATAGGTTGATTTACTTTTTCCATAGGTGTCAAAGAAACCCTAGAGGCTGTTTAGTTGTTCGATTGCTGAGGATCTGGTAAAGGAAATATTGAAATGTACTACTAATAGCGGGTAGTGATTCTTGAAGAACAACTCTATTGCTAAGTCATGTGGGGAGTGATGCTCTACGCCAGTCATTTTACAGCATTAGTCAAGTGAAACCAATAAAAGGAGCCCCCCGCGGCACGACCCGATGTAAAGGGGTTTGCATGCTTGGCTAAAGAGGTGAACCCGTCAAAGGAAGAAGGAAGAAGCCTTCACCAATATCCCATGTCTCTTGAAGGGCAATCAGTTGACAGCTCTAGAAAGTCCTCCGCCAGAGGACTTCATCTCCCTTGGTGCCAATACCTTGGGCATTCCATGATAGTACCCTCAGACAGGCAGTGTCTACCATAGTTGGTGTTATACGAGGGGAAAAATGGGTTATGCTTTTCCTGGTGAAGGAAACTTATCAACTCCAATGGGAATAAGCCTCAAAAATAGGGCACTAGAAGTAGCTGGGCAGATGGCTGGGCTAAGTTGAGGGGCAGATTCTAAATTTCCAAATAAGGAGATACTGTTGATAGACAAATCCTGTATTCTTGAACCCCTGTCGATCAACCTCAGATGATGATTGTCAATCCATGGAGTCAAGCCCATGTAGATTTTGCAAGGGTTCATACCTATTAGAGATAGGACCGGATGACAGTTATCAGACTTGCTTAGGTTTGATGTACTAAAATTGTAGTGTTTGGTGCTTTACTTGTAGAAAATCTACCCCCCCCCCCTTTTGCAAAACTGGGGTTCTGATGGCATGGTTCCTGTGGAGCAACCCCACTAAGACCTCTTTAGGCATGAAAGGTACCCACAGAGTTGCTTACAACACAATTTCTAGGGCCCTGATAACAGATGGAAGCCGAGGAAGTTGGCATTGGGGTCCCAAGGATAGTGAAGGGGTGCCCGCCTGGGAGATCATGACATTTGCACATTACGCCACCCTGACACATGATGTAGGTTTGTACTTTTTATGGTACTAGTGCCTTCTACCAGCGTGCTAGATCGTCTCTGCTCTATAGCAACACATACCCTTGGTATAGTGCTGAGATAAGACTCAAATTACATCAGGACGCTCCTTTATGGGTTATACTTGTGTCTCCAGAATTTTAGAAACACTCTTGCATACCTCCTTCATAAAAGTACTATTTGAGAAAGAAAGTGTGTTGCAAGGCTTGCCTGCTGCTATAGGTGCTGGCCCCTATAATTTTGCTTGTGTTGCCCGTGTTTCTTTTGTTTAACTACCTACTCTGCAGGAAAGATGGAGATAAATTTAATGCGCTATTGCTGACCCCTTATTTATACTGGGACAACTGGGTGGTACTACCCTCTCTGTATCGCCAACAGAAAGATCTGTTGTGGGGTTTCAAGGTTCAGGAGATGGAGATGGAGATTGAGCAGAGCTGGAAACAGGCGTTCTCTGGTACGTCCCCCACCCCAAAGACAGTCGATGTTCTGTTAGGGTGATCTCATTCAAAACCACAGCTACAGCGCGGTCCAGCATGATATCAAAACTGGTGTGTCTGCACAATGATTTCAGAAAAGACTCAGGGCCCGGACAGCAAGCCCCCTTATGCTTTCCCCTTTTCAATGCATATAGCAGCAATCTCAGCAAAATAACCTCTCACCTTATAGCCTGCAGATCCTGACGAGAAATATCAGGGGGGTTGGCCAGCCCCGCCTTGTCTGCACGTGGTGGGTGAAGTTGGGCCTGCCCTTTGCCTGGGCAATCCTGGGCGCAGCCTTCATGTGTCCTTCATGTGTCTAATGCATCAGGAGCCTGCAAAGCGCTTTAAGGAGTGGAAGAGGGGGCGACTGCAGCTTCCCCCTGGTCTCGCATTGGCACCTCCTGGCACGGTCTCCTGGGACACAGAGTCCGCTCGGTAGAACGACAAACAGTAAAGTAGAGCTCCACAACCACAGTAGCCTGCGATGCGCTTTGTAGCGCTGAAGGGGCTGTGGTTGCCACTTCCCCCTGGTCTCACGTTGGTGCCCCCTGGCATGGTCTCCTTTGACACTGAGACTTCTTAGCTGAACATCAACAAACAGTAAACCAGAGTTCCCCAACCACGGGAGCGCGAAAGAAGGTGTGGCCACCGCTTTCCCTGGTCTCGTTTTGGTGCCTCCATGTGGAGTCTCCTGGGGCATTGAGTCCCCTCAGGAGCACAGCAACAAACAATAAACTGTAAAACACCTATTCTTTTATGAGTCTCTTCTCTCAGTTTGTGTTCTAGGTCTGCCAAAGCCATCATTGACCCTTCAGCACTCAGCTGGTGCTAATCCTACATTTTTCTGCCTCCTACTGTAATGCCCATACTCCTGTAATAACGACATTGGGAAGATGCCCAGCCACTACTCTTTTCAACCTAGTGGCAGGAAGTCCTTAGACATTATGCATTCAAAGTTACTGAAAATGTGTTAGCCGTAATCGGCAAAATACTGCATTCATCAAGAGAATAGCAAAATAAATTGTATTGAAAGCAGTCTTCTTTAGTTTACCTTTACAACTTTCTTGCTACTGTGTATCAGATAAAGCATCTCCTGCCATACATGATAAGAATATTGCAAGTCATTGAGGAGTTCCATGACCATGTAAAGAAATGAGGCCAAAGGCAGAGTTCCTTTATAATTTATGGCACTCATAGGTGATTTGCAATAGCTTAACCATGTACAGCGGGGGAACTTTTTTCCTTATAGACCGTGATGACAACATAATCTTTACCAAAAACGACTCAAAACTGTGGTGCATAGCTCTTTCATGAGAAAGAGAGAGAATATTTGCAACTTGAAGAAAAAACACATCAAAAAGACTGTTAGATATTTGTTTCGCTAAAGATATTTGCATCAGTTTAATTAAAGTCAGTTTTTTTTGCTTTTTTTTAAAGCATAGTAGCTCAAAATGTGTAGAAACATGCAGAAAGAATCCAACATTTCTATAATTATCTGAGAAGTGCAGAAAATAAACATGTTGTCACTGTACAGCTAGAAAAATAGAGCAGAAGAAATTAAAGCAAGAGTGTGTTCTTGTTCTTTAAACAGCTGCTTTAATTATGGTATGTGCCCTGACCTGCCTTTTCTCTCCACTGCTGCCTCAGGCAGCAGACATTGTGATGCCAGACCGTAACTGTAATACATTATTACAGTTGATTGGCTATGTTACTTCCTTTTAATCTGCAACTCGGTGCACCACAAGTCTCCGCTTATAAAGAAAATAATGACAGGCTTTTAATACTTTTTAAATGACTTGGCTCTCTGCAGGGTCATCCCCTCCAGTTTTCTCAACCAGATTATGTTGGCTTTTAGGACTCTGTACACTTTAGCACTTATACCAGTGCTAAAGTGCTTGCGCTCTCTCTCTAAATCATGATAACATTGGCTTCGACCTAATTGGCTCCTTTTATTTACCTGTACGTCCCTAGTAAAGGGGTACTACATGTACCCAGGTATTCTAAATTAAATGGTACTAGTGAGCCTGCAGCACTCATTGTTCCACCTATAGCCCTTTAAAGATATCACAGGCCTGCCATTGCAGCCTGTTTGTGCAGTTTTAAACTGCCTGTGAGGGGGCAGGCCAGAGGAACAGATGCAGAGGCTGTATATACTTCCTAATGATTGTGTTTTTTTTTTGTTTCAATCAGGTGAACAACAAAAAGACATCCTTGGGTTCTCATGGTGTCCTTCTTTCTTCTTCTTTCCTCCTTATGGCCGTCTTCTCGTCTATGGCACCTCCCAGAGGCTCGGGAAAGAAGATAAGGAGGAGCAGTAAGTATTGTGACGTCTACCCTTCACCACCCCGTTCTGTGTATCGGGGTCAAGGGAAAAAAACTAATTAAACCTGGAATCACCTTCCCTCTAGATGGAGTGTTCTGTATGTTTCATCACCATACTGATATCACCAAAATTGAAGTTTTGAAGTAAATCAGGTATTTCCGAAGCACAGAAGTTGCATAACAAAAGTGCTGTTTTTTTTCAGTATAAACAACAACACAAATGCCAGTACTGGACTGAAATGAACACTTTTTATGTCAAAATATGGTACAAATAAAGCATACCAATACGCTTTCACTTACGTCACTAGTTTATTTTAGTCATTTTATGGTCACTAGTTCAAATATTTTCATTCTTTTTTGAAGACAGTATTTTTTTGTGCATATATACATTATATACAAATGCATACAGTTTTCATATTTACACACAAAATGTTTACAAATTTTACAAAATAACAAAGTATCCACACCATCCTTTCTCTCTACAGGCGTTCAACTTGCATACACACTCATACACTCTAAACCTTTTGAAAATATAGCCCTTTGTCAAAAAAAATCGCTTCCTCTCCTAGAATCATAAATCATGTTTGTCCAATCATGGAATTGGTATAGTAGAGACACGATCTGTCAGGGTTTTAATCCTATCTTATCCTGACATAGTTATTAAATTATTAACAAATGACAAAGAGCCAAAAGTGGTCGACGCATTTCGAATCCCCTATTGTGGGATTCTCCTCAGGACCAAAAGGTTTCTTTTAACTCCTGTGAGCTTTTTGTCTCATGTGGGTAATGGAGTGGTTGTTTTGATGGGCCTGGTCCACGTTGTGGCTGAACTGAAGGATCCCGGTCTATAATTTTGTTGGCGTCCGCCGAGGCTCGATGTTGCTCCCTCTATGTCAATCCACAGGGAGACGTGTCGCTTATTTCTTAAATGACTTCGTATGAGACGGCGTCTCTGTTGATTCTCTCCCTTTTTTTCAGTGGCAAGGTGTTCTTGGGACGAGGCTGGGTGAGGGACAGGGAATCATGTGAATGGACTCTACTCTCGTGCTCCTCTCCACCGATGTGCTTTTACTCCCCCTTTTTCCTTATTTTCTATCCACTCGTCCCATCTTACCCGCTTACTTTGTGCTATTTAGCAGTATTTTTACCTAAATCTTTAAAACTGCATATTTCAGTTCTACAAATTGGATGTTTTTCATTTTGGTCTCAAATAATGTATTACATTTTACTTTTTTTTCTAAATTGCTGAGGGATTTCTCCTGTGATGTGGTTTCATTTTATAACTGTTTGCGTGTTGCAAAACTACTTTACACATTGTCTCTAAGTTAAGCCTGACTGCTTTTGTGGCAAACTACTATAGGGTGAAGCACAGGTTAATTTCCCTCTGACAAAATTTGTGGTTGCTGCTTGAGTAGAGTTTTAACCCCTCCACCAGTATCTCAATTTCATACAAGAGGGATTGCAGAATCCAGTGTATTCTAACATTCTTCTTTTCTAAATATGTATGCCTTGATAATCTGTGTCTTTTGTACGTTTTCAGAATTGCACCTCGAAGCCCTAACAGCATTCCAAGCAGATGTTTTGCCAAGAAAGAATAATATATTTAAGTTTATGTTGAACCTTGCACTTGATCTGTTGTTTTCTGTTTTGTATGGAAAAGGAAAACACCTAGATAGTCTTTTAATTTGTTCAAAGGACATATTTGTAGAAATTCTCTGAAAAATTGCATTGTCACAACTATACTACCCATATCTGGTACTATCATTTTTCCATCCTTTTTTAAAGCCTACTATTTTGGAAATAGCAAGGTGTGCAGAAATGTCAAATTGAGTAATCATAGCATAGAACCATTAAGAATATGTGATACATTTTTTCTTCTAGTTTAAAACCTGTGGGTATTAGCATCTATAATTGAGACTTAATTTGGCCATATCTTCATATCTTCATATCTTCACTCACTTTATATTGTAATCACCACATTTTTTTATTTCTATCTCATACAAATTGCTGGGACACTCCTGAATACCTAACTCTTAAATGATTCTCAACTCTATTTTCTCCATCACATTCCTTTTTGTCAAAGCGTTTTCTGTTACTGTTACTCTGTGTAGGGATGTAGATACACAAATCTTTTAAATACAAATGATTCTCTTAGTCATATCTTTAAAAAAATGTCATGGTTGTCAAGGTCTGCTAGTTTATGAATCTTCAAGAATCTTTTAGAACGATGAGTTCATATGCACACAAATCTATCCCTCATGTTCCTGATTGGTGAGACCTCAATTATGTCATGTTATGATAATTTATAAAGTGAGGCTCTCCCCAAGGGTGTACTGGTGGTAAAAATCCAATGAAACTGAGCTATAACCAAAACCTGGAGGTAACCAAATGAAGTGCTTTTCAACAGCCATCTAAAATGATGGCCAGTGTTAACCATTCTAAGGAGAGTAGGAAGAGAATTTCAATATTTTGTGCCCAACTAGCTAAAGATGCGACAAACACAATATGATTTTTTAATGAGGTAAAAATCTTTAAAAAAATTGATGCTGAATGAAGTTATCTGGTGGGAATGTGTCTATGGATATTTCCTGCAGATAAATTTGAGTGAGTCTTTTTCTCCAAGTTGCCAGTGTAGCTGGTGTTCATTGGAGTAATGTGCACCCTCGGACAAAATTGAATATCAGACCCATCATTGTATTCTGGACTAATTGCAGCATGGAGGCTAACTTTTTTGTGCACACCAATATAAGGAATGTTTTAATAATTAAGTCAGTCAGCGTTTGAGAAGCTAGTTTCCTGCATTCTGCATTCATCTGGAAGGATACAGGAACTGTTCTTCATTATGCTTAAAAGCACAAAGTATCTGGCCATTGTTATGTTATGGTATGTTATTTGTATTTGTAAAACTCACTATCAACGTCAAGGGTATCCTGGTGGTGAGCAGGTGTGTGTCTAGCTCTGCTTATGGTAGATTTGTTAATTGAAAAGCCAGATCTTCAGCTTGTTGTCAAATTCAAGAAACTCGGATGTGAAGTTGGATGCCATTCCATGCTTTAGGAGTGAGGTAAGAGAAAATCCATCCTCTTGATCTGGTTTATTGATTTGGGAAGTTAAAATAAGGCTCTCGTCAGATAAAAAATAAGGGGGCATGTTAGCAAGACCCTCGTTAAATTTATCGCAGTTTTAGCGGCAGCAAACTGCTGCTAAAACAGCGATAAAAGGCTCGCTAAAATGTGTTATAGAATTCCAATAGAAGCCCAGGTTGGATGTCCTGCACATCTAACCTGGGCTTCTATTGGAATTATATAACACATATTAGCAAAGCAATTAGCGCCATTTTAGCAGCAGTTTCCTGCCACCAAAACAGCAAAAAATTTTAACGAGGTTCTGGCTAATATGCCTCAAGGTTTTTACATGAGTTTTTAACTACAGATGGTATCTCCATGGATGAAGGCCACTAGTTGTCATACAAGATCTAACATGAGTGGCTCAGTATCAACACTTCATTATAGTCCTAGTTTAGTTTAACCCCTTAACATCTAAGGCTTTCCCACCCTAGTACGGAGCCCTTTTTAAATTATTTGGAGAATTTAGGGCTCAATAACTTTTTTCACAAAAAGTGTCCCTGCCAAATTTGCGCCAACTTTTCCCTACATCATGTGGATTGTAATTGGGGCTTTTAGATTTCCGTGCAGGAGGATGAGAAACTAGACCAAATATAACCACATTTTAGGCTTTTTGGGAAATATTGGAAAAAATGCTCTGCAAAAAAATGTTTTTTTGTAAAAATTGCACCAACAAAGGTTTACTGTACTAGAATTACCATCCTCACAGCTTTTGCAACATGCACAGTTGTATCAAAGCACACATTTTTTTTTAAACAGATATGGCATTTTTCCAAGTGATAACTCATTTTTCATAATTTTTGTACATTTAGCCTACCTTTAGTGTGTGATAGAAACTTCTGTGAAATGCATGGGTGATTCTAGAAAGCTATACATTTTTTTTAAATGGTGATCACATTCTATATTTAACAAGGGGTCATTTGTATAGCTTGTTGAAGGTTTTCCTGAATAAATTAATCGTTGAAATGAAAAATATTGAAAACAATTAGGTATAAACCTGCAATTTGTGACATGGTTTTTCATCTATAATTTCTTGTCACAATGGCTGATTTACAAAAACAATGCCTCAATACAGCTGCTAGACCCTTTTGGCCATAGGGATATATAAGGTTTATATGTTCTTCAAGAATTTGAGGTACCCAGAGGCAACAAATGAGCTGCACCCTATAATAATTTTTCATTGTGTACCTAGTATAGAGCAATTCATATGGTAAAATATAAAGGGTAAACATGGGTTTGAAGAAAACCTTTTATTTCTAAAAGGAAATTCAGAAGCTGAGTTTAAGAGCAGTAGTTATTCGTACATCTCTAAATATTCGGGTACCCATACAACCATGTGATTCAGAGGGAATTTTGCTAAATGAATTTTTTCTTACATACTGGCTTACATTTGGAAGGCACAAATGCCAAGAAATACAATTGGTAATAACACATTTTCTACTGACCTGTGTTCCTACATGTCTCTCGACAAAAAAAGGTACCCACTTATGTGTCCGGACCTAGCACCTACGAAACAATACACTCCACAATATTACCTACAGACATCATATTCCATCCAGCAGTATCCAAGGTTTTTAACAGCATGGGTAGCTGTGGATTTTGCGCCCTAGGTCAGCCGCCACCCATCTACCATACCCAGACATTACTGAAAACTAGAAACCAAAAGCTGTCCATGGTGGTGGGATTTCTGTGGCTCTAACAAGGTGTATTTAACCACAATCCCTTGCAAACCTAAAACTGTGCCTAAAAACACATATTTTCCTCATATTTCACAAACAGAAAGTTGTGGAATCTACAGAGATCTACAAATCTCCCACCACCTTGCATTTCTCCATGTCTCCCAATAAAAATGGTACTTTACTTGTGTGAGTAGGAATTGCAGCTGCAACAGGGAAAGGCCAAAAACAAAATATGGAGACATCACATTTTCCACCCCAAAACACCCTTTTCTGCAGTGTTGGTTGTTGCAGAATTTGGGCGCACACTCTGCCGGCACCAAGGGAAACCTACTAGACCTGCTAATTTCTGAAAGATGGACGTCTGCGGGGATCCAGGGTGGTGTGACTTGTGTGGTTCTCACTATGTTGTTTTTACCCAGAAGTCCTTGCAAATCTCAAACTAGGGATAAAAACAAACATATTCTCACATTTCTATGATGGAAAGTTGTGGACTCTGAGGAGTCACAATTTTACTACCATCAAATGCTCACCTACCTCTTCCAGTAAAAATGGTACCTCACTTTATGGGTGGGCCTGATGTCCCGGACAGGAAATGATCAAAAATGCAACATGGACAGATGATTTTTTTCTTTCAAAACTGACCCTTTTTTGCAACTTGGCTACCTGTGGATTTTAGAGCCTAGCTCACCTGACACCCAGGGAAACCTACCAAATACACACATTTCTGAAAACTAGACACCCAGCAGAGTCTATGGTTTGACTTACAGGCTCTCAAAAGGTTTTTTTTTTTACCAGCAAGCCCTGGCAAACTTCAAACCTTGGCTTAAAACACATATTTTCCTGAAATTTCTGTGAGGGACAAGTTATGAAATTTACGAGGAGCTACAAATGTCTTACCACTCAGTGTTCCCCAAACTTTCCGAGTAAAAAATGGTACTCTACTTGTGTGGGTGGGCCTAGAGCTTTTTATGTGGAAAACTTCTGGAATCTGCGGGAGGCACAAGTTTCCTGCCACCCTGCATTTCCGTAAGTCTTTGGATAAAATTGTTTCCTCACTTGTGTGGATGGGTCAATGCCTGTGACAGAAAAGGGCCCAAAACACAGAAGGGACACATCAACATTTTTCACGGAATATCAACCCTTTCTATGCATTTTGGGAGCTGTGAATATAGGGTACTGGCTCAGTCAGCATCTAGGGAAACCCACTAAACCTGCAAATTTCAGAAAACTGGACAACCACAGGAGTCCAGGGTGATGTGGCTTTCATAGAGGTTTTCTTCACCAAAACCCTTTAGAAACCTCAATGTTTGGCTAAAGACATGCATTTTCCTCACATTTCTGTGTGGTAAGGTTCTGCAATCTGCCACAGTCTAACAATTCCCTACCATTAAGCGTTCTTCCTATACTCTTGATAAGTATGTTACCTCACATGTGGGGGTGGGCTAAGAGACCGCAACTCAAAAAAATCTAAAACCTTACATGGAGAGATTAGGGGTAGCTATGACCTTTGGATATAGGCTTGGCCATCATCCATAGAACCCTAACAAGCACAGAGTTTTTTGAAAAATCGACACCAAGGGAATTTTAGAGCGGTGTGCCTTGCATGGATCCTCCAATTTTCCTCACACACAATGCCCTTCAAACCTTAAACTTTACCTAAATTCATGCATTTTCTTTACGTGTCTGTTATAAAACTTCTGGATTTAGCAGGAATCTACAAAATCCTTACCACCCAGCATTGTCTGATAAAAATGTTGACCCACTTGTGCACTCCCATTGATCTTGGTTTGATCCCTTCCAGTAGCCGGCACTAGGACGAGTCACTCAAGTGGAGCAGCATTTTTTTTTGTGGGGGGGCAAGTTGTCAGGAATCCATATTAAGCCCACACTTACCCACCTGCACCAAACACATCCCACCACCAACTAGTGTCAATGCACATGGACACGGTGTACCGAAGGTGGCACTGGACTTAATGTGCTTCCTTATAAGGCTCAATTAAAAAGACTCCCTTGACTTGCGATGTAATGCAAGATTTGGAGTTCCCAAAGGATCAGTGCCTACTTGTGGCATGGCACGCCCGTATAACACCACTCCCAAAGTATTAAGTTGTAGCAGGATCTCCATGTTAAGGTCCTATGAATTGAAGAACACGCGTTGCAGGAAGCCAGGTCCAAGATTAAATGTATCTGTTTTTTTCTCCAGACTCCACCTATCCTTCTGAATACTTTCTGCTTGTAGAGGTGTACCTGTGAAAAGAAAAGAACACTTAAGAAAAAGTCAACACACCATCAAGATAAAGCCCAAGCATCTAATTAACTACTCAACCTTCCTAATTGGTGCCCTATGGAAAGGCGAAGGGCCACTGAGATGAAAAGAAAAAGACATTGTAAACCAAGAACAGAACACTATTTGCTTTCATGGAGCACACCACTAGGGAGGAAAGTATCATGCAAAGGAAGAGCTCTTAAAAAGTAAAGCAGTTTTTAAGTTGAAGCATTGACTTCTAGGACCAGAAACATTTGTTACCACTGTGATTGAAAGTAGGGAGCATTACCTAAAGTCAAAGATACTTTCCAAGCCCCTGTTGGGCCAGAGTTCCAAACTGACAAACATACTCAATACGCCCCTTTGGAGGGGAGAACAGGTAACATCTACTATGCATAGAAGCGGATCTAGTGATGGTGTGAGCATACTTGATAGCCTAACAACTAATATCACAGAGCCCACATGGGGAAAGTTAGACCTTTAGCTAGGTTAGTCTGCTGATTTAGCCTGCGCATAAAGAAGATACTAGATACTAGAGAAAGTTGCATGTAAAAAGCATGGATTGCTTCCTGTTTACAGTGCAACAAAAACACACATATTTAGCGGAAGGAAACACCTGAGGCTAGTCACAAAAGACCTCCTCCCAACAACAACCGGAGGCAATGGTGCAAGGTGCTCTTCATCTCTGCTCCTTCTCTTCCTAAACCAGGTTCTTCCCTGGTATCGGCCTTCATATTACTTTTGCGGGGCAAGCCAAGGTCAATGAGGAGGGTCAGGCAGCTCTGCACATCCGTGTCGCTTCTTCAGGAAAAAAAACGCAGGTTAGTGCCAAATCTGACACAAATGGGGTAAAGCTAGATAGAAGGTGTTTTGTGGATTCCTGTTGAATGTAAAAGATTCCATCACAGAAATATAAAGAAAATGCATGATTTTAGGCAAAGTTTGAATTTACGGGGCATTGTGGGCAAGAAAATGCTGTGGAATCCTAACAAAGAACACCACCCGGAAATCCCCTGGAAGCCTATTTAAAAAAAAATGTCTGGGGTTGGTAGGTTTCCATGGGTGGTGGCCAAGCGCAGTCCTAAATACCGTAGCTATCCTTATCACTGATATCTCCACATAGCACTTTAGCCTTTTGTTGTGTAATCTCTTGGCCCACTCACACAAGTGGGGTACCGTTGTTATCGGGAGCCATATCAGAATGCTGAGTTGCAAGAAATGTGTGGATTCCCACACTTAACCACACTGAAATGTTAAGAAAATGTGTGTTTTTAGCCAAAATTTGAGATTTGCAGGTCTTCTGGGTAAGAAAGGTTTGTGAGGTTCACACAAGCCACAGCACCCAGAGGGTTTGGCATGAAGTAATGAAATCATGAATAAAAGCTGAGTGATTAACATTATATGGGGTATCGTGAGTCTGAGTGGCAATGTTGACAGAGAATTAGTGGGTAAACCAGGGGGAATGTGAAAGTAGCTATGTTTATATATGAAGAAGAGTGAGTTGTGTGTGCGTGGGTTGAATACATAACACAGGACTTTGTGGGGAAGTGTATGGTTTTAATCGAGGTCTGGGTTATCACATATCCATTGTATACTGTTTTGTTGGAATAGTAAGTGTTATATCTTGGTATCTTATTGTGATGTTGTAATGTTCTATGTATTACTCTGTGCTCACTGGATTCCAGAGTGTGGAACCCAGGGAGCAGTCCAGAGAGATGCACTGTTGCTGGAGGAGTTGGTCCTGTGATGTCTCTCGGGTTGTATATTCAATAAACTTCTTTTCTACTTAAAACCACTGTTCTTCAAGTCATTTCATTGGCCACGAGGATGGGATCGATTTGAAGAATCTGATGAAGAAAAGTGACTTGATGAAGTGAATCTGATGAAGAAAAGTGACTTGATGAAGTGAAGTTTTTCTACAACTGAAGATTTTCTACAACCCCAGACTAAAGCTGAACATAACATGAACTTTTAAGGTACCTGATAAACATTTTTTTTCTCTCCATACATCTTTTAAAAATTTTTGCTCGTGCATATTTTTTTTTTTTTAAAAACTACTGTTTTGCGCTAAAAATTACAAGAAACCGTTGGATGAAACTATATTTATATTCTAATATTTTGCGCAACATTGTATTTTATATTTTTCATCGTAATTTGCAGTAATTTGCCTCGTGTATTATTGTCAAGTATTGGAGCATAAACAACACTACAAATTCAATCTGTTTCATGTAGTGTGACACACCGTTGGTACAATATGTAATATACAAATATATACATAGATTTTGTAGATTCCATGTGCAACGCTTAGTCCTGAGGATGGTCTTGGTGAAATACATACAATAGAGACCGAAACGTCGACGCATATACACCGTTTGGTCTATACCTGTCCAAACAAGGATTTGTATATAGTAAATCAATGGATTAGCTGACTACATGTACAGGAGCACTCTATGTATATATTTGTATATTACATATTGTACCAACGGTGTGTCACACTACATGAAACAGATTGAATTTGTAGTGTTGTTTATGTTGCCTATTATTTGTACTTCGAGAACCTTAGGTTAAAAACAAAGAGATCATTTTCTAAGTAGTATATATATAAAAAAATTTTGAAAGATACCATGCTTCTTATGTTTTCTTCTTGATTAAAGTACTTATATAAGACTTAATAGAAAATTAGTGAAATTTGGATAAAAAATGATTCCTCAAGGAGCCTTTTTTCTATTTAATTTAATTTACCCAGTTCCTTGGGGACTATTGGGTTGTCCTATTTCTATTCAATATTCAGTGTTGACTTTCAATCATCTTCACGCGCACTTGCGTCTGCGAGATCATTTCACTCGTCATAGCTCCTTCCTGTGCATCATCACGCTGTTCACGTTCATCAAGTTATCCACGCATGGCAGCCGCCATCTTGAATCTCCAGAGCAACATCTGATGCATTTTACTCGTCGGCTGTTTTCTTCGAGATAAACTCTGCAGCGTTTACGAATCTCTTTAAGGAAAATTAACGCGCATTTGAAAACAAAGGCATTTCATCAAAAGGCAAATTCAACGCGCATTTAAAAGTAAAGGCATTTTAACTAAATGGCAAATTCAACACGCATTTAAAAACAAAAGCATTTTTTTTTTATTTGCATATTTTGTGATGAACTTCAAGCAACATTTGACAAGCAAGTCTTTAACCCTGCTACACTGACAACAGTGACTACTTTATTTTTTTTATTTTTTTTTTTTAATCTTCTTATTTACAAAGTGTATATATTTATATTTATACTGATATTTACATTCTTTTAATTAACATGGATGTTGCATCTTCTGTAGTTGCTCCTCCCAAGTTTCTACAATGTCCTGGTCCTCCTTCAATGAATTGGGAAGATTGGTCGGAATCTTTTGAAACCTATTTAGAAGCAATTGGTGGTGATGTATTTTTACCATCTAGGAAATTAGCTTTATTAAAGCACAATTTAGGGGTTGAAGGCAGAAAAGTTTTAAAAACTTTACCTGTAATAAATCGTGTTGTTTCAACAGTTGTTGACAATGATGAAAGTAGTGAAACTAGCGAAACAAGTGCAAATGATACATCTATTGATGTATATTCTGATGCTTTAAAAGCCTTAGAAGAAAACTATGGGAAGAAAACTAGCATTGTAGTTGAAAGACACAAATTTTTCTCTAGAGCACAATTGCAAGGTGAAAATGTGCAACAGTATGTAGCTTGTTTAAGAACTTTAGCCATCACATGTAAATTTAAAGATCTACATGAAGAAATTATTAGAGATCAATTTATAAATAGAATTAAAAACATCAAAATTCAAGAACGTTTACTTGAACTCAAGAATCCGTCTTTGCAAAAAACACTTGATACTGCTAGAAAAATGGAGAATACTTCCCATTATGTTAAAGATTTAAGTTCTTTACCCCAAAAAGATAATGAATCTGGTACTGTTAATGCTTTAAATAATAGTTATAAAAAAACAGAGTTCAAAAATGATAACAAGGACGTGAAACTTTTGTTTCTAAAAACAAAATTAGTTTTAACAAAAGAATATGTTTTAGGTGTGGTAGTCAAAAACACACTGCCGATTTCAATAAATGTCCTGCTAGTAAAGTCACATGCATTAAGTGCAAAAAAATAGGGCATTTTGCTAAATGGTGCAGAACTGGTGATAATAGCAATTGGAAACGTTCTGTCAATCTTGTGGAATCTCAATTAGACAGTGATGATGATGAGAATGATAGCAATGAAAATGATATTGAAGTAATGGTGCTGCATGATGATTCTGTAAATGATATTTCTGAAGATTATTGTCCACCTAAATGCGAAGTGTTAATAGACCAAGTCTACATGACGCTTTGGGCGGATTCATGTTCGCCGTACACTATTATTGATAAAAGCATGTGGGAAAATGGGAATAAAAACACCTTAATATCCTCAGATGTACGACCTAAAGGATATTGTGGCATAAAATTACCTGTGTTAGGTTATTTTGAGGCCCAATTAACTTTTAAGGGTAGATCTTGTTCTAGTAAAGTGTATGTTGTTGAACAAGGACGAGCTTTGTTAAGTTGGAAGGATCTTAAAAAAATGGGGTTAGTACTAAATCCCAACCATCCTGATCAAGTAGTGTTGTCTAATGATTATCCTGACCAGGTATTATTAACTAATGATGATTCTCCTTCAAAATGGGAATCTGTCTTTCCCAAATTGTTTAGCAAAGATCTTGGGTGTCTAGTCAAATTTGAGCATAAGATCATTTTGAAAGCGGACAGCATACCATCCGTACATAAAATAAGAAATGTACCATTTGCATTACGTAATCCTTTAAAAGAAGAATTGAATAGATTGTGCGATGCTAAAGTAATAGAACCTATTGAAGCCTCAGATTGGTGGCTTAGTCCCATTGTTTTGGCTCGCAAACCCAATGGAAAAATTAGGACGTGTGTGGACCTGAGAGATTTGAATAAAAATATTTGGATTGATCGATATCCTCTGCCACATATCAATGAGATGATATCTAGTATTAAAAATGCTAAGTATTTCTCATCAATTGATTTGTCTAATGCATACCACCAAATCAAATTGAATGCGGATTCTAGGCATTTAACATCTTTCATTACGCCTGAAGGTGCTTTTCAATATCTCAGAATGCCATTCGGATTGGCATCTGCATCTTCCGTCTTTCAGAGAGTCATGTGTAATATTTTGAATGATGAACTGAATGTGAGAATATTTCAGGATGATGTTCTTATTTGGGGTGCGGATTCATTTTCTCATGACAAAGCAGTACACAGTGTGCTGCAGAAACTACAAAATGCTGGTTTGACTGTATGTGGTGAAAAATGCAAGTTTGGGGTGAAACAAATTGATTATCTTGGACATACTAGTTCCAATGAAGGTGTTAAACCTAAAATGAAATTATTGGATGCTATAGAAAAAGCACCTCACCCTATCAATAAGGATCAGTTACGATCATTTTTGGGACTAGCAGAATACTATTCTAAATGTGTCCCAAACTTTGCTGATAAGGTGTACAATTTAAGATTGTTGATGAAAAAAGGTACCACTTTTGTATGGTCCACCTTATGTCAACAAGCATTTGACAACATCAAAAGGGATATTACTAAAGCAGTTGCCCTTAAGCCTTATGATCCAAATCATGCTTCCATAATTGTAGTAGATTCTAGTGCATATGGTTTAGGTGCTGTTCTTATGCAAAAGCACAGTGGAGTTGAACGAATTATAGCTTTTGCGTCTCGCACACTCAGGGGTGCTGAACCTTCGTATTCCGTAATTGAAAAGGAAGCTTTAGCATGTTGGTGGGGTGTAGATCATTTCAAAACTTTCATTTGGGGAACAGCATTCGAATTAAGAACAGATCACAGACCTCTCATTGACATTTTTACTACAAAGGGTGCTTCGAGAGCCACGCCCAGAATAGCAAAATGGTTATATAGACTGCAGGGATATAATTTTCAGATAAACTATGTTCCCGGTCACAAAAATATCAATGCAGACTGTTTATCACGTCTTCCTTTTCCTTATGATAAGGATTGTGTAGTTGAGGATAATGATGAATGGTTAGTAGCCAGTATCGAGGAATCGTGTAACAGTGCATTAAGTGAACAAGAATGGGTTCAAGCTGTGGCTGATGACACTGTGTTGCAACAAATTATCAATAATCTGCACGTTGGCGTAGATTTATCATCTTTGAACAAGTCTATTCTGGCTGATTATAAGATGGTTTGTCCGGAGTCATCTTTTTATGATGGCATACTTAGGAGAGGTGACAGATTAGTTGTACCTTCAACATTACGTGACAAATTGTTGAGTTTGCTACATGAAGGACATAGTGGAATGACTAGCATGAAAAGGAGAGCTAGGGATGATTTTTGGTGGGTCGGAATGGACAAAGACATAGATAGATGTGTTCGGAATTGTCTAGCATGTATGTGTAGTGACAAATCTCACAAATCTCAAGAGACCACTATTTCTGCAACTCCTTTCCCTAACAAACCTTGGGACAAAGTCGCTATTGATATATGTGGTCCATTTCATGTTAAGGGAATAGAAAATAAGTTTGCCATTGTTTTAATGGATTTTCACTCCAAGTGGCCTGAAGTAGCTTTTGTGAGGGACATTAAGGCTTCCAATGTAATTGAATTTTGCGAGGGAATTTTTCGTAGAGAGGGTTATCCAAGTGTAATTTTATCAGATAATGGTCCGCAGTTTGTTGCAGAAGAATTTTCTGTTTATCTTAACAAGGTAGGTGTGGAACACATTACCACCTCTGTGTATAATCCAAGAGAAAATGGTATGATTGAAAGGTTCAACCGTGTGTTGAAAGAATGCATTCAACTCGCCAGCAACAATGATGACAATTGCAAAGATGCTGTTAAAGAAATGTTATGGTGCTATAGGAATACTCCTCATACAGCTACAGGAGTACCTCCCTTTTCTTTGTTAAAAGGGCGTGTGGCTGGGTCTAAAGTTAAACCAATATGGATGTCGAAAAATAGTTCAAAAGGAATTGATGGTAACAAACTGTTGAGTAAAGTTCAACAATATCAGAACAAATATATACAGAACCATAATGCCAAAGTTAATTGTAAAGTTAAAGCATTTAAGGTTGGTGATTGGGTACGTTCACAACTAATGGGAAATCGGAAACCTGGTTCTTCCAAGTGGTCTAAACCAAAACAAATTATTCATGTGGCTGGAAATATTGTAAAATTGGATGATGGTAAACAATGGAATGTAAGAAGCATAACGAGATGTAATGATCTTGAATGCAAACAAATTGTAGGTCAGGAGAATAATATTTCAAAAACATCTGTTGCAAAGAGAGATGGTGTACCTATTTCTGTGTCTCTCTCTGCTAGACCTAGGTGCAAACCATTGTGGATGAAGGATTACATATGTTCGTAATTTGGGTGCATCATAGGTGCATACAATGTGGAATTTAGGTTTGTACCACATCATATTTATTCTCTTTTAATTTTTATCTTTTCTTTTATGTCTTTTTCATTTTTGTTATTTTTATAGGAAGGGAGATATTATATCTTGGTATCTTATTGTGATGTTGTAATGTTCTATGTATTACTCTGTGCTCACTGGATTCCAGAGTGTGGAACCCATGGAGCAGTCCAGAGAGATGCACTGTTGCTGAAGGAGTTGGTCCTGTGATGTCTCTGGGGTTGTATATTGAATAAACTTCTTTTCTACTTAAAACCACTGTTCTTCAAGTCATTTCAGTGAGGACGTTTTTTTTTTCATAAACAATAATATGTTATGCTGGAAAGTCTGTTTTGGTCTGATTTCCGTATATTCATAATATAGATGTGTTGTATCTGTCAGATTAATGTTGCTTGCATTTAGTGTTTTTTATTTATGTTATTTATTGTTCATATTTTTGGTAGATATTTCATGGAAGCCTATTGGGGAAACATTACTTACATATAAGCCCGGAAGAAGATGTTTTTTTATAAATTGTTGCAACCAAAAATGTGTCGACAAAATTGGAAAACATGATCTCCTGTGCACATGCATATGTTTTTAAGTTAATGCATGGATATCCAGTGACTCAAGAAAAGGTGTTTTTATTGAAAAGACTGAGTACTAGGCATGAGCGAATTTTGCGGATCTCGCGTTCGCGAATTTTGCGGATTTGCGGATTCGCAATCCGCAAAATCCGCGAATTCCCGCGAATTTGCGGATTTTTTTTTTTTGTGTTCGCCCGTGTTTCTGCCAGTTCGCGAGGGTTTTGTACACTTTCGCAAATTGCGAACTTACCTGTCGGGTCGCAAGTTTCGCGAACTTGTTGTTTCTACGTGTCCAGCCTGTTTGGGACACTCTTCTTCATCACTGCCACTCTCTGTCACCACTGCCACTCTCTGACTACTCATGCCACCCTCTGGCCCACCCATGCCACCCTCTGTTTCATCACCACACCCTCTGGTTGTCCAGTGTACATTATTTTCGGCAAAGCAAAGCACACCTTCCCTGCCTCAAGTGACCTGAATTAATTTGGGGCTGATTAATGTGTCACAGAATATTTTTTTAGCTGGCACCTGCTTCCTTAGTGCGCCCTGATTAGTGATCTTTTGCACTTGCTAAGTGCTTTCATTGTTGCAAAATTAGTTACAACACCTGCCCTGCCCCAACTGACAATAATGAATTAGGGGCTGATTAATGGATTTTAACTTCCAGCCTGGCTCCTGCTTGTCTCCCTTAGCTGTAATTCAGGACCTTTGTGGCATATGTGTAACTATTCTGAGGTTCAGAGCAGGGTCACATAATAGTTTCAACTGGCAACTGAACTCTGGAGGGGCCCCTCAGGAAGCACTACAGGAAATGGCTACTAATGGTGAGCCTGAACTTTTGAACCTGGTAAGTAGTTACTTTCAGTTTTGCTAGGATCGTATTTCTGCAATTTTGCACTTATTCGCGGGGCGCGAACTCACGCGAACTCACGCGAACAGTGCGAGCAGTGCGAGCAGTGCGAGCAAAATCCGCTGCTCGCGGATTTGCGGATTTTGCGGGAGATTCGCAAATCTCGCGGATTGCGGATTTCCCGAAAATCCGCAAAATCCGCGAGCGGAACGGATTTTCCGCCCACCCCTACTGAGTACACAGTCTTGAATAATTCCACCTTTGGTAATGTTTATGTCATGGTTTTTATTTATGGCTGTCTCTATGTACATGCAATTTTAAGTATGAGGACGTTTAGAGATTATTAAAGTCATATATGTTTTTCCCAACTTATGTGGTATTTGATTGTGTTCTATGTTGATATTTCTTTGATACTGGGTGAGGAATGAGTAAATTCCCATACCCTTCTGGTCTACCTAGGTAAGTTTTTTCTGACCTTTGAAGTGAAACTACTAGTAAAGTACAGACTTACACAAGTTGGATTTGGCACTTCCAGAAGTGCTAGCTTTCCAAGAGAAAATGCTAATCACATTCTCAGGATATAATACAATGAAAGTGAGCCATAAAGCCATGCAAGACACAAACAATTATATAGTCCTTTCACACACCTGTCATTCACCGTACATAAAAACTTTCATACCAATAGCCATGGGCCCAATCTAACAGAGAAGTACACTCACATAAACATACAGCCACCATTCAAGAACCCATCATATTCATATGCCACAGGACGGTGTCACCAATTAGACCATCTCTTACCCAGACCCAGTCATCGGCATATAGCCAGACATATTGTTGGTTTGGGCCTTTGTAAGCTTCACAACTTCACAAATGAAGAAACCTAGACTAAGTTTTTACCACCTTTCTACTGTCTGTCTCATATGACATCCTGAGCAATACTGAATATGTGCCAACTGAATCTTTTTATTGAAAAGACTGAGTACACAGTCTTGAATAATTCCACCTTTGGTAATGTTTATGTCATGGTTTTTATTTATGGCTGTCTCTATGTACATGCAATTTTAAGTATGAGAACGTTTAGAGATTATTAAAGTCATATATGTTTTCCCAACTTATGTGGTATTTGATTGTGTTCTATGTTGATATTTCTTTGATACTGGGTGAGGAATGAGTAAATTCCCATACCTTTTTGGTCTACCTAGGTAAGTTTTTTCTGACCTTTGAAGTGAAACTACTAGTAAAGTACAGACCTACACAGGTTGGATTTGGCACTTCCAGAAGTGCTAGCTTTCCAAGAGAAAATGCTAATCACATTCTCAGGATATAATACAATGAAAGTGAGCCATAAAGCCATGCAAGACACAAACAATTATATAGTCCATTCACACACCTGTCATTCACCGTACATAAAAACTTTCATACCATTAGCCATGGGCCCAATCTAACAGAGAAGTACACTCACATAAGCATACAGCCACCATTCAAGAACCCATCATATTCATATGCCACAGGACGGTGTCACCAATTAGACCATCTCTTACCCAGTCATCGGCATATAGCCAGACATATTGTTGGTTAGGGCCTTTGTAAGCTTCACAACTTCACAAATGAAGAAACCTAGACTAAGTTTTTACCACCTTTCTACTGTCTGTCTCATATGACATCCTGAGCAATACCGAATATGTGCCAACTGAATCTTTACGGACAGTTCCCATGAGAGGCACATGAGGCTCAGGAAGACTGTTTTCATGCACCTTTAGCGTCCTCACTGTGCTAAATGCAGCTCCTTCTAGTTTGTTGATTTGAGTTGGGGGTGTCTGAGAATGCCTCAAGGCCTTGATTCCTTGATTCCTTGAACTAAGTGAATATATTTTTCTTCAAAACTAAGGTACACATGCTGGGAAAGACTGTTCTAACTTCCTTAAAGAGCACATCCAAAACTACTCAGGGCATGCAAGGTACTCTGTGATAGTGTGACTTATGTCCCTTCCATTGTTCTAAGTAGCACTGTGGCTGTAATGTACTTGTCATACAGTGAACAGAACATCTACCACATTCTGATGAAGGATGAACATGGCAATATAGGCCACAAATATGACCCATCTGTGTAGTGTTTGCTGCAGAGTTCTGTGTAATGTCAAATGGGAGAGTATCCTGCTGCAGGATGCATAAATATGTAGGGACAGATTTTTTCAGGCTTTTGGAGCAAGCTAAGAGAAAGCACCACCGCCTATTGTTCAGCGGTGAATGCATGGGATGTATGTGAGTCAAGCTGAGTGGAGGTTTTTGGAAGGTTTCTATAATCTGAGACAGTTGCTTTAAATGTGTGGGTGAGGCATTTGAAGAGAGCTTGTTTGTGGAGGAGGGGCCAGTTGAGTACCTTTGAGGTATGGGGTGATTGATGTGTGTAAGTGTTGATAGATTGAGAGTGAGACTTGCTGCTGCGTTTTCTTTATTTGAGGTAATCTGGTTAGTTGAGTGAGTGAGTCACTGAGTATCGGAGTGAGTGCAGCACTGATGGGGTTGAATGCTTTGCTAAAGATGAAGTTACAGCATGACTTCTCTACTACCTTAACTACCTGCCTTCTACCCAAGCAATAGCCCAATGAAAGCACACCTAGCCTAAGCTTTTACCTTTTGTTCATGCCTCTGTCTCCTTCAATGTCCTGAATAACCTTGTATGCTTGCTGAGGAAACCTTTAGTAAAGCCTTGCATGGCGCCCACCTGAGGCTCAAATGTATCTTTTATGTGTGTTTATTTCATTCGCTGTGCTAAATCTAACTCCTTCCAGTGTGTGGATGTAAGATGGGGGTGTTGCAGGATGTTTTGGGGCCCAGATTTCTTCAATTAAGTGAGTATACCTACATTTTAAACTAAGGTAAAAATGCTGGAGGATACTGTCTCAAGTTCCTTAAAGTGCACTTCAAAAACCACTAAAGGCTTTCGGTTTGTCTGCACAATGTACTCTTTGACAACACGGGCTATGATCTGTCCACCGTTAAGCAAAGTGTGGTGATTGCAATATACTTGTCATACAGCTAACAGGAGAGTTTCCTCATTTTTAAGGTGGATACAAGCAAATCAAATATTTTCTCAACTAGAGGAAACAAATTGAGAGGCGGCATGCCTAGTGAAGTAAGGGCCAATGGAAGGGATGTATCCGTACACAGCCATTGAATGGTAAATACTGGAACAGGTCCACCTCAGTGGACCTGTTATAGACAAATTTATACAAAAAAGTTCAACAATATAAAAGTTCTTTTAAAAAGAAAAAATTATTGACAAACAAGCCTGGGCAGTATACAATATCAATTTACAAAACAAAACAAGACAGAAAAACAGAATATAAGATTAAACAGCCCCATCACATTTCCTGGCGTCTTTGTTTAGCCAGAGTTAAGCCCCAGAAAACAAATAATAACACTTAAATAAAATTCCTATCTAAGTACCCCAATGGTACCCGTAGCCTATAGCAATATACATCTTACAAAAAGGTATCCCAGATCTTAACAAATTTTCCTCTGATATTGGCTAGTGACCATTCCATAGTGTAAATTTCATTAACAAGAGCCAACCACTCCATGGTATGAGGTGGATTCACAGAAATCCATGCTCTGGCTATCACCAATCTTGCACAGGACAATAGAATATTTAACAGATCTTTGTTTAAGCTATTAGGTGAGTGTATACCCAATAAAACCGAAGCTGCTGATAAGGCTGAGCCTATCACTTGTTTTTGAAGTAAAATATTTTCAATTCCCGTCCAATATTTAGCTAATGATGGACATGAGTAGAGCATATGTTCGAGGTCTGCTGCCACCAGACCACATTTAGGGTATTTGGTGCGCTCACTAACTGTATTGTTTTGCGACCATTTGGAAATTCTTTGTGGCGTGTAGTACAAGTGACATGCGGTTTTGTGTAGTTGAAATCTTAAGCTTGAAGATTGTACCACTCTATTAATGTTACAAAATGCAGAAGATATTTTCTGGGCAGTTACGTTGAGTCCTAATCTAGTAGTCCATTTTAGAGCCAATTTCGGACATTCATCTATTCTGTATTGACTAAGGCACTTGTAAGCCACACTAATGAGCGATTTCTTATTACCCGAGTATAAACAAGCCCATATATCAGAGTCACTTAATTCAATCAAATTCATCTTACGTATAAAGAAATCTCCTATTTGCATATATTTGAAGCGCATCATATATGGCAGTTTATACAAGAGTTTAAGAGTGTCAAAATGTAACAAACCCACTGTGCCGTATAAATCTCCTAAAGACTTGATGCCAAAATTGGCCCACTCACATCCTACTTTATCACTAAAAATACCCGGTAGCCCTGGGTTATCCCACAGTGGCAGTTCAGTATGAAAAAAAGTAGTTCTACAAATAGTCAAAAATAAATTCCAAATTCGTACTGCATCCTTAGAAGTCTTAAATTTCACTTATTTAAAATATTTCGGGTCGTGCACTCTTGTCAAAAATTGGTTTGCATCTCTGCCAAGCATAACCTGATAAAAAAACATTGGTTATAAATAACATATAGACTACGGAGACGTTTCAAAAAAGTAGCAAAGAAATATGTTCTAAAGTCTGGGAAATTAGGACCGCCCTTATCAAGTGGGAGCTTTAATATCGAAATTGATCTTTGAGGCTTTCTATAGCCCCATATAAAGCTACTGAGAATGCCATCCAATATTTTGAAAAACAAATTATGTACACATAAGGGAATAGACCTAAAAAGATATAGAAATTTCTGTAAAATATTCATCCTAATTAAGTTGATTCGCCCTGAGAGATTAAGCAGAATCTTATGCCATTTTTTCAAGAGGGCGCCCACTTTCTTTAAGAGAGTATCATCATTAAGTGCGTTTATGTCCCCAATCTTAGAGAATATTTTCAATCCTAGATATGTAGTGGCCTGACACATTCCATGCACTGGAGAAGTAGATTGGTGATTCAATATAACTTGAGTTTTATTTAAGTTTAATTTATAGCCAGAGATGGCACCAAAGCTGTCAGCTTCCTCAGTAATCCCTACCATGGCGTCCGCTATATTTGTTGTAAAGACCGCTAAGTCATGGGCATAAGCTGTAATTTTAAGAATTTTAGATTCATGCTGGAAAGGAATGATGTTAGATTGAGTCTGAAGAGCATTAATGAATGCTCCATTGAGAGAGCAAATAGCAGGGGTGATAACGGACACCCCTGCCGTGTCCCCCTTAAGATTGGAAAGTTAGAAGACATCAAACCTGCATAGCTTCTTTTTGCATTAGGATCCCTATACAGAGCCTGCATGCTTCTCAAATATCATCCCTTCAGGCCAAATTGGTTCATAAATCCCAAAGATAATCCCACCCCACTCGGTCAAACGCTTTTTCAGCGTCTAGTAGTATCATTCCAAGTGGGGTGAGATTCGTTGCTGCCACATCAAAAGCGGTTATGGCCATATTTACATGGGCCGTTGTATCCCTCCCTACCACAAAGCCATGTTGTTGAACATTAAATAAACTCGGCATAAGTGGAGCCAACCGGGTAGCGAGAAGTTTAGAGTATGCTTTCGCGTCCGCGTTTATCAAAGAAATGGGTCTATAAGACCCACATTCCGTTGGCGGTTTATTTCTTTTTGAGAAAAACATCATTTTGGCAGTCTTCCATGAGTCAGGTGCTTTCCCTGTTTCTCCAATTTGATTAATAACTAAGCAAAGAAGTGGTAATAGTTTATCCGCACAAATTTTATAGACCTCTATGGGAAGTGTGTCCTCACCTGCGGCCTTATTAGAAGGGAGAGAGGTGATAGCAAGTCTCAACTCAGTTAGTTTAGCCTTTTCCTCCAGTCGCTCAATGCTTTCTTGCTCTAAATAATCACCCTTGGGCAAGTTGTTATTTATATATGCTTGTATATTGCCCTCAGTGGGACAGTTCTCAGGGGTATACATCTTACCATAGTATAAAACAATCTGATCCATTATTTGTGCCGGTTGACTGTACATAGCGTCCTGGGGACCCTTAATAGATTTAATTAAAGTGGTTACTCGATCGTCCGCCACTTTGTATGCAAGGATCTTCCCTATCTTGTCTCCGCACTCATATTGGGAAAGTTTAAACTTATGAATTTTAAAACTATTTCTCTCCCTGAATGAACTTTTTAGGGCAGAACAAAGAGCACCTAGTTTAATTTCTAGCTGAGCAATATCTTGTGTACTTTGAACCCCTAGTCTAAGAGTGTCAGCAAGATGTTTTTCAAGTGTCATAATATTAGATGTTACCTTCTTAATCTCTCTCTTGCGATCTGCGTTTTGTTTAAGTATAAACTGCTGAGCAAAACCTCTTATACAGGCCTTAAAAGCATCCCATACGGAGAGGAGTGTAGCTGTATTAATATTTATTTCAATAATGTGCTCCTTGAGTTGTAATATGAAAACAAGATCCGCTAATAAATATCTGGGGAAAGAAAAAGATCTAAGTTCCGGAGCCCTTTGTGCTATGATAAACAGAAGAAGTATTGGGTTATGATCTGATGTTACTCTTGGACAAATCTCCATAAAACCTGATTCAATACCTTTATCCGAAGCCCAGGCCAGATCGATGCGTGAACACAGTTTGTAAGGTGGGCAATAGTATGTATAACCAGCTATACAAGGATGCAAATTCCTCCAAACATCTTTAACATTATGTAAGCGTGCTAATTCCAGTATCTCAGCCCGTGTCTTTCGCATACGTCAAAACAAACCTTTCTTAGTTACATCCTGATCGTAGTTCATAACACAATTAAAGTAAGCATGGGCAGATTTGCGAATTCGCGTTCCGCGAAATCGCGGATTTCCCCGCGAAATCGCAAAAAAATCTGCAAATTCGTGAATTTCCCCGCAAAATCGCGGATTTTTTTGCGATTTGCCCTGGAGTACTTTCTACTGGCTAATCCAGTAAGTGCTCCCTCATTGGGTAAATGTATAGTTCTTTTAGTACACTGCAGCTGCGTAAAGGGCCAGAAGATGTGTCTCCAGTGACCCTGTGTGCCTGTAACACAGGCTCAGGCACACATGGTCACTTAAGACACATCTTCTGGCCCTTTACACAGCTACAGTGTAGTAAAAGCATTATGGGGCAAATTTACAAGCCGCTTACGCCTCTTTTGCGCTGCAGTTGCGTCACTTTTGTGATGCAGCGGCAGCACAAAAGATGCGCCATGGTGCTGGGTATTAACAACGTGATGCATCTGAGAGATGCGTCACATTGTAAAGCCCTGCGCCATCAGGAGGTGTTCCGGCGCAGGGGAGGGCGTTCCTGCGCAGGAACGCCTCCCAAAAGAGGCTGAGTGAAATCTACAAGATTTCACTCAGTCACTTTTAGGCCAATGATGCGTCTGAACCCTGCACCTGCTTGAAGCAGGCGCAAGGCTTGACGCAGCATTGGGGAGATAGAGCCCCCCAGAGCATTGCTGAAGCTGCGTCGCTCCAGCAATGCGCTGCTTTTACGGCATAGATGCGTGACGCATATTTGCCGTTTTTGCCACATGGTGCGCCGCATTGTAAATGCGGCGGACCATGGGTGGTGGAGCTGCAGCGCACAATAACTGGCACATCCCTGGGGATGTGCCGGTTATTGTAAATCTGCCCCTATACATTTAGCCAACGAGGGAGCACTTACTGATTAGGCAGTAGAAAGTACTCCAGTTGAGTAGAGGTATTGCACAAAACGGTGGCATCTTCGTGGACAAACACGCAGAGCGGGATTCATTCTGCCCCCTGTTAGACTCGTTTTTTGTGCCCTTCTGCCCTCTGTTAGACTCGTTTTTCCCTTGTTTTTCTGCCCTTCTGCCCTCTGTTAGACTTGTTTTTCCCTTGTTTTTCTGCCCTTCTGCCCTCTGTTAGACTCGTTTTTTCTGCCCTTCTGCCCTCTGTTAGACTTGTTTTTGTGTCTTTCTGCCCCCTGTTAGACTCGTTTTTTGTGCCCTTCTGCCCTCTGTTAGACTCGCTTTTCCCTTGTTTTTCTGCCCTTCTGTAATCTGTTAGACTGTTTTTTTGTGCCCTTCTGCCCTCTGTTAGACTCATTTTTCTGGACCAGGGTCAGCGGACTCGATAATTCTCTCGCCTCGGTGCCCACTCTGATCAGCGATCACACTCGGCAACTCTGGGCATTAGCTTGCCTCATCTTCACTAACGGCCCCACCAGACCGCCAGGGAGGCCTGGTCTCACCCTGGAGAAGCCCATTAAGGGACCATCTCTCAGGGAAGCCAGGAAGGGTTTCGCAGCGGTCGAAGCGCCTTGGGACCCTACGGGTAAGTAGTGCGCTATATAAATGCCAATACATTTACATTTACATTTTTCCCTTGTTTTCTGCCCTTCTGCCCTTTATTAGACTGCTGTTTGTGCCTTTCTGCCCTCTGCATCACCACATCATCACTCAGCGCTACCCCAGCATCACTCAGCACCACCACATTATCACTCAGCATCACCACAATATCACTCAGCACCACCACAGCACCACTCAGCACCACCACAGCATCACTCAGCACCACCACATTATCACTCATCACCACCACAGTACCACTCAGCACTACCACAGCATCACTCAGCACCACCACAGTAACACTCAGCACCACCACAGCACCACTCAGCAGCACCACAGCATCACTCAGCACCACCACAGCACCACTCAGCACCACCAGAGCACCACTCAGCGCCACCACAGCATCACTCAGCGCCACCACAGCATCACTCAGCATCACCACAGCATCACTCAGCGTCACTACATTATCACTCAGCAACACCACAGCACCACTCAGCACCACTACAGCATCACTCAGCACCACCACAGCATCACTCAGCACCACCACTGCACCACTCAGCACCCCCACAGCACCACTCAGCGCCACCACAGCATCACTCAGCACCACCACAGCATCACTCAGCACCACCACATTATCGCTCAGCACCACCACAGCACCACTACAGCATCACTCAGTACCACCACAGCACCACTCAGCACCACCCCAACATCACTCAGCACCATCCCAGTATCACTCAGCACCACCACAGCACCACTCAGCATCACACCAGCACCACTCAGCACCAGCACAGCACCACTCAGCGACACCCCAGCATCAATCTGCGCAAACCATTCAACAACAAATGGTTCAAATATGTTCTCTCAATGTTTCAAGCTTTATTACAAATGTCACAAAAAGATGTTAATATTTCACTTCCGTTCTTGGATTTTCGTCACAATAAACAACACTGAACATAATCTTCACAAAAGGTATTTACAAAAGTTTAAGCTATTGCCATTATAAATTAAAATCACTTTTATTTAAGTATTAATTATTTAAAAAAATTAAAAGCCATTGTAATTTGTAATATCAATACATCTAAGTCACGTAAATACAAAACATGTTGCATTACAAATGCTATAGGTGTCACATTTGTGAAAGTTATAACTATTGGCATTGTAAATGATAAAGCTATTAATTTAGCTATTTTCAAAATCAACACATAAATAACAAAAATTGTCATTTACAAGACCAATAGCTCAAACTTTCCTAATGCGAGACCTTTTGCATTTTTTGTTTTTATATCTGTCAGTGCTTCCTGTTAAGGTTTAATTTTCGTGACAGGCGCCTCATTGCCTACTTGTAACTATTCTCTGACCCTGCTTCAAGGGGTAGAGTAGGGTCAGAGAATAGTTGCAAGCAGGCAACGAGGCGCCAGGAAGCACTTACAGGCTTACAGCAGCAGGTGCCCAAGTTGAAGTTAATTTCTTTGTAACCCTTTTGTAAAAGGTTACAAAAAATTAGCTTCAACTTTTGCACCTGCTGCTGTAACCCTGTAAGTACTTGGCTGAAAATTCGTCCCCGCTGATTCGCGGATTTTACAGCGATTTCGTGAGATTCGCGGATTGCGGAATTTTCAGCCCATGCTTAAATTAAAGTCCCCCATGAGTATCAATTCACCCTCCCAAGCAAGTAATTCAATATTCAACCAGTCAAAGATATGTGGTTCATCAATATTAGGCCCATATATGGCACAGAAGACATATTTGCAATTTTCCAATTCGATTTGAGCGATCGCCCATCTACCTCCACTGTCTGAAGAGGTTTTTATCACTTCCTCTCGTAATTGCCTTTTCTTCAGAATCGCCAATCCCCGTATAGGTGCATTTATTGTTGTACAGATCACCACTTCATAATTAAGTTGCCCCAGTAGTTTCTTATCTTTTTAACAAATATGTGTTTCAGTTAGCAGGACCAGATATGGATTCATTTTCAGCTCCTCACACACAAGCCGCCTCTTATTCTTAATATTAAGGCCCGCAACATTCCAGGCTTAACATCTAATTTGATACATTGAATATATTTAACATATCTAAGCATTCTTTCATTTTCTGTGATTCCATCATTATAGCCAATCTGCTATCTTCAATATTAACCGCCCTAATGCTTGTTTTGCCATTTTTTACTTTAACCCCCCCTACCCAACCACTGGACCCCCACCCTCCCCGAACCTACCCCCCACCCCTATGTTCCTAAAGGGAGAACCCCCCTCTAACTCCCGCTGCCGCTGCAAGGGCAGCCAACTAGGGGTGCAGCTATCTAAAGATCCGTCTCCTCCCTGTATCTAGGACTTGCATCAGCCAGCCATAAAAAAAAATAGAAATAATCGTACAATTAAGCTATCCCCCTTCAAAGATTCTGAATATTCTACTTTTATACATTTTCCGTTACATACGCTTTTATTCTGTACTAAATTTAGACAGTACCAGCTCCGCTTCCCTAACATCGGTGAGGTAGTATGTGTGACCAGCTTTGATGACTTTAAGGCACGCTGGTCCCTGAAGATATATCTGGGCACCTGCTGACTTACAGGGATCAATTAATTGTCGCAGCTTCCAGCGTTTCTCCATTGTAACCTTACTAAGGTCTGACCTCACAAAAAATGTTACATCTTCCGTTAACACTGGGGAATTGGGTCAGCTTTCATAGAGACAGCCTGTCTTAGTAAAAAATGTCCAAAATAATTCAAAAAAGGACAAGGAAATTTGCTTCCTTTGTTTCTATTAACTAATGGCAGTCTGTGAAATCTTTGCAGTTGCGAGTCCCAATCCCAACCGGCCAAATCTGGGAAGGCACGTTGAAATAATTTAACTATGTAAGCACGAGGGTCAGAGCCCTCTGACCCCTCAGGAATACCAAAGAGTCTAAGGTTATGCCTCCGTTGTCTGTTTTCCGAATCCTCCAGTTTATTTGACGCGCCCGAATCTCTGCATCATGGTGAGCAGATCGCGTCTCTATACGCGTCGATGACTCTTCTACCCCACCACTCTCTGCTGTAGTTCTTCAATTTCTTGTGTGATTCCACCAGCTTACTGGTCACTTCCAATAAACAGTCCTGCATTTTGTTGTTGTCTTCTTTTAATTGCAAGAAGTGTTGTTGGGCTTCTTGCCGCTGCTCAGTTAACGTATGGAGAATTAGTGCTAATGAAGAACTTTCCATTTGAGCTGGAACTGCCATGAATGTAAGGCAAATAGAGGTATCAGAAAGTGAAATTGGAGAGGTATGCTCAGCCAAAGGGCATCTTTCTTTTACTTCAATCCTTGTAGCAGTAGTGGTTGGGGTTGTGATGGTAGTTTGAGTGCTATCTGTACTGTTTACCCCGTTTGTTACCACCTGCGGGCCTCCCCCTTCTACCAAATTTATATCCAAATTTGTATCCAAATTCGTCACCTCTGGAAGGGCAACAGGCATGGAAGCAGTGCAACTTGCCTCTTCAGAGAAATGAACTATCTCTGTTGGGCTGTTCCCTGATAGTCGCAGCGCCATGGTTTTCACCCCCCCTTTTGCCTGTATCCACTTACGTAGTGGACTCTCATCTCTGATAGGTTTCCCTCTTGTGTTTGAGTATGAGATCACAGTTGAGAGAGTAGAAGGGTTAGTATTCTTCTTATTCTTGAATTTGCTCTTTGCCTTAGCTCTTCCTTTCTTTCGCGATATCTGCTTGGCAATGTCTGCGGGGGACCCCGTTATCGGCTCTCCCTCCTCTTCCGCAATCTCTTCGTACTCATCATTGGAGAATGCATCCCTTTTTCACCATTACTAGTACCATTTTTAATAGTCCCAATTGCCTCATCGATGGTATCGTCCTGTACCTCACCATTCTGCTCAAAATGAGTATTTTCCAATACCTTGGGACTGCTATGATCGAGTACTTCATCCGTCGTAGATCTGCTCAGCTCTTTATCCATACCCCCACGCTCTCTTCCGGGTCTGCCGCCACAGATTCACAATTTGCTGGAGTACAGTTCAGTGCTTCCCCTTTATTGCCACTGGGAGAGTCAGTAACCAAAGTGTCAATTTTCTTACTCGCCCCCCCTCCACACCCTTCTCCTCTTGTAGTAACATCTTTCAGTTGAGCTTTCTGAATGCCGGCAACATTGCTGCCCTTCGGCAAAGTAACAGTTTTATCCTTAAATACTGGTGATTTGTCAGGGGCAAAGAAAAGAGAGGGGCGTATAACTTGCGGCTTACCAGTCTGTGGGTTCACCTTATCATGCTTCCCTGTATCCTCCAACGGCGCGGGTATGACAGTCCCAGCCACCATAGCTATTCGAGCAGTCGCGGTCTCGATGTTAACCGCAATGGCGATAGCCCCCTGATCTGGACCATCCTCAATTACTGGCGCCCCTCTTGCGGCACGAGCAGACCTCAGAACATTCATTGGAGCCATATCTTTACCAGCGCCACATGTTAATCCGGAGCCATTTGATGTTTGTAGCGGCGTCCCTACAGCAGCAAGTAATGAAAAAAGTGAGGGCTGAGGCCAGAGCAACCGAGCCAGGAATCGAGCAGCCGCCGAGCCCAGCACGTCGTTTCTGGATACCGAACGTCCCAGCGTCTCCAGCCGGTTGAGCGTCGCAAGAGCAGCAGCTGTAGCATTGGCAGGTCAGATCCGTAGCATGCAGTCTCCGCACGACCATCTCCTTCTGATGCCGCGATGTCTAGGTACTACAGTGTTGTAGCGTTAAATCCGACCGTATGCAAGTCGCCATAGCCGATTGTCTCTTTGAGGAGTTTAGGAGCTTCAGATCCAGCTGCACCTCCGTGCCGTCTTCAGTCCGCCATCTTGCCTCCCCCGTATCATCAACAATATTGAAGTTCCACTAATAAAATGAATAACACACAAAGTCATACGCGAAAACAGGGAGGGTTATATCTTTTGTCAACACATTATAGACGATCAATGTTCAATAAGCCCTTTAGTAATAAGTTTTCCATCCTGGTAAGTGCAGGCTCAGATATACTCAAGAGATCTACTTAGTGTTGACGTTGATATGAGTCAAAAAACAACCGCTGATTTAGACAAGCAAAGCGACGCGTTTCGGTGGCATATGATACCTTCCACCTTCATCAGGCTAACAATAGGTGTTGAAAAATCTCCCCACGATTAATCGACAAAATGGTAATGATAAAAACATGTTAAAAGGCAAGAGCACCTCCATAATAAAATGAACAAAAACAATGCATGTTATAGTACACGAATTACAAATACATTTTGGCTATACATTGAGTAGCTATAACTAAAAACATTGCCCAATGACTGATCATGAAGCTTTTAATAAAATTTCATTTTTTTAGTAGAACTTTTATATTGTTGAACTTTTTGTGTATAAATCTGTTTATCACTTTTGTGTATTGTATCATGCCTGAAAACAATGTATGCATTCCTATGTGATTATCATACATGGTTTTAAATTTCGCAAATGAATTCATGTGGGTAAGAGGATCTTTTTAATAAATGCATTTTTGTAACTGAATTTGACGTTGTATTCTTCAGCTCCTAGGGTGTTATTTGATTGTAGTACGTGTGGTTTATGATAGCAAGTTGATTGATGTGGTATGCCAAATATATATAAAACACAAAGGGTTTCCTTGTTTTAAGACTAGTTTAAACATGCCTAAAACTTGTTTCTGAAACACTGAGTCCTAGGTAGAATGCAAATGTACGGTGCACTCCTCTAAAGAGCTTCTCCAAAGACGCTAAAAAAAGACAAAAAACTAAGTTTACTTTAACTTGCACATACGCAGTACCACATCATACTTCATGGGACAAGTTATGCAATGCTGCAAAGTTAGTTGCTGCACTGTGTCATCTGGGGAAAACAGAACTGTGTTGTACGCTCCCAAAAAATGGGGCAGTTCTGCTCTCTCCATGCGATGGCGCACTGTGTGTGGTCTTGTGCCAATGTTGGCAGCCTTGCAACATAGTGCAAGGATGTCTACATTATTGTCAGGATACCTGACAGTATGCTTCTTTCATAAAAACAACCTTCTGATGTTTTTCCCTCTCTGTCTGTGGGCTGCAAAATGCATGAAGTAACATGAAGTAATATATTTTCCAGCCTGAGTGAGGTACCAGATTTGGCACCATTCCATGCCATGCAAATCCTTGTTGATTGGAAGAAAAATAGTCTTTTGCGTTGCCTTGTAAATACCAACAAGGATTTTGCATCAGGTCTGCATGAAAAATTCATGCAAGCCCAATGCGAAATCTTTGTGGATCAGGGCCTTAATTAGTTTTAGTAAATTCGGAAGGTCACAGTTAATGTCCACCTGAAAAATAGCCCATATTTCAACATTGGGGCAGTTTCCAACTTGGTAAAAAACTGTATATGTGTTTTGCACGGTATGGGAAGACTGCATGCTTTTCAGCTTGCTGCAAGTGGGAAACATCGATTACAATTCAGGCCTTATATCTTAATGCCTTTACAACGCATCCTTTACAATGCATGTGCCATTACAACACATGCCATTACAACACATACATTACAACGCATGTGCCTTTACAACACATGCTATTACAATGCAATTTAGGATAAGTGTTGAAGGTAAGTGCTTATTACTTGGTTATCTTTCAATATCGATTTTTTTTATTAATTTTGATTTAAATGTTAATTATAAAAATATTAAATACAACAAGAAATAGTTTTTAAGAGGTTCTGACACCCTTCTGTTGGGACGGGATGCAAGGGAAACAGGGGTTTTGAGGGGGGGTTCGTATTAATACCTAGGCATTGAATACTCAGGTAATAATTGTTATTATTAATATATTCATTCATTTGATCAATAATATGATCATTTACATCGTAAAAATTCACAACCAATAAAAACAGTATAACATTTCATTACATCATAGGTAAAATAATTTAAAAAACAGGCTGTCACATACCTCTAGCAGTATTAGCATTTTACAAAAGATTCCACATTTTTCAAAGATATTTAAGAGACAAATTAAACATTTCAGAGAATCTATGTTATGAGAGTTTCATGATTTTATACACCAGTAATCCATTTGAAGCCCCATAGCCAGGTGGCTTACATGTTCATTTTGATTTCACAGAGTCATGATTAGTCACTTTTAACCTCTTCGACCAAGCATAGAGCAAGTATCTGTGGTAGGAGGGGTGTCCCAGAGCTGCCTGTCACGCTTTTTCAGGAAATGCCTAGATGGCCATGATACAGAGAATGCATAATTACATCAGCTTCTCTGCAACGCACGCAGAACAGCTCAGGACCAAGACAGAGTTTTATCAAATGGCACATTTCCCCAACATCATTGGCTGTATTGATGGCACCCACATACCAATATGTCCACCTGCGGCCACAGAGTGCATTTATAGGAACAGGAGGTCTACCCACACAATAAATGTACAGGTAATCTGTGATGCAAAGTACATCATCATGGACATAGTTGCCAGGTTTCCAGGAAGTACCCACGACTCATACATCTTTCAAAACAGTGGAATATACGCATTACAGCGGGGGAATTTGGCGAAGGGTACCTGCTAGGTAAATCACTGTGTGGCTGATACATGTATGTGAATGTGTGAATGAGTAATGTCTTTTTCTGTTACTTGTAGGGGATAGTGCATATGGGGTCCGGTCTTTCATCCTTACTCCCTACCTCAACCCTTCAACCCCCAGACAGAGGAGATACAACAGGGCACACAAATCTACCAGGAACATTGTGGAGTGCACCTTTGGGCTGTGGAAAAGAAGGTTCCGCTGCCTCCACAAAAGTGGAGGGACTCGCCAGTATACACCAGTGACCTGCTGCAAGATGATTGCAACCTGTGCAATGTTGCACAACCTTGCCATGAAGAAGGGCACCGAGGTGGAATTATCTGAATATGAGGACCATGATTACGTACAAGCACTGCCTGAACCCAACGCTGCTGGAGTAGCAACACCAACAGATGGCAGACACAGACGGGAAGAGATCACACGCAACTAATTTTAAGTAAGTAAAGAGACACAAACAGGTGGAGTATGCACCCAACGTAGTTTCATTTTGTCACTACACAGGTTACTAAAGCACAATTGTGCAACACAAATTATATGCATTCAATGCTGTCAGTCCTGGGTCACTACCTCATTAAGTGAAGTACTCATTTGCGTCCACTCTTAGCACTGCCAGATGTTTGTGGCTGGCTGTCTTCGCTTGGCGTTTGAGCTGTTGCCTCACCGTGGTGCCTGCTGCTCCTCCGTGTCTCTACGCCAAGGGGGCTGGCCATGCTGCTCCTACTTTTGCTACCTTCACTCTCTGGCACATCAAGAGCAGCACTTTGTGCTGTTTGTGCATTTATGAGCACCTCAACAGCACTGGTCATCCTAGCTATGCCCCTTGACACCTCATTGTTATTTTGAGTGAGTCCCTCCTGCATGTTTATGCATCTCCTGCATAGCAGGGAAGTGGCTGTGACCAGGCGGTTGATGGCTTTATTTTGTTGTTGTGCACGCTGCTTCTCCTTGCGCCTTGATGTCATTTCTTGATCTATTTTTGTGCACAGAAGCTGCACAGATTGTGACAAAACACGCATCCCTGCAGCCATCTCCTTGCTGACATCAACTAGTTCTCTGATGCCCTTCCCTATGTCTTCCATGTTGTTGTTTAGGCTCCTCATTTGGCATTGGACACACATGATGGCCTTTCCCTGAATCCGTTGGATTCTGACCATGCTCCCCTCTAGGCCACGGAACACACTGGGAGCCTCCACATGCTACACTACTTTCTCGGAGTCTGCGGCGTCTTGTACCAGTATGGGCAACCTCTGCACTGGAGTGCAGTGTGGCAGAGCTACCGTCCCCAGGAAAGGTGTGTGTGTATTCCCCCTCAATGTCCCCTGCTGGTGACTCCATTTCTAATAGTGGGGCAACAACATGCCTCCTGCTCTGTTGTGATGCAGGTGTAGTAACAGGGAGTGATGCAGGCATTTCTAGGGATGATAATAACAGTGGTGATTGTGAACGTCTGGGGACGCCTGCAACTCTGGAGCCATTTGTGTATCTTGGGATGGTGGCTGTGTACTTGGTGCACCTGTGTCCTCTGATTCAGTCTGTGCGCTAGGACCTGCCTCCTGGCTCTCATCCCTCTCTGGGGCCATGCCTTCAGTCTCCTGGGAACGCCTGCGAGATGTCTGACCTGTGGATATATGAGCGTACATTAGATAACTGCTACTGCCTCACAGCCACTACAATTAAATGATTTTCACTTGAACAATTTACATGTTGCCTGCACTTCATTATGTCTGAAAATATTTCCCTAACTTTGTGGTTGCTGTGCTGTATGACATGGTCTTTCATTTAATGACTACATGTCCCATGATGCATTGCTCCTGTATAGTGCTTGCTGTACTGGACTGGGGTTCAATTAACCACATAGGGTAAAGGGAAGGATGATGGGGTGGGGAGGGATTGCTGTGCATGCATCTTACCTTTTCTGCTGGCAGCTTTGGCTGAGCTGTCTACATCTCCCAGTCCGCAGATGCTTTCAGGTTCATCTCCACCAGGTCAGTAAGGGGGGTGCTGAGTTCTTCCCTCCACCAGTGTTGCTTGCGTGCTTGTGGTGTTCTGCAATTTTCTTTTTTGTCTGGCTCCTGAGGTCGTACCACCTCTTTTTAAGGTCCTCTACATCTCTGGGAGACACTCAAACTGCATTCACTTTTTCTTGAATGTGCAGCCAGATATTCCTTTTGCAAGATTCTGCCACTGTGAGGGACTGCCTGCCAAATACTTTTTGTTGCTCCTTAACCACCTCCTCCACAAGCACCTGCGGCTCCATGCTGCTGAATTTCAGTTTCCTCTTCCTCTCTGGCTGGTCTTTGTCTGTGCTGCTTGCCATTTTTCAAATTCAAAAATGCACAAAACTTTTTCTGCTGCTCAGGGACTCAGCTCAGCTCCAACTGCCTCTCCAGAAGCTTCTAATTAGTTGTAGCTGCCTGTGTAGCCACTTCCTGGTAGAGAGGGTGAGGGTGGTAGCACCTGATTGGCTGCCTGATTCAGTTTCACTTTTATATGCTTTCCGATTCGGAATTTACCGAATCGGTATTTACCGAATCGGTATTTCCAATTCATACCGATGGGCCAGAAGGCCCATAGGAATAAATGGAGAATACCGATTCTGTAAATACCAATTTAGTAAATACCGATTGGCCAATTCCGAATTTTACTGATTCAGTAAAAAATACAGATTTTTTACCTACATTACATTTACCGACTCATAAATACAGATTCGGTAAAATTACCTACATCGTCGGCATGCTGGAGAGTTAATATACTCTTTTCGATTTGGGGTGAAAAGACCAACCTGTCACTGATTCATACTCCCAGGTAGTGAAATGCCTTAACCTGCTCCAGGGTTTGCGAGTCCAACATCAATTTACGCTTATTGGATTTAGGGGTTAAATGTCATAAATGTCATAAATGTTGCTTTAGAGCAATTAATTACTAATCCCCTATCCTTGCAAGCTTTAGCAAATTCATTCAGAATGTTCTGGATCCCCTTTGGTGTTTCGAAGAGCAGGGAGGGCACTTGGCAACCCGCAATCATATAACTCTCCTTTTAACCCATTTTTGTACATGGTAAATAGTGTTGGGGCAAGAACACAACCCTGTTGTACTCCCTTACATCTAGATTCAACCTAACTTTAGCCTACTTATTATGGTGCAGGCGAATCAAAATTTTGAGTAGGTATGTAGGGAACCCTAGGTCTCTAACGGCTGTCTACAGTTGGGTACGGTCTATTGAATCAAAAGCCAGTTTTAGAGCCACAAACACAACATACAAGTGACCCACTCTATTAGTCACTTCCTTCCATATAAGTAGAAGATCTAAAAACCTGATCTTAGGTGCTTGTAGAGAACCTAAATCTTGCCTGCAGATTCGATAAAATGTTATTCTCCTCAATCCAAACTTGGAACCAGGTTAAAATAATTTTACAGAATTTTTTTGGGTAAGTGTCTATGAGACTGATAATTGCAGGAGAGCCCCCATCCCCCTTTTTAAAAATTGGGATAATTTCAGCGCCTCTCAAAGATGCCGGGATGTCTCCACCATGCAAAATAGCATTAAAAACTGTTTGTAACAGTGGTCCCCATATTGTAGGCTCTGCTTTGTACAGGTCTCTTAGAAGCTTTTCTAACCCCGGGGCTTTCCCATTCTGCACAGAATTAACAGCAGTGACAGTTTCCACTATTGTGATAACAATCTCATCAGTTTGTATTGGGTCTGAGTAATTAAACTGTGAGTCTAGATAAGAAGCATCCCGTTTACCTGCATAAATGTGCATAAAATACTCCTCCCAGACATGGGGTTGTATGTGAAAATCTATTTCCATTTTCAGTTTGGGTGACTCTTTTGACAAAAGGTGCCAAAGTAATTGGCAGTCCTTCTGCCTTGATGCTTCTACACCAATTTCCTGACTCTTAATCCCTTTTTGCCTTAACTTGTGCCGCTTTGTACATGTTCCTACTGTTTTTAATATCTTACTGAGATTTCCACGGGGCGGTACTCTGTTGAAATACATTTTGCTTACACTCTTTGCTAAAAATAGTCATAATGCGTGAGTCAGTTGCTGGGAGGTGGCCATAATGTCATCTACGCTGGCAACAGTGTTGCTCAGGTCAGGGAGGAACTGAGTTACCGCAAAATACATTTTTGACAGAAGGGTGGAATCAGCTAGTATCTGTGGCCATTTTACTCTTTTGCCCTTGTTGATGGTAATTACGGGGACCGTCTTATGCTGAGACTGACCATGTAAAATTACTAGGCCAGACAGAGTAAGTGCCAGACCATTATGATCGGTATTGTCCCGATTTAATACAACCGTATCTTTAACGTTTGGCCAAGGATCGAGATCAACCACAAGATATAGTCTTGGACAAAACCAAAGATCGACTATTAGGAGATCTGTCCAAGACCGGATCCAACACAATGTTAAAATCACCGGCTAGTGTTATGGGACCTGAGCCGGAAAGTAACTGTGAGAAAACGGATTCCAAACAAGAAGGGTAATCCTGGTTCGGGTCATAATAGCCCACGACTGTAACTAGAAACCCAACCATGAGGACTGACACCATGGCCCATCTACCAGAAGAATCTACAGCATGTGAAACCAACTTAGCTTTAGCTCCTTTTTTAAAATAATCGTCACCCCCCTGGTATAAGATGTTTGAGTGGTAGAGACCGCAAAGTCAATCCATCTATTTTTCTTGATAAGCGCAATCATTTCACTGTGAGTTAATTGGGTCTCCTGTAACACCACAACCTGCGCATCCAAGTCTTTCAGGTATTGTAAAATTCTGTTGGCTCGGGGCTTGGTGCAGAGGCCGTTGACGTTTCAGGAGATAAACCTAACACTACTCATCTCTCATCCGATAAGCCAAGAAAACCAAAAATACTGTACCAAAAAAAGTGGTGTTTTATGTTACCATTCATAACTTCCTTGCAAAAATTGTGAGTATTAAAATTCCTTAAACTACTATTTAGGTTATTGAGGACTTTTTTTATATTTTTGCCACCCCTCTGCACCCACCCGCCCAAAGTGTGAACCCCTCCCCCATGAAAAACCCTTGCAATATCTAAAAGGAACAATGTCCAGTAAATAGTGCCCCACCGATTGACTCCCGGCAAGATAGATCACCTGCCTTCTTTTCAAGTGACATATGAAGAGCAAGAAAATTCAAGGGAAAGAAGAGAATAACTAAGACTGTGATCATATTAAGCAATACACTTAAGTGAAAAACCTACGTCAAAATTTAGAAGTAGAAAAGTAAATGGTGAGTCTCCTTAAGTAAGTAAGGTAGATTATAGGTGCATGAAGTTATACCTTACGGGCCCCCTTGCCCAGCTCCATTAGTAACTCATCGGCTGCTTGTAAAGATCTGATGTTAAACATCTTATTGTTGTGCATTACTTTAAGGGCTGCCGGGAACATGAGCTGAGCTTTTGCACCTAATTTCCTGAAGGCATCCAGGCGCCTCCCAAATTCCCATTGTTTTTCAAGTGTGACTCTAGAAAGGTCTGATCTTATCAAAAAGGTAAAACCTTTCCCAGCCAAAGACTTCTGTTTCAAAGCCGTATTTAGGATACGCTCCTTTAAAAGGTAAGTATGAAAGTTAACTAGGATCTTACGAGGTTTAGACCTCTGGGGATTCAATTTAAAGGGATCCCTATGAATTCTTTGAATGTCAGCCGACAATTCTTCGAGAGTATGCTCTAAGCACAGGGATTCCTTATGTAGAAAAACAATGTATTGTTTAATATCTGACCCTTCTGATCCTTCAGGAACATTAAGGATACGAATGTTCCCCCGTCTTGCATTGTTTTCAAGAGTTTCCATCCTCTCGCTAAGAGCCAAATCTTCCCTTGTAAGTTTCTGAATGTCAACTTTCGCCTGGTCCAAATAAATGGAGTGCGCTCCAACCGTCTCCTCTAGCACTCCGGTTCTTATAGTGAGCCCTTCAATTTTATTATCAAGCGTTTCACAGTAATTTCTAAACTCTATTTGATTAGCAGATGATTCAGCAAATCCCTTTCTTATCTCCAAGGTAAGGGCCGAAAATATCCCCAAAAAGGAGGCAGCCGTCATCGGAGAAGAAGAAACCAGTAATGAGTTTGGATCAAGTAAAGCAGGAGCAGAAGAGGTTTCTATATCTGCGCCCCCAGATGCCCCTCCTAGTTCAAGAAAATGTATCTCTTCGGCCTCCTCAGACAACTCTGTAGTTGGGACTAGGGGTAAACTCTGCGCTATCACAAATGAGAATTGTGGCGGAGATTGCGCGGGCTGCACGGGCTGTGATTCTCTTCCCAGATCATGTGGACCCTGAGAGTCCCCTGTGGGGGCAGTAGATACTACATTTTCAATATTTGACTAGAACTCTCCTCAGCTACATCTCTCACCTCCAGCGACGGTGTAACAACTGGCACCAAAGGTAGGCTAGGAGCGGAGGAATGGGCCTCTGAGAACGATGCCATATCAGTATCGTCAATCTCTTCAGAAAGATGTAAGACCTGAGGAACGACCTTAAAATAGGAGCGAAGTGAAGGAGTAATCTTCGACCCTATAGGGAGCCCTGTTTTAGGATCTTTAGCCTTAACCTTAGATTTACCCTTCACATTAGTATGTTTAGACTTAAATTCTGTGTTCAAAAAGGATGAAGATTTTGTCCTTCCTATTGGACGCTATGAGGCAGTATGGGTTTGTTGACGTTTGGCGACAAAGGTCGGGACAACAACAAGGGGTTTCTTTTCGGAACCTCAAATACCATCACAAATCAAGGATCGATTTTATTTTAATAAGTCAAAGACTGGTTGATTCTGTTAAAACCATAGACTATCTCCCGTCTCACCTTTCGGACCACTCTGCGGTTTAATTAGAATTAGGTCTCCGTATTAAGAAACCCCAGAGTACATGGTCCTTTGATCGCTCTTTCCTTTCTAATGATGAGGATATCTTATACCTAAAGTCGGAGACTCAGAATTTCTTTCCATCAAACAACGGCTCCGCCTTAAATATAATTATTTGGGACTCGTTCAAGGCTACCTTGAGAGGGCTTATTACAGGTAAAATTGCCTATTGTAGGAAGCAATATAAGGAAAAGATTTCCCCCATTGAAGTAGATATGGCTCGTATCCAACACAATATTGATATTAACTGTACAGCTTCAGGGTCTATTTTAGATCCTCTTCAGAATCAACTGTTGACTCTAAAAGGAAGCCTGGCTTCGATTCTAAATCTGAGGGTCCAACAAAGATGGGAAGCCAGTAAATTGGCACATTTTGAATATAGTGAGGGCGCTGGGAAATTACTAGCTTGGAAGACCAAAGTAGATCCGGTCCGTAATAATATAGCATCTATAAAAGTAGGAAATAACAAATTTACTTCGGATGAGGAAATTAGGAGGTTTTTAGGGACTTCTTCTAAGATATATATCAAGAAGATAAGGTAATTACATCTGAGGCTATCAAGAGCTGGTTCAATAATATCACTTTGCCCTCTTTTTCTTTTGAACAGTCGCAATATTTGGACAGTCCAATTACAGAGGAGGAGGTGAGAACAGCCATCAGGAAGGGTAAGAGGGGAAAGGCTTCCGGACCTGATGGGTTGCCAACCGAGTTATATAAACTCCTGGAGTCAGAAGTCATTCCCTTCCTTACTATTCTATTCAATCAAATCCTTTTAGAAGGAATGCCTCCTCCGGTATCGTGGGATAATGCCTCTATTACCTTTATTTTAAAACCAGGTAAACCTAAGGAGGCCTGTGGATCGTATAGACCGATCTCAATTTTGAATGTGGATTATAAAATCTTTACCACAGGTCTATCTTCTAGATTGGCCTCTATTGCTCCCTCTGTTCTTCATTCGGATCAGAAGGGATTCCTGAAAGGGAGACAATTTTATGAACTCACTTATGATTTATTGGGCGCCATTGATATGGCAATAACCAACAATCACCCATTGGCCGCCCTCACGCTGGATGCAACCAAGGCTTTCGACAGGGTCAACTGGGTGTACCTGTTGGAGGCCTTGGCCAAGTTTGGTGTGGGGGAAAGGTTTCGTAGGGTGATAGGCCTATTGTACAATAATCCGTCTGCCTGCCTCCTTATTAATGGTGACCTTTCGAACTCTTTTTCCTTCTCTGGGGAACCCAGCAGGGTTGCCCGCTTTCTCCCTTGCTTTTTGATTTTTACATTGAACCCTTCGCGCAACATCTAAGGGAGGAAGTGACCATCAAACCTTTTTCCTATCAAGGTTGGATGAGGAAGGTAGCATTATATGCCAATGAAGTGCTTATTTTAACATCAGAGGTCACCACTGCACTCCCGGCTATCTTGAAATTGGCTCATGCCTTCGGACAAGTGTCGGGATATGAGATCAATGCAGCCAAGACTGAAATGCTTGTATGGAATGGCGAAGACTCCGTAACAGAATTCCAAGCAGGCATTTCAATGCGATACTTAGGCTTGACGATAGTGAAGGACATTAATAAACTGGTCCAAGTCAACTTATCAACCGTCGTCAAAGATTGCCGTAAGCTTCTCCAATCATGGTCGCATCTGCCCCTTTCATTCATAGGTAGAGCCAACCTCATTAAAATGTCAATCCTGCCTAAAATTTCTTTTATTTTTAATACCATTCCTTTATACTTTGATCAAACTATTTTAGCCAATTTCCAGTCCAACATTTCATCCTTTATCTGGAATAACCATCTTCCACGAATCGCTTGAAAAAAACTAAGACGGCGACGTGATAAAGGCGGTCTGGCGGCTCCAGACCTAAAGATCTACGCCTGGGCCTTTCAATTATCCCACTCTCGAATGCTGTTGAAAGGACCCTTAACTTCAGGGGTGGGTCCTATGTTTGCAGCTATGTTGGATGGGGAAAGAATTAATCGTTCGGGTTTTCTTTTTAAGTTTGTTAATCCTAAGTTTTAAAAAAAATTAAACTGAAGACTCTTCAAGGTCTTGCTAGAACTTGGACTGAAGTTATGAAATCTATAAAACAAAATAATTTTTGTGAAAAAACACCGTTGTGGGGGTTGCCTGAAAATCCTGCTTGGCTGGAAGACAGCTTAGCTACCCCTTTGAGAGGGCTGGAAGTTTGGGGAGACCTCTTTTATGAGGGGGATTTACTCTTGTGGGAACATCTGCAGGTCAAGGTTGGCCCCAACCTTTCACGATTTAAATACTTACAGATTCTTAGCTGGACTTTAGCCTATACAATTTCTCCCGCTAACAGGAAGAAGTTCAAACTTGGAGGGCACAGCCCATTGGTGTCTGATTTAGTGAACTTGGGTCCAGTTCAAAGTGTCCAAATGGTATAATCTTATTCTGGAGGAGTCGGATGGGGACTTTGTTCTGCCGGAGTCTTTATGGGGTTCAGTCTTGATGGACCAGAATCTACAAAATCTTTGGATGACTTCTTTTGAACTTCTGTGGAGCATTGTCAAGCCTTCCTGGTTACGTAGGAATCATATTTTTACCCTGCATAGGGCATACTACTCCCCTCTCAGGTTGTCTAAATTTTCAGGAGGAGAGTCAGTGTCTTGTGCTAAATGCGGGTTGATTGCTGCATCAGATACACATATGTTTTTTGAATGCCCTCAGTTAGCCACATTTTGGGAGGAGATCAGCAATTCCCTCACAGGGTCATTGGGAAGACTTGTCACTATAGATCTGCCCCTGGTGGTATTTGGTGTTCTAGAAGGTGTACAAAGTCCAGCTAGGTGCCTAGTATTTTATGCAGTCCTGCTTGCAAGAAGGGAGATCTGCAGGAAATGGAAAGACTCTTCACCTCCTACTTTTAGAGATTGGCAAACTTCAGTCCTGCAGACCTCATGTACCGATCTGGCTAGACCTGGCAATCAGAGTAAAAGGGCATTCTGGTATTTATTATCTTGGCTTCATTAATGTATCCGTTTTTTTTTTCCCCCGGGTCCTATGATTGATCTCCTATGGTGCTTCTAAAACTTGCACCAGTGGAACAGCCGTTATCCGGTTCATGCCCTGCCCCAACTGGCTGTCAAACTACCCCAAGGTTTGCCGCAGATTGGTAAATCATGGACTGTGTGCCTTCTTGGAATACAGTTGACAGCTGAGGGATAGATGGCCCCTACTAGATTTGTATCCCTTCCAGTTTTTCAGATAAACTGAGACAGCTGCTCTCTGTAAATTCCTTTTGGTACTTTGTCTACATGGTGGTTATGAGGACAAAAAAAAAATGAGATCTACCAGAATATAGTTGATCCTGGACTTAACTTTCCCCCTCTTAAACGTGTCGCAAGCTTCTGTATCCGAGTGTGTCCAACCGTTGCAGGCTCGAACCCCGTGGGTAATGGTAAATGATAATACCTGTTGCCCCACCCTAGTACATTTCTTGATAGCTGTGGTCTGATTCTCAACCCCTCTAGCTTTGTCTTCATTATGTAATAACTCCTGCATATAGTTACCCGGTTCGAATGTTATATTAAAGTCACCAGCAACTATGAGTTGATATTTTCCCTTAGCTGTATCAAGGTAGTTTGTTAATGTGGTTATTGTATCTGATGTCTTGTGAGGACTACTAAAAGGTTTGTAGATATTAAATATCCTAAGATGGATATTTTGTTTCAAAGAAGCCAATTCAAAGTCTAGTATCTACTCTGAACCTAGTTCCAGCACCTTGATTTTACTTGCTAGATAGTTCTTAGTCCTAATTAATAGACTACTGGCTGCGCCGCCAGCTGGAGATTGCATAGCTTCTATGCTAAAAGTAGTAAAGCCCACCCTGTGTACCCGCTCAACCGCCCAGGTTTCCTGAAACAGACATAGATGGAATCCATCCACTAGATTGCACCACTCAGGGTCAAATATCTTTGACTTTATGCCCGCAGTGTTCCAAAATAAGATTTTCAAATCCTGGGGTTCGAACACGCACTCCTGGGCAATCGTTTTTGCTCTCTCGTGATCTAGGTATTGGAGCTGATGACATGGCTTGATTACTGGGCACAGGGTTCAGTTTCATTATTGGTATTAATTTTAATTAACTCTTTAGGCTGAGAAATGGGTGGTGCCTCAGATATTATTTGTGGATTGGTAGTTGTAATGAATAGTCAATCTTGGAAATCCAGGTCAGTCAGGGGTAGGAATCTATTTCACATTTCCGGAAAGGGGAACTCCTGTCTCACGTGGGTTTCTAAGTGAGTGACTCAATGACTGGGGTATTGGCTCCAACGCATTTGTGATGCTTATAGAAAAACCCAGGTGTCACAATGTCCATCCCTTGTCTTGGCCTCTGGATTAATGGGTTTTTCCCGCAGCTGAGCAGCTGCCCAGCTAGCATTGGAGATCTACAGTTTATGATAATGAAATCTCCTACTATAGACTTACGTAACCGCCAACCCAGTTTACCCGTCTTTGAAACAAGATATCACTGTAGTTGGTATTTGAAAAATGTGTGTTCTGGGTTAGCCAGTGGCAGAATTTGTTTTTCAGCTGGTTCAAGGATTCAATTTAATTTTCCTGTATTGGGGGGACATTGGTTAAAATTGCCACATAAGGACAGCACTCTGGGGGGAAGATGTAATGTCACCTTATTATCTTGATTTTCAGACCATTTTGATTCAGCAATTTAGGGCAAGTCTGTTTACTACAATCAGATATATTCCCTGTAGGGGTTGCATTTAGAGTGAAGGCCCGGTGTTACTACAATCAGTTATATTCCCTGTAGGGGTTCAATTTAGAGGCCCATTGTTACTAGAGGGCAACCTTACACTTCCCGGGTAAGAGTCCTATCTGTTTTTGAGGTACTGCCTTTATGCCATTCCTATTTGTTTCAGTATTTAGTGTATAAGATGGTAAATTTACATTTCTGCTAGCGTGCCCCTCAGCAAAGTTTGAGCCCCGTGAGGATCAGCCCCTTGTTCGCATTTTTTCGTTTTCACCCCTGTCCCAGATAATACAACAACAACCGATTTTTTAATTTGTTCCACACTTGTCTGCAGTTTGTCTAGTCTAGCCAGAAGGGGCAGAAAATTATTGGTAATGTTTTTTTCAATGCATGATATTATAGTCTCAATAGTTTGCAGGGATAAACCCTCAGAGTAGAGAGGCAGGTCAGTGTTTAAGTCAATCAAAGAAGATGATCTTTGCCATGTTTCAGTGACTGCTTCCGGAACTAACTCCTGGATATTTTTTCTTGCTCTAGTCCTTACAACTGTTGGAGGCCCCAAGTGTTTTACCTTCTTTTTGGCTGCGGTTTCACAGATAAGAGTTGCCGTAGGTAGAGGAACAAGGCACTGAGAGGGGGATGTAACAGATGGATTTTTATTAAGTACATGAATGTTCTGACTATAATCACTTGTTGGAACAGTTTGTAGAATGACCTCAGCAATATGTTATGTTATAGAGTTTCTAAAGCACTCGAATGCCCATGGGTGTCTTGGCGCTATTTGAATGACAATCAGGTGAGGGTATAGGTGCTTAGAGATAACTAGGGACCTAAAGGGTAAAAAGCCACGTTTTTATTAGCTTCCTAAAATTAAACAATGTTGGAGCTGCCTTGATGTTAATAGGATAACCATTCCACAGGACAGGGGCTTCAGTGGTAAAAAAAAAAACTGCCTCCTCATTTTAATCTCTTAAACCTGGGGAAAGGCACTATCAAGGTATTTTTGGATCAAAGTGCTCTATTAGGTTAAAGACAAGCCTGGCTGCCGCATTCTGCTCACTCTGAAGTTTCTTCATATATTGGTTTTGAAGTTTGGAAAAAAGACCATTACAGTAGTCCAATTTCATAAAATTAAGAAAGACAACTGTTTTTCTGGTGGGTAAAGGAATAAAAGAAAGAATCTTTCTGATAATCCTTAGGGTGTTAAAACTGGCTGAGACAACCAAGCTAATGTGTATATTAAAGCTTAGTTTGTCATCTATTATTATGCCCAAATGTCTTGCTTTTTGTACAGGAGTGGGGAGAATTCCCATCTCTGTTGGCCAGCATGCCGGTCTCCAAAAAGAAGAGGTATTACCAAAGAGTATCACCTTGGTTTTCTCTCCATTTAGCTTCTATGTTGTTTGAGGCTGCCATCACAATTTGAGTGTCGTCTGCATAAGAAGTAGGGGAAATACCGAAAGATCTAATCAGAGGGGCCAGTTCTGAAACATAAACATTAAAAAGCAGAGGACTCAATGAAGATCCCTGTGGGGCCCCACACGGGAGTGAAAAGGAATCAGAAGAAAAGTTCTCCAACATAACATTCGTTTCTGTTATCCAGAAATGATTGGAGTAGAGCCAAGGCATTGTCAGCAATGCCCAACTTACTGAGATGGTTGACAAGAGTGACATGGTCATCAGTATCAAAGGCTGCCAACAGATCCAAAAGGATGAGTGCTGCGGAGCCCCCCTTATCCAGGATAGGTCTTAACTCATCCATTGTTTTTGTTAGTGCCTTCTCAGTACTATCTTTGACCCTAAAGCCGAACTGAGAAGGATCCAACAGATGATTATCCTTAATAAACTTTGATAATTGTGTATTAATCCGTTTTTCCACAAGTTTGGCCGTAAAAAGGTAACTTGGAGATGGGACGGTAATTGGCTGTGTTATCGCAGGGTGAACCAGGAATTGTAGTCCCCAACAGCAGGCAGCAGGCAGTACTGGCAAATTATTAATACTTGTGTAATATTCAAAGTGCCTTCTAAAGTATTTAAATTAAAAGATAATAATATTAATAATATTTATAAGGGATTGACACCCATCCGATGGGATGGAATGGGATGCAAGGGAAAGAGGGGTTTTGGGTGGGGGAGTATATTCATTCCTAGGTATTAATTGTAATATTCAAGTAATAATTGTTATTAATATTTGTGTAATACTAAAGTGATTTCCTTTTTTAAATACATATACATTTTAAAAATTGCAAATATATTTATGATTGATTTACACCCGTCCCCTGGGATGGAATGCAAGGGAACCAGGGGTTTTGGATTGGAAAGTGTATTCATTTCCAGGTATTAATTTCAATACTTGGGTATTCATGATTATTAATACTTGTGTAATATTTAAAGTGATTTCTATTTTAAAATGTATTTAAATTTTAAACAGTTTAAATAATTTTTATGAGGGATTGACACCCATTCCCTGGGATGGGATGCAAAGGAAACAGGGGCATTGGGTGGTGGAGTTTATTAATACCTAGGTATTATTTTTAATACTCGAGTATTAATCATTATTGATGCTAGTTTAATATTTAAAATGCGTTCTACTTTTACATTCATTAAAGTAAAAAAATACGTCAAATAAAATTTATGAGAGATAGACACCCATCCCCTGGGACAGGATGCAGATGAAACAGGGATTTTGGGTGGGGTAGTGTATTAATACTCAGGAATACATTTTAATGTTTGGGTATCATTTATTATTAATACTTGTGTACTATTTAAAGTGAATTCTATTTTTAAATGTATTTGAATTATAAACATTTTAATTAATATTTATGAGGGTTTGGCACCCACCCCCTGTGGCAGGATGCAAGAAAAACAAGGGTTTTGGGTTGGAAAGTGTATTAATTCCCAGGTAATAATTTCAATACATGGGTTAAAAAGATATTACAATAATTCATAAGAAACATACATATATGTATTAATTTAGAAAAAATAAAGTACATTTAGAATTGTTTTTAATAGGTTTTAATTGAGATTAAATATTATAGAACACATAAAATGTATTTTTGAAAAATGTATTTCATTAAAAAATATGACAGTAAACAATTGTTAAAAAACAATGTTATAAAAACAACTTACCATAATTCCAATCAAGACATTTATCTTTAGTTTGCATTTAGATAAATGCATAAAAAGTACATAGAATCGTATAAAATGTAATACACATCATGTAAAACAGCAACTCAGTTGTAATAACAATTAAAAAAGACGGTGTCAAGTTCATAAAACAGCTGTATAAATAGGTTTAAGAAATCAATAAAACCCTATGCATGAACACAGATTGCCCCCACTAATAGGTATTAGTACAAATTCTAAAATTGTGCCCCATGTGGATTAAAATGCATCTTTATAATTTTAAGGACGGCAAGTAAAACATTTGCAAGCATAAAACATATGTACAGGGTTTCCAATGATCGAAAGGTTTCGAGGGCTTGCATATGCGAGTGGATACAAAGTTTTTTAAGCAGTGGGATAATACATTTTTTCCTCTCTACCTTATAGAATGAGCAAAAAAATAAAAGGCGGGAGATAGATTGGTGGGAGAGGCCATTACAGGGGCACAGAGATAGCTGGTTTGCTGAGTATACTTGTGCCGGATAAACGGCCATTAATGGTATATAATTCAATCTAAATCTGGTCAGTGCGAATCGGTGCCTGATGTTCGTGACAAATGAAATGTAGGATAAATGACGAGGGCTCACAGTTGGTGATGTAGATGTGTGGTCACTGTGATTTTATTTTGGGTTTTTTGCCACCTGTCTGAGTTGCATTTAACGTCAAAGAGTTCTTTTGGACGCAATTTAGAAAAGGATAAATACTCAGATGGTGAATTAAACAGGAACTCCAGGTCTAATTCTCTGAGGGACTGTTTCACATTAACTAGCCAACTAATCGAAGAAGCACGATCCAAGGTTAGGATGTTCTTTAGTACTAAGAGGTTCAGAGGGACCGATTCCCTTTTCCAGATTGGGAGCCAGGCTACAAGCAGAGCAATGTTCAGGGTTTCAGATATGAACGGAAAATCTAGTTCCTTATGGGTTAAAATGCTTGGGCAGGATGTTGGGATAGCTAATTGACTCTTCAAAAATTTATCTTTTATTGCTTATAGAGAGTCAATATTTGCTATTCCCCAAAACGCTGCACCGTATGACACCGTTTGTGCATGATAAATTTCTAGCATTTCTTTTACTGGTTTGTTCCCTATTTTTGCTGCAAACTTCCAGATACTGGCTATACTTTTGGTCATCAATAGTGTCCTATTCCTCACCATAGTGAACACTTTCAGTCTTTTGTCAAACAAAATTCCAAGGTACATACAGTTGTCCACTTTGTCCAGTCTTCTGCCGTTAATATGGAAGCCCATTAGTTTCTGATTCTTGTTCCTACCCATGGCCATCACATAGCATTTTGTTTTATTGACATGTAGGCCTAGCTCTGCCATATAAATAGAGTATGTCTCAATCAAGAGCTGTAAGGCCATTGGAGTTTGGGCCAGAAGATGGCGTCCTCTGCGTAAAGCATAACAGGTTAAGGGTATGTGCCTACCAGTGGAATGTTATTGCATTTTTCAGTCAGGACTTCAGAGAGTTTATTTGTGTAAAGGGAGAAGAGGAAGGGTGCAAAAACACAATCCTTTATCAATCCTGAAAGGTTTTGTGCACTCCCTTTGTTGTCTGTATCGGACTACTTCCTCTGTGTGTCTGTATAGGTCCCTGATGAAAGAGATTATGGATGGGTCCATGGCCAATGATTTCATGATGGACCAGAGTTTGTTGTGGTTACACAGTCAAAGGCTGTAGACAAATCCATAAAGGCCAAAAATAATTGCCCCCACTTAGCGATTAGGGCAAGGTTGGGAAACTGGTATATTGTGCCCCTCCCCTTCCAGAAGCCATACTGGGCTTCAGCGAAGTTATGTGAGAGAAGATTCTTCCGCCAGCTCTGGCTCTGCAGATGCGCGGGGTTTCCGCCAGTGCGAGGTTCGCAGATAGGAGATTTCTTTTGGGTACATGGAAGCTGATTCTGTCGTTGAGGTATTTGGGTCTGTTGTTGTTTAGGCATTTGTAGGCATGAGTGAGGATTTTGAAGGTGACTCTTCTCTCCCGGGAAGCCAGTGGAGTCTTCGTAGGTGTTGGCTGATCTGTTAGTGTCGGGGTTGCCGAGGACAAGTCTGGCTGCGGTGTTCTGTATTGTCTGGAGTTTGCAGAGTAGGGACTTGTTGATTCTGGCATAGAGTGCATTTCCATAGTCCAGTGTGCTTGTGATGAGTGCGTGGGTGACAGTCTTCCTTGACTCAGGGAGATCCACTTGAAGGTCTTGCAAAGGATGCGAAGTGTTGACCTGTCGGTTCATGGTGAGAGATGAGTGGAGTACGATGCCGAGGTTCTTGCCGTGGTCTGAGGGGGTTGGTAGACTTACGAGGGTGGTCAGCCACCAGGTGCTCTCCCATTCTGAAGGGGTGGTATCCAGGACGAGAACTTCTGTCTTCTTGGCGTTGAGCTTCAGGCAGCTATTGGTCATCCAGACTGAGATGTCTTGCATTCCTTTCTGGAAGCTGAGTTTGGCGGTGGAAGTGTCCTTGCTGAGGAAGTGGATGAGCTGGGTGTTGCCAGCTTAGGATACGATGTTGAGGCTGTGTTATCGGACGATAGCTTCGTGGGGGGCCATGTAGATATTAAAGAGGATGGGACTCAGTGATGAACCCTGTGATACTCCGCAGGTGATTTTCGTGGGGTTGGAGAGGAAGGGTGGCAGTCTGATCCTTTGGCTTCTTCGGGTGGTGAATGATCGGATCCAGTCCAGAGCTGTTTCTTCTATGCCTGCCTAATGTTATCTGGAGTCTAGTGTGCAGTGGGAGACAGTGTCGAAGGCGGCTGATAGGTCAAGTAGGATGAGGGCTGTGTAGTGGCCTTGGTCCAAGAGGGTGCAGATGTTGTCTGAGACATAGAGTATGGTGGTCTCTTTGCTGTGGTCACTTCAGAATTCGGATTGAGAAGGGTCAAGGATAGCGTTCTCTTCGATGCATTGTGTCAGTTACCTATTGACTGTTTTCTCTGCAACTTTGGCTGCGAAGGGGTGGGAGCGAGATGGGCTGATAGTTCTTGAGGTTGGTGTGGTCAGCCTTGGACTTTTTGAGCAGGGGTCCGACATCTGCCTGCTTCCAGTTGTCTGGGAAGGTGACTGTTTTGAAGGTGGTGTTGATGGTGAGTTGTAATTTGGGCGCAATGGTGGTAGCGGCTCTGTGGTGGATGTGAGTGGGGAGGGGTCTGTGGGGGCCCGAGTGGATGGCTTTCATATTCGGGGCGGTGTCATCGGCCGTGATCAGTGTCCAATTGGAGATGGTATGCTAGTTGATGTCTCTAGGGGGCAGGGGGGCCGGGCGGTCTGTGGCGCTTGGTGAATGGTCGATGAAGTTGTGGTAGAGGTTTTTGATCTTGAGGTTGAAATAGGTTCCAAGTATGTCACAGAGGTCTTGGGATGGAGTGATGTCTGTGGCTTAACTGCGTGGGATGGTGCATTCTTGAATGACACTAAGAAGCTCCTTGGAGTTGGTGGAGTTAGCCAGGATTTTGTTTTGGATGAAGCTCCTCTTGGTGGCTCTAATCTGGTTGTGGTAGTCCGTCATGGCATCCTTGTAGGTGGTGTGGTTTTCAGTTATCTTGGTGTTTCTCCAATTCTTTTCCAGGAATCTGCAGGTTGCCTTGCTTCTTGGAGAGTGGTGATAAACCAGACGGCTTTCCTGGGGCGTTGTGTGTCGGGGTTGCGTAGCGGGTGAACTCGTCTACGCAGTTTGAGATCCAGGTGTGGAGTTAAGTTGCTTGTCGGTAACCTTGCTCCAGTTACTTTGTGGTGGGTGTGGGGCTGGTTTGGGTGCATTGGGTTTGTTGTCAGCGAAGTGTACCCAGTGGTGGTCGGTCCATGGCAGCTGCGTTGTGTGGCTGAATTGGACGCTGTTTCCTGCCGCGAAGATAGTTGTAAAGACATCTAGTGGAACTCCAGTGCTGGTAGAATCCTCTGGTATGGCTTGGATATCTCTGGCATTTTGGCTGGTTGTTCCTGGAATATATTTTGGAAATGGTTTAACCACGTGGCCTCATCTATGTGGAGAACCAGTGATGGCCCACTCTCCTCCTGGAAAAGGGGGCTAATAACTATTTTCCAAAAAGGTTTGCTGTCTTTAGAAATGGAAGCTAATCTCACGTTTTCACAGGCTTCATTAGTAATCCCCCTTTTTCTTTCCTGCCTTTCAAATTTATAAGCAGACCAGAGATTTCTGATAAGATTTTGATCTCTAGGTCATGATTTAAGTGCCTTGTGATCCGCTAGTGCTTGTAAACAATTTTCCCAAACCACTTTTGTTGTGAAGATGTTTTTAGGGATATTTGACAAGCAAGGTGCTTCTTTATGGAAGGTAAAATACTGCTAAATGCTCTCATGGTTTGGTTAACCTTGAAGGGTAAGTTTAAGCATAAAGAGATCTACTTATAAGAGGATGACAGTATTTTCTGTAACAATTTTGTGGGGTCAATAATCTCCCATTTTAAAGTATAGCCATTTTTCCTGGATAATATTTGTTTGGGTAAGCAGATAGTGTCCAGTTTTTTGGGTGAATGCCAGCTAAACGTTAAGTTATAAAAAGAGTGATCACTGAATTCAGACTGTATGACCTAAAATTCTTGGCATTTCTGCTAAACAAAATAAAATTAATACATGAGGAGCCCCCTGCCCAATGAAATGTTGCAGCCATTTGCCCTTTGTTAGAGCATTTTGGATTAACAATTTCCAAGTCCAATGCCATTATTAAGCTATTTAGGGCATTGCCATAGTTATGATGGTTAAAAGGAGTCAGAGGATGGCGCTTTTCATCAATAACCCCACATACGTTAGGGTTGGTGTGATTGTAAGTATGAGAGTTAAAATCCCCAACCCATATAATTAATGGCCATCTGGTATAATTACAAATAAGCCCTCCATTTTGTACCCCAGTTCTTCTGCTACATTTGCAGGTTTTATGAAGTTATTGTTGTAGAAGTGTATTAGTACTAAATCAGAATTTTACCGTCCCCTGGCTACTATAATGTGGAAGTAATTTGAGCTGTTTACAAATACTATTTTGTCAAACAAGAGTGTATTGGCAATGAGTGTTATTAGACCCCCTTTAGATCTGCCTGCGATAGAAGGGGTGGGTGGAATGAAAAAGAAGTGATAGCCATTTAAAAAAAGGTTTCTGTGCCCATGTCTGCTGCAAACAAATAATGCTAATGTCTCTCAGCTCTGGTTCCCACACCAAGGTGCATTTTTTTCCTTTTTAAAACTAGCTATGTTCCATGAGATGAGTACAATACCTCCTTCATCAGATTGGAATGGAATAACCCCCGCGGAGCAGTAGATGGTAGGCATGGTAGATCGTGTAAGGCCTGTGTGAGGGTGGGCAAGCCACCAATCCTGGTAGAGCCTCCTGTCATGAGTGTTCCTTCAGCCTCAATCTCTGCAATGCTGGGTGGAGATAGTGTTTGTAATAACAACTATTTGTTAAAAATAAACATTTCATCTTAACTGTATAATAACATATTGTTTTTTAATTTTTTGTAGGTTTTCCCACACTTTCCCATTGAGATGAATGAGAGAAATTGTTATTTTTTCCTTTTTACTAATACAGATGATGTTGCCGGTTGTAAGTAAGTTTCTACAGTCAGTGGATCATGACTGTCAAGATTGGAAGCAAGGTAGAGCTGCGCTCAGGTAAAGCATATTGTGATGTTTAAAAATAGATTTTGGGTGGCATAGTTTATTGTAAGGAGAGAGGAAGGATGTAGTTAGAACTAGAATAGTACTTTTATGCATGTTTTGAATGTTTTAACCAACATTTTCATTTCTATGCAGGTAGCGGTTGAAGGCCCACATTGGATTGATTGCTTTCTTGACACTTTTGGATTAAGTAAAATATTTGAAAAGAAAGATTTAGATTTATTTTAAACTAAAGTGTAAAGAAAGCAATATTTTTTTTAATATGTGTGACGTGTCGGTTTTTCAAATCAAAGTATCGCGCAGTCGCAGATTTTCAGCCAGATGGAAGGTTCAAGACCACAGATGGAATGGATGGCCGAATTGATTTTTTGGACAATTTAAAAAATTTTCTTAATGGTTTTTTACTTTATGCATAATTTCTGTGACTAGTGGATTGTAACAATGGATTTCTTGTTTCGATTTTTGCCAAAATAGTTTGTTTTTCTGGATTTTCTTGGGGGGGAGCATTTATTTAGGTGGACACAGTATAGTTTGCAGAACTGTTTTCGCTGTAAAATATGTCAATGCCAATCTGTGTGCATTTTTGATAGTTTGAATTGGGTTTTGGATTCCATTATGGATTATGGATTTGTTTCTATGGATTTGTGAACTTCTCAAGACTCTCGTGAAATGTGGGATTGTACACAAGTCCAAGAGTCGAAGAAAGAAGACAACTGAAGGTAGGAAACCCAGTTTTACTTCAAATTTAAAAACATTTAAAAAAAATGCCAATTGAATTAGTAAAATTGAATTTCAAAACAGGCAAGTAAGGTTGTATAGGTGTTTGAGCAGATTAGAAATGTAGGATGTGTGCAATATTATCTAGGTAGTCTGAAGCCACCATCAACGAAAATTGTTGAATTTGACCCAATAGCCACTCGGACATTTCATTTGTTCTTTTTAAAATTTGTGGGTTCAGACTACTAGTCAAAGATTGCGCTATTCTCATTTCTTGGAAACTTTTCTCCTCCTTCAAAATTTCCCAAAAAGTTTACAAGTTTGATTGAGTTTTTCCAATTCATTTATTGAAGTTGTTGTGCCATCCTTCTATGGCATTGTTTGTTTATGCTCCTCCCTCGAAGCAGGTTGTGTAACATTTCCACCACTAAACATGAAATTGTGGCTTCCTTCTGCAACCTGACCTGCTTGGATGGCCAATCCATGTGTCCTCAAAACGTAATTTAGAAAGGGTGCTAATTGTTCTTTGTTTTTAGTAAAATAGTCACATTCAGTAATAGATGTGTCATATTCATCTACACAGTCAGAAGGAACAAAGCAAAGGGCTGTTAGTTTTTTTTAACTTGAATTGCTGTTTACTGTCTGATATGTAATCCTCAACTAAGGATGTTTTTTTTAATTTTTCTCCGATATGGCATTGAATTGTGAAAAAAAAATCCTTGAATTTGTGTATCTGGATACATTTTGGTGATGGTGTTAATCATGGGTAATTCAAAGTCAATTAACACTTTTCTACCTGGACTGTTTGTTTGGCTTCCGTTTTACTGACTGGGCGAGCGACCTCCTTGAGGGATTCCGCGTCCACTTCCAGCTTCTAAGGCGACATCGGACCTCGCCGGACCCGCTTCGCGGGTCCCGCAGCGCCTTGTGACCTAAGGCTGCTGCCTGCTGTGTAAGGCTATCAGCGGAGGAGCGGGCAGGAAGAGTGCCGGCGGGGCTGCGAGCACAGGCAGGGACTCAAGTCTCCAGGAGCCCCTGCGCGCCCATTCCACACACCTGGGCTGCTCTCCCCGCTGGCCACGCCCCCCGCTTCTGTGCGTTGAAAACCGGGTTGCTCTAGCAGACCCGTGGATTACCTGGACTGTTTGTTTGGCTTCCGTTTTACTGACTGGGCGAGCGACCTCCTTGAGGGATTCCGCGTCCACTTCCAGCTTCTAAGGCGACATCGGACCTCGCCGGACCCGCTTCGCGGGTCCCGCAGCGCCTTGTGACCTAAGGCTGCTGCCTGCTGTGTAAGGCTATCAGCGGAGGAGCGGGCAGGAAGAGTGCCGGCGGGGCTGCGAGCACAGGCAGGGACTCCAGTCTCCAGGAGCCCCTGCGCGCCCATTCTACACACCTGGGCTGCTCTCCCCACTGGCCACACCCCCCTGTCCACCGACCAATGATAGATACTGCTATAGTATAATACTCATCACAGAACCCGCTGCGCGGGAGCGCGCGGGAGGGCGCCGGGAGAAGCCCGGGACAAGGGCGGGACCGTCTGTGGCCGTCCGGGGCCAAAGGAGGCCGGGCTGGGCCACCCCCTTTACCAGCGACCCATAGTATCTTCTCTAGTAAGTGACATTGACACGTTGGTCTTGATTGGTGATGAATATGGCAATGTCCACATCGACAAGTTCTGCTCATAGCCACTTGATAACTCCCCCGGTCGAGTCTGGTCCACTGGCAATTGGCCCCCTAGATAAATTCTTTTTTAATCGTTCATTGTCAATTGACAAAGAGTTATCCCTGGCAGAGAGGCGCACAGAGCGTAGATTATCAATAGAACTATTCAAGAACTCTACGGACAAGCTTTCAACTCTAGCGTATCCCACCCTGGTAACCCCTTTATCATCAGTGAACCTCCCAGTTGCAAACGAACATTTTAAGGGTCAGGCACAAGTAACAAACAAGGACGTTGTGACAGAATTGAATAATCCTTGTGGGAGTAATATCCAACCTACATCGCTCCCTGACTCTGGTGCTCAGGTAACATTGGCCCAACCTAAGCTCGGGTCTAAAAGGAAAAGACCAGCCCCAGTAAGAAAACGTAAAATGGTGGTCAAACCCCCTCAAAAGCACAGGAAGCTACACAAATCCATGAACATTGGAGAGGTTGTCACTGAAGAAACTCAAAGTACAGAAAGTGTTTCACACATTAATCTTGCCCCTTTGGACAGCCAAGACAAAGAAGACAACTCTTGTACTGACTCCACTGTACCACATAATGAAAAGGTGTTATCACTTGTAAATGTGCTCCCTGAGTTGGAAAAATTACTTAGATTATTGCTAACCCCCATTGAGGATAGAATTGCCAAGCTTACAGATAGGCTAAATCATTTCGAACAGGCAACACTAGACAATTTCTATTCCACAAAATCGCTGATTATAGCGAATACCAGGGTGGATGCAAGCACAAAGTCTCAGGTCCTTAGTAACCCTGTTACCCAGGATAAGGGAAGAAGGCCCCAAAATAACTCTCCTTTACCTTCCAAGCAAAGCAATCTTACAGCCAAAACAACCGTAAAACCCGCAGATAGATCTGACAGAGCGCACGTTGGTCCTGTTCTATCCCAGCCGACCACTATGCACCCTACACAGTCCACAATTCCCCAGATACAAAATCCACCAATCGCTATGAGTGCTGAGGCTACAGCTCGTCCCCAAGCGGACAAAGCACCAACAACTGCAAAAGTAACTAATAACAAGCAGATAGCCTCAAACATTTCGGTGGGAGGGAACAGGGCTAATGTATGCCCGCTGGTAGATAAAATTCTAGTACCGACCCAATCACATAAACAGGCGTTGAAGCCTGCCCCCCAACCCGTCCCCCAAGCTCCTAAATCAATCCCACCGCCCTTGGCAAAGCCACCTCACAGAAAACCCCCAATTAATCTCACTCCAGATTCCTTCCCCTATGTAGCAGTTCTTATAAATGTACCACCATTACCCTCAGGACAGAGAGAAACTTTCCAGATGCTTAAAAACAAGATCATGCACTGGTTAAAGGAAAATCGTCCTCTGCCTGGTGATATCGACGGGTTAATCATAGGGGTAAGGAGAATAGACTGGATGGGATATACACCGAAAACCTTGGGTGGGGACTGTATCGTGGTTAATTTCCAAGATCCAAGGGTGGCGGGATGGATAACTAGGCAGGGATGGGGAACAAACAAGGGAGGTATTGGAATTGTAGAAATTACCTTTTTTTACCCCCGACCAACTAGTGTAACGACTAGTTTGCTCAATGAACCCCTAATCCCCCCTACTGTAACATGGCCAGTCAACTCCTTACCACCTCCTCTAGTTGGTCATAACCATACCTCATACATAAATTACAATTCTCATGTAGGATGGCAGGACCCGGGATGGCCATATTGACAAACCAGCACAGATATGACAGGAGGGAATAATAACGAGCCAAAAGGGGTTTGTGATGTTTATGTTGATACTATTGTTACAAACCTAACGGTCAATAATATTGAGACGGGGAGTTTGGTTGAAGAAGGTGGTTCTAGACTGGGAATTTTAAACACCAATATTATGACACCACCCTCAAATGACAGTTAACACGATTGTAGATCCTATAGATGACCTGGAAAGGCTGATTAATTCTATTGAAAGCCCAATGATAGCTCAAGTATTTCCAAACACCAACACTTGCGATGGGTCTGAGGCTAGCATTGGTACGCTTTTATCTTGGAATGTTGCGGGGTTGGGCAGTAAGTTGGATTCCCAATCCTGGGTGAACTATATAAGTGGGTATGATATCTGCTGTTTTCAAGAAACCTGGGCCTGCGATCCCCTTTTTTGTTTTGGTTATTTAAACTATTGTATACCAGCACTAAAAGGTGGAAGAGGGCGGCCCAAGGGAGGCCTCACTGTATGGGTCAAACAGGACTTGCACATTAACATCAAAACGTTGGACCTGGGAAGTAGTGATTTACAAGTATTAAGAATCTCCACAGGCAAGGGCCCACCAATAGATTTGTATAATATCTATGTGAGAGGTAACAATGTAACTAATTCACCCACCATTGAGCTGTTGTCTGCTGCCATAGAGGCCAAGTCCCAAGAAAGTATGATGATAATAGCAGGGGACCTCAACAGGTCTTTTGAACCCTTGGACTGTACAAATGACCCCTTGGGGAATGAAGAGGACAATCTCTGGGGAGTACCCTCTCTATGTCTAAAACCTGTAAAGAGATGGACAAAAGAGATTTTATTATTGAATGGAATTTGTATGGAACATGGTTTAAGAGCACTGAATGGGAGGACACCAGGGGACAAGGAGGGCAGCTACACTTTTGACAACGGTATCAGCAGGAGCAGAATTGACTACATATTGTGTAGTTTTCAGCTGTGGAATGGGGTTGTGACATGACTATTAGGCACCGGGTTGAAAGTGATCACAACCCCCTCTGTGTGACTCATAGGTGGTGGAACGCTGGTGCGGGAAACTCTTTTGAAACAAATGATGAAATCCCTGTTATGAGTAACGATGAACGCAGGTTAAAATGGCCAAAGGTATTGGCAGATGAGGCTACTATGACTTATATCAATAATGTGGTTGATAGTGCAATTTCCGTGATGGAAGCAGCGGTTCCAGTGGTTCCAGGGGATAGTGGTATCACCGAAATCCACAACAAGTTATTCTCCCTCCTGAGACCATGTTTCTTCACCAAAAACAGGAAAGGGAAGAAAGCTAAAGATGTGGGAAGGTGGTTTGACAGTCAATGTAGATCGGCACGATTAGAACTGGGACAAGCTATAAGGAATAGGGACCGTGCTGCAGTAATAGAGAATAGGAAACTGTACAAAATGGCCATTTACCGAGCTAAAAAGAAATGGGATGAAGACCATTGGGTCGAACTAAAAGAGGCTTCAGGTAACAAAGACTCCAGGACATTTTGGAAAATCATTAAGTGGGGCAGAGGAGCTGGCCCTGCGAAGCCAGATAATAATGTAGCAGAAGATGCTTGGGTTGACTATTTTAGACCACAGTATGCTGAAGTCAACCATCCTGTGGTGGCTGACAGTATAACACCAGTTTACGCAACCGATGATCTGTTTTCCCTTAGAGAAGCGGAAATTGCTATTAGTTCCGTGAAATGTGGGAGGGCGCCAGGGCTAGACGGGATTCCCCCTGATATTTTTAAATACGATGTGACTAGATGGTAGGCATGGGCGGAAAATCCGTTCCGCTCGCGGATTTTGCGGATTTTCGGGAAATCCGCAATCCGCGAGATTTGCGAATCTCCCGCAAAATCCGCAAATCCGCGAGCAGCGGATTTTGCTCGCACTGCTCGCACTGTTCGCGTGAGTTCGCGTGAGTTCGCGCCCCGCGAATAAGTGCAAAATTGCAGAAATACGATTTTAGCAAAACTGAAAGTAACTACTTACCAGGTTCAAAAGTTCAGGCTCATCATTAGTAGCCATTTCCTGTAGTGCTTCCTGAGGGGCCCCTCCAGAGTTCAGTTGCCAGTTGAAACTATTATGTGACCCTGCTCTGAACCTCAGAATAGTTACACATATGCCACAAAGGTCCTGAATTACAGCTAAGGGAGACAAGCAGGAGCCAGGCTGGAAGTTAAAATCCATTAATCAGCCCCTAATTCATTATTGTCAGTTGGGTCAGGGCAGGTGTTGTAACTAATTTTGCAACAATGAAAGCACTTAGCAAGTGTAAAAGATCACTAATCAGGGCGCACTAAGGAAGCAGGTGCCAGCTAAAAAAATATTCTGTGACACATTAATCAGCCCCAAATTAATTCAGGTCACTTGAGGCAGGGAAGGTGTGCTTTGCTTTGCTGAAAATAATGTACACTGGACAACCAGAGGGTGTGGTGATGAAACAGAGGGTGGCATGGGTGGGCCAGAGGGTGGCATGAGTAGTCAGAGAGTGGCAGTGGTGACAGAGAGTGGCAGTGATGAAGAAGAGTGTCCCAAACAGGCTGGACACGTAGAAACAACAAGTTCGCGAAACTTGCGACCCGACAGGTAAGTTCGCAATTTGCAAAAGTGTACAAAACCCTCGCGAACTGGCAGAAACACGGGCGAACACAAAAAAAAAAAAAATCCGCAAATTCGCGGGAATTCGCGGATTTTGCGGATTGCGAATCCGCAAATCCGCAAAATTCGCTCATGCTTACTAGATGGGCGAGGTATACCTTCCTTGTAGCAAATGCCCTAGCGAAGGGGGAAGTGGTCCCAGACCTCTGGAAAGGCGCAACCATTATCCCCATCCACAAGAAGGGTGATCGTTCACTGCCTGCTAATTATAGGCCCATAAGCTTAATAGCTACCATGCAGAAGGTAGTTGGGAGAATGGTAACAAACCAGCTTATGGACTGGGTTGACGACAACAACGCCCTTTCTCCATACCAAGCTGGATTCAGGCGAGCAACCAGTACCATTGACCAGGTCTTCCGCTTCACCATATTGCGGTGGAAGACTGTTGTACTGGGAAGGGGCTGCCTGTATGTCGCGTTTGTCGACCTGCGGGCGGCATTCGACCTAGTCCCCCGGTTTAAGTTATGGTTGGTTCTGCAAAGGATGGGGATTCCTGCCAATCTGCTTACACTAATCATGCGATTGCACGAATCCAACTTTGCAAGAGTCCAGTGGGGTGGAAGCGGGGAGACAACCCCGGATTTCCCAGTGGAAAGGGGCGTCCGACAAGGCTGTTCCATGGCCCCTTTACTTTTCTCGTTATTTATTAACGGTATTGTTGAGAGAATGTTGAAGGCTAGTGTAGACGCCCCGTCGTTAGCGGACACCAGGGTTCCGATCCTGATGTTCGCTGACGACACTCTTATCTTGTCTAAGACCCCTATGGGGCTACAACGTGCACTAAACATTTTCGATGCTTTTTGCACAGAGCATGGGCTAGAAGTGAACGTGGGAAAAACAAAATTAATGGCCTTCTCCCCAGGTCGCAGGAATCACCCCAAGGTAACCTTAAACAGCAGCAGGTTAGATACTGTCGCAGAATTCACGTACCTGGGAGTACAGATCGCAGAGGGTACTGGCTGGACGCATCATGTGGATAAAGTGGTCTTAAAACACCAGCAGCTCTCAGGTGCTTTAAGGGGGGAACACCGTAAATCTAAGACAAAACCCATAAAACTCGCACTTATAGTGTATGACGCAAAGGTCTTGGGTGCCACATTATATGGTGCGGAGTTATGGGCTTGGGATAGTCTTGCGGCTCTACAGACTTCTGAGAATAAGTTCTTGCGAGGGATCACAGGACTCCCACAGAGCACCCCCTTAACCCCATTGTTTTTGGAGCTGGGTAGGCGTCCTATTGCCGACAGAGCCCGATTGCGCCCAGTCCTCTACTGGAGACGCCTCTGGACGACTCCAGAAATAAGACAATATGCGGAGGGTTTTCTATGGATAATCAAGGAAGATATCTTCCACAAGATAAAATGGCTAAAACATCTGAAGTCCATGCTAGTTAACTTAGGGTTTTCAAATCTTTGGAACAACCCTGTGGGAGAAATCTTCCCTAGTAAAGAAGCCCTCAAAGAACAATATTGGGATTGGGTGGGTGGTAAGCTGCTGAAAGACGCCAGGGCCGACTCTATGTCTGGTCGCTTCCTGGAGACAAAAATCTTTCCTGTCCTAGAAAACTACTGGGATAACATCACGGTACCAATGGACAGGAAACTCGTCTTTCAGTTAAGATCTGGATCTATCCCCCTAAAGAAACTGACAGCTGGCTGGCACAGACCGACCAATAACTTATGTCCAGCATGTGAAAATGCCGAGGAGAGCATAGGCCATTTCCTATTTGTATGTCAAGCTTACTCAAAACCGAGGAGAAAATGGCTTACGCCGGTATGTAAAAACCTGGGGACACGCGACAGCGCAGTGGCTTTAAGAATCTTATGTACAACAACTCAGGATTCGATAGTCATAGGGGTAGCCAAATACCTGGGTTGGGCTTGGGCAATTAGATGACGGTCTCTGGGGGGAATCAGGTAATCAGGTATTCCTTTTAATTACGATTTATGTAATATTATCTATCACAAATGGTTTTTGTATGTAAACATTGTATGAGCTGCACTCCATGTTTAATGAATTTTTTTATCTGTAATGATGTATTATTGTGTAATTGTTTTAAATTTTATGTGCTTTTATGAGAATTGTCTCAAATAAAGCTTATACAAACTTTTCTAGGACTGTTGTTCAGGGTTTTAGCTTTTACCACTGCCAGGGAGTAAACTGTACACTAAAAGAACTCTTGAGTATTAATGTAGGTGTGAACAGTGTATATTTGGGTGAATGGGTCGGTGTGCTTTAAATGTCTCATCCATAAACCAAATATTACTAGTCTCTAATTTCTCAAGGTTATGGGGTGTGCTAAAGATTAGTATTCTTTTTTAGTGTTTTTGTTGTCATGCAAAATAAAGGTTTCATTTGTAACAGTTACAGTTAGTTCAGGAAGAATGTTACTATCAGAGTATGTTTCAGGTGTTACACGTAGGGGGCTACTTGCCTGCTTTTTTGAATGTGTAATTCTGTGTAAGTTTGGGATTGTGGGCATACAACTTGTTACATGCAAAGCAATGTTTTGGGATACCTCCCTCAAAACTGTGCCATGGGGTTCATTTGTGGTGGATGCAAGGTCTTTCATTTGCAACATCAATCTCCATTGCAGAGTAGTTATGCTCTGTGCTCCTGTCAACAGTGTCACCAAGAGTAACTGCTCTGTCTGTGCAATGGGATGAGTAATATTGCGCACACCTCCAATGACACCTGGGCTCAGTTAATCAGCCCTTACAATAAACATAGCCACTGTACTTTGTTAAACTAGTGCCTCTGTTGTATTTCATCCATGTTGCTTGTCCTCCAGTTGCCATTTTGTTTTTTTCTGAAACAAATAATTTAGAAACTGTTGTGTCTTAGTTATTTGACATTTTTTATTGATTGCAACCTGTGGAATAAAACATTTGGTAAAACTTTTTTTGAATGCCTATTGACTTTTCAGAAAACATGCTGTTTATTAGATTGTTTGACTTTAATTTTGCAAGCTAAGATTCATACTATGGATTGTAGTTCAGTCCTGCAAAAAGAAAATTAGGCTTTAAATATGTGTAATGTAATTTACTCACCTTGTTATGGTTTTTCTTGTTTATTTGCACGTCCTTTTGGTTGTCTAGAACTTTTTTCTGATGGTTGGGGGGACTTTTTATACTTCCTTCTGGTTGATGTTGGGTATGTCTGAAAGAAAAAGTTGAGATTAATTGAGATCTTAGAAAATATTCTTTGGTTAGCCTGCTTCTGCAACATTTTATTTGGTTTTTACAGTGATTTTTGTTTGTCTTGCTTTTTGGATAATAAAGCAGAATGTTCTAGTTAGTTTTGGCTGTTTCGTTAGGGTTTCAAAATATTTTACCTCTGAAAGGCCTTTTGCTTGTTGAGTAAGTGCTGGTGAGATTGGGTGTAAGTTCAGCTGCTGGTTATGTTCGACTTGTTGTTTTAGGCAGATTTAAAACACATGTGAAAAAAAGTTTATTGATTATATGTTCCACTGGTAGAAGATTACATTGCATAAAGCAGCAACTGACCTTCATCTTGCATTTTGTAGTCATCACTTTCCAACACCTTCCCAGAGCCAAGCACCTTTACATGCGGGATTAGTGAATTTTCCTCCCTTCACTGTCCAGTATCTTCCCTGAGGCAAACACCTGGGAGAGTTAGAATGGTAATGTTGCCCGTCACCACTTTCCAGCACATTCCCTGAGGCAAGAACCCGGCGGAGTCAGAATGATAATTTTGCCTCTCACCACTATCCAACACCTTCCCTGAGGAAAACACTTGGCGTAATTAGAATAATAATTTTGCCCCCACCACTGTCCAGCACCTTCTCTGTGACAAACACCTGGCAGAGTTAGAATAATAATTTTGCCCCTATCACTGACCAGTACCTGCCAAATTAATTGTGACATTTTCAAAGCTGAATATTTTATTTTTTGGGTTGAAAATACATTATACAGTTTACTTACAGTTGATTTACTAACCGATTGTTTTCCCCATTTTGTAATTGTTGTTGGTGTTTGATCAATCTCTGAAAAAACAAGCACTGGCGTTTCCAATAGGTCTCGCAGTAGGAAAGTTTGAGCTATTGGTTTTCTAAATGACATTTTATTTTTTTGTTTTGTGATTTACAATGGCCATACTTTTAACTTTTCGCATTAGGAAAGTTTGAGCGATTGGTATTGTAAATGACACTTTTTTAATTTATGTGTTGGTTTTGAAAATAGCAAAATTAATAGCTTTGTCAGTTACACACATCAGTTTATCATTTTCATCAAGCATCTACATGTACCACAGCCACACACGGGTACATTTTGTGTTATATGCCCAAGTATCACAATCTGAGGCCACAGATTCCCAAAATATGGCAATAATTACCATAATTATAGCAGGATTATCATAATAATTAGAATTGGCACCATCAAAGTTCTCAATTTAGGCCTCAAATTACCGCCTTTATAGCACTGCTTGCGTTTTTGCTGGAACTGACACCGTAGTTGCACATGGTACCCCAGGCTTTGCCACCATTATTCCAGGCCCAACACTCTTGCAAGGGTGGCAAGTGGACATAAATGTCCACCTTTTGCAACACATTATTAGCGTTATGCCAGGGCCAGCAACACCATGGATGGGCACCATGATGCAAGGACTGCCTTCAGTGTGTCAGCAATTACCATACTTATGCCAAGCACAGAGCATTACCAGGAGTGAGCTCCACCAGTAAGTCAAGAATGACTTCCATTAATTTAAGGCTATCCACAAGAGTTGGGTAGTGAGTAGGAATGCCCACCTTATGCCAAGTCTTGCCACCACTGTGCCATGGTCCCCAATCCCAACAGAAGCTTTTATTCAAGATCAAATAGGCAATTCGGTTTATGGCGTACAAGAAACACATCGGGCCAGATTCACAAAAGTAAAATACGACGAAAGTCTAACTTTACGACTTTCGGTATTCACAAAGGGCATTTACTACTAGTAAATGACCTTTGTGAATATCGAAAGTCGTAAAGTTCAACTTTTGGTATTCACAAAGGGCATTTACGAGTAGTAAAAGTTACTTTCGTCTCAGTTTACTTTTGTGAATTGGGCCCATCCACCATAAGAATGAAGGAAATGTATGGTGTGGTGCACACTGGGAACTGAATCACATTGGGCTCCATCAGTTTTTGAGAGATGGTCTGGCTGGGACAGGGAGACATATAGTGATCGGCACAAGGCCACACAAATTGTCCGCCTGGGAGAGCTGGGACTCGTGTGCTAGTTTGAAACAGCATATAACTTAACTACCAGGACCTCGAACTGGGAGGTAGTGTCCATGCTGCAGCACCTCTCACCCTTGATTTACAAATGACATTTTAAATCATGAATTCAACACCCCCTTCTCTTAGGGTGGTTTAGCCCCACTCTAAACACTCGGTCACAGAAAGTTCACGATGTAGGGGAAAACTAAGCACCACTGTCAGCCATATTGTTCATCCCTGCATCACATGGAGATTGCACATACATTCATTTGAGGACTTATAAATGAGTTGTCTGCAGACAGTCCTGGAATTTGCCTTGGACTTCTTTCTTTCCGTAAAAGGACGTCGACGGAAAAGAATGAAAAGTATGTGATTTCTAACAGGAGGGGTCGTGGGAGGAGCCTTCTTCCTTTTTACTACCGAAAACGCAGTCCAGCAGCAATCTACAATGCAATAGCTCTCGCATTAATTAAGTTTGAGCTAATGGCATTGCTAAATATCGCAACACCAATTGCAACAAGTCTATAAATTGTAGGCTAACAAAATGTGTATTTTTGTAGCAATGGTGCTATGCTGCGCTTTAAATGAATATGTTTAAAAGTAAAGTGCGCCATACTGCGATTGCTACAATAGTGAATTGTGGATGCGTTAACAATTGATGTGTGCACTGATGGCTGGTGGTGTGTGTGCCAGTAGAAATTGTGCACCGAATTTCTTGTTCCAAGTCTATATCTGGTCTGTCCTTCAATAATCTCTCTCTAAGTAGTTTGCAACTAAAAGTTTTAACATCACCACACTCTGCCCCTTCCGGGATTTAAAAAAAATCTTAAGTTGTTCCTCCTAGCTTGCATTTCTAGCCTCTCAATGTCCATCTGGAGTGAATTATTCTGTGTCTTCAGGTCCCGTATGTTTTTAGTGTTTCCTTGAACTACTTCTGTAAGTGCCTCTACTTCTAATTCTAAAGACCCAGTACGCTTGCATACATCGTTTAACTTAGACTCCAAGGTTTTGCATTTCTCATGTATTGCCTTCTGGTTGGCTTCAAAGATCTCACATTTAGAGAATATATCCCCCCTGAGGGACTGAAACAGCACTTCCAATTGCGCCTGCCCCTTATCCGACATTTTCAGACAGAAACTCAGACTCTCCAGAGCTATAACTGCCTGCGCCCGTCTGATTTCGACCGCCAGCATCATTGCTATTGAGAGAAGCTGGTGTAAGACCTGCCTGGGTACCGGTCGGGTCTGGGATAGCGGTGGGTCCTGGGTGCGGAGGCGGCCTAGTGGTGTGGTGTGGCGTAGTGGTGTCCATCCAGACCAGAAGACCAGGAGACTCTGAGACCCTCCCTTCTTCCATATCAGGATCACAGGGCAAAGAAGCATACCTATTCTCGGTGGGGATAGTGGTAAGACATTGTTTAGTGGGAGATTTTAGGGGAATTTTCACCCCCTTAGAGGTGGCCAGCTGTTCCATAATTTTGAAGTATGATTTGAGTGAGGGTGTAGGCTTCAGGGGAAGGGCAGAATCCCTGAAACTTTTCCGCTTTCTAAACTTGCCAACCTTCTAACTTTTTTTCTTTTTAAGAGGTATCAATGCAACTAAACCTCAGCACCTGCCCATTTAAAGCACTTAGTACTCCCATACCCACTCACACTTACGCACGCTCCATGTACCAACCATACGGCTTGCGTGGTAACGTCTTTACAGAGTGAACGCACTTTGATTAACCATTTACTCACCAGGCTCGGCAAATGCTGGTCCCAGCGTGCACAGAAAAAGTAATATTCCAAGCGCTTTCCCCATGGCTAGAGTTTATCAGGTGCTGCCAGCCAAACCCTCGTCAGAGGGCTTCAAGAATGCACTCACCAAGGTAAAACCAGCAAAAGTGAAAACAACTCACAAAATGTTGGCTTCCAAATGAACAGTTTTCCACTGATGTCAGGGGTCCCCGAAGCACAACTGTCTTTCCTCAGGCAAGGGGGGCTGTCCGGCTCCCTCAGAATACCAGAGAGAAGAAACCAGAATCCTTGTATGCAGTTTATTATGCAATAGTCGAACACGCATTAATTAACATCGCAATGTTTCTAGGAGCTTGACTTGTCAGTGCCATTGTTGCCTAACTAGTGATACTCATGTAATCGACCTGGAAAGCATGAAAGGCTGAGTGAGTCCAACGAGTTCGAACTCCTTTTTTGAAGATGACGTCCAGTGCGCTGCAGGAGGCGCATTACCCCTCCGAGCTGTGACGCTGCCTCTGTGCTCTGCCTCGTATCTGCAGCTCCACAGCTGTGTGAGAGGACAGAAGAAGGTCAGAGCGGTGTCACTGCCGGGAACTCCTGGGGTTTCAGTGAAATGGGAACTCACACCGTGGTGAGCTTCATTCCACCACACGTGCACGAGACATTCGGCAAGAAGGTGTTCAAACAGGAGATTAAAGCACGCGCCTGGAGAAGAAGCGCTAGAAGCAGGTGGGCACTATATTTCTGCAGAGGTGCTGATGCGATCAGACCTGATGGAATCTAAAGGCTTTTCGACATGCCTCTGAAAGGCAGGTAAGGGAGGTCAGGTCAGGTGCACGGCAAACTACGGAAGGCCAGAAGAGCTGGGCAGAGTCAATCACATGTTCAGCTCTGAATGGCTAGCAGACTGGGTAGATCTGGCGAATGTCAAGCTAGCGAAGGGACGGTAAGGATGGGCAGAATCAGTCATCTGTCGGGCTGAAGCTTCTGGGCAGATTTGGAGATTTTTCGACGTGCTTTGAAAGGCCGGTAGGGCCGGGCAAACACCGTTCTACAGGGCTGGACGGAGCTGGCTGGGGAGGGTCCAAAAGCGCGTGCCTATGGCCACGTGAACTCCAAGAAAACCGCACGAAAAAGCCCTTGGTTTGACGAGCATTTTGAGCACTTGAATTCTCGCTCCGCTCAATGCGCATGCGCGCATTGATAGGTCGCGAGCCCTAAAAATGCTTAAATAAAAAGAATTGTGATTTCCGATTTGGGGTTTTATGATATAAATAGGTGTAGTTTGAAATTCACTTACTTTTGAACTGAAATATATATTCCGGATTGTCTGTTGTAGACTTGGGGCTGATCTTGAGGTGCTGTAAATAATTTTAAAATAAATTATAAGTACATGTATTATTTCTTTACATTTAGAATGTGTTTTCTGTTAAACGTACACTAACTTCAGTCAGTAGATGGCAGTGTACAACTTGAAAGACTCTTGAAGTCTCCTCCTACTCCTGCTGCATGTGGTCACCATGGAAGTTAGTGCACCACTGAGAACAAAATGGTGGACAGCTTCTTTTATATGTTTTTTAGGGGTAAACGAGAACTTGAAAGAAAATATAATTCTAAACTTTTTTTTCCGAATGAATCAGAACCTGACAGAATGTATATTTATTATGTGTTGTGTGAAATGTTGGTTTACATGTTCCGTTTCAGATTGTCAGCCTTTTTGAGTAAATGATGGGTCAGGGGCTGTAATGGAAATAGTTTAAGGACACCCGTTCTGTTTGCGTTGTGTACATTGTATGTAGATTCTCTTCATGTTACAGACTGTAAAGTGTATTTTAAAAAAGATTCTTCATATATATGCTTTAAATTTGCATTAAAAAAAATTGTGAAGTCAAACTAAACAAAATTACAAAAACTATTAATATCTATGTATTTTGATTTTTTGGTATTTGAATTAATATAAGAATACTAAATAGAATACCTGGGTAGTAATTATCTCCCCAATCCAAACACCCTGTTTCTCTTGCACCCATCCCAGAAGATGAATGAAAAATAAAATATTTAACCATATTTTTTTTTTCTATTCTAGACTTATTATGCGTTGTATTAGTATGCATTGTTCTAATGGTAGTTTTACTAAAACCCTATGAACATGCATTGTAATGGCTTGCCTTCTAATGGAATTTGCGTTGTAAACACTGCGATGTAAAAGTAGCGTTGTACTAGTGAAAAAGTCATGCAAGCCCAATGAAAAATCTTTGTGAATCAGGGCCTTAATTAATTTTAGTAATTCAAACGGCCACAGCTAATGCCACACCGGAACAATAGCCCACATTTATCAGGGCTTTTTCCAACTTGGTAAAAGACTGTATAGGTGTTTTGCACGGTATGGGAAGATTGCGTGCATTTCTGCTTGCTGCAAGCAATGTTTGTGGCGGTGTCAGGGAAATCAACGGGAACATCTTGCCTATAATATGGGACAAACACACCCATAACACAGGTCTACACACTCAATGGTGGTCCAGTGTATTTGGGCCACTTTGTTTTCTCCTGGGAGGCTGATCATGCCTTTCTTTTAGGCATGATCAGACCCCTCAGAAGAAATCCAACATTCAAATATAAAAAAATATTGACACACAAGGAGTCCAGCCTCTATGCTAATAATGTAATGTAAACATGTAATAATGTACATTTATCCTTTTTTAGGTCAAGCCCTGAGCCAGTGCACAAGCGCTGCTCTGGGGTTGATCTGCGGTGGTAGAGTACATGAGAGAAGCCATGCCCACTACCCCACCCATCTTTTTCATTGACTTGTGTCTTTGTCCTTTCTAAATCCTGTCTTCCGATTGGTTTATAGGCTTGTTAGTCCCTCCTTATGTCGGTCATGTCGTCATTTTCATCCCTCCCTGGCTACTGGCCCCTTTACTTCGAGTGTTGCATGAACACTATTTTCTTACCGTGCATTCTCCCTCCCTCCCCCTGTCGGTGCCTTGTTTCCCCGCACTCCCGTTGTTCATTCCTTCTTGCCCCCCGCCCGCCCACACTCCCGTTTTCAATGCAATAGGTCTTGTGTAAATGCGAGTCCTATTGCATTGTAAATCCTTTTTTTCACATGGGGAACGTCATTGCTCCCTCCTAAAGAAAAATAAACATTCAACTGAAAAATATTTTCCCCTAGGTGGATAGGCCCATTTATCAGAAGGGCCAACCTCCAGATCTTATGTGTGCCATTTTGTTTTTACCCAGGGGCATTATAAGAGGCATGATCACTCCCCACAGGCAAAAAAATTAATTTACATAAAAAATATGCCCTAAGGGGGAATCATGCCTTGTCACGAGAGGGCAGACCCCCAATGTGTGGCCACTATTTTATTTTCCCTGGGTGATCTTGCCCCCCTGAAGAACTTGTGTTATAAAAGTATTATGACCCCTGGAGTTGGCCTCTTTGCCAGATGGCACTCATCAGCATCCTCCGGGCCGGCGGTGGCTTCCGCCGGCCCTGAGGATGCGGATTCACGGCAATCCCAATCGGCCCCTAAGTTTTATTCAAAAGTATCCTCTAGCACCAACTGTCATTGAAGCTCACAGGACATTCTACTGTGACCTTCACCTGAAGGTTCTAAAGATGGTAAGTACCAAGAGGGAGAAAGGAGGAGGGGAGGGACAGAGGGTGGGAATCAGGAGAGACTGAGGAGGAGGGAAGTTAAACAGGAAATTCCCAATACCTTGATTACAACACTAACCTTTTTAACATAGGAAAATAAAAGGGCAATTTTCATTACTTGTGTCCTGTTCTGTTCGGTTCTGTCATGGTCTGTAAGTAGGAAGCAAGTCAGTTTAAGCCTGCTCCTCTGACACCAATTTTGTAAAGCCTTGCTTTTCAAATGACATGTGAAACTGTTATGAGAAACAATGTACCGCGATATATAGGCCTAGGTAGTAGCACAACCTTCTTTTTTTGGAATAATCAACTTTATTGGTTTTTAAACAGGGAAAACCAGCAGTAGATAAGCCAAGTATGGAACAACAATTGAACAAGGCCGTCACACTACACTACCCATATAGACAAGGCACCTGGAGTAAATAATCACAAAGGCAACCTCACATTTGGTGCACAGCCCTTCAAGGAGATAATTAACAAACTAGCAGTCCCAACCACTTGCCCCATACTTTGCGATACTTCGCCGAGCACTCCTTAGACGCATACATAGGTTTCTCCTGCATTGTGCACTAGTGCACCCCCTACGCCACTTTGCCATAGTAGGTGACTCCGCATTTACCCAGCTAGCGGCTATATCCCTCTTCGACACCATCAGGGCTGTGTTTAGAAATAATTTGTTGGCGCTGGACCCGTCCAACCCATCTGTAATTCCCGGATGCATGGTTAGCGGCCTGTGTGGGATCTCCCAGCCCATAACCTCTGTAAGATCACTCTCTATTAAGTTCCAGGAGCGTGTAATAATGGGTCAGGACCATACCATGAGGAAGAAGTCTGCTTGTTCTTGGCTGCAGCGTGTGCATGATGCATTTGGTCATAACCCCGCACTATGAAAGTGCTTTGGTGTAAGGTATGCGGTGTGTAAGTAGTACAGTTGAACCAGACAGAGCCTGGCAGAAGTGGTGACCGTTTTGAGGGAAATCAGTGCGTCCCTCCAGTCCTCTTTCTCCAATGGTCCAATCCAACCTTCCCATTGGACCCTAAGTCGGTGCAACATGTTGGTGGGAGTATTGTTTGTGGGAGTTCAGTAAAGTTGGGAGATCCATCCCTTTCCAAAATTACCTGTCATGGTCTGTGCCTCAGGTGGGCCGTATTCTGGTAGTGTGGTGCTGTTGGATATGTGAGTGTGAAGCGCGTGACACAGCTGCAGGTATCTGTAAAACTGAGAGGGCTGTAGGGAATAGAAGCCTTGTAGATCTTGGAAGGTGGCATGTGATCCACTCCTCAAACGTCACCTATGAGTGAGATGTAGGCTTTCAATCTGTTCAGGCTGCTGACTTCTTGGAGCCATGAACCCTGCCGGAGTGGCGTGTATTGGGTTAGGTTATTCGACCATTGGGTGCGCCAGGCCAAGAGGACTCCACACGTTACTGTAGGTAAAAGCCTGGGTATAGGTCCCCCATACATCATCTCCTGGATTTTGGGTAAACCCAAGATATTTAGTTCGATCCTGTATGATGGATCTGACCAGCCGCCATTGAACCAATCATGTATTGTGAGAAGGTGGATTGCCAAACAGTATAGGTATAGATTAGTCATGCCCGTTGCCCCATCAAATGATGGGATCCGGTATTGGGACAGGGCCAATCAAGTTCTACGGCCGCCCCAAAGGAATTTAGTGGTCAGGCTATCCAGTTCCCTAAACCAGGTTCATGGGATATGAAATGGCATGTTATGAATTATGTCTAGAAATCTGGGGAGTATCATCCACTTTAAGAGAGCGACTCTGCCCAGAGGGATCAACCGCAGCATCTGCCACTGTGGAGGTCAGTTTGGGCTCTCTTCATCAGTGGCGGCAATATTTAGCGAACATTCAAGGTCGGGTAACAGGGCCATCCAGATTCCGAGGTATTGGATTGCCGTCTGATAGGTATCGTAGATTGCCAATCGAAGCAATCTCTTGAAAGGTGAAGAGGAACTAGGACTGACTTAGTGGGGTTTAAGCGTAGGCCAGATGCTTGTCCAAAAAATGCAATTCCGGAATGCATTGTGGTCCCAATTGAGCCAGCTCGGACAGAAAAAGTAGAATGTCGTAGGCATAGAAGGTAATTTTCTCCTCATCCGAACATCGCCATTTCCATCCCTTAATTTCGGGTTCCGATCGAATAAGGCATGCCAAGAGTTCCATCACCAGGGTGAATTTGAGCGGTGAGAGGGGACATCCCTGCCTTGTCCCTCTCTTAATGGGAAACTGCCCTGACAACGCCCGGTTGACAAGTACCCGTGCCTGTGGTGTGGTGTATAGTACTTTAACTAGGTTATGGAAGTGCTGCCCCAAGTCCATCTTAATCAGTACATCCTCCATGTACCGTCAGTTGACAGAATCAAAAGCCTTCACAAAGTCAATGAGAAGAAGCACCCAGTAAGGGGTCAATAACTGGTGGTTTACTAAAGCAAGGTGGAGGTACCAGAGGCAGTGTCTAGTGCCTTGAGACGGCATGAATCCACATTCATCGGGGTGGACCAGTTTGGCGAGATGGGGTCATAACCGGTTGGCTAGGACTGATGCAAATATCTTAACTTCCACGTTAATCAGAGAAATAGGACTATAGTCACAGCAGTGCATTGAAGGGGTTGAGATTAAGAGTTTACCACTATGGTGGCAGTATCCGTCTCTGGCTGGAATGAGCAACTCTGGACAGCCTCGTCCTATACATCAAAGAGTATTTCCCGGTAAGCCGCATAATACTCCTGCGGGAGCTTATCAGGGCCTGGAGTGTTGCCAGATGCTGTACGTTTATGGCCTAATTGAGCTCTTCTTGGGAAATGGGGAGGTCAAGGTCAGCTCTTTCAATCAGCTCTTTCAATATTGCTGAGGCGGGGGAGATGAATACGCTCTTGGTGCAGCAATTCTGGTAAGGAAAGCTGTTGTTCGGAGTAGATCCTGGAGTAGTAGGTGGCAAAACTTTGGGCCATTGCCGTGGGTGAGGAATGAACAACATCCTCGGCGTCTTTATTCATTGGAATTATGCGAATAGCGAATAGCCATGGGGTATGTGGCCAGTCGGTGCAGAATTTTTCCATTTTTGTGCCCCCGTCCATACACCCGAGCTATGGAGGATCTCCATAGTATTTTAGCACCTTCCATGGAGGCCTGCTTGATCTCATCTCGTAGGAGTGCTAGCCTTCTGTCTAGTGAGGCGTTGCTCTGCTCTGATATTTGAGTTTCTTTCAAGGAGAGTTGTTTGGGCCTACAGGAGGGTGATCTGAGATGTTCTGGGCTAGCCGCATATGAATAAGCTGACCTTTAGAAAAACTGCAGAGGGTGGCCTTTCCAGCTTCCCACAAAGTGCCCGAAGAGGAGACAGAGTCTTGGTTAGTAAGAAAATATTGTTTGAGCTCTTTACCTACAGCTTTTTTGAAGACCTCGTCTTGGAGGAACCACACATTAATCCTCCATATTTAGCGCAGCCTGTCTGGGGGGGTCCCCTACTATCAACCGCAAGGGTGAATGATCAGATATACCTCTCAGGAGGATGGCAATGTATCTTATGTTTTGTCAGTCAAGGACAGGCATGAAAATGTAGTCCAGTAGTGCATGCGTGTGATTTGCGGCATATGTGTGTGTGAATTATTTGTTCTGGGGGTGCCAAATTCTCCAGGCGACACAGATTCCCAGGGTGTTTTTCCAGTTCATTAGGCACTTAGCGTGGGTGGAACTTGCGGTGGATGGGGTGTTTGCAGCATCGAAGACCGGGTGCATCACTGCATTAACGTCACTTCAAATTATTGTCCTCTCTGGGGATAAAGAGGCAACAAGATCTGTGGTGCATTCAAGGGTGGCCACTAGCAAAGATGGCGGGGCATATATAGAGACCAAATTGAGGTCCTTTCCTCCAACGGTTCCCATCAGGGCTACGTAGCATCACAGCGGATCATGAGTGGGTTTATTAAGCACAAAGGGAAGATTATGGTGCATGAGCATTGCCACCCACCTTGATCCCCGGGCCAACCCTGAGTGCCAAACTCTATCATAGCCATATCATGCCAGGAAAGGACAGTTGTTACCAACAAGGTGGGTTTCCTGGAGTAATAGTATGTTGGCTACTTGGCGCTGGGCATATTGCAAGACTGGGGTCTTTTATCCTTGTATAATAGCCCTTTGAAATTCCATGACAATATGCGGAGCAGCTCCCTGCCCTAATGTGTGTCTGTCACGGTGGGTGGAATTGTAGAAGAGGGCCCTTGCAAGGCAAATTGAGCATGAAGCGTGCTGTCTCACACGCAAGTTGTAGGCTACAAGTGTGTCTGTGTAGCATGGGTATTGCGTGCAGGTGTCATATTGCTGAAGAAGAGTGCTGGTGTGATAAACAGGGTGCAAAATTTAAAAAACGGGACAATGGTCCCCCCTCCCCTCCCTTCCCTCCCCATCCCCCTCCCCCCACCTTATACTGCAGGAACGGAAGCATCTGTCATCCCTAACAGCACAATTCCAAACTAAAACGTTTGTGTATGGGAGTTTGTGGACTGATAGGACGTGGTATAGGGCTATGTAGAGGGCCCCTCAATATTTAAGGATACCAGTTCTTCTAGTTAAAGTGTTCATCTTGGTGGCTCTCATAGTCCAAATTTAGGGGCTGCGTGATAGGTCAGAATCTTAAGAGCTGGGTCTCAGCGAGCCAATGGGAGCCTGGGCAGTCATCAGGTCTAGATCACTGGAGATGTTATGGAGTTTGGGGGATTCATCCCTCCCTGGGAGGCAAGCCGGCGAAGGGGATGTTGCCCCACAGGTGTTAGGCAGTTTCTGGGACCCAGTGCATCTCCCACGAGGGACCACAGATGCAGTCTCATTTGTCCCCGGTTGGGGGTCTATCATAGGGATGATTTTCATTGGGTGTATCGGGGAGTCCTCCAGGTCCATACCGCCTCTGGCGTATCAAAGAAAAGGGCTTTGCCATGGAACATAACCTTAAGACGGACTGGAAAAAGGAGCCAGTAAGGCAGATTGAGGGTGCGCAGCTTCTGCTTCACGTGGAGATAAGAATGCTTGTGGGCCTTCACCTCCTTAGTATTATCAGGAAAAAACATAAGTTTGACCCCTTTATTGAGCAGATGTTTTGCAAGCGGGCCCCTGGAGGATATCATCTCAGTCCCTGAAGTTGAGGATTTTCATGATAATTGGGCGGTGTGGGGCCCCTGGTGGTGGCTTTGGGATGAGAGCACGGTGGGCTTGCTCCACAATAAACCATGGGGGGAGGGCATCTGCCGGCATGCAGGGTCTGATCCATTCCTCAATTAAGGTGGTCAACTGAGTGTGTTCTGTGCCCTCGGGAAGGCCAACCAGGTGGAGGTGTTTCGACAGGAGCGGTTTTCATCGTCTTCGGCCTGTCTATGGAGATCTGATGTATGGTTCAGAAGCTGTTTCACTTTCTTTTTTAGAATGAAGACGTCATCCTCTACTTCTGAGAGACGGGACTTTGCTTCCGTAAATCGGGCAGTTGCGTTGCAGAGATCTTGGCGGATGAGAGCCATGTCCACTCGGACTTCCCCTATTTTGGTTTTCATCGATGCTTGGCACGTCTTTACAAAAGTCAATATGATAGCCAGGTCTTCTTTGGGACGGTCAGTCGCGGAGAGTGTGGATTTACTCTGGTTGGGGGCATTGACTACGTTTTGGTCAATATTGGTTTGGTGCGGTTGAGTCTTCGTCCTCTTGTCTCTCCTTATGGTGGATCACACTCTGTTATCACATCACCGGGGATGCACGCAGGTGAATACGGCTCGCCAGAGAGGTGGAGAGCATCAAGCAGGATGGAGATCCGGTGTCTGTATCTCTGATTGGCTGCGTGAAGGATTATTCAGTCTTTCTGTGCCAGTTGCAGCATCTGAATGGCCACTGCCTCTGGACGTGAGTCCGCCCTTGACTCCCGGGTCCTCTGTAGGCCTTCTAGATCTGCTTCTAAGAGGTTGCTCCCCCCACGCTCCCTGGCCACAGAATCTGCCTGCTATCCTCGTTCCTGAAGCGCCTCTGCCGTTTTGGCCTTGGTATCGTACACACAGCGCTCTGGTCGCGATTGCAATAGACTTTACATTCATAGCGCATTGACTTAACACAGCGCCGAACCTCGCATGCTAATTAACTTTCAAGCGCAACGTTGTCTGTTTTGATTGTAACTACTGCCGCCAGTGACTCTATATTTAGTGCTGCTTTACTGTGTGCATTATTTACAACAATTTCGCCTTATAGTAATCTGCCCCCGTTTCACGTGCCATCCTCCATTTTGTCATCTTGTTTGTTTGTTGTTGACCCCTTGACCCGCCTCCCCTCCCCTGCTACCGCCTCCCAGCTGACCCTCCCACCCACGAATACAGCGCTCACCTCCTCCTTCTCGCAGCTGTGACCGTCTGGATCTGCTTCTAAGAGGTCGCTCCCCCCACGCTCCCTGGCCACAGAATCTGCCTGCTATCCTCGTTCCTGAAGCGCCTCTGCCGATTTGGCCTTGGTATCGTACACACAGCTCTCTGGTCGCGATTGCAATAGACTTTACATTCATAGCGCATTGACTTAACACAGCGCCGAACCTCGCATGCTAATTAACTTTCAAGCGAAACGTTGTCTGTTTTGATTGTAACTACTGCCGCCAGTGACTCCATATTTAGTGCTGCTTTACTGTGTGCATTATTTACAACAATTTTGCCTTATAGTAATCTGCCCCCGTTTCACGTGCCATCCTCCATTTTGTCATCTTGTTTGTTTGTTGTTGACCCCTTGACCCGCCTACCCTCCCCTGCTACCGCCTCCCAGCTGACCCTCCCACCCACGAATACAGCGCTCACCTCCTCCTTCTCGCAGCTGTGACCGTCTGGATCTGCTTCTAAGAGGTCGCTCCCCCCACGCTCCCTGGCCACAGAATCTGCCTGCTATCCTCGTTCCTGAAGCGCCTCTGCCGATTTGGCCTTGGTATCGTACACACAGCGCTCTGGTCGCGATTGCAATAGACTTTACATTCATAGCGCATTGACTTAACACAGCGCCAAACCTCGCATGCTAATTAACTTTCAAGCGAAACGTTGTCTGTTTTGATTGTAACTACTGCCGCCAGTGACTCCATATTTAGTGCTGCTTTACTGTGTGCATTATTTACAACAATTTCGCCTTATAGTAATCTGCCCCCGTTTCACGTGCCATCCTCCATTTTGTCATCTTGTTTGTTTGTTGTTGACCCCTTGGCCCGCCTACCCTCCCCTGCTATCGCCTCCCAGCTGACCCTCCCACGCTCCGCCCCCTCCACTCTCCACTTAAGACTGATGACCCAACACGCAGCGGTCATGCGCTACGGTCGCGCCGAAGGTGCGCCAAAGGTAAGCCCGTCTACGCCCGTCCGCGCCGAGCCCGCGCCCAGCGCCAGACCCCCTGGCCCCCGCTCCATCCACCCCATCCGCATTACATACTCCGCCTCCACCCTCTTAGCCCTTAACACCGGCCGACTCCCCAACTGCGCCCTAGCCGCACCTGGACACACCCATGGACCCTTCACATGCAACTCCTGCAAGTTTGACAGCATCATAACCAACTCCCTATCCACGAACACCAAGCAGAGATCTGATACAAGCCACCTAAATTTCATCCTGCTCAACACCCGCTCGGTCCACAGACACGCCATCGACCTCTGGAATCTACTAGACACCATCTCTCCAGACGTCGCCTTCCTAACAGAAACATGGATGGACGCCTCCTCAGCCCCAGACATCACCATCACCATCCCGGAAGGCTACAAAATCATCCGAAAAGACCGCACCAAGCAAACAGCAGGAGGCATCGCTATCGTCCACAAGAATTCCATCCGCATCTCAACCAGCTCCGACGTCAACCTTGCTAACGCCGAACACCTTCACTTCCAGATCCACACCGACCCCAAGACCACACTCAGAGGCACCCGCCTCTACAGGTCACCAGGACCCCATGCACAATTCAGTGAAGACATCACTGACTTTATCACCCCACACGCCCTCCCCTCCGAGGACTACATTCTATTGGGAGACCTCAATTTTCACCTGGAAAAGAGCATCATCTGCAACACCACCACCCTTCTGGACAATCTCGCCAACCTCGGACTCAAACAACTTGTTAATACCCCCACCCACATTGCAGGGCACACACTCGACCCCATCTTAACCTCCAGCAAACATATCTCCTTCAGTCACACCACTGCTCTCCATTGGACGGACCACAGCTGCGTTCACTTTGTCTACAAAAAGACCACAACCCACAACCACCCCCAACCTACTCTGCGAAGAAACTGGAACAAAATCACCATCGACCAGATCTCCTCATCGCTTCTTCAAAACCCCCCTGCCCACTCTTCGAACACCAACCAAGCTGCCATTAACCTCACTCAATGGCTAACCAACAGCGCCGACATCCTAGCACCCCTGAAAAAACGTCATATCAAACTTTGCAACAAAAACGCCTCTTGGTTCAACGAGGATCTTAAGAAATCCAAGAAACTCTGTCGCTCCCTTGAGAAGGCCTGGAAAAAAGACCCAAACACCAGCACCAGGGATGCCTTCAAAAACGCCACCCGCATACACCACCAACTGATCCGGACTGCCAGGAAAGCCACCTTCAAAGACCGACTTGACAACAACGCACACAACAGCAAGGAATTATTCAACATCGTGAAAGAGTTTACCAACCCCACTGCGAACTCCAACGACATCACTCCCTCTCAAGCCCTTTGCGACTCCCTAGCTTCGTTCTTCCACGACAAAATCACAGACATCCACAACAGCTTCGACAACCAACCCGGAGACCAACCCACCCAACCCTCTGCCGTACCCCCACACCCCTTGAACATCCTTAATGACTGGAACCCAATCTCCACTGAGGACACCATCCGCCTGATGAACTCCATCCACTCAGGATCCCCCACAGACCCATGCCCTCACCACATCTTCAACAAAGCAGACTCCATCATAGCACCACACCTCCGAGACGTCATCAACTGCTCCCTCAACTCCGCCACCTTCCCGGAAAGCTGAAAAAAAACCGAACTCAGCGCCCTTCTGAAAAAACCCACAGCGGACCCCACCGAACTCAAAAACTACCGCCCCATCTCGCTCCTTCCATTCCCGGCCAAAGTCATCGAGAAAGCTGTCAACAACCAGCTCGCCGCCTTCCTCGAAACCAACAAATCCCTCGACTCATCACAGTCCGGCTTCCGAGCCAAACACAGCACTGAGACCGCACTCATTGCAGCAACAGACGACATTCGAACTCTACTGGACAATGGAGACACAGTCGCCCTCATCCTCCTCGACCTCTCCGCAGCCTTCGACACAGTCTGTCATAACACCCTGTTACAACGCCTCAGAAACATCGGAATCCAAGGAAAAGCACTGGAATGGATCACCTTGTGTCTTGCCGGAAGAACCCAGAGAGTCCGCCTCCCACCATTCAAGTCAGAGGCCACTAAAGTCATTTGCGGCGTGCCACAAGGATCCTCACTCAGTCCCACCCTCTTAACGTATACATGAGCCCCCTCGCGGCCATCGCACGCCAACACAACCTCAACATCATCTCCTACGCTGATGATACCCAACTGATCCTCTCACTCACCAAAGACCCTAACACCGCCAAAACCAACCTGCATGAAGGAATGAAAGAAGTAGCCGAGTGGGTGAAGCAAAGCCCTCTGAAACTGAATTCCGACAAAACAGAAGTCCTTATCTTAGGCACCTCCCCCTCTGCCTGGGACGACTCTTGGTGGCCAGAGTCCCTCGGAAAAGCACCCATCCCGACGGACCACGCGCGAAACCTGGGCATCATTCTGGACTCCTCACTCTCGATGACCAGACAAGTCAATGCCGTTTCATCTTCTTGCTTCAACATTCTTCGCATGCTCAAAAAAACATTTCGTTGGATCCCCACTGAAACCAGAAAAATGGTCACCCACGCACTGGTCACAAGCCGACTGGACTACGGAAACACCCTATACGCCGGTACCACCGCAAAACTTCAAAAAAAACTCCAACACATCCAGAACGCTTCAGCCAGACTCATACTAGACATCCCGCGCAATGACCACATTTCAGGTCACCTGAAACACCTCCACTGGCTCCCCGTCAATAAGAGGATAACATTCCGCCTCCTATCCCACGCACACAAAGCACTTTACGAACTTGGACCTGAATGCCTCAACACACGACTTTCCTTCTACACCCCCTCTCGCCAGCTACGCTCCTCCAACCAAGCCCTGGCTGCTGTACCTCGCATCAACAAAACCACCAAGGGAGGAAGATCCTTCTCCTACCTGGCGGCTAAAACCTGGAACTCACTTTCCATCCACCTTCGCCTCACTCAAAACCATCTAGCATTCAGAAAGCAACTTAAAACCTGGATATTCGACAAATAATTCCCCACCCCTCCCTAAGCGCCTTGAGACCCTCTGGGTATGTAGCGCGCTATATACATTTCTGAATTGAATTGAATTGAATCATCTCTCCCGGTGGGGCTCTCGGGACATCAGCTCAGTTATTATTGTATATGTTTGTGTGGCGGCAAACTGAGTATCAGGCCTCAAGGACGACTCTGGGCGGCTGAGAGTGAGTCACATCAGGCCGGGGGTAGAGGCATGACATTACCCCCTGGGGCGGCACGGAGAGGCCGCTGGTTTCTGAAGAAGGCCACACCTTGTCTCTCGGGGTAGATCGGCATCGGGCCCTTCTCACATGGGTCGACTATGTTGCTGCCACAAATGGATGATCACTGATCCTGTCTGTTGTCCTTCCCCAGCCACCTGGGCATCAGTGATGGGGGTCGTTCTCTCCCCTGCTGGGCCCGCCGCAACAAAACTGATACGAGGCCTGGGACCCCTTTGTGGCCTTCTCAGAGAGAGGGGGGAAGGTTAGTCTCATTACTCACGGGCCTGTTCAGCAGGAGGATGCCTGCAGAGTCCCTCGCAAAGTCCCAGACGGCTTAATGGTGATGGCCGCTGCTCTTTGTCATATGGTAGATGTTCAAGGGGGTGCTCACTGCTGACTTCCCCCCCCGCAATATCTCCTGCCGAAGGTGGGTCAATTCAGTTGCTGCGTGGGCTGCGCATCGTTCTGGAGGGTCTTGCGCTGCTCCTGGGCCTCCTCTGGGTGTGCTTTCAATTGCAGGACAGCCACCATCCCAGACTTAAAGGCAGGCCTAGGAGTGTCTTATGGCCCATACATGGGAGAGAGGGAAAAGGGGGAGGAGGAGGGGGAGGTCCAACCAAACACTGGCCAAGTGCTGGGCAATCCAGGAAGCAGCACTGCAGCCTCCCACCACAACCAATGCCCCCTTCCCACCTCTCCGCCCACGGTTGGCAGATATTTACTGGCCGTCTGGACCCCCACACCATATGCAGGGGGGGAGGAGGCCTGGGCAGCCCCCTCACCTAACGCAGCCAAGCTCCCCACAGGTCTCCGCAGTGGGTCAGACTAACCCCTGCAGTCCAGGCACCTCAGGAGACAGTGTTGCGGCTCCTGTCTACAGTCTGTGCCTCTATTTGGTCATGCAGGATCACAGTCTGCTTCAGAGGCAGGGGAGGACCACCACAGCGCTCCCCATCATGGGTCAAGTCCTACTCAGGACCTCATAACAGAGCGTGGAGGGCAGTTCACCACCCGCAGTATTGTGGCCGGGAGGCAGCACGACGGCCCCGTCACTGAGGGACGCACCTCTTCTCTGGGCCACACCTCTGAATCCGCTAGCTCGCCTGTATAAATGGGGCGCACCAGCGCCACTCCGCCACCAGGATGCACTGCTCAAGGTATGTGGAGTGCCAGGGCGGGCAGTCCAGGGTGGTGATTTGTTCTTGGAGATTGCTGTGGATGCTTCTCAGCAGGCTTTCAGGATGCGGGCAGCCCAGGCGCCATATTGTCCCGGGGCTTGTTGCACTTCGAGAGTTTTCGGTGGCACTTCACAGCCCGGTCATATTTTTTACAGTACGGCACTACTGCCGCCTGTGCAGGCACTTCACCAACAGTGAGGCCCCTGCGAGGTGATAGCTAGAAGAGGCTAAGGATGGCATTTAATTGAAGAGGGGTACAGAGCACACTCAGAGTGACTGCCATCTTGGCTTACCAAGCCACCTGCACAGCCTTTTACCCACCATTGTTCCACATAATGGTTCTGGCGCTGACCTTTCACCTAGTTAGGTGCCACATAAATGTTGTGTGGTTTTCCTGGAAAATTAACCTCATTTATTATGCATGAGGATTCTCAGTATCAAAGCAGGATTACCATCTTCTGCATAATAGCTCTGTATAAGGGTTATCACTATTGTCATCCTAGGCCGACATGCCCACAGTACCATGACACAGCTAGGAAGAACCAATGAGGGTACTTTTCAGGAACATAAGTACCATATCTTCGCTGGGTAAACTAGAGGAGAAAAAGCTTCCATGATGACATGCTGATGCGAGACGTTGAGGTCCCTGCTCGCAGGCCCTCCACCAAACAGTGATCTGACATCCCTTGAGGTGTGTCCAACTTGAGATCAAGATGGGGTTCTTTGCCTCTCACATCAGGTAATGGGGTTGGGTCTTTCCTGAGGGGATTCTTAGCTACGCACCTACATACATGCTAGGTTCATTCTTAGGAGTACTCATTATTACTGTAATGTACCCATATGCCTGCATACATTCATTGTCTTAGCCCTATGGTAGAAATATACCTTTTCTTTACTCTGTTGGTGCTTATAACCATACACATATGTTTCTGTCTAATGGTTGTTGCAGCGCATGTATTTTATAATAGAATTACTCCGGTTCAATAAATGCTTATTGAAATCGTCCCCCACTGTTTATTCAGTGTACCTTTCTTTGACTAAGTAAGCACATGTGACTGAGCAAAAAGTACTGTACGGTTTCCACTATTCCTGAGGGGTCAAGGTTATCATGTTTGATAGGTGCCAGAAACTATTCGCTCCTCAGTAAGAGGGGCTCATAGTGGCACTGTGAACAAGCTGATCCACAGACTAACATATCTTTTGGGGTATCTGGAATCAGTCTGGACACATGTTGTCTAAACACACAGATCCTATAACGATTTGTAGGAACTACATGACACAACAGTGTCAAAGGCCATAGACAGAGCTGAAAGAATGAGCACAGCACACCCCCCTTCCCACAAACTAAAGTCAAGTGCAGATAATCCACCAGTGCAGCCTGAGCTATCTCTGTGCTGTGGACAGATCTGAAAATGCGTTTTGTCTCCAAATATATGACCATGATGCTGTTTGCATGCTTCTCCAAGACCCTGACAGGCAGGGGAACGAGGCAGAGCACCTGGTAATCGGAAAGGATAGATGGATCTTCCGGAGATTTCTTCAAAATAGGGGAAATTGCTTCATGTTTCCAACAGGTTGGAAACTCTGTCATTGGGAGAGTTTTATAGAATTTTCAGTAAAAATGATTGCAACTTTTTCAATGATCTCTTGCTTAATGGGCACACTAATGGTAATCACCACAGGAAGCTGGCAGGACTTGGTGTGACTGCTTCCGCATTAAAATTGTTTAAGTTTAGAGTACCAACAAATTTGGACAACAGCAGCAGTGTAAGAGATTCTGGAGCTTCAAACACAAGTTTGGCTCATGACTCATGCTGCAAAATAGTGTGGTGTCTTGCTTCTTACCAAATATACAACTCCCCAGTCGCTATCAAAGGCCATCTTTGAAATGGTAGGGAACTTAAGCTTGTACAGTGCAACAGTGAGAGTAAGTGAGGAATTCCGCCAAGGGCCGAAGACTTCGGAATATGCAAGTCTGTGACAATGTCACAGAAAGCTTAAATGTGTATGTTTCAGCACATGAAAGGCGATAACTAAGAACCTGGGGGCAGATTTGCAAGCCCCTTTCGCTGCCAGTACGTCACTTTTTGTGACACACTGGCAGCGCATTTCTCTACCCCATATTTACAAGGACAGGAAAAGCCACCCTGCGTCGTTTTTCTTGTCCTTGTAAATACAGCCCCTTTACACACAACATTTTGTGTGGAAGGGGCGTTCCATGGGTGTTGTTGTGGGTGTTCCCACACAGCACCCATGTAACCAAACACATTTCCAGATTTACGAGGAGTCGTAAACCTGGAAATGAGTCAGTATGCTACGCAACGAGGAGAAATGTTTTCATTCCTCAAGTTTTTTCCTCTTTAAATGTGTGCTGCATTCTACAGCACTCATTAAAAGAAGAAAATGCCTGTAGTGATTGTTTTTGTGCAGAAAGGTGCTCCTTCCTGCACAAAAACAATCTCCCCATGACGTAGGCATCCTTGCACCATGGTGCAAGGGTGCCTGTGCCGGCACATGTCAGCTGCTTGTGTGCCAGCTCAGGGGAGAAAACAGGAACGCAGTATATCATTGTAAATATGTTGCATTCCCGTGCTCTGGAAGTGCAGCAGCCTGTGCAGCCAAAGGGCATGTGGTGCCGATCTGTGGCACCTTCTTGTAGCTCTTGCCCCTAGTGGGTAATCTCTGTGTTTCTTTTCAGTTTTCTGCACTTTTCTGTTGTTGAATTGATAGCAACACACCTACCCATTACTCTGATGAATCCCCTGAAATAAGTAATCAGTGGGAGGGGAAGTGCACCCTATCAGCATTCATCACAGTTCTTTTGCGTTGGGCGGACCTCTGGGGAGATGGTTTATATAACGCAAGTACCTGAGTATGGGTACAGTCATTGCTAGTACTACCCTTTTATGCTTCACATCTCAAAGCGTAAAACCACCCAATCCACTCAACAAAATGCTACCCTTCTCGTGCCACCTGACTTACCACTGGCTTGGCAAGTGACACAGGAGCGGCAAAACTCCTTGGTATCTTCGTTCATGTGAGGCCAGGGAAAGTGTGAGACAAGCCTGTCCCACGTTTTCGTCTGGCCTAAGTGACCTGCTAAGGGAATCTCGTGGGCCAAGGTAAGTAGGAAACCACGCTGAGACAAGGGTACAACCAGCCTCCTGGTCATGCCAGGCTTGGGGTCTCTTGACTCAGTGTACAGGAGTCCATCTTCCCAGTATACCTTGTGGGTACCTGTGGCGTTCCCAGCAGCCTCAGCAGCAGCCTGCTGTCTGAGGAGTTCAAGAGAAGGGCAGTCTAACTGGTCCTTCCCCAGGTCTTCCCTTGAGGGTCCCCCTGAACCCAAGAATTCAACTTGATCAAGTTCGAATTCCCTAGGCTCAGTTTCCCTCAATTCCTGTAGGTCAGCCTCCTCTGAGACTTGATCCTCGACCTGGGGCAAGGGGGAAGGCGCAGCCTTAACCCTACTGCTCTTTTTCTTGGGAGGTGTCTGGTCCGTTGTTCCAGGATCCAGCACCTGTTCAGTGGGGCATTTCCTGACCTGTGACCTAGTCACAGCGAACACATGTGCTGGCAAACCTAACATTTCCATGTGAGTCCGGTGCTCCACTTCTGACCATTGTGACGACTCCAAATCATTGCCCAACAAACAATCCACTGGGAGGTCTGGACTAACTACAACCTTCTTGTGGCCAGTTACCCCTCCCCAGGAGAAAGCTACAATTGCCATACTGTGATTGGTAGTGACATTACTTGCATTGGTCACCAGGAATTCTGTACCTGGCATGATCTGTCCAGGGTCCACAAAGTTAGGCGTCACCATGGTGACGCTGGCACAAGTGTCCCTATAGGCCTGAGCCATCTTTCCATTTATGAAAGGCGTCTGTCGGTATTTGCCCAGAGTATTGGGGCTTACGTCAGGGGATACGTCCGCGTCCCCTGTACTGACAAGGACAGCCTGAGTGAGTGTGGCAACTAAGTTGTCACGCCCCTCAGAACCCAGGGTTAACCCTACTAAACCCTTGGGAGGCGCACTACCACTGCTGACTGTACTAGGGGGCACAGGTGCCTTAGGGGCGGCAGTGGCAGGAGTCTGCCCTCCTCCTTTTTTGGTGCACTCACTAAACCAGTGAGATTTACTTTTACAGTACTGGCACCATCTTTTGGATTGGCCTTCTTTCTTCTTTTGGGGAGCCTGACCCCCACCCTCTTTGGGTTGTTGGGGACCTGTCGAAGACTTCTGGTCATTTTGTTCCCCTTTAGAATCTTTACCCTTCTGGTCTGCTTTCTTCTGACCACCTTGATTCTGGCCCTGGTTCTGTTTAACTCTTGTACGAACCCATCTGTCTGCCTTCTTTCCCAATTCTTGGGGAGAGGTCAGATCCGAGTCGACAAGATGCTGATGCAACAACTGGTTCTGACAATTGTTTAAAATTTGTTCTCTCATCATCAAATTATACAATCCTTGATAATCAGTAACCTTACTGCCCAGCAACCAGCCCTCAAAAGCCTTAGTGGCACAATCGACAAAATCAGACCAATCTTGAGACTGCGTTTTCTGGGTATCCCTGAACAGCACCCTGTACTGCTCAGTGGTTAGGCCGAACCCTTCAACGAGTGTATTTTTCAAGATTTGGTAATTGTTAGCATCCTCCACCCTTGTGGTGAGGAGCTTGTCTCTTCCTTTTCCTTCAAAGGAGAGCCACAAGATAGCTGCCCACTGACTCTGGGGAACACCCTGCACAGTGCAGGCCCTCTCCAAAGCAGTAATCCATTTGTGGATGTCGTCCCCTTGTTTAAAGGGGGGCACTATCTTACCAAGGTGTTTCGTATCGAAACTCTTTTTCCCTATTACTAGGTACATTGCTGCCACCAGTGGGGACTGCCCCACTTAACTGTTGCTCTCTAGCAAAGGCAAGCCTTTCTTTGGCCAGGGCAAGTTCTTCCCTTTCAATCCTTAGATTGGCTGCCCTTTCCTTAGCTTCGTACACTCTCCTCTGAGGGGACGTCATCCCTCTCTGAGAAGAGTTGTGAGAGCCATTGGTTTGAAGGGATCTGCCAGAGTCTCTTGACAGAGATCGGGCTCGTCCATTCCCAATGTTAAGCTGACCTGATAGTGGCCCCAGGGGTCCCCCAGTACCGCTATCATGTTTGCTTAAGTTGGACCTGCTTAGTCTGACGACTTCTACCTGTCCCTTATCTGCCTCATCCCCAGAGAGATCCTCATCCTCATCCTCCTCCACATCTTCGTTCTCAGTTGCGAGGTGGATGAGGTCAGGATCGTCTCGGGTTCCCTCGAGGGGAGGCATGTCTCCTTCTGGATTAGAAGAGCTACGAAGTTTCTCAGCTCTTCTGGCATCATAAGTCTCCAAGAGACCAATCAGAAAGGACGTTGTGGGGTTAGACCCCTGCTGAATCTTCCTGGAGTGACACAGTCGTCTTAACTCCTTGAAGCTCAGCACAGTATATCCTGAAGGGATGACCTGTGGAGGGTCAACTGACACAAGGGGAGACCCAGAGTTTCCTCCTTTGTCCGACATACTGTTTCTAGTGTGGTGTAAGTGATGCACCTACCTACACTACGTGTTTACCTACTGTACCCTTGCTAAGAGTTGTAGCCAAGGTGTGCTAAGCCTTGAGGAGCTGCAACAGCTGGTTCAGTAGAACTCAGAGTATTCTAAGCTTTTGGTTATATGTACTAACAGTACTTGTGCGATCTTTCAACAAGATATTCTTAGGATACGTGTGGTAAAACAACAGCAAGCTCAAATCCCAACCGCTGCTCACCAATGTGAGAAGTTGGCCCGATATGCAACGTTCGCTATTCTAGCGACCGCTATGTATCGTTCCAACGACCCTTATGGTGTTTGGTTGTAAGTCAACCTATAGACCAGCTATCCTAGTAGCGTGGATACGAGCAGTCTAAGGCTAAAGACTCGAGAGGGCGCGTTAAGCCAGCTGTTTACCACACATGTACCCCTTGAACACCCAGTGAAAGGACACCACACAAGTGTTATGAAAATAAACAGTATATTTATTAAGAATCACAACAGCCCTGTACTCTTTATGAGGACAGGGTACTAAGCACAAACCAAATCTCTTTAGCAAATACTTCAAGTGCACAATTAAAACAAGTGTCCGAGGACACGGAAGGATTAAGGTCTCGGGCGGACCCGATAAGGCAAGTCGGAAGCGAGGGACTCAGGACCCTAGAGTAAGGAGGCTATGCAGGCACCGAAATGCCGAGTTACCTAGCCACGAGGGCTGCGGCTGCACAAGTCTTACAGGCGTCGGGGTCTTCGCTGACGAGCCAGGAGCCGGAAGAAAAGGAGTTGCTGGCCGGCGACCAGTGCTGAATAGTTCGTAGAGATCCAAGCCTGGATCGGAGATTGGTGAAACCTGAAAGCAGAGGGGACCAAGTTCGTACTACTAGCCAGTAGTCAGAGGGTACCAGGAAGGCACCGGTTGGCCGTCACCTCGACCAGGTGAGTGGGCGACGCTAGGCTCTGCAGTCTCACGGGCCAGGAGGCGTTGTCGGCGACCACGGCGGAGGTGCGAGCTGTCCCACGAAGGATGATGCTGTCGGCGTCGCTGGGCCCAGGATGGGGCAACAAGCCTTGGCAGATCTCAGGGCCACGTGGTGGGCCTAAGATGGCGTCTTGAGTGGACCAGGAGGGTCCGGGGTGCTTCTCGCAAAGATGGAAGCAAGGGCCAGTCTGGAGCAACCAGACCAGCAGTGATGATTCTCAGATGTCGTCACAGAAGGGCACAAGCCAGCGGCTAGTGACCAGACAACGTGCTGAGCAGCGAGCAGAAGGGCCCCACGCAGATCGTGGAGATGCTGGGAGACTGCACTTCGGTGCTGGAGCGGCTCAGGGTCGGGGCTTCTCGGACCCCAGAGCACTCACCAGAGAGTTACCTCGATGGTCGTGCTGGCTTTAAGAGCGTGCAGGTTCTGATGATGGCCGGTCCCTCGAGGTCTCGTCGCACCCACAGATCACAGCTGAGCTGATGACGTGGGTAGAGGTCAGAGGTGCCAGGGAAGCCGGTTCTCGTCGAGCTGGGCCGTCGGATTCCTTGAGGAAGGACTTACAGCAAACCGCAGAGTTCTTAGTTGGTGCCCGCTGATGCAGGGTGACTACTCCTTAGTCACAAGGGAGAAATCTTGAGAAGAGTCTTGAATGTCCTTTCGTAGAAAGTAGTTCTTGAATCAAAGATGATCTAATTTGGAAGGGTCCCCGCTCCGGTCTTTATTCTAAAGAAAGGGGTGGGTACATGACTAGGTCCTGCCCTAAGGGTGGGACCAGGAAGGGGGGTAGTTACACCCCTCTCCCCTGCCGGACTTTCCCCAGGCCAGGGCTGTCGCCCCTGGAACTGGTTCTAACCGGCAGATGCGTAGTGAGCACCGGGGTGCCACTCCGCAGTCACCTTCTCGCCAAAGCCCTACCTACCCAGAATACACAAACCCTGTCTGGGACGGTGCGAACACCGCCCTCGACAGGAAACCCTTTGTCCAAGTGCTCCTCGCTGGAAGGACTCCCAGCAGCAGGAGGTCAGACTCGTGTCTGTGGTGGCAGCATCCATTTTGTGGAGCTGAGGCTTCAGTTAACTTTAACCGGGGTTCACAGTTACGTACATGTCGTGTCCCTCTAGAAGGGTGGGATGCTAACCTCATCGCCAGAATTGGTGAGAGGGCAGCACCCCGATTCGTATGACACCTTACTCGACATGCCTTGATAACGCGACACCGGAGTTACCGATATGGTACGCGTCATCATGGAACAGCTATTGGGTCTTGATTCCGCAAGCTGCAACCGGGCTCGGCTCGGGCCTGAACCTAGCTCACACGAGCCCACGCACTCTGCCTTCAGGATCGTTAAGGCCTGCCATAGGAGTGACTGATAGGAACTCGGGTGTCCATTGTATGGTTAGATATAGAGCTACTATACCTAAAGCGAAGGGTGGTTACACGCCTTCGCCCCAGCTGTCGTGCAGCCAGTTGTGTCAAATTTAGGAGGCCAGCCAGGGGTGGCATAATACATGCTTCAGCCCCTGGCGGCCCTGGGTACACCTATGCCCTGCGTTACGGGGTCTGATAAGGTGGCCCAGTACCAATTGGTAAATGCACCTAGGGTACATATCGTAATTTAGAAAGAGAACAGCCAGGCTGTGGGTCTGATTAGCAGGCCCACAGCCAGAGAAAGTCGTAAACCAGTGAAACAAAAGCAAAAAATCTGGGTGATCATGTGCAGACATTCTTTTCCCTCGATGTTCAAATATCAGCGCACCTAGAGATGATACCCGATCGCGATGGACACATTAATCCCATTTTAGGTGAAAACTCTCATTAGTACCCAAATTGGGATCATTATTCGGCCGCGATTTTCGCCTTAATGCACCAGGCGCTTGCGGCCGGAAAAGTCAGATGCAAATCGGGGGGACTCTCTGTACAAAGTGGTGTTTGACCAATGAAATGTTATCCTCCATTCCTGAAAATTGCACACCCGCTGATATGCTTGCCCCACAAAAATGTGGTCTAACTGCGATCAGGTCCTTGAAGCGGTGGCATTCTCATCCATGCTGGCCCTACATGGTCACTTTTCTATTTTCGCCCGACTTCATTTTTCATGTTACATTTTTCTTTAGGCTACATTATTGAAACAATTTTTGTGGTGCACTATATGTACATAACTTGTCATTGTTTTGTTGCCTTCAAAAGCCATCTGGAACTCATGAAATTACAATTACCCTTTGAAGAACATGTATTTTAACCATCTTTATTCACAAAGTGTTCAGATGCAATAAAAACAAGCATTGGCAAAGCCAATTGGCCTGGTGTTGGCTGCAAGTCTGTTTGCTTTATAAATGATTGCATTATTTTGTCTTAGCTTTTGTTAAACTTCATTTTTGAGGAACTGCCAGGCGATCGCTAATACAAACTTGGCTAAAAGCAGACTTTTGTTTGTCCACGCAAAACACACTTTGCCATAGTGGTCTGTGGCGGTGCAGGGAACTGCTTTGAGTGGATGTGATCTTAGTGAAAGAGCAGGATGCGGCTGACCCATTGCCTAAGTGCTGTATGCTGCAGTGGGAGGAAGAAAAATGTGAATGTCACGCCAACAGGTCAATGGATGAAGATAGCTGCAAAAAAGTTTGGTATAAGGCATTGAATCTCCTTGAACTTTGGAAAACAAAGTGTTCATCAGATATAGGATTGAACACATTAATGCAGAAACCCCAATGCAGTAGTGTAAAACTCATTCCCTGCCTTACTGAAAAAAAGTAATAGGGAATAGGCCAATTTATCCATTATTAAGGTGGGGGAATCAGGATAAAAACTCCCTCGTCTCTATTTTTGGGAAAGGCAGCTCAAAAGCATTATCTTTATTTTATGTATCCACAAATTAGTGGTAGGTAGGTTTAGTAATTTGTCTGGGGAAGATATTGAATACTTGTGAAATAGGGCTAAACAGCTGCTCCGGGAAGATAAAGTTAATATGTCTTTGAGTAATTGGTACAAGGAATTGCACTAGGGGTCAAATGTTAGGATCCAGAAGATAGGATGGAAATGGGAGAATAATACAAGAGTAAAGGTAAATGTGACACACTAGGAAAGATATTTCGATCTGAGTTATTCGACTCTCTCTTAGAGGGGCCAACTTCCACATCATGGCTTTTTTTTAACAGGTGGCTGTTATATCACACTTCGCAATTAATAAACAGGATGTTAGTGGTTGTCTGAAATGCGACCAGATCGGGGTCTGGTTGCAAATGTTTTGGACCTGTGGGCATTCGGAGCTATTTTTAAGGGGTGTGTTTCAGGTAGCAGGTGGGATAATCAGATTTTGATATTGACCCCACCCGAGAGAGGCACTCTTGGGCATTTGTGTCGGGGAGATGACAGTACAAAAAGATAGAGAGCTCTTTGGGCCTCATTTATGAAAAGTGACGCATCGCTGCGTGAAAACAGTGATGCGTCACTTTTCACTGCGCACTCCTTGTGACACCAATGATGCGTCATATTTAATGTATGACGCATCATGTCGCAAGGACTTACAGATACATCAGTATTTCTGACGCATCTGTAAGCGCAAAAGTGACGCATTGCTGGAGTGTGTCACAAAAGTGACGCAACTCCAGCAATGCGTCCTTTCACATGGGGAAAGCCCCATGTGAAAGGACTTGCGTCAGTCTTACCCCTGCTGTGAGGCAGGCGCAAGATTTTGACGCAACAGCATCCTAAAAGTGACGCAGTGAAATCTCATAGATTTCACTGCGTCACTATTACGAGGCTTTTTGCAGGGGAATGCCCCCTTTGCATACATTATACCTGACGCAGGTATAATGTGGCGCATGGGTTTAAAAAGTGACGCATCTACCTAGATGCGTCACTTTTAAAATATGGCGCAACAAGGCGCATTTTGTACGCCGCTGGTGCGTCACAAAAAGTGACGCACCGGCGGCGCAAAACTGACGCAAGGCCTCATAAATAAGGGCCTTTATATTTATTGCAATGTTAGTTCCTCGCTCCCTGATCACAACTTGTTGGAAATCTCTAACTGCGGCTACCTTAGTAGCTTTGGAAGAAAACATGGTTGGTAAGTGGGAAGCTTGGTTTCACCTTAGAGCTAACTGCTCCCCACAATGTTATAGGAAATGGTGAAACTTTTGCTTTGCAAGAATAGGGCTTGGTCTTTGGGGTATTTGTTATGGGTTTTTTTAGATTTGAATAGGGCAAGAATAGACAACACTGGCACTTTAAGGACATATTGTACATTGGCACTTCCTGTTCTTCCACTGCCGGCTAGATTTGTAGCAATTGGGGAAGAATTTACTCTTCCTGGCAAAAGGGCACAATGGCACTTTAGTGAACAGATGCACCTTACAGCGTACTGCACTTTAGGGGAAGCAATTATTGGGGATAAAATAAGGATTGGGATGGTGGGGACTCTTTTTTCCTATTAACATCATTGCTCTTTCTGGAGCACACGCACATTATGACGTCTAGCACTTGAGAAAGTGCAGAAATTTCGGACAATTGGGGTTCGATGTGCAGGGTTTTCATCATACTGTAACATTGTTGAAAGGAAAAGGAAAGACTGGAATCCCGCTTAGGTTTGTATAGATCTTTGGGGTGGGGTAAGTAGAGGAGACACGATGTTGTTTTATGACGTTTGGTAATTCTGGACAGTGTAATTTGTTTCGTATTTCTGGATTATTTATTGTTTCATTATTTGTATATTAGGGCACTATGGATTTTCCTTCTTTGATACATTGGTACTAAAATCAATAAAAAAAGATTAAAAAAAGATGAAGATGGCTGATTAAAAGCTCCTATAAGTAAGTGTGTTATATGTTAAATTTTAGTAAAATCAAAAAGTCTTCACTCCCCACAGTCTTCGAAAAATGCAATTGATCATTAAACGGCGCCTCCTGCTGTGGAATCTGAATCGTGTCAATTTAAAGTTCCTTCAGGAAAGATTAATCTCCCACCCATCTTTTTCTTGCACGAACACTCCTTTCTTCATCTTTTCGACACATTCCCAAATGCAAAAACGTCTAAATCCGTTATAAATGACATGCAAACAACGTCCACCTGCACAAACAATAGAAAAAAACGTGGGCGCGTGGCAGCAGACTGCAAATCTACGAGTGCGTTTGGAAATCTTAGTGTGCATATCATTATTTTTAAAAGCCTTGAATTTTTTTAAATCACATTGCAATGCTAATGAGTTCACTGTAGAAATGGTGGCCATTTTGTCGCACTATTTTTAGTTCTGGCTATAGGCAGCTTTAACTACTTTAAGAGCTTCTGTCATGAAAAGCAAGCGCTTGCAAAGACAAATTATTCTCGTTCTTTCCCAGTAATAGTGCTTGGCATATATCGGCAAGTTGCCACTGGAGTTTCTGAAGCTGAAAACTATTGAAAGACAAATGTAATGCGCAGTCCATCCCGGTGAGAGGGTCCGAGAGCAGATGAACAGGGAAGACATACCACGCGAGAATGCCGAGATCAGATGACGTCACTTGCTTGTGGTCACCCACGAAGCTGAGAGCCGTGATATTGGTTCAAGGTTAGCGTGGCAGGGCACATTGCCTGGTGTCAGGAGCATGACGGCAAGCACTTGCTGTGTGAATGGTCAGTATAGATAAAACACAAAGGTAGGCGTTATGGCGGATGTGTATACAAGAAACTGGATTTTGCACAAGAAATGTCAAAATAACCCTTTCTCTTTACCACTCCAGGGCAAATCTCACCTGCACATAGGCCACAACCCAAAACCTATGGTATTCCAGATGGAAGGAACAAGGATGTACTGTCATATTGGCTTAAAATCAATAAACATAACAACACTAGTCCTTACTGGCCCAGTTCCAATTCGTGCCTGCATTCTGGTTCTTGTAGTTTTACACTTAGCAGAGTAATCAGCAATACCAGAGTATTTATTTTGACTGGTGACTTATGCAGATGACGTAGCCCAAGATAAGAATGTCTTCTTTTCGTAGGCTTAGCACACACAAAATCAGAGTGCGTACCAAACGACATGCTCCAAAGAGACGTATCTGATTAGCAAGTGACTTCAAACACCTGCAGGGGAATCTTGGGGGGTAGTTCCCTCTTTCAAATCTTCCAAGGAGCTCTTTCGGGGGTAAAACTGGCCACCTGTATGCGGAGGACAGTCAACACACTCCCTGAGAGCTCATTTGCCTCTTTACCCACCTTTAAAACAAAGGCACAGAGGCAAGAAGATGAGTCATTTGATTGCGTCATATGCGAATGAGGAAATGCTACCCTGAGTACGTACACGTGATTTTTGTGAGCTACGAGGACTTATAGTATGGACCACCCAAGCACCTGGGAACCCGTTTGTAACACCAAAGTGCCCCTGAGTGCAAACAAATCGGTGCGCACATCCATTACGCCACAGGGCACATTTGATAGATCCCAGGAGTTTTTCAAATTCTTCTGTCGAGTCTATGATAGAAACCAGTTATGCTACTTTTGCAGAGCGGGTTCATTGGTTTGTGTGCATGAAGTATTTCATGCAAAATTACCACTGATTTAGGCTTCTCACAACACAGCATAATTCCTGCCCAACCTCCGAAAAAGGTGCTGAAGCCCTGTACATGTGGGCAACACCATTACTCTGGGACCTGGCTAGGTGATCGCTGGTACTATGTCATACACAGGTTATGGGAAAAAAATAGAACCGCCCAGAACGAGGTAATCGTCAGCGCCTGTTGATTCATATTCAAGATGAATGATTTACCTATTCAATGTGTTGTTTGCACTCTTCTACGATGAAACCGGTGCCGCAAGGAAGCGTGATTACTTTAACATAGACTAGACTTTGGCAGCACATAACCAAGTTTTGCCTGAACTACTTCGTCATTAATTGACAAACTCCACCCGTTCGAACTATACTCTCCCAATATACATAATTGATTTGGAATCAGACTTGACCTATCTCCCACTCGCAACTTGTGATACTGTAACTAAATTCACCACAATCTACTTGCAACCCATCAGTGGAGATAGCTGGGTTGGAATTATCACCAGCTTTCCGCATACGTGACATTACTCAGATTTTGACAGATACCCCAGGCCACTCCCCACGCCGCACGGCTCCCCTGATCTGCCTGAGTCGCTGCCCCACTGCTCCGCCGGTTCACCCCTGGTAACTGTGTTCCTGTCCCCCCTGCACTGCCATCCTTTTCCTCCCTGGTAATTGTAATTGTATTTTCGTCATTGTAAATTGCTTTTTCGTCATTTGTATTTGTGCTATTGTATGGTAATTTAGGCACCCCTTGCGGCCCTCTGTGCCCCCGCTTCCCGCTGCTACTCCCCGCCGCCCGCCCCCCTTTTCCCTTATGTACCCCCTGCCACTTGCCCATTGGCCGCCCCGCTCCCGCCTCCCAGCTGCTCCTCCCTCCCACTTCGCCTCTTATGGAGGCCGCACGGCGGCTTTTGCAGCGGGCGCGCCGCTGGCGCGCTGAAGGCATGCCAAAGGCAAGCCCGTCTGTGCCCGTCCGCGCCTGGACCGCGCCCAGCACCAGAACCCCTGGCCCCAGCCGTTGCCTGGACACCCGACTGAGATACAACGCCGCCACCCTCACCGCACTCAACACAGGACGACCTGCCGCCTGCCACCGAGCCACCCCGAGGCGCACCCACCGACCCTTCACCTGCCTAGCAAGCAAATTCACCTGCCTCCGAACCTGCACCCCCCCACCGAACGCAGCAACAACAACAACAACCACCTCAAGTGCATCCTCCTCAATACCCGCTCCGTCCACAAACACACCATCGAACTCTGGGAACTCCTTGATACAACAGCACCAGACGTCGCCTTCCTCACGGAAACCTGGATGAATGCCTCCTCGGCCCACGACATCGCCATAGCCATCCAGGACGGTTACAAAATCACCCAGAAGGACCGCGTCAACAAAACTGGAGAAGGAATCGCCATCATCTACAGGAACACCATCAGCGTCACGACCAACGCTGAAGACACACTCACTGCCGCCAAACACCTACACTTCCAGATCCACACCGACCCCCAGACCACCCTCGGAGGAACGCTCATCTACAGACTCCCGGGCCCACGGACACAATTCAGCGAAACCACTGCCGACTTCATCAGCCCGCATGCCCTAGCCTCACCAGAGTACATCCTCCTAGGGGACCTTACCTTCCACCTGGAGAAAAACAACGACAACAACACCACCACCCTGATCGACTGCCTCGGCAACCTCGGACTCAAGCAACTGGTGGACCCGCCCACCCACCTCGCTGCCCACACGCTCGACCCCATCTTCTCCGCCAGCAACCACGTCTCCTTCAGCCACTCGACCAGACTACACTGGACTGACCACAGCTGCATCCACTTCACCTTCAAGAAGACCACATCCCACCATCACACGCTACAGATCCCCCGCAGATGCTGGAGCAAAGTCACCACAGACCAGCTGACCACATCGCTGAGCCAGAACCCACCTGTCGACACCCCAGACATCAACGACGCAGCACACAATCTCGCACAGTGGATCACCAACTGCGCCGACGACCTCGCTCCACTGAAGAAACCCCCAGGCAAGACTAGCAACAGAAAAATCTCATGGTTCACAGACGCCCTCAAAATCGCAAGGAAATCATGCGGAACACTCAAAAAAACCTGGCGCCTTACACGGACATTAGAAAGCATGACAGCCCTCAAGAGCGCCACCTGCATATACCACCAGATGATCCGCACCACCAAAAGGACATCGTTCAAAGACCCACTGGACAACAACACCCACAACAGCAAGGAACTATTCAGCATCGTCTAACAGCTCTCCAACCCCAGCCCTAGCAACAACGACATCACACCGCCACAAGACCTCTGCAACTCCCTCGCCACATTCTTCCACCGCAAGATCGCAGATATACACGACAGCTTCAGACCCCAGGCTCCGCCTCCAGCCACCAAACCAAGGACCCCCACCACCAGCCTCAGCGCATGGACCCCCATCCACACTGAAGACACCACAGCGTCATGAGCACCATCCACTCCGGCTCCCCCTCCGACCCATGCCCTCATCATATCTTCAACAAAGCCGACACCATCATCGCACCTCACCTCCGGAACGTAATTAACAGCTCCTTCACGTCAGCCACCTTCCCCGGAAGCTGGAAACACGCAGAAATCAATGCCCTTCTGAAGAAACCAACAGCGGACCCCAAAGACCTCAAGAACGTCCGCCCCATCTCTCTCCTCCCCTTCCTGGCTAAAGTCATTGAGAAGACCGTCAATAAACAGCTGACCGCATTCCTCGAAGAAAACATCTCGCTCGAACCATCCCAGTCTGGATTTCGAGCCAACCACAGCACTGAGACCACCCTCATCGCAGCCACCGATGACATCAGGACCCTGATGGACAAAGGAGAGACAGCCGCTCTCATCCTCCTGGACCTCTCAGCAGCCTTTGATACCGTCTGCCACAGCACCCTAATAACCCGCCTCTACAACACTGGGATCCAAGGAAAGGCCCTGGACTGGATCACATCGTTCCTCTCCGACAGAACCCAGTGAGTCCGCCTCCCTCCCTTCTGCTCCGAATCCACCAAGATCATCTGTGGCGTACCCCAGGGCTCCTCACTCAGCCCAACGCTCTTCAATATCTACATGAGCCCCCTCGCCACCATCGCACGCAAACACAACATCAACATCATCTCCTACGCCGACGTCACCCAACTGATACTCCCCCTCACCAAAGACCCTCTCACCGCCAATGCCAACTTCCAGGACAGACTGAAAGATGTCGCAGAATGGATGAAGCACAGCGGTCTGAAGCTCAACTCAGACAAGACGGAGGTCCTCACCCTCGGACAATCCCCATCCGCCTGGGACGATTCCTGGAGGCCCACGACGCTGGGCACGGCATCGACATCCACGGACCACGCATGCAATCTGGGCTTTTTCCTGGACTCCTCCCTCACGATGACCAAGCAAGTCAACGCAGTCTCGTCCTCGTGTTTTAACACCCTGCGCATGCCCTGAAAGATCTTCCGGTGGATCCCCACTGAAACCAGAAAGACGGTCACCCAGGCCCTCTTCACCAGCTGACTGGACTACGGGAACGCCCTATACGCAGGAACCACAGCTAAACTGCAGAAACGCCTTCAGCGCATACAGAACGCCTCCTCAGGACTCCCCCTCGACATCCCTCTGCACAGCCACATATCCGCCCACCTGAGAAACCTGCACTGGCTCCCCGTAAGCAAGAGGATCATGTTCAGGCTGCTTACCCACGCACACAAAGTGCTCCACAACATGGGCCCCGAATACCTCAACAACTGCCTCTCGTTCTACACCCCCACCCGCCAGCTCCATTCCACCAGCCTCGCCCTCGCCACCGTCCCACGGATTCGCAGAACCACCACCGGGGGAAGATCGTTCTCCTACCTGGCAGCGAAAACATGGAACTCCCTCACCGCACACCTACAACTGACAGAGGACCATCTCACCTTCAGGAAACACCTCAAGACATGGTTATTCGAGCAGTAGCGGCACCCCACTCCTCCCTTCAGCGCCTTGAGACCCTCACGGGTGAGTAACGTGCTCTACAAATGTACTGATTGATTGATTGAGATATTCCAAGTGTTATGCTTTGTACTCAACAAGGTCACGCAACTTTCTACAGCCCTGAAGAGTCGAGGGACTATTCTTCCCTGACGAAACACGTGTCGGCTGGTTGCACTTTTCACCACAATAAAGAACTTTCAGCTACGTCCAAGAACTCTTTATATATCACTTTCGTCAACATTTGTATTTACTTGTTTTACTATGTATGTGTGCACAGGATGGGTCAAACAATGTTTAAAAGAAAAATGAGGCCACACTAAGCCACTTTGCATGCCCTTGAATGGCCTCATACATATAGAGTAAGGCAAAGGAGCACAAAACAGTGCATTGCTTTACTCTGTGCTCAGGAGGCGGTCCATGGGTGTTTTGGTGGGTGTTCCCATGGAACATCCATGGATTCTAACTCTTCCCAAAATTTACAATACTATGCAAACCTGGGGTTGCACCAAAACCTTATGCCTCCCGAGGTGAGGCGCAACGAGGAGAAATAACTTTATTTCTCCTCATTTATTCCTTTTTCCATGTGTGTTGCATTTTGCAGCACAGGTAGAAAAAGGAAAACTCCTCCAAGGATTGTTTGTGTTCAGGGAGGTACACTTTCCTGCACAAAAACAATCCTGCTGACAACACAGGCACCCTTGCACAGGGGCGCAAGGGTTCCTGTGTTGGTGTTAGGCTGCCTAAATGGCGTAAGTGCTGGGAAAAATGACAGGAATGCACATTATTGGATAAATACAGTGCATTCCTGCCCTTTCACTTAGGCATAAGGCAGTGTCGCAAGGTGCCTTACTGTACTGCCCTACGTCAAAACCCCATAAATGAAGGAATAAAAACGACTCCTTTGTAGTGGGTAACCAAATGTGAATTTAATTTCACAGGCATAATCAGAACTAATATATGAGCTTGCACTATATACCATGCATATTATGCTTAATGTAGTAGTATACTTGTAAAGCGCACAGCTGCCCCAGCAACTGGGCGTCCCGGCTCTGTATAACGCTGTGGAACCCTTCCTGGCTCTCCCTGTGAGATAGCCCTCCTGGGCACCCGCAAGGTGAAGCCAGGTATCTAGTGTTGTTGGGGCCATTGTGGAGGTTAAGCAAGCTATTGCCCAGAGTTGCAGCATGGGACCCATGATTAGAGTAGGCGCCGAGGCGAGAATTATCGAGTCCGCGGACATTGAGCCCAAGACCCTGCCACGTCGGGACTTGAACCCTGGTCCCGGGCCTGATCTCTGCTTCCGATTCTGCTGCTCTAACCAGTGAGCCACACTTCTCCACTTCTCTTAACAGCAGTCATCACAATTTTGTGACTTCCTAATACCTGCATGCGTACATTATGGTTTCTTCCATGTATAAGTGTAACCGAGGCATCGGGTGCCTTTGTTATTCAGTTCCTCTCTGTTCAGTAAATTATAGAAGCGTTATTTTTGGAGAACTACAGTATGAGCTGTGAAGTACCAACTATGTCAGTCAACACCAGCCGCCTTAAGTCTGTAAAAGAAATAATGAATTCTCAGTCTTTAATTCTCTGTTAAATGGTGGCACATTAATAATAGAGTCTAAAAATGTTTACTAATATAGTATGATTAATGTGCCACATTTGAAATGTGCTAACTCGCAGTAGGCAATCATTGTTATTCTTGTAGGCCACGGATGCACCCTGACACAAGAACCTCTAGCTAAAAAGAAACTCAATATTGTTGAAATGTGCTCAATGTGATTTAGAAGCTTCATCTTAGAATCATGCTTAGAGACTTTGTCATAACTGTAGAAATTTCTCATTTAACAAAGAGTATTATTTTACTATACAAAGTGTATTCTTGAATGTCATGAACTACCTGTCTCCTAATGCTTAATTTAAGAACTGAATAGAATAGCTTGTGCATTTAAACAATAATGACTGTTGCTTAGAGTAAAAGAATGAATTACCTAACTGTGATTTGTCTTTCAGTTTGTAGTTCATTGTTCTCACAGTGAAATGCGTGGAGATGTAGAAGGTCAATGGACGAGAAGCCTAGGGGAACTAAACCTGATGTTTCAAGAATCTCACCTCGCAAGAATGTCTGTAGCTAGCAACATGATAAAAGGTTTTAACCACATGTATTTCCATGGGAACGGAGGAGCTGAACTTGCTTACCGTATAAACCTGTCTTCTTATTGGCTCCTGGAGCAGAAAGCCAGCTACAATGTGTTCTTGACTTTTATATTAATGTATGTTCCTAGGTAGGGGATACGCATATTCTCTTCTCTTCTTGGAGGATTGACCCAGACCCTTGATGGTGGAAGCTACTGCTGCTGCTGTTTCCGTCCTTCACCTGACTTTACTTGGATTCAAAAGATTGCTTCTGCAACTGTATACTGATCCGAGACTCAGACTTATGAAATTCCCTTCATAGATAATTTTGCTATTCAACTTAATTTAGAAGCTACACGCTCCTTGATTTAGCTCTTTTACATTTGATTTCAAACTTGTTATGGGTTCTCAATTAACTAAAACTCAGTTCCCGACTATAGAACAGGTAATTTATTCCTTTATGGAAAACGCTTAAATGTGTTGATACTGATGATTGACCTGTTCTGACCAATTTTCTTTATGTTGAGAATTCTGTAAACGTAATTGATTCATGGACAAACTGAAAAAAGATTTTAAAAAATACAGAGATCTTTACTAACCCTCTAATGAGAAAATACATTTTTAAAAACAAGAATACAACTCTCATCATTGACTGAAATTATACTGTTATTTTTTAGAAGTCTTAATTGCTCCTTGACTCCTAAAACAATTCAAAGGTCTATTGCAGAAGAAGAAAGTTTTAGTAGAGGAAAAGGGCCTTAGCACCAACAAACGATTACAATTTGGGCTCATTACCGCAATATCAGTAACATATCAATACAACAATAAAACAGTGAAGAAACAAATAGGAGCCTCCAAAACTGTTACTCATTAGCAGGGGTGTAGCTTCAGGAGGGTGTTTGGGGTGCTACATCCCTCCTAATAAATCTATTTTCTGAGGAATAGGTGGGTGCTGGAGCTTTCAGTCGAGTATGGTGAGGTGTCTGTCGGATTTCACCAGGAATGTGTACTTACACACAGACAAAAATGCACACACACTCTTTACAGCTCTCTATTTTGAAAGTCCTAAAAATTGTTCGGTATTTTACAAAGTTTTATGTTTTCTCTCACTTCGTACTCCTACCAATCTAGAGTCCTCTCCCTTTCCACTGCCCCTTAGGTCCCTCTCATGCACCCTGCTTGTCGCATAATGTATTTTAACATTTTTTTAATTTTTTTATTAAACAACTCCAGTGAATACAGAAATGTAAAACAAAAACATGAAAATATTTATACAGTTAGAAAAGAAATGTAAAACAAAAACATAATAATACTACACAATAGGAAAAGAAAACACAGAATATAATAATAATATACAGCTAAAAAAGAAAAAAAGAAAAAGAACAAAGCAGAGCCAATATGTACGTGATATCTTCATTGAAAAAAAAATAAAACAAAGATTTTTGAGCTCTCAAATTGGCCTTAGTACCGTACTCCAGGCTGTAATGGGAGACCAGATCTTATCGCCCCGCCGTTTAGATTTCCTGCCCCTAGTGGCATAGATTGCTTTCTCATGATTATATACACCCAAAAAGCAGGTTAGCCACATTTGAAAGTTGGGCGGTTCGGGGTCTTTCCAACGTGCAGCAAGTATGATTCTGTACACTGCTGTTTCAATAAAGAGAATGGCCTCCTCAGAGCTTAATTCTAACATCATATCATATCCCAACATATAGATTTTAGGGGATTCTGGCAGTTCATGCCCAAAGACCTCCTCCCAGAATTCCCAAACCATTTTCTTAAATAGCAGGAACTTCTCGCACTCATAGAACATGTGCAGTAGTGTGGCCTGGCCTGTGTTACATCGTGGGCACTCGTCATTTAATCTCTTCCCCCATGCATGTCATTTTGCGGGTGTGTAATAGAGATTGTAAATAGTTTTATATAATTGTGCTTTTAAGTTAGATGAAAGAAGCAGACTTGAGGTCAATATCAGAGTCTTATCAATGTCAACATTTGGGTTATCTAGTTTACCGGACCATAGTGTTTCGGTACGCTCTATATCCTCTTGTAATTTTTCAAGGAGGGTTGTATAAATTGAACCAATTCTCGTGGCGGATTTACTGATAGTTTCAATAAGTGGTACCCTGTCCCATTTAATCCTGGATATTTTGGAGCTTACAATAGAATTTATTTGAAAACATTTGAAATAGTCAGCATTGGAGATATTATATCTATTTTGAAGGTTAGGGAAAGTTGTATGTATGTCGTTGCCTAGGAAATCCCAAAGTGCAATGAACCCCAGTCTTTCCCATTTAGTTGAGATCGCATCGTTAGTGTGCTGAGGGAGCAGTGATGAACGCCATAAAGGGTTGTAGCGGTTAAATTTAGGTATTTGCATATATTTTGCGGCTTTTGACCAGACTTTCCATGCACTAAGTATAGTTTTAAATGTAACTTTCTTAAAATAGCTAGGCTCTAGTTGTCTCAGGAGAAGACCTTTGGCCCTGTTATCCAGAGCTAGTTCGAAAATTGAAGGTATCTCTAGTTCCTCTACATTCTGGGCGGAAGGGGCAGTATTGATCAGAGGTGCCAGCTGTTGAAGAAAAGCCGCCCAAAAGTATAGCAGCATATTTGAAATAGCTAGGCTGCCTCTGCTCTGTGGTAGGGATAAATATTTCAATGATCTCCTAATTTTGCCATACTGTCAAATAAATTTGGAGATCTGAGAGTCAAGAGCTTTAATAAGATTATCTTCGGTTAACAAAGGGATGGCACGGAATGGATAAAGTACCTTGAGTAGGACATTCATTTTGACATTGTTCCCCCTCCCTATGATTAACAGGTGTAAGCTATTAACTCTGATTAAATCTTTTTTGATTGTCTTAATTAGGGGTTCATAATTAATTTTGGAGATATTTTGAACATCTGTGCATATACAGACCCCTAAGTATGTGGCTTTTCCGGTTCTCCTAGAATCTATAAAGTCTGTGTTGTCAGTGCAGGGTATCACAGTTTTCCCCTGATTAAGGGAATATCCGGAGTGGGATCCAAATAACTGTGTGATAGCCTCAATCTCTATAATAACTTCTGCTGGGTCGGGTGTTAAGATTGCGGCATACTCCGCATATGCTAGTACCTTGGTTTAGTACATTCCCACCACCAATGGTTTGATTCTTGCATTATCTAGAAGCTTTAATAACAAGGGATTGATGTGGAGAGCAAACTGAATTGGGGAGCACGGGCAGCCCTGTCTGGTACCCCTTGATATGTTGATAGTACCTGATTCGCGCCTCATAATTTGTTGTTTGGCCTTTGGATCTTTATACATTGCTTTTATAGACTTAATAAAGCTGGGCCTGAAGTTATAGTGTTGTAGAATACCCCGCAAAAACTCCCATGACACCCGGTCAAATGCCTTCTCGGCGTCTAGGAGGATCATTGAAATATGGCTCCCTGACACGGCCATATTGTCAAATAAAGAGATGGCTCTGCGAGTGGGATCCGTGGTACCTTTTCCAGGGATAAAGCTGTGTTGCCACGAACAAACCAGATGCTCAACAACCCTCCCGAGCCGATTAGCCATGATTTTTGCATAAAGTGGAGTTAATGAGTGAGATTGGGCGATATGACGATGGAGAGTCGGTGGGTTTGCCTTTCTTGGGAAAAATAATATTTGTATCTTTCCAGGATTCGGGTGAGATACCACTCCACTGAATCCCAAGAAATAGATCTAATAGAAGAGGCAATATAACTTTGCCTAGAATTTTATACAATTCGAGTGGGATTTTGTCTGGGCCTGCGGCTTTACCAGAGGATAATTCAGAGAGAGCCAGTTGAAGCTCCGTAGGAGTCATTTCTTTCTCCAGGTCATCTTTAGTGATGGTATCTAGACCCCTGTCTGTGTTGGTAACAAAATCGTTAAAAAAATGTTTTGTTTCGTCTCGATTGGCAGAGATATCGTTCTGGTAGAGTTTCTGATAGTAGTGCTGAAACACCTCAACAATATCTTCTGTTTGTGTATATACAAGATCGTCTGATTTAATAGATGGAATAGTATTATAGGAGATCTTTTGTCTAGTATGTAGGGCCAATTGTTTACCTACTCTCTCTCCGTTTTCGTACACATTTCTTTGGTAGACTCTAAAGATTTCTGCAGATTTCTGGGTCAGCCCATTATTCAGATCAGTTTTTAATATTAGAATTCGGCGCATTGAGTTTTTCCCGTCAGCCCCTTGTGCTATTAATGCTGTGTGTTCTGCTTCTAGCCTAGCGAGCTCCCCGATCTTTAGGTTATGTTCGATAACGCGCTGTTTTTTAATTCTGGCAACATAACGGACCGTTTCCCCCCTAAGGGCAGCCTTAAAACAGTCCCATACAACACTTCTGGGGGCGCTGTAGCGATTAATGTCAAAGAAGCCCTGGGCCCAATTTTTGATATATTTGATATAGTCCCCGTTGACAAAAAGCTTCCTATCAAATGTCCAGGTGGAGCCTTTTCTGCCAGAATTGGGTAGATTGTAAGAACGAGGGCATTATGATCAGAGACTAGATTAGGGTGTTTAACAATTGTTGCTTGACTAGAAATCTCCTGTGCTGTGACTATATAGTTGATACTGACATATTTATTGTGGGGTGTGAGAAATATGTATAGCCTGGATCCCTCTGATTTTTAAGAGACCAGATATCGACTAGGTTGTAGCTATCTCTAAGTAAGCTAATTGCATTAGCTACTTTGGGTTTCCGACCTACATATTAATATTTGTGTGTGTCATTAAATGTGGGGCCAAGTGAGATATTAAAATCTCCACAGAATATAAGTGGTCCTGACCAGGAGGCCAGCTCAAGTTCTAGAGTCTCAAAAATTGAGGGATCGTTCAGGTTTGACCCTCAGACTGAACAAAGGATTAGTCCTAGGGTGAGCTCAATATTAACCCATCTGCCCCGGTGATCTGCGGCTTGACATATGGGCTGTCCTATGAAGTTTTTAGCCAGTATCTCTACGTTGCGGGTGTTTGATGTTTGAGTGGTAGTTATTAAAACATTGTACCCCTGAATTTTTAATAGATCTTTCTTCTCCCAGGGCAGGTGGGTTTCTTGAAGGCATATTATATCAAAAGAGTTTTGTTTAATTATCCCGCTCATCCTCCCCTGCTTATCTCTGTCATGAAGCCCTGCAATGTTCCAACTACATATGGTTATTCTCCCCATGATAGTATATATTTGTTTCCAAGCTTAATGGCATTGTGTGAGTACGTTTTATTGTTTTGAAATACTGTGCTCTCTACTGTTGTCCACACTGCTAAATATGCAGTGTTGCTCTACTTAATATAATTTATTTTCTTGTTTCCAAAGCTCGAGTTGTTTGCATTTTAAAGGTTTTTGCCCCCTGCCCAACCCCCTCCCAGCCCCTCCCAGCCCCTCCCACTCCTCCCTCCCCCCTCCCCCTCGTTCCCAACATAAGGTAAAAAGACTCCATAAGAGTCTGAGAGTGATGAAGGCGCAACAAGCAATCAGTTCCCAATCAACACCTGATAAAAACGAAAAGAAAAACAAGAGAGAACACACCGATTAGATTAGTGAAAAAAATATAAGAGCTACCGCTCTACCTGCCTACCAGGCCAAATTTGTGCAACTAAAAAAAAAAAAAATAATAATTCTCCCACCCTCTTTTTTTTCCCTTTTAAGCCTAAGCCGTTATTATGTCAATGCTACAATCATGTCATTATAGAATCATTAAATTCAATACCAATAAACATGTATATCTTAAAGTCAAAAATTTCACTAATTTCAGGAGTGGTTCAGAGACCCTTCAGATATATGTATATCCTGATGTATATCCTGATGGCAATGAATATGGTAGTGTTTTATAGGTGTTATACTGCTTTAGCCCATCTAGATATTCCTTTGCTTTAATTTCCGAAAGGAAAACTTTGTCTGACCCCCATAGATAACCTTGAGCCATGCTGGGTTGTTGAGATAGGCCAGTGCTTTTTTGTCCTGGAAAGGTTTTATTAGCTGGCATAGCCTCCATCTTCTTTCCACGGTTGTGTGGCAAAAGTCTTGGTGTGAAAAATATGAAACCCCGTTGGAAGTGCGTTTGGCTTCAGGTCTTGCTTTTTTGAAGATCGCCAGGTGAATCAGAAAGTTGCTGAAGAAGGCAAGAATAGCCCTGGGGTACGCTCCAGGTTTCGCTGGGGTTTTCAGAGTAAATGGCATATGATGGGCCCATTGGATTCCAACATCCCAGTTCCAGCTAGAGAGTTCAGGCAAGGAGTCGCGGAAAAGATTGATAATGAAAGTGCGGGTGCAGTCCCCCTCAGCAGCCTCAGGGACCCCCAAAATGCGAAGGTTGTTTCTACGCTGGTGGTTTTCGAACTTCTCCAGTTTCCATTTGACATCTGCTAATTCGGACTCATGAGTCTCAACCCGCTCTTGATTTGTGGTAATCTCTGACTCATTCGAAAGCATCCTGGATTCCATCTCAGTCAGACGGTCTCCGAAAGAGATACAGGTCTTTGTTAGCTTCCGAACTACTCCTTGGACCTTGCGTAGGGCAGCTTGCGCTCTTCGCCCATCTTGTGAGGTTTCTTCACGATGTGCTGCTATAGCATGCAGCACCATCTCAAGGGATGCAGGTGATGGAACTGTAGGGGTAGGATGGGCTGACTGTGAGGTGAGACCCGCTAGGGGAGCAGAGGGAGTTAATTGTTCAGTGGGGGTGTAGTTCCAGGCAAGACCAGCACCATGAGATTTCTTAGCCCGCTTATTAGTCATTTTTGATTCAGGTTTAACTGTTAGGGGCTCCTCAACGCCCTAACTCCAGTTACCTGACTCGTCAGTTAAATATGAGGTAGAGGTATCAGCCCACCCTGCTTCCAAATCCGCCTCATTGGAGAAGGTGAAAAAATAGCTGGCTTCCTTCTCCATGTCGACATGTATGTTGCAGGCATTATCGGGATACCCGGTATTTACAGCATTAACAGCGTCAAGCGTATTGTCCGCGTTTTTAACGGTAGGGTTATGAGGATTGCTAGTGTCAATCTTATCAGTTCTATCAGTATATTGTTGAGTTTTTAGATTAGCTATTCTGGACGCCCGCATCCAGCATCATCAACCAAACCAATTTCTCCATCCACAATGAGCGCTGTTGTAATATCAGAGTCAGTAACAATATTATTATTCGAACCAAGGGTATTGTTATCGCTCACCTCCGGGGTTGCTGGAATATGATTTGGCGGTTTGTCTGTGAAACTCATTGCGTCAGCGGTGGCTTCCATGATCTTCCTGCTGGGTTCCTCTGTAAGCTTCAGGCCGGCTGTGCCTGCAATGATCTCCGGCATAGCGGGGGTTTTTGCCTGGAGCTTCCTCTCTTGCCCTGGAAGCGGACAGGAGCCTCTGCGCATGAGGTCAACCACAGTCGTGCCTGCAGTGTCCTTCTTTGGTTCGTTCTTCCTGGTCGAGGCTCCCAGCCGGGGTGAATCCAGTGCGGCAGGCACCGTAGCAACTTTCTCCACCCGATCCGGCTTATTCAGTGATCTATCCACCTTCCCAGCTTTCTCCACAGAAGTAAGCGAACCATCAAGGCCTCGGTGATCAACCGCATCACGCTTGGCCAACCTCGCGGCCCTCGCCAGCACGGCAGCAGACAGTGGGGCAGTGGCGATTTTGGGAGACATGCCTGTGATGTCTCATGTATCAGCCTTGATGATCTCTATTGGTCTTGAGTGGTGAGTGCAGCAATCGGGCTTAAGAAATATCGCTGTCGGGGTTTCTTAGAGCGATTCTCAATACAGTCCAACCAATATTGGAGTAGAGTGTGTTAATCGTATTAGCAGCAGGGGTGTGTAGATTCATCCGGTCCGTCCGCATTCAGCCAGGTAATGCTTATCTGATAACCACAACAGTGGCCCGGGATCACTCGGTCATTCAGGTAGTACAGTCCGAGCTCTCAGGGCATGACTGGTCGGGAGCTCTGTAGCGTGAGCACTGCGATCAGTTATAGATCGCCATCTTGCCTCAAGACGGGAGTGTAAAATGTGTGTATTATAACATTATATGCCAGCCTGGTTGTTGGAAAATCTGAAGCTCACCTCCCAATCTTACTGACCAAGCTACGCCCCTGCTCATTAGCCAGGATTTCCAACACTCAGTTTCCTACTCTGGTCTTTAGTGGGTTAGAAGACTCATAGCGATGAGGATGAATCACCAGTGTAGTGTGTGTTTTCACGTAAACACAAGCATGAGGCAGGGAGAAGGAATGCATAAATAGGCTTCTTTAATAAATAAGCTGAGGACATAGAGGAAACAGGTTTGCCTAAATCCTCTTCCACAGCAACCGTCCTCCAACTGAATGCTGGACAGTGGAACCTAGCCATTTTACAACATGTCTACATTCCATATAACCATGTCACCTCCAACAATACATAACTATACAAACCATAACACATCTCCCCTCCAACAATGAAGAAAAACCTAACAGATATTTCCCAATAATAATTATAACAATAATATTGATAACCACAAACCCCTTGCCCCCACCTAAAATACAAACTGCTTTACAAATACAATCCAGCTCTTTATCCTATTTTTGTAACTCCATGCCACATCTTCCTGAGATTTCCGTCTTGCATACAATGGCTAGTACGTCCTCAAGAGGAGCTAACCATTAATCCATACTTATTCTTGGTTGGCCAGGTTATTAGCATACGTAACTAGTTGATCCCATCCTTGTTGCCAAATTGTAGTGTGTGTCTTCATCATACACACAAGCATGAGGATGGTAGCAGGAATGTATAAAGAGGATTCTTTAATACATGTGCCAGGACATGCAGAAAAAAGGTCAGTCTAATTCCGCTTCCACAGCAACTGACCTCCAACAGAATTCTGGACAGTGGAACTTAACAATGTCCCCTACTACATTCCATGTAATCATATCACCTCCAATAATACATAAGTATACAAACCATAACAACCAGCAACTTCTCCTGACAAGCACAGATCTGCCTGACCAGTAGCCAAATCACATCTTTCAGGTTCCAAGAGATATTTACAACGTCATCACAACATAAAAGGTTCTGCTAATTGGAATAAGATGACTTTAGACTTTCACTTGGCTTAGTAAAATTTAACTGACTTCAATTATTTAAAGCAACTCATTTCAATTGCTTCTAGTGACAAATTACTAAAATGTATATAGCAGAAATAAAACCAGTAGTTTGATCAGTATTTCGTGTTCCCTAGTCCCATTGAATGATGCTACAACTTACATGAAATATATATCGGTTTGAAAACAGGGAACCCACACTTCAGCGTTTGGGAGCACCAGGTTCCCTTTCTAAGTTCATCTTTCACCACCTCCCCTGCATCATAGTGTGTGTCTCATGTTCCTCTAAATACATGGCTCATGCCAGGGAAGTAAACAACAAGAGAGGTGGCCCAAAATGTTCCAGGGAACCAAGCTCTTATAACCAGTAAGCAGAGAAAATATCCCCTGGAAATAGAATCCCATGCACTCAAATTCTTTTTCATACACTCCAATTTATATACCAGCAATTACAAAATCATAATAATTAATCATTAATAAACCCACGTAATGTGTCATACGAACTAAACCCCAAGCTGAAATGTAGTGCTGGCACAATTTTATTTATATAAAAAAGAAGCAGAATATGCCTCAATCCATCCACATGTTAAAACCCTTCACTAATACCTAGGAGGATAAATATGAAATAATACATACACTTTAAAAAAACAATACAGTACTTTTTATAAGAACGTTTATCTTATACATTAAAAACACATTTTCAAGAAGACGGAGACCCATAAAATACAGTTATCATATTCTGTTACGACCATATATGATCCAAACATAATACATTATACAGAGAGATCTTTTGGTAAAACATGTCATTCTAATCCAAATGTCCCTTGTTTTTTGGATTCTTTGTAGGAGAATGGTATTGGAGCTTGTTTAAAAGAACCACCTTCTTCAGGACAAGATTTTTTAGAGGGTCAAGTTTCTCCGTGTTACAAATATCTTATCGTAGCAAATGAAGAGTTATGTCATGTGATCCATGTACACATTATCTTATTCATAAACCTTTCTGTAAATTAGGCACCCACACCCCGTCCAAACTTTAGGCTTGGTATCTATAGGATGCACCACACCTTATTTTATATCACCGCTACATGGCCCACCTTTCAACCTTTTCAAGTAAACGCGGTGCTGTATATGTGACAATTTGGCAGCTGAACCTTAACTTTCAATAATTGTTTATTCTGCACAGCGTTCTGCAGGAGTGCGTTATTCTTCCCACATACTAAGATTTGTCCAGTAGTTTTTGATTAGGGGTGGGCGGAATTTGCGTAATCGTGGTACGCAAATGTCTGTGAAATGGTAAAAAATCTGCGCGAACACGCAGAAATTCCGCAAACGGGCGGAATTGCTTGTTCACCATGCTTTTTTACTATTCGCAATCGCTGTTTGCGTGCTTGGGGGGAATTATCTCACGAACACGCATTTTGTGAACGTAAACAAGCAAAAAATTTTGCGAGGTCGTGGAACCCAGAATTTTGGGCAATTTCGCGTTCTCCGCAGTACTCGAAAATACCCAAATTCCGCAAATTCCACAAGCGGAAAGGAATTTATGGCCCAGGCCTACTTCTGATATGTCTACCTGAGTTCACAGGCTTTCGGAAAATAACACAAGGGATCTTTATCCTGACAAAGGCTGACAACCCTGAGACTTGGTTATAAGGCTGAAACAATGTGATAATGACAGGTAGTAGAACAGGGAACTAAAGACCTAGGTACACACCTATTCAAATTTGCTGTTTTTGAAACCTGCCAAGAAAGGCCCAGATTAAAGCAAAGAAGGGTACACTCTTAGGTAGTTTTAACTGTTTTTTGCATAGAGGATCCTTTTTAAGGAATTTTAGTCTAAAACAATATGTTTTTTGCTCCACTTAGAGAGCTGGTCTGCACCTGAGTGTAGTAGTATGCCCTATGACGAATCATGCCACTATCTAGTGGGTGAGGGCCATTTTAAAAACCAATAAGTGCTCCCAGATAGGATTTTTGTAAATTGGAGTTTCTTGTCTTAACCATTTGGTGCCCGCTGCCTTTTCCCGGATCACATGACTGGGTCTAGTTGGTAGTTTGTCATTGTAGTAACTGAATGCAAATGAAAAAAGGAGTTATCTGTCATCTGGTGTCCTCAGAGCAGGTGATACCCAATACATTTTCCTAGGTTTTAGTGGCAGACAACCGTGAGAGTCACTGCCCAGTAACTCTGGTTTCCATTGAGTGTGTGGGTTTTCGGTCTCAGGTTGTCCTAAGGTAGCTGTGAGCCCTGCCATGCCTGTGGACTGTCTGTTAGGCATTGCCTTAGAGCATACTGCCTGGAAGGAAGTGGAGCTCAGGACACACCTAGAGATGTTAGGGTTGATGAGGGGGTCTCCATACCTACATGGTTCATGACTTCCCAGTAGGGGAGCCAAGAAAGCCTGGATAAATGATTGGCTGAAAAGGGGTGAAACCCCGAAACCAGTCCTAGGATGCTTGTTCACAGTCCAGGGAGGACATGGCTTGGCAGTTCGGGCTGGACTGTTCCCATGAGACAAAGGGTCAAGACTGATTTGCATAAGGCTGGGTCCAAACTGTAATGGCATGGTGAGCAAAAAAACGATGGATATAGGCCCAGATCTCTGTACTGGGGTGAATGTATAACATTGTTCTGCATTCTGTCCATCAACTGTTGATTTTACATTTGTCACCCGAGTGGGACGGGTATGCCCAGATATGGGTCCTGTGCTCCCTATGCCACTGGAATCAAGCTATCCTGGCTGAAGAGGGGTGAAACCCTGAAACAGGTCCTAGGATGCTTGTTTCCAGTCCAGACAAAACCTGGCTTGGCAGTTCGGGTTGGATTTAGGCCCAGACCTCTGTACTGGGGTGACTGTATGACATTGTTCCTGCATTCTGTCCATCAACTGTTGTTTTTGGATAAATGACCAAGGCAGCTGCCAAGAAAGGGAATGCACGGAGCATGGGAAACCAGCCCCTGGAACTCCTACAGTACAGGTGGATGCAGCACTGGAGGAGACCTCCTAGTAGTCCACCTGGAAGGATATTGCCTCTCTGGGAGACCTGCCTGAGCTTGGTGTATTGCCAATTGAGTGTAGGCTCACGGGGAGGAGTTCTGCAAGGCACACAAAGAGTGCCCAATACCTTTAGGACTTGAGATGACAAGTTGAGGCCCAGACAGCTGGTGACACCTCTGGAAGAGATCACTTTATATATTTTGGGAGACTGACCTCCTGTATAATGAGCTTAATGTAACAGCCACCACAATCAGGACACCAGAAACCCTCCAAGCCTGTGGGAGGACTCCCAGCTCCCAGCATCCTTTCTTGAAGAACACACCACTCTCACACTTTTAAGTGCTCATGGCCCTGTGGTCATTGTAACTGCCAACGCCATCAGGACACCAGAAACCCTGTAAGCCTGTGGGGGGACTACCGCTTCCAACATCCTTTCCTGTAGGCCAAGCCCCTCTCACGCTTTTAAGCACTGTGTGGCCCCGCAGCGCGGGACATGCCCGGGCCAAGCACTAGCCAAGGGCAGGCCACCCACACCTGTCAGAGTCTGGAAGAGCCTGGACTGGTCCCCCCCTAACACCGAGGACCTGAGATCAAAGTACATACCATTATGGGGAAAAGAAAGACCAATTAGCTGGAGACACGAGGGGAAGCCATCACAACCCTTGACTCCTTTCTGGTAAAGGCCACAAATGTACAGTCTAAAAAGCTTGAACTGACCGAATGTAGACTGTCCCTTGAAGAACCCAATAGTGGGATGATTATTAGTGATAACACTTTGAGAGACTCGCATATTGCCTCCCCCGACTGTATTATACTAGCTCCCCGGCAAACCACCCAAGTGGGATCAAACAATAGTGCTGTCTCATTAGAAGAACTACCAGTTAAAAAGAAGAGAGAAGGATCTAGACAGCAACATTCATCTAGGTCTAGGAAAGGCATGGCAAATGTAACTCATGTGGTTGAAACTCATGGTTCCACAAATCTCAAAGAAATACATACGCCGGTAGACCAGCTATATCACGCACAATCCAACCTTAAATAACAGAACTGGAAGTTTTGGAACATCGACTAGCGGTATTTTTTGAGAATAGAGAGTTACTATGTAACCCGGAACCTGCTATTACTGGCATTGAGAGACTAGGGGCTCCAAACCCCACCATAAAATCATGTGACCCAAATCCGGATGAAAGAGACGAAAGTCACATCCTTGGGGGTTTACGAAATTCACAGAATTGTTAACAACAACCAAGTATACATCGAAGTGCTCAGAATAGGGCTTTGTCAACAACTGTTGATAGTTACATAGTGAATGCAGCACATAACCATAAGAACAAACCATTAATCCCTACTCCCTCTAATCTCTGAAATAGTCGGGGTCTTGCTGCAGTAGACCGTATTCAGGCACCCCTTGGATCAAGGGCACACACAAGTGATAAGTGGAGGAGGGGAAGTATCTCAGGGAGGGGGAAAGAGACAACTTCCCTGCAGACTCTTGCTCTCCCTACAAAAGCAAACCCACTGGTGCTTATATTGCTAAGTGTTCAAGAGCGGAGGGCATCTCAGTACCAAACTACTGAGCAACTCATGTGGAAGTATTACATTGGTTGACAACATTTTGGAGGGTGGGTTCATTTATACATAGGCACAGCATTTTGGCTAGGAGGATTTCCTGGGTTGGACCTTCTTTGAAATCTATACCAGGGGACTGTATTGTGATTAACTTCAATGATCAAGGTTTGGTAAGGGAGTTGTTAGGTCGTACACCTATTGTATCCTCAGCAGAAACACAGATACATGACCTACCTTTAGGCTTTTTTTCAAACCGCATGAGGGTCTTAGGACTTATACTGGTGAAAGAGTTAACCTGATACCTGTTAGGAGCGAGATACCACTAAAGAGAGGCCCTAATCGGATAAGCACAAGGAATAGGTTTTCACCACTATAAAGCATAGAGGAATGTGACTGACTCCAGGAGGTGGTTGATGTTAGAGGTAATAAGAACACTCACAGTGGGCGTGAGGATAGAAAAGATGGAATGAAGGAAAAAAAGATAATTTCCTGAAATATAGCAGGTTTTAGTACAAGGGGGCTGTAACAGAGTGGCAGAATGAAATTAATAAATATGATATTGTTTGCCTCCAAGAATCTTGGGAGACAGGATCAATACCAATGGATAGTTTCAGAACTTTTCAGGCTCCAGCAGTTGCAGCCTGAGCAGGCAGGGCAAAAAGTGTTATAGTAACCCTTGTGGCAAACACTCTTTGTATTAGAATATTACAATTTTGCAACAAATCAGTAGACATCCATTATTTATTAATTGAAGGGCAGGAAGAATGGGATCTGTTACTGATACATTTTTATAAAAATACATTTGAGGGGATGATGGATGCTGTGGTAAGAGAATTGGAGAATGCAATTGAGGAAGCTATGGCAGAGTGATTTTAACTGTAGAGTTTGTAGCTTAATGGAAAATACAGTCTGTGGGATCACAGATTGTTGCAGTGATCGGATTATTCTTTGTAATCATATCTCTTATGTGGAGACTTTGAACAGGATTTTAACTATATGGGATATGGAGATTGGAAATAGCATCAGTGAATTCACAGGGAACATGAATAAGACCTATGGTGGCCTGAGCTCAAGTTCGACAATTGATTTGTCTCTGAGGCCTTAAGTATGAGACTTAGTAACAAAAGGGTGACATTTACCTTCTTTAGCAATCATGCTCACCTGGCTTGTAAAATGAGGTGGCAGTTTAAGCCCCGTAGACATACAGAATGGATCATGAAACCTGTACTGGCGAGAAATAATGGGGCTATCCTAAAATGGGACAAGGTGTAGCGGCAAGACCTCCTGCAGACTTTGATCGTTGCTAAGTTTCCAGAAATTATGATTTGTCTTGATTCTTGTGCCCTCTAGAACAAATCATACTAGCTTTTAAAGAGCTCATGAGAGGGATAAAAAAAACTATTAACACGCTATTTTAAGGACAAAGGTCCAATTCAAGAATTTTGATTCGATCACAATTGCTCTAAGGCGGCCACTGAACTACATACTGCCTTACAAGCAATACCAAGGGATCAGTGCTATGTAAGAACACTAAGAGTAAGCTATAGGGAAGCAAGAAGAGCGTGATTAAGGGATTTAAAGTAGAAAGCATGGGAAGATTTGAGAAGGGCATTGTATAAAAATCACTCCGGGAATTCCGGTGGGTTTTGAAGGCACCTCTTCTAAAGGGTAAAGGGGCACCATCTGTAAATACACATATAGAGGAAGATGGTTGGGTAGCATATTTACGAAATATTTGTTTAAGTTTCACCACAAGGATAAATAATAATGCCATATTAGAGAAAGACACACCCCATTACTTAACATTTGAAGCAAAAGAAATTGACTGTGCCCTGGCCCAGACCAATCTGGTGAAGGCTCCTGGTCCTGACGAAGTGCTGGCAGATATATTGTTAGAAAATAAAGCATTATGGGCCCCGGCTCTGATGAATGTCTTCAACTCTTTAACTAAACAAGGTTTCCTGAGCACCTGGAAACATTTGGTAATTGTCCCAATAAATAAAAAGGAAGATAGGGGAGATCCAAAAACTACAGACCCATTTTGTTAATTGACAGTACCACAAATTAATGGGTAGAGTGCTTTTAAATAAGTTAGAGGAATGGGTATTTGAAAAAGGCATTTTAGCCTTTTAGCAAAGGCCCAGGATTGGCTTCAGAAAAGGCAAGGGTACTATTGACCAGGCTCTAAACCTGACTATGGTTATATAAATACATCCTTGCTAAAGAATGCCAACTATATTTGGCATTCATGGACCTCACAGAGTTCTTTGATTGTTTAGCCCAAGCAAACGCTGGGTAATAATGGAAGAACTAGGTGTGGACCCCTTGATTACTGCCTTTATTAGGCAATTATACACAGGAGCAACACCATATGTTTGCTATGGAAGGAAAGGAGAATGTACAAGGACTTTTAACATTGAGAAAGGGGAAGACAGGGTTGCGTACTGGCCCCATTCTTGTTCTCTTTGTATACAAATGGGTTTGAGAAAATATTGGGGCAAGCGGAAAAAGACTTCCTTTACCTATCCTCCTCTTGCTGACAATGCAGTGATCCTGGCAAGAACCCCGGGGGCACTGCAGGAGCTCCTTGAGGTGTATTCAAATTATATAGCTACTCCAGCTCAACTTGTACCACAAATCCCAGGGCACTCGTGGGCGGGTGCTTCAACGCGCCGGTACCGCGCGTCAATTATCAAAGCTCATAACTTCGCTCTCTTTCCAACAACAAAGTAGAAGCACTCCAAGGTGGGTGATCCAAACGTTTTTAATCCGGTCAACAAAACATACGCGTTTCGGACGTCTAGTCCTTCGTCAGTGTTTCACACATAGTCAGTATTTCCTGGCTATAAATCAACACGTCATTGCAAGCTATACATGAAAAGCAATGACGGCACCAAAAGTATTTCATTTCGTATGTAAACACCGCGGCCATTTTGGAATGGGCAAATCCAAGTGTTAAACATTCTGTGTGCTTGAAATGTATACGGCGCCTAGTTGTTAAATCATTAAATCATTGAATCAAGCCGTGTATCTGCAAATAGGCCACGTGGGGCCGGTGATTGTAGCAACAATAAAGCCGTGAATCGGCATTGCACCAGCTATCATATTCCATACCATACCAAACAAAAACAATTTACAGTGCTCATATAATGCATCATCTCGGAGGAAGGGGTTATCACCTTAGTAGTTTTCTTTCATTGTTAAATATAACCCCTGCCCCACATGGTCATAAGGAGGTTACTGAGTCAAAATTTTACATCAAAAGAGCAAATCAGAATAAATCGGAATTTTTTTTTACAGATTTAAAATATTGAAATAACATTGCAACAGTTTCCCAAAAACAACTATAGTCTCATATTTCATTTACCCAAATGAACTGTCATTTCTTCGCCACTATTCATGCCTTGGGGGGTCTTAGTATCTAGGTCTATAATGTAGCGTGATTCTAGTCTTCTCAGCTTAAGCAGTCTATCTCCTCCTCTGGGTTGTGGAGGTACATGATCTACACCCCAATATTGCAATAGAACCCTATTGCTGTCATGTGTTTGGGCAAAATGACGGGCAACCGGATATGTTACATCCTGATTTGTTATGGCCCGTTGGTGTTCTAGAATCCGCAGTTTAACACTCTTGATCGTGCTGCCGATATATTTCCAGCCACACGGGCAAGATAGACAATAAACCACGAAGGGAGTTGAGCAGGTAATGAACTTATTAATCTCCCTATTTCTAGAATATCCTGGTACTTTGTAGGTCAGTACTCTTCGACTGTTTTCACACGCTCTACATTTCCCACAGGAGAAAAAACCCTTCAACTCTTTCAATGTTCCCATATTTTTAGGTTTTGGTGGCATGAGATGGCTTTGGACTATTTTGTCTCTGATAGATTTCAATTTCCGGAATGTGATTAATGGACGGTCTGGGACGTCCTTACGAATTACTGGGTCAGTTTGCAGTATGTGCCAATTTTTTGTTAATGTCTTTCGTAGTTAATTGGCATCATCAGAAAAAGTTGTTACCATACGGAATTTATCAATGGTGGACGTGGATTCCCTTGTGTTCTCTCTGGAAAGCAGTAGCTTACTTCTAGGGATCTTGGCTACCTTTTTATAGGTTTTCTCTAAGAGGTTGCAGTCATATCCTCTAATTTTGAAACTTTTGATACACTCTTGTGCCTCCCTGGAGAAATCACAATCCTGCAAACAATTGCGTCGAATGCTAAGTAATTCTCCGTACGGTATGCTACGCACTAGACTGGGGGGGTGACTACTTCGAGCGTGTAATATACTATTCCCCGCGGTGGGCTTTCTATACAAAGCTGTATTTAATTTGCTCCCACCACTGTTGATGACCCTGAGATCTAGGTAATGTACCTCCCTGTTGTTAATCTCGCTGGTGAATTTTAAATTCTGATTATTTCTGTTAAGTGGGCTAATGAAGTCTTCTGCCTCGCTGGAGGAGCCCCTCCACACGAGAAAGAGGTCATCAATATAGGGTCTCCATGCCACAACCTGTGTTGCCCATTTTGCATTGTCACCCGCAAGGGCCACCTGCTCCTCCCAGCAGCCAACGAAGAGGTTTGCATAACTGGGGGTGAAGCAGGTTCCCATTGCAGTTCCGGATATTTGTTTGTAATAAGTCTCCTGAAACATAAATATGTTATGGGTTAGACAGAATTCTAACAGTTCCATTATCATGACCCCATGCTCGGTGTATTTAGCTGGTCTTTTGTTGAGGAAGAATTGTATTGCCTCCACTCCCCTGTCATGTTGAATACAAGTATACAAACTTGAAATATCAAGGGTAATCAATAGATAATTTGGGTCCCATTCTATTGTCTCTATTTGGCCAATAAAATCCTTCGTGTCTTTCACATATGATTTCAATGTTATGACATGAGGTGCCAGGAACGAGTCAATGAAGATGGAAAGATTCTCAGTTAGTCCGCCTTTAGAGGAGACTATTGGTCTACCAGGAGGTGAATTCAAGTCTTTATGTATTTTGGGCAATTGGTAGAACATAGGTATTATCGGTTCAGAGTTCCTTAGGAATAAAAATTCATCCATGTCCAGCATTTGTCTGTTGCGCCATTTATTGAGAAGTTCATGGTATGTTTCAACACTCTGCAAGTATTCCTCTTTATTGGTTTTGGTGTAATCATGGGGATTCTCCAATTGTCTGAGTGACTCCTGACAGTATTGTTGTTGGCTAATTAACACAATATTTCCACCCTTATCCGAGGGTTTTACTATTATTTCATCCATAGCTCCAATGTCATGGATCACGGTTGACTGTGCGATGGATAGGTTGTTTTTGTTGCTTTTCTTTTTCTGTTTGTGTTGGGTCATTCTGAATTTTTTGAGGTCCATGATTACTGCCTCCGAGAAAGTGTCAATTGTGTCATAAGGCATTTGTGGATTAAATTGGGAAGGTGTATTAAAATCTGTAACGGGGTCTTGTTGTTCAATTCCGGCCCTTCTCATACGTGCTATAGCATCGGTGCATTCCTCTTGTGTCTGTCCCAATCGTATGCCTTATAGTAGTTCTATAGTATTGACATTGTCACTTACAAGAATGTTGGTGGCTTGCTTAGAGGTTTTTTTCTTTGAATTTTTCGATTTTTCAATTGAGGGTTTCAACATAAAGAATTTATGGAGTTTGATTTTCCGCACTAGTTTATATAGGTCAATTCTTGTCTGCGTGTATTCCAGTTTTTCATTTTTACAGAATGTTAGACCTAATTGTAGAGTCTCTTCTTCTAGTGTGGACAAAGTTTTATCAGTTAAATTGATGACAGTCAGGTTCGTCTCTGACTCTAACGTCTGGCACCCCTCTTCTTGCGAGTGGTATTCCGTTGAGTGTCTTTAGCTCTTCCCCTTCCTGTTCCAGCCACCTCTCCGAGTTCTTCTTCGTCGTCCGGTGGTCTTGTTTTCCCGTCTCTTAGCCAGGTTTTGCGGATAAGATCGAATTCCACATGAAAAGGATTTTGCTTTATTCCTGCCGATATCCCGGCTGTCTCCTCTCCTGACTGTTCATCTTCAGTTACACTCGACTCTGATGTTTGTACCACAACCGTTGGTGCTGTTGTTGCTTTTTTCTTATTCAGTGCTTTCCTTGGTCCATCAAACTTTTTGGAGAACGTTAAAATCCTACCGAGAGCATAATCTTTTTCGTCTCATTCGTATTTCTCCTGTTTTCTTTGTCTGATCTCCAATTCATATTTTAATAAGCGCTTTTTCATCTCATCCCGTAGTTGATTCTGTTTTGCAATATCTGTGTCTTTCGTTATTTCGATTTCCAGGTTGCTCATTTCCTCTAGGGCTTTAGCCCGGTCACTCCATGCGAACTTGACTAATAAGTCAAACATAGCTTTACATGAAGCTGCAGTTAATTCCGCCCATTGGTCCAAAAGTCTCGGGTCCTGATTTTCATATGCGGGTACCGTGTATATTCGCAGTCCCCTCGGCACCCTGTGGACATCAATATAACTTTGCAGGGAGGTGGCCTCCCACCATTTGCGGATCTCTCTCTCGCTGCATCTCTCCAATTTTGTAAAGAGATTATGGAGTGTGCCTTTGGTTGTATTGCCCTCGACTCCTGCCTCCGGAGTACTGGTGGTGGTCCTAGTTCGTTTTTTAAATTTGTCTTTTGCCGCCTCGCGACGGTCTTCCTCGTCGCACATACTGTATGTTGCCGGAAGACACAGAGAAGCCTCCCTGTGTCCCGTTTAGTCACCCACACGCCCTGCTCAAAAGTTATTCGATCCTGCAATGGATTGAACGAAGAAGGGTTAATTTAAAACAACACAGGTGTCGGCTTACCGGTGGTTTCTTTTCCCCTTCCAAGTTAGTACACTCGTGGTGTGCCCTTCCGCAGTCGCAGGTCGTCTTTGAGCGGTGCCCCATTACACAACAAACTCCAGCTCAACTTGTACCACAAATCCCAGGGCACTCGTGGGCGGGTGCTTCAACGCGCCGGTACCGCGCATCAATTATCAAAGCTCATAACTTCGCTCTCTTTCCAACAATAAAGTAGAAGCACTCCAAAGTGGGTGACCCAACCTTTTTTAATCCGGAACGGATTAAAAACGTTTGGATCACTCACCTTGGAGTGCTTCTACTTTGTTGTTGGAAAGAGAGCGAAGTTATGAAATTATATAGCTAGTCTAGATTTGCGAGTGAATGAGTCCAAATATTTTGTTTTAATTGCAGGTTCACACCCTAAGAAAGCCTTCAACTTCTGTATAGCGGAGAGGAAGTTGGCAGTGGTGGAAACATTTTCTTACCTGGGAGTATTATTTGACAGGAAGTTATAGGAAAAGATGATTTTAAGTAGAAAGGTTAACATGGAAAATGGGATCAGGACACTTGCGAAACTTGCTACGAAATTGGGGTTGAAACCTTTATCAGAATTGCTAAATATATTCCAAGTCAAAACACTGACTAGTATTACATATGGGCAGCAATCTGGGGTACGGGGGATCCGGCCCCTTTGCAACGTGTTGAGGACGATTTCTGTAAGAAGATGTTGTAGCCCCCTTTTTCATGTGCTAACTATCTTCCCCATTTGGAGCTGGATCTATCATACCTTGAGGATGTAATCAGACTGGTCCCATTATTATTATGGCTCTCCATATGGAAAAGGCAATGTGTCCCATTTAACCAGATGATCCTGAGGGATTGTGCAAAGCTGGACTATGTTATTAATATCTCTTGGTTAAAATATGTAGAGGCCACTTTGTCCATTTTGGGACTACAATATTTATTTGAATCATTGTGCTGTGTGTCATGTTTATAAGGATGAAATTAAAAAAAGACATCCTTAGAAAAGCATCAAATGATAGATGGGAAAAGCAGAAAGCAAAAACCACAATAGGTGCATATATCCTGCTCCCCCCACCCAAAGATATACAACAATCATACCTATCATGTGTTTGTAATCTTCAGCACTGTTATATTTTAATTAGGTTTAGGCTGAATTTTGTTCCTTTATTGTTTGGCTTTCCGGCAAATACCTACTCTGTGAAAGATTTACCACCATGCCCATGTAATGGAAGAGTTCCTCAAACCATGCTCCGTATATTATTCTTTTGTACTTTCTGCGGGACCCAAAGAAAAAACTTTTTAATCCAACTGTTATATAAATCTCAACATATTCAATGTACACCTGCGCTGCACTTTATATAACAGCTGCTAGATCCTTGTGTGTGTGTTACTCCATTGCCTCCTACTTATGGGCTGTGGCTAGGCGTAGACGTCTAGTCTTGAAGATGTTTTAAAGGGGAATAATGAAATGGAAACAGTTTTATGAGATATTTTAAAAAGAGTTTGATTTTTAGGTTGATGAAATGTATGTGTATTTTTTAATTTGTGTTCTGCACATTTTATACATAAAAATTGAAATAAAGTATTGGAAATGAGCCTCTGTTTCCTTTGCATGGAGAAACACTTGATTTGGTGGTCCCCCAATGTTACAGGGCCTTCCTATTGAGAATGGCTCATGATATACTCCTGGGCAGGACAAGACTGTTGCAAGGTGTGTCTCCCACTTCTAATGGCCCTGGATGGAGACAGCCTCAGATAAATTCTGCGGGAGCGGTCCCACCTGCCAAGCCAGTGGGAAAACAGGGAAAAAGCTCAAGGCTCCCCTTAGTTCCTTGCCAGTCAATTTAACCCCCTTTGATAGGATGGGCCCCATCATTGTTGGACCCTAAACCTGCCTTAGGCAACAGGGTTATCCTGGTTTTGGCGGGTCATGCCACTAGATACCCAGAGGACATTTCTCTCAGGTCTGTAATAGCACCTTCAATGGCAAGGGCCTAATCCGTGTCTGAATATATGAAGTCCATGTGGGACAAGTGTGGGGTAACCCTGCAAGGTTTCCACATCCTATCACTCTTAAACTAATGGGCCTGTTGAAAGATTCAACAAGACCATGAAAGGCATGATTAGGGCCCTATCTGAGCCCATGAGGCAGACGTGGGACATCCTCTTACCATGCATATTCTGTGTCTACAGGAAGGTACCATAGAAGGGAGTTGGGTTTAGCCCGCTTGAACTGCTTTATGGTCACCCTGTAAGGGGACCTCTCTATCTGCTTAAGGAGGGGTGGGAGAAACTCCCAATTAGCCTTCTCCCCAAAGGTGTGGTTAGTTACATGCTAGCCCTCAGAAAGCAGATACAAACAGTCTGGAAGAAGGCTTCTGGGAACTTAGAAGCCTGCCAGGAGATCATGAAACTCTGTTATGGCCAGAGTTTCAGCCTGAACAGAAAGTTTGGGTAATGGAGTCAGTGGAAACAAGGGCCCTCAAAGACAGTTGGACATGAACTTATGAGATGAAGGAGAGAAAGGGGAAGGCTCCCTATTTAATGAACCACAAAACCTCCAGGAACCCCTTAAGGGTACTCCATAATAATTGCCTCAAACAAAACTATGAGAAGTCTGAGGTCATAATGCTTCTGGTGACAGATGGTGGAGAGAAGGAACTTCTCCATGACCTCCTATCCTTCAAAGAGAAAGATGGGTCAGTGGAAGGTTTCAACCCTTGCCCTACCCTCACCCCAGAGCAGCAGAGGGACTGTTTCCAGTGTTCAGATTATTTGCCTCTCTGTTCTCCCTCCATACTAGGCTTACGCACCTGTGTACCCATGACATAGACACTGGAACAGAACAGTATGCATGTGAAGAGCACATTTTACAGGCTGTCAGATAAAGTGAGGGCCAGCTTTAGGAGGGATTCTCCAAAAAGGCTGGAGTTGGGGGTGATTGAGCAGTACAGTAGTTCCTGGTTCAGCTCAGTGGTGATGGTCCCCACGTTTTCCCTACCTGGTGCCGCCACAGAACTCAGATTCTATATGGACTACATGGGGCTCAACTGAGTCACCAAGCATGATGCACACCCCATTCTATGAGCTGAGAAGCTAGCTCATGTAGAGGTTGGATTTTAAGTCACAATTCTGCAAATGCTACTTTTAGAACGTTCCCATTTTCTTGTCCTAACCATTTTGTGCCTGCAGCCTGTCCCTGGGTCACCTGACTGGGTGTGGTTGTCAATTGGCCTTTGTGTATTCCTCCCAGACAGCCACGTAATAGATGGACTAGGTATGCCTGGATGGGCCACATTAGGCAGGATGGGAGGCGGAGGTGTGCACAGCCCCAATTGCACTTCAATAGGCTGTACCCTGCTCCCACAGAAAAAACTTCACTAGAGCCTTTTATGCCTGTAGACAGGCTGGAGTCGGGGAAGGAAGGCCGGAAAATCCAGACACTTCTTTGAGGAGACGCCTCCAGAAATTTCTCTCACTTCAAAGGAGGCACCAGTTATAAAAAACGTGTCTCAGACCCACTTATAGATCACTTCTGGACCTGTGGAAGATGTAGAAGATGGAGTGCTCTACTTCCCTGCTGCTCTGCTGCAAGAATAAATGCCCAGCTGCTCTGCTGCCCTGCAATATGGACTGCTCTACTGCCCTGCTACCTAAGGATTGGACCTGCACATTGCACCCAGGAACACCAGAGTGAGTCCAAGGGCTAGTTGGCTGGCACCCTCTTGTGAGCTAACGGGACACAAGCTCCAGCACCCTTGAACTCTGCATCTGGATTCAGCCTGCTGTAAGTCCTTCCCCACCAAGTGGTGCCTCCCCAATCCTGGACCCTTGGAAGTGGGGATAAAGGTACTCTGCCAGCCCACCTGTGGTCCCCATCAGAATCAACACAGTGTGACACAGCACAATACAGCGTGGCACAGCATGACACAGCACAACCGACACAGCCCTTGCAGATCTCCATCAGAACTGACACAGTGTGACACAACTGGACGTGGACCTTACATCGCAGCCGTACAGCTCCTCATCAAAAATGATGTCGCGTGATGCCACTTGACGCGGACCTCCATTCGCATCAATTGCAGCTCCTCATCCAAACCGGCAACACAACTTGATGTAGGACCCCATAATGCTTCTTGGAACCATGGTTGCACAGCGCAATTCCCCACATCAAGGAAATTGGGTGCAGTTTTCAATTACCCTAATTTCTTGCCTGTGCCCAGCCGCCCTCCATTGTGTTCGGTCAAACTTGTGACTTTGGCCCAATCTGGCGCAACCAGATAACCACAGCTGGGGCTTTGTGCTTTTGAGCACTATTTTTACCTCAACTATTAAAATTGAATACCCAAGGATCCACTAATTGGATTTTTGTAATTTGGGTGTCAAATCACTCATTACATTTTACTCCATTTTTTAAATTGGTATGGGATTTTTCTTTCATTGTATATTCACTTTTTTGATTTTTGTGTGCTGAATAAATACTTTACACATTGCCTTTAAGTTAAGCCTGACTACTGTTGCACCAAGCTACCAGAGTGTTAAGCACAGGTTAATTTAGTGACGTGTGTGATTCGCCCTGACAAGGATTATGGCTGTTGCTTGAGAACAGCTCACAGCCCTCTCAATTAACAACTTAGTTACTCACAATTCATAGCTCTCAAATGACCTGAGGTAACTTTTTCATGTATTTTGTTTTTGTCAGGTGAGAAAAGGACTGGAAAATAAAGTCAGTGCTGTGAGTTAGCAATCTTTAGTCTGCTAACATTATTAGGATTATTCACTTAATGACATGAAATCACTTGTTTTTTGAATAGGGCTCCCGGTTTTATGGTATTTATTTTTTACCAATTCGGTCTGTATTTATCCATATTTATTTATTGGCCATTTTGTCTGTATTTATCCATATTTATTTTGTGTTTAGCAAATAAATGATGTTGTAAAACTGTACATTTCCATATTTATTTAACTGATAGATGCACACTCATACTTTGATGTCTGTTGTGTTTTAGCTATTTAAGCTGCCAAATATTACATAACTATACATCCACTGGTAAATACTAGGTTTATACCTCAAATGTATATTGACACATGCCGTTATTTAAAGAAATGTAATCTTGTTTTTAAATTTCCCATGCTGTCCATCGGCTCAGCTGTTGCGCTATATTTCATGAAAGACAGCATAGACAGTCACTTCAAAGCCGCAAAAGTTTCTGTTTTTATCCACTTTAAAAAATAAATGCAGACAGAAAACACATAGTTTTATGTCTGTAGTTATCTGTAAAAATCCCCAAAAAAGGAAAACAGGGAGCCTTAAATATAAAAGACAAATTGAGTGGTGAGACATTAGTTATCAAACGAAGGCATGCAAATCATAGATCATTAAAATGTTGATCATGATGTTGCACCCAATGTTTCCCTGTTAGAGGGTCATGCTAGGATAGCATTGTAAAAACATTTGCTAACTTCACTTCTAGAGAATGTGTAGAATGTTAGCTGCAACATGCGTTGAAACTGTAGTAGAATTTGCCATCCTGTCCAATAGATTGCTCAATAACGATTGTATATAACGACTTCTCATCGGAACCATTTTGATCTCAGGAAATTGGAAAACGATATTCAGCATGACATGTAACTCCTGATAATGTCTCAAACAGTTTTCTACTTTTTTGCCTCACTGGGCTTCTCTTTCAGTAAAACCAAAGGTAGGAGCCTAGACAGCTGTGTGCCATCCAGCAGTTGAAGGAGAACTGCAGGAGAATTGATCTGTTTTTTTTTCAACCTATCTTTCAGGTAAGAGGCAGCTCATGCTCCTGTCATGCTCCCAAGACCCACAACATTGGGAGCACTGCAGAATGCTCCCTATGCAACCCTGTAACTATTTATGTAACCCACATAGGGAGCATTGTGATTGTCTGAGCAGCCCATAATGTTCCACTAAGGGTGCTAATGAGATTTAATGCACAATTTAGCTCTTCTATGCCCAGCCTTTAGCAAACATACTTTCAGGGAAAGGTCATCACATCAGTGTTATTTGGTGCAGAATTCTTAGTTTTAGATGATAGAATTGATTGTAAAGGCGTTGAAGGGAACTGCTCAAAAGAGTGGTGAGTATCCCAGGAAACCTACTAGCCCAAGCTATTCACCTAGAATTTGGATTGATCATGAGAGGTATCGGCCAGTTTTCAAATAATAATGCTCTAGAGAACAGTAAAGTTTCATGATTTATGCTGGTTCGAGTTTGCAAAGCGAAACTTGAAATCTTCCAGTACCTTGATTGGGGAATTGAAGGCTGTCGACAGAGGTGTTGAGATGACGTCTCTCCTGCAGGGCTGAACTACCACTGCGTAACACTAACAGAAAATACAGCAGAATTTGTTGAGTAGCAAGCAAGATTGGCCATGTCTTATCTTAAAATCTATACCTTTTAGAAGAAATTTGTCATAAGACTTCTATCTTTTAAATCATCTGGTTAATTTATTACGTTTACAACTCATAAATGAATTGTTGATATCCAGTATAGCAGTTCCTAGGTGTCCTTCCTGCCTTAAATGATAATCCCTATTATCCTCCATACTTGAAATTTCCTGGACTGAGGGATTTTTATGGGCCACTCATAAAGAGAGCTTAGTGTTGTACAGACGGTTATTTTGTAAATAGACAGATATGTTTGTAGCCACTGTTTTGAAAATGAGGGTCCGTAATTACAAGCAAGTAGTGCAGCGTTGTGCGTAAGCCATTTGGCTGCACCGTGCTGCATTACTTCAGAAGCAAAGGGATGCGTCATATTTACAACAATATAACGCATCCCTGAACCTTACCCTGTTCTGGGAAGGTTCAGCACAGTTGGATGCCATGCACCATGGTGCAAGTGTGGCTGCGTTGTGGGGATGATTATTTTGTGCCGGAAAGGATACCTTCCTGCACAAAAACAATCCACAGAGGCTTGTTCCTTTTTCTACACATGCTGCAGAATGCAGCACGCATAGAAAGAGGAAATAAGTTGATGAAATAAAAGTATTTCTCCTCGTTGCACCTCTTTATTCTTAGGATTCTGACACATTTCCAGGTTTACGACACATTGTAAATCTGGGAATACGGCATAATCCATGGGTGTTATGTGGGGAACACCTACGGCAACACCCATGAAAGGCTCTTTTTATGGAAAGTGCTGCCTGAAAACAGGCTGTATTTACATGGACACGTGAGCTTGACCGCATTATGTCTGTCAGTACTTCTAACACAGCAAGTAATGATGTAAAAAAGAATATTCTCAACCATTTGAACTTGGTCAAAGGCCAGTTGTCCAACAAGACCATACCTTTGTTCTCATTTAGAAGAGGAAATAATGTAAGAATTCCTTAGTTGGAACTGGCCTACCTTCTATACCAAAACCTTCATTACATTCTCAGTGGGGTCTGACTACTCATAATAGGACACTTTCAGTGTGGCATTGTTAAGTATGTAAATACTGTGTCGATACCAAATTGTTTGTTCATGACAAAGTCAAATTCAATATTAATTCCTTTACCAGCTAGGATGCGGTGTACACAACTTAGTGTCCTTGTCATTTGATCCATATAGGCCAAACGAAACAAAAGGTAAACATTTGCATTTTGAAACACAGGAGCTGGGTCAAGTGTGTGGTAACAGGAGTACTACTTGCCAAACATTTTTAGCTTCGACTACATACAGCAGAAGTCATATGTTGGCAAGTGATTCAAAAAGTGAAACCAGACAGCAGAATATGTGACAAATCATATCTGCTGTCATAGAATGAGATACAATGGATTGACATATTGGACCTGGTCATAAAGGGACTCAATACTGCAGAGCACTGGAGACAAGCATCATGTGTTTGAAATGGTATCGGGAAATTCTTGTGTAACATTTTATATAAGTTTATATATGTATTTCATGCTACAGATAACCCCATGTTGTTTCCAATTTTGCATGGTCTCATTCCTGTAACCTTTTTTGATACGTCTAGAACTTTTCTTGCCATGAATAACTCTCCCATTTTTGTAGTTCATTTTTTAGGAGTTTATTCTTATTACTTAGCCCATTTTGGCGTATTTAGCTGGTCTTTGTTTTAGAGCAGTGTTTCTTTCATTTCCATGGTAGTACCGAATATCCAAAGGACTACTTCTTCATTACTGCTTTGTTTTTATTTACGATTTATATGAGGTCGAACTTAGTTTAATTGTTTACATTTTGCCCTCTTTCCTCCTTGATTTAATCTTTAGTTTACAAACCTATCGTCCCCCCCTTTTTGCAGTGTGCATACCGCATATGGCCATGAGCTGTATGTTTTGGAACATTTGTGCAAGCGCAGGCCAGACAGCTCTTCTGATGTTCAGCTTGGTGTTTAGGACACGCTCTATTTCAATATATTTACATATTTCGGCAGCGTTGCATGCTTTATTTTGGGCATGATTGTTCCATTCTGTGTTTTTCACATTTTTTGGAAATTTTTGATATTTCAACAATGCCTGCTCCAAGATCGGCACTCAGAATCCTGGCATAGTAAATTCCTTTATTTCTTGACATTGCAAAATTCAGTATTTATTTCAGGCTCTACAATTGCGTCTAGTACATTAGGGTGTTTTTTCCCCCTTTGTACTGGTAGATAAACATCAGTATTTCTTTGAGTCCTGCGCCCACAATGTTTGAGGTGTATGCTGTTTAGTTTGGCTTATCCTTATCCTTTTCCTTTTCCTTTCCTTTTGCTTTTCTCTTTTCTTCCTTTCAGGTTGCTTCCATTAATTTAGTCCTGATGGTGACCCCGGATAAATCACTTTCTATATGGTCGAAATGTCAACAATTGGACTGATATGATCGATTTTCATGTACACATTGTACTCTGATTCTGAGTTATGCTGAGAATCGATAACTTTATAAGCCCCTAGCAACATGTGTAACCATGCTGCATATATATTTTATGTACAGCACCAACACACAAACTTTCACGAATGTCACTATTCACCTTCACTGTGTCGTTATTCAACAATTGGCTGTCATGGATGTGGACATCTATGGCATCCAATTTTACAAACAATTCATTCAGCCATAGGCCATCAAAATTGCATAAACAATTTAAAAAGCTATACAATATATAGTTTTAGGATAATACATTAAACATTCATTGATTTACATAAATACACCTCAAAATCCAATTGCACAAAATTTAGCATGAAAACACTTCCTAAGAGAAAAACCTAGAATGTTCCACCATGCTCGACAGTGAGATTTATATGTAGCATTTGGCTAAACAAATTTAATTAAAAATATTATCCCAAGACAGATAACAATCGAACATAATTACATACATATATTACAGTAATTTCAACTTCACACCTACACCATAAAACTTGTGCATCAATTGTCGAAATAAAATTGCATCATGAATTGTATATAATATATTCGAAAAAACAGCAAAAATAAAAATGTTGAAAACCCTTTAGACAAGTGGGCGTCCAGTAACAGCTTTACAATTAAAAAAGCAAGCAGCTTGAAAATATAGGAGAGAAGTCTTATAAACAATACACCGTTCACATTGCTCCAGTAGACAGCATTTCATGATTGCAGAGTTTGACTCTTGAAGTAGCAGCTGACACACCCTAAGGTAAGAACTTCCGTCAGTTAATCCAAAAGGAGAATAAAAAATGACTAACTGCAAAAACAATTGTGCCGTAGGTGTCTGGTTTTAGGGTCCTATAGGCAACCTGATGTTGCCTGGCTCTAATGTTTAGGCAGATCGGTCGTATCCACCTCCTATGAATTTGTTGGTATTTTGTATAGAAAAAGAATATGTGTTCTTCAGTCTCTTGTGCTCTAGCAAAGACAGGGCATAGTTTGAATAATAACCCAACAGCCTGATTGCTATAGAACCTTAGTGAAAGGTTGCCATATCTAAATCAGACATATCAGTGTTTGGCAGGCGGAGGTGTGATTTGATCCATAAAAGTTTCAAAACTGGGGCATGACTTGGCACTTAAAAATTAAGTTGTTAGTTGTCCATTTGGTAGTCTAGTGGCATAGTGCTCTATCACAACCGCCCAATACCTAGTCTTAAGCTTCAATAGGTCTTGTCTTACAGCCCTCTCTGGATGTTCCCGCAGTTCTGCGATGCCAAGTGCTTTGTACCAACTTGCAACATGCTTAAACCAGGGTCATCTTTTTGTGCCACTAATCGGCAAAACCTCCCTTAAGGAATCGCAAAAATCAGAAATCTGTGGTGTTGTTCACAAGCATAGCCAATGCATTAGGGGTTTCAGTGAGGCCATATCACCTATTCTTTTAACCCTAGGTCAAAACAATTAGGGATCAGAGGGGTAGTGATGGGTATAGAGTGGAGGGATCTAACAAAGATGTTTTCAGATGTTGTACATTTAATTATGTTGGCATGCCCCCCATAACTCAGCTCCATATAACGCTCCACTCTGGGTTTTTTGCTCGATATACTTCTAGTGCTGGAGTCACCGATCGGCTATAGGACTGCCTATAGTATCCTAATATTGATTTGGACCTGTGACAGAGGGTAAGATGACCGCTGTTAAGTTGTTGTTCCCAACCGGGTGTGTCACTTAGTATTATCCAATGGTAGTCAAGGTTTTCAACCTTCTCCAGTGGTACACATGCAACCCTAACCTCACGTGATTTCCCTTTTGCTTTCCCAAACACTATAAATTTGGTTTTGCAACGTTGAGATCCAAACTCCTGTCCTTGCAAAAATCTAAAAAACTTGCCCACTAACATTTGCAGGCCTATTGGCATAGTGGAAATAAGTAAAGAATCATCTGCAAAAAGCAGGATTGGGACTGTTGTGTCATTCATAACCAACAAATCGTTTCTGCAATCCAATAGTCGAGTAGCCACATCATTGATGAACAGAGAAAAAATCATGGGAGCGAGGACACACCCCTATCGTACTCCACGTTGTATTGGTATCTCACCAGTTAGTTCACCATTTATTCCCTATCTAACCTGGGCATATGTATCCTCATGGAGGATCACCAAATCTATCGGGATCCCTAGATCAAGCGTAGGCATGGGCGGAAAATCCGTTCCGCTCGCGGATTTTGCGGATTTTCGGGAAATTCGCAATCCGCGAGATTCGCGAATCTCCCGCAAAATCCGCAAATCCGCGAGCAGCGGATTTTGCTCGCACTGCTCGCACTGTTCGCGTGAGTTCGCGCCCCGCGAATAAGTGCAAAATTGCAGAAATACGATCTTAGCAAAACTGAAAGTAACTACTTACCAGGTTCAAAAGTTCAGGCTCATCATTAGTAGCCATTTCCTGTAGTGCTTCCTGAGGGGCCCCTCCAGAGTTCAGTTGCCAGTTGAAACTATTATGTGACCCTGCTCTGAACCTCAGAATAGTTACACATATGCCACAAAGGTCCTGAATTACAGCTAAGGGAGACAAGCAGGAGCCAGGCTGGAAGTTAAAATCCATTAATCAGCCCCTAATTCATTATTGTCAGTTGGGGCAGGGCAGGTGTTGTAACTAATTTTGCAACAATGAAAGCACTTAGCAAGTGCAAAAGATCACTAATCAGGGCGCACTAAGGAAGCAGGTGCCAGCTAAAAAAATATTCTGTGACACATTAATCAGCCCCAAATTAATTCAGGTCACTTGAGGCAGGGAAGGTGTGCTTTGCTTTGCCGAAAATAATGTACACTGGACAACCAGAGGGTGTGGTGATGAAACAGAGGGTGGCATGGGTGGGCCAGAGGGTGGCATGAGTAGTCAGAGAGTGGCAGTGGTGACAGAGAGTGGCAGTGATGAAGAAGAGTGTCCCAAACAGGCTGGACACGTAGAAACAACAAGTTCGCAAAACTTGCGACCCGACAGGTAAGTTCGCAAATTGCGAAATTGTAAAAACCCTCGCGAACTGGCAGAAACACGGGCGAACACACAAAAAAAAAATCCGCAAATTCGCGGGAATTCGCGGATTTTGCGGATTGCGAATCCGCAAATCCGCAAAATTCGCGAACGCGAGATCCGCAAAATTCGCTCATGCTTAATCAAGCGTTACTCTCCATAGCTTTTTTCACAGTACTAAATCAAATGCAGCTCTTAGGTCGACAAATGCTACGTAAAGTTTCACCTTTCTCAGTAGGGATCACTGACATAATATCGAGGGACATAATATCGACTAGCAAAAATATCGGCGAAAAAATATCAACAGACAGAATATCGACTTTGTATCTACAAACAGGTAAGTACAAAAATATCGAGTAAAAAATATCGTTTACAAAAATATAGTTTATAAAAATATCGACTTTATTAAAAACAATGTTAAATTAAATTAATATTAAAAATTAATTACTAAAATATACTCAAAAATACTTAAATTACCTTGGATAGGGTAGGGGTAAAAATGACTATTCCCACTCCAGAGACTGCAACAGTAGGGAAAGCGTTGGATAGCGTAGGGGTAAAAATTTACTATTCCCACTCCAGGGAGTGCAACAGTAGGGAAAGCGTTGGATAGCGAAGGGGTAAACATTACTATTCCCACTCCAGTGAGTGCAACAGTAGGGAAAGTAGATACTTCGTATATTATTAAAAAAATATATATATATATTAATATCTATAAAAAAATTAATTAAAAATAATTACCAATTTATTATACTATAATAATTAATTAATTAAAAATACTAATTTAAATTAATCATTACAATTAGTTATCTATTAATATTAATTAAATACAAAATAACAATTAATTAATTAGTAATTAAAAAGTTACTTAACAATTAAAATCTAATAAATACCCCAAAATAATTAACATATGTAATTAGTTATAATTAAATTACTTCCCACCCTATTCCCCTATAAACCCACAACCCTACTATAGAAAATAAATTAGTAAAATTAACATAATTATCAATTAATCAATTTAATAATATTAATTCTCAATTAAAATGTAATTATTTACCAAATAACAATTATTTAACAATCAATTATAAATAAATAACACCACATAAATTAACATATTTAATTAATTATAATTAAATTACTTCCCACCCTATTCCCCTATAGACCCACAACCTGCTACAGAAATTAAATTAGTTAAATTAACATAATTATCAATTAATCAATTAAATCAAATTAATTGGCAATTCAAATTTAATTAATTACAAAATAAAAATTATTTAACAATTAATTATAAACAAATACCAATAAATAAATTTACATATTTAATTAATTATAAATAAATTACTTCCCACCCTATTCCCCTATAAACCCACAACCCGCTACAGAATCAAATTACACAAAATTTAAATCACATTAAATTCATTAATTACATTACATTATAACATAAATAAACACTTTTAACACATAAAATAGACCATTCCCCATGCACCTCTCCCAAACCAACGGACCACGCACGCAACCTAGGCTTCATCCTGGACTCCTCCCTGTCGATGACCAGACAATTCAACGCCGTCTCATCCTCATGCTTCAACACCCTGCGCATGCTTCACAAGATCTTCAGATGGATCCCCACTGAAACCAGGAAGACCGTCACCCAGCACTCGTCACCAGCCGACTGGACTACAGGAACACCCTCTACGCCGGAACCACAGTCAAACTTCAAAAAAGACTCCAACGCATCGAGAACGCCTCCGCACGTCTCATCCTGGACATCCCCCGACACAGCCACATCACCGGACACCTGAGAGACCTGCACTGGCTCCCCGTCAGCAAGAGAATCACGTTCAGACTCCTTACCCACGCACACAAGGCTCTCCACGACCTGGGCCCCAAGTACCTCAACGACCGCCTGACCTTCTACACGCCCACCCGCCAGCTACGATCGACCAGCCACGCCCTCGCCACCGTACCACGCATCCGCAGAACCACCGCCGGAGGAAGATCCTTCTCCTACCTGGCAGCCAAGACTTGGAACTCCCTTCCCACCCATCTACAGCGAACCCAGGACCATCTCTCCTTCAGGAAGCAGCTCAAGACCTGGCTGTTCGAGCAGTAACTTACCCCTCTCCCCCAGCGCCTTGAGACCCTCCCGGGTGAGTAGCGCGCTTTACAAATGCCGTGATTGATTGATAAAAAATTCGATATTATTAAATGTTCGATATTTTTATTAACCTATATTATGTACTTCGATATTTTGACTATCTATATTTTAAAAATTCGATATTACATTACTTACCTTCAAAACGATATTTTTTATGTCTATATTCTGTCCAGCCTATATTTTGTACTCGATGTTATGCCCATTCGATATTTTGTAGTCCATATTTTGTCTGTTTACCCTCAGTAGAATCTATTTCCATGTTAACAGAATAAATCTGAAAGCCTGGTCACATGTACTAGTTTTAAGGCGAAACCTGCTTGGTAAGGTGACAATATGGCCTTCTCTTCTATCCATGATTGGAGTTTGTCCAGGACTTGTCGTGTGAAGATCTTTTGTAGGTTATCTATCAGGATGATGGGTCTGTAATTGGAGGGAACGGAGGCATCTCCCTTTTTGTATTTAGTGATTATCTCAGCTCCTTTCCAGGTGGACAGGATAGCCCCACCTGCCGATAAGCTGTTTGTCAAGAGATCTATAGACGGAGCCCATACCATGGATCCCGATTTTTATAAATCTCCCGGTATCTGATCAGGATCCGGAGCCTTACCTGTCTTAAGTGTATTTATGGCTGAGAATGTATCCTCCAAGCTAAAGACCAATGCTGTGCTAGCCATAGGCATAGCAGGAAAGGTATTTTGGTCAGCTCTAGAGTTATGAATACAGCTCATCTCCACGTTTCTCGAGTATAGTGTAGAGAAGTGCTCAACCCAGACCTCCGGCTGGATATGGTAGCTGAGAGTGTTTGTGATTTCCGTGGTTCATTTTGTGAGGATATGCCACAATGAACGGTTGTCCTAGTACCAGCTAGTACCAGGTAGTGACAATTTTTGTTCAAAGTCCTGCTTTGCTTTTGCAAGTGCTCCTTGGTATCTATTGCGGGCCAGGGCTACCCCAGGCTCACTATCTTCCTTTTCCGCTAACTGCAAGGCCCCCTTTTCTAGTTTACATTCAGGAGAAAACAATTTATTGTTTGTTGTGCCAGTGGGCCTACTGCCTGGACCTTTTTTGATAAATATGGTTCGCAATGCTCCATAAAATTCATTGTGTGTTATTAGTAAAGAGGTTAGCCCTGGAGAGTATGCACAGTTCAAACTGCTACTCAGACCAGACCGAAAGTGTATAAATAACTCGTAAAGCTTTGCATATAAATCCACACCTGTGAGTCCTTTGGGCCAAGTAACTCTTCTGCCGTTGTTGGTTACGCGTGGCTCTTCGACCTTAGAGAGTCATCAGGTTAGCTTCCTGTCTATGGCATCCATATTTGAATCCATTTGTATTTTTTAATAGTACCTGTTCAAAGATGTCCATTGCAGGAGGCAGGAAAGGCAATGGAGAAAAACCTGGAACCCCTTAGATAGAGAAAAACACAAGTTGTTACTTGGAGAATATAAGACCAAGGTTATCATAGAAAAGCAGGACTACTTCTCTAGGCTTACATCGTCCCTCACGTCCCCTAGGGAACTAGTCAAGATAGTAGATTCCTTGTGTTCGCTACAAACGCCGGATCCCATCATAGGTTCTCAAGAGCTGTGCGACAAGATTGCTCACTTCTTTCAGGCTAAAATCACTGACATCTCTCTCACTCTGGAAGCACAGAGAGACCTTATGTCTTCCCGCCCTTCTCCGTATCAACCTATTCAAGAGTCTTGGGCCAAGGACCCCTCTAAGATTCTTACCAACTTCCTGCCCCTTACTCTCAACCAGCTAGACTCCCTGCTAAACAAGACAATGTCAGGTTCTCCTATGGACCCCTGCCCTTTGAAGGTTCTGAAAGACTGCAGGGAGACTCTGTTACCCCCGCTTCTTGAGGTAATGAATCAGGCTATGGCCCAGGGCCTTTTTCCTGCTTCCTGGAAACAAGCCATAGTCAAGCCACTGCTTAAAAAACCCACCCTGGATCCGGACACCCTTAAGAACTTCCGGCCGATCTCCTTACTGCCAGCTCCAGCCAAAATGTTGGAATCACATCTCAATCACCATCTGACTACTTTCCTGGATGCCTCTGGGTTCCTGGACCAGTCTCAACATGGCTTTCGAAAATTTCACAGTACTGAGTCGGCCCTTACAGTAGTGACAGATAATATACGATCAAAGGTCGACCAAGGCCAGACCACCTTCTTGGTCCTTTTAGACCTGACTGCCGCCTTTGATACCCTATCTCCCTCGACTTTAACTGCTCGTCTGAGGGAGATAGGGGTGGAGGGTCCTGCATTGAGCTTGCTGTCCTCTTTCCTCGATCAGAGAGAACAAAGGGTCAAGCTAGGAGAGTTCCTCTCCCCTGTTAAGCCTGTGCAATGTGGGGTTCCACAGGGGTCGGCCCTGAGCCCGACCCTCTTTAACATTTATGTGGCCCCACTTGCTAGACTAGTAAGAGCTCAGGGGATGGAGGTGGTGTCATACGCCGATGACACCCAGATCATGGTGTCCCTCTCCCACTCGTTGAGTACCTCCGCGTTCAGCTTCAGGAATTGCATGCAAGCTGTCTCCGATTGGATGATTCAAAACGCCCTGAAGCTGAACGGAGAGAAAACAGAGGTCCTGATCTTCGGAAAGGATCAAAACAGCTGGTCCAATGAATGGTGGCCTTCTTCTCTTGGAGCCTGTCCTGTACCGTCAAATTCCGCCCGGAATCTTGGCGTGATTTTTGACACCTCTTTAGACATGTCACTACAGGTTAATAGAACTGTTTCCACCTGTTGGGGAGTGATCAATATACTTAGAAAAATCGCTCACTATCTTTCTCCTCAAGCTCGCAAACAGACTGTGGTAGCCTTAGTTACATCACGGCTGGACTATTGTAACGCCCTTTATGCAGGCATCAATAAAGGCCTCATCCAACGCCTCCAGACCATTCAGAATGCGGCTGCCAGATTCGTTCTGGGCGTCCCTAACACCGCTTCTGTCTCTCTTGCAAGGAAGAGTCTCCACTGGCTCCCTATCCAGTCTAGAGTCTCTTTTAAAATCCTATGCCTAGTTTTCAGTGCCCTATCCGGCAGCAGCTCTGAGGCCATAAGCTCCCTTTTGAGTCCTTACACCCCTAGCAGAAATCTTCGATCTGCCAACAAGAACCTTCTTACCGTCCCTCGGACAAACAAGGTCAGATGGGGCGGAAGAGCTTTTTCATCCGTGGCCCCTAATTTATGGAATGCCCTCCCCTCTGAGATTAAATCCCAACCCAACATGGTTCTTTTTAAGAAGGCTTTAAAGACGTGGTGTTTCATCAAGGCCTACCACTAATCATGCTCTCTGACCATACGAGTTCATTTGGTTAGGCGCCTTGACGCCCTCTGGGGCTAAGTTGCGCGATACAAATCCTGCTTCATTCATTCATTCATTCAGATGCTTTCACATTCATGGTGGCTATCGGACCCCAAAAAACATTGCCGTAACCAATATTTTTTTTCCCAATACTTGTTTTATCTACAATTAAAAAAAGAAAAATGTTTGCGGTTAAAATGGAAAAAAATTTAGATTGCGTTTCATCCAAGTTAATATTGTCGGTCCCATCTGGGCCTGCATGGGGGCATACCTAAAAATCCATCCTCTCACAAGTTTTTTGAAACCTTTGCTTTTCCAAAATATCCCTCCTGTACTTGCAAAACTTAGGGTTGATACAAAAACACTTGAGCATGTGCAGATATAAATGAGTGCATGTTCAAATAAACATTTGCACAATATTTATAACAATACGACGTATGCCTGGGATCTGCCCTGCGATGGCGCACAATTGGCTACCATGCGCCAACGCCACCAGTGTGCAATGGTGCCTGCATTGCGGGATGATTGTTTTTGTGCAGGAAGGGACACCTTCCTGCACAAAAACAATCACAGGATGTGTTTTCCTCTTTCTACAAAGAGAAAGAGGAAAAAACAATAAGAAATAAAAGTATTTCCCCTGGGAGGCCTAGGATTCTGACGCATTCACAGGTTTACGAAATGATCTAAATCTGGGAATGTGGCAGAAGGCATGGATGTTGCGTGGGAACACCAGCAGCAACACCCATGGCACCCGTTCAGTGCAGTGTGAAAAGGGACCATGCTGACAAGGCCATTAAAAGCCACACTGGGCTACTGGTACGTGAAAAAAGTGACAGATCAGCGGCGCAATGGACTTGTAATTATGCCCCTCAGTTCTCAAAGCTGCAGTTTAGTGTGAATCTTGAAATGCACATGTATATTTTGCAAATATCACTGCTTGCGAGTTTTTCATTTATAAAGATGGCAGAAGACAAAATGCCAGTACGACTGTGAATGTGCTAGTATGACTGCCATTTAATCCCAATGGCATCCCTTGAATTAACTCAAGTCTAAGGATAAGGATCATGTAAGGGATGTGAACTGAGTACGCAAATTGTGTATGAATGTTGTGCCTGGTGTGCTTCAAGTGCAGCTATAGTTGAGGCAGGGAAACATGGTTGTAGCATCCCATGACCACACAGCAAGGTCTGTGGACCAAACAGTTGAAACTCCTTCCACCAAAGTGGCATCACAGATTATGCTCACTCACCACTAACTAACCCAGAGTGTGGCTCCTCAGATAGATATTTTTATGATCAAATAACTGCAAAGTAAAAGGTAAGGCTTTACTAAATGAATGTCTTACTTAGTAGTGATGAGTTCTGTGCCAAATAGAAGCACGAAGCCATCAGTTGAGTGACCTCATAAAGACACTCCAGAAATTGTATTCCTACTCATATAAAGCCCCAGTCTTTCGGTTACGCCTCAGCCAGTTTTAGTTTTTCAGTTAGAATCACTTAGCATGTTGGGATTTGAAGTCTAAACAACAAATCACAAAATGTGGCATCACTGAAATTGTTACACTTGCCATGATGCCACTCAGTAGCTATTGCACTGCAGTTTCCAATTCACAAAGTCTAAAATTATCCTGATTCAGAAGTCAATATTTTCCTTGCATCGTCTACCAGTGCAAAATACAAAGTAACATTTTGAGTGGAAATCTCACATTTGCCAAGCACTGCCAGCATGATCTTTCCACCCACAGGTATGGACATGGACCATTTATGGCCTTTTTAGTTAAAGCAAAAAGTAAGGAGCATCAATTCTCAGGCAGGACATTTTACAGTTTGCCAGCAAAATAGGACTAGAGTGCTTTTTGAGAAACCCTTGGTTCAACCTTGTGTGGTGGAAGAAGACCATGCGCATGAGCCTAGATTCCCAGAGTGCTGAACTCAACCTGATGGTAATCCGGACTCTTAGGGGCCCATTAGGATGGCGGACGGATCGCCCCGCCAGGTCAGAGGTAACCACCGCCATCCGTGCCGGAATGACCCCCGCCATATTAGCATGGCTGGGGGGTCTGCGGCAGAAGGATACACTGTCCGCCGCTTTTCCGCCCCGGTGGCCTTGCGACAGGGGCGGAAAAGGGTTCATATGGTGGCGATGTCTATCAGACAACGCCAGCTATATTACAATGGGCTTTCACCAATGCCTTTCCGTGGTGGCAGGCATGCGGAGTCTGCTCTGGGGGCCCGTTGCGGCCCCCCAGAACTCAGAGGGGGTGGGGGTGCACATGGGGGGTACCTATGGTACCCCCCTGCATTTCAAAGTACAACGTGTCAGGCACTGCGCAGTGCCTGTCACGTTGTGCTTTGAAATGCACAACATATATTTTTACCATTGCGGCGGGCGGTGCTGTGAGCACCGCCCGCCACAATGGTAAAAATACAGGATGCGCCCGCCACTGTGGCGGGTGCATCCTAATTCCCCCCACGGGACCCCCACCCTTATGGCGGGCAGTCCCTTGTACCGGGAGGATGGCGGGCGGGCAAAGTCCACCCGCCATCCTAATGGGGGTCTTGGTCTCTTTACAGCTGGAAAATTGTGGGTCAAAATAATTTGCCGTTCTGCTCAACCTCTTCAACTCCATTTGACCCTTTTAATATGATCTGCTTGCGTAAAACATGGGAACTATAGGGATTTTCATTTGAATAGTTTTAAAGTTTTCTCTATGTCAGCTTCACCCTCCTCAAAGGTTGGTGCTAAAGTAGTTTTTGTGCATTTTGTTGAAATCAGAGATAAGCTGTTAGAGGATACCAGTGCGGATTTCTGCATTGTATGCATTGCTGATTTATTGTGTTGCTATAGATACACAGAGCAATTTTTGTGAATTTCTTATTTGTAATGTTTATTTTTCACCTTGGTGTAAATGTAACCACTTGCATGCACCGCAATTTTTTTGCGCTGTGCAGGTGATTTTAAAATTGGGTGGGATTCTAACAGCCTTCGTCAGCACATGCCCATCATGAAGCATGACGGCCGGGGGCTGTCACGAGCATGCAAGGAGTTAATGAAGCATTGTCCATGTTACAGGACGTTATTTTAAATGTTGAGAGTGTGTATGCCATTTTGTTAATTTTGTTAATTGTAGGGGATTTTAATATGAAAATATCCTTGAAATCATATGGGTCCGATAATCTTTCAGAGCTTGACTCACTTTAGAATTATTGGCGTGAGCATTGTCAGTTAGCTGTAGTGCTCCAATCACCAAGTGAATTAGTAAAAATTAAACTCTGGCAACCGTTATAGAAGAACTCAGGCAAACAAAGTCTATCTTGAATTAAAGCTTTAGACGACTCAACCAAGCAACACATTCAATTTGCAATAGATTCTATGGGTGGGAAAATCCACATCTTGGGCCCGATTCACAGAAAGAACTTACTACTTTTGGCATTCACAGAATGCACTTACTACTTTTGGTATTCACAGAATGAACTTACTCATTTCGGTATTCACAGAAGTTAGGACTACTAACTTTAGGACTCCTAAATGCCTTCTGTGAACACCGAAAGTCTTAAAATTAGGATTTTTCTCAATTTAGTAGTAGTAAAGTTAGGATCCTAACTTTAGGATGCCTAAATGCCTTCTGTGAATACCGAAAGTCTTAAAATTAGGATTTTTCTCTATTTAGTAGTAGTAAAGTTAGGACTAATAACTTTACTACTACTAAATTGAGAAAAATCGTAATTTTAAGACTTTCGGTATTCACAGAAGGCATTTAGACATCCTAAAGTTAGTAGTCCTAACTTTACTACTACTAAATTGAGAAAAATCGTAATTTTAAGACTTTCGGTATTCACAGAAGGCATTTAGACATCCTAAAGTTAGTAGTCCTAACTTTACTACTACTAAATTGAGAAAAATCCTAATTTTAAGACTTTCGGTATTCACAGAAGGCATTTAGGCATCCTAAAGTTAGGAGTCCTAACTTTACTACTACTAAATAGAGAAAATTCCTAATTTTAAGACTTTCGGTATTCACAGAAGGCATTTAGGAGTCCTAAAGTTAGTAGTCCTGACTTCTGTGAATACCGAAATGAGTAAGTCCATTCTGTGAATACCAAAAGTAGTAAGTGCATTCTGTGAATGCCAAAAGTAGTAAGTTCATTCTGTGAATCGGGCCCCTTATCTTTTGATAACCTAGTTTGTGTAAATTTGTAATTATTAACAAAGTCGCCAACGTCCTTATACACTTTTACTAGCAGGCTTTACATGTCACTTCCTTTTACCGAAATGAATAAAAGGAAACAGAAATATATTAACATTGCAAAACTTTGGCGGTCTCTTAAGAGCTCTATTGTCACTAGAAATATGAGCAAATTCCGGGAAATTATTGCTATTTGGTCAAAGATCACCTAAAACACATATATCACTCAATGAAGTGGATTGGTGGGTACACATGGAAAAACTGTACTTGTTTCTAATTTATCACTTTCCCGATAGATACCACCTATCTTTTTTTTAAATGATCTTTAGTAATAAATAAAGCACCCACAAAAGAATAAAGTATTGTGTAACAGCTAGTAGCAGGGCACAGGCTGGCTCATTATGCCACCCATCTTGCATCTAATGTCCTGAGCTGGGCTAATCTATCCACCAAAAAAACCAATTAAGGTGATTAAGGAATGAAATAACTCATATGGCCGGGATGCCCGTCACCCCCTCCCAACACAATCCCCAAGGAAGGGAAGTTGGACGCAGGCTTGAACTTTTGGAAGGCGGGAGGGAGTCACCCTCCCGGCCGTATTTATTAAAATATGAAACAAAATTTAAAACATTAAATAAAAGTTTCATAATCATGTACAATTTTACATTTATTACATTTCGATGAAGACATGTTCTTTGGCTAACCTTAACAGATCTCTAATACAAAGGTTTCCTAGCCGAGTCTAACATCCTGCAAAAGCATACATTCTAAATTAAAATTGTACATCCTAGCATTAAGGGCCAACGGCAAGGTCCTAACCGGTGTCAGATCCCTACTACCAAAACTCTCGCCCTCACGGTGTGAGTGGCGCATGCGCAGAGGACTGTACCCTCATTGCCAACTGTAATTTCCCTTGTCGTGGTGGGGGCCCCCTTTCCACTCGACGCCATCTTAAAGGTCGTCCGAGTTCCCGTGTGAGGTATCTGTAGGAAGGACAGCGTGGACTCCCCCCCATCCCCACACTCTCTATCCGCCGTCGCGGATATCCGGCCCCCGGGAAATTAGTAGGAGGGGCATATAGCCGCCTCCTCCCCTGGGAGGGGCCTATGGCCGTCTCCCCTTAGGCGACCCATCCTTAGTGGGTGCCGCCTCCCCGTGGGAGGGGCCAATGGCCACCTCCCCCCAGGCGCTCCCAACCATTCTGGGTGGCGCCCCCCTCTAGGGACCTTGAAATTACTGCTCACCGATCATGACCTTACCGCCCGACCAAAAAATATAAATACGACAGTTGTTTACCTACTAAGGAAGGAAGAAATTCATCATACCTAAGTGTATCAAGACTGTTTACTCCTAAAAAGAAAAAACAGTATCCTACAGACAGAAGTCACACCCTCAACTAAAACATTCCTTTATTTTTCTACAAAGGAAAAAAGGGGCCTAACTCAGCAAAACTTTATTACAAAACAAGCATTGCCATAAGGGGCTGGTGGGTGGGTCAAAATTGCTGCTTGTTCCGTCGAGGGCTCACGAGCAACGAGTGGGTGCAGCCTTCAGAGCACAGGAACAAGAGGACGCTTCTTCGGATTTCCGCTTTATTTATTCTTCTGCGGGAGGGCGTGTACCCTCCTCCGGAACGCCTACTGGGCGTGGTCATCGGTGTAGGTGTCTAGGACAACCCCTCTTGGGCGGGAAAAAGGCGCGCCCCGGCTACGCCGCTTCGGGCATACCAGCCGAGACACGCCCCCCGCCCAAAATGGTTCCGGGAGGATCGAGGCACCCAACCATACGTTTGGGGGGACCGAGTGGTCGCCCCTTTCCATATGGCCGGGATGCCCGTCACCCCCTCCCAACACAATCCCCAAGGATGGGAAGTCGGACGCAGACTTGAACTTTTGGAAGGCGGGAGGGAGTCACCCTCCCGGCCGTATTTATTAAAATATGAAACAAAATTTAAAACATTAAATAAAAGTTTCATAATCATGTACAATTTTACATTTATTACATTTCGATGAAGACATGTTCTTTGGCTAACCTTAACAGATCTCTAATACAAAGGTTTCCTAGCCGAGTCTAACATCCTGCAAAAGCATACATTCTAATTTAAAATTGTACATCCTAGCATTAAGGGCCAACGGCAAGGTCCTAACCGGTGTCAGATCCCTACTACCAAAACTCTCGCCCTCACGGTGTGAGTGGCGCATGCGCAGAGGTCTGTACCCTCATTGCCAACTGTAATTTCCCTTCTCGTGGTGGGGGCCCCCTTTCCACTTGACGCCATCTTAAAGGTCGTCCGAGTTCCCGTGTGAGGTATCTGTAGGAAGGACAGCGTGGACTCCCCCCCATCCCCACACTCTCTATCCGCCGTCGGGAATATCCGGCCCCCGGGAAATTAGTAGTAGGGGCATATAGCCGCCTCCTCCCCTGGGAGGGGCCAATGGCCGCCTCCCCCCGGGCGCTCCCATCCATTCTGAGTGGCGCCCTCCTCTAGGGACCTTGAAATTACTGCTCACCGATCATGACCTTACCGCCACAGGCCGGATAGTTGACCGACTATCCGGCCCCCCCAACTCCTCCTAAAGGTCATGCTTCCTCAAACCCCTTAGCCATGCTATGAAGTCTCCTATGAGTAAAACATTCCCCTCCCGGGACAGGTGAACCCCATCATTCAGATACATGTGATCACCCCGAATACACCCATGAGGAATGCTATGCAACTGCGCAGAGCGAAACAATCTACCAATTTTATTGTTTACCTTCTTCACCGAATGGTTCAGTGCAGACACCGAAAGGCCCCCCCGCCATACTTTCCTGGGAATCATGTGGGACCAGGCAATCGTGCACCCCGGGATTCTTTTTGCCAACCAGCTAACAGCAGACAAAACTTGTTCAAACAACACTCGTCTACCCAGTGTCACCAAGTCATTGCCCCCCAGGTGTACTATGACTACAGATGGCGGTGACCTTTGCCGCCCTAAGAGACCCTCAATAAATGACTCGAATTGGTCAAAACAGAGCCCGCCCTTCCCATGGAAGGTCACTCTGTACCCGTATTCCCCAGCTGCGCGAGTCGCGTCACCTGCTTTAAATACGTCCCCGGCGCGCCTCACGTATGAGTGGCCCACGACCCATACCACTCTTTCTCTAGACGGTGATCCATGACTGCTGGTCTCCTGGTACTGGGTCGACTGCAAATTCCGCCCCGCGTGACAGGCTCGCGAAACTGTAATTCAAACAAAAGACAAGAAGTGTGAGTGCATGTCAATTGACTTTACAACATGTGCAATCGCACATACCTTCTGAAGCAATTCGAGGACCATTGTCCCAACTGTTTCACTTCATCCGCACTCTGACCCCTGGCTGTAGCCTCAGTAGCAGCCCCTATCCTAAAGGAGTGGGTCCCGAAATCGCCTGGGTCCATGCCCGCAGCAGCGACTGTTAGTGCTAGCACCCTCCGGAACTGAAACCTCGTCAGTGGGGTGCCATCATTGTGCCTCAGCAAACTCCCCCCCCATGTATCCGCCCTTAGTGCCAAGTACTCCTCTGTACACATTATCGGGCACGTGGGGGACCCTCGCACGCGCTGCACAACAACACTATTTCCCGTAGCCCCCTGGTCGGTCTTGGACCTGGCTATCGTGACTACCATCGAATCACCCCTAATTAGGATGTGATCCCTGCACAAGCCTCCCTCAACGTCTTTCTTATTCCTTGTGACCAGTTCGCTTACCCGCATAGCCCCATGGAACGCTAATGCGAAAGCTGCCCGGAACAGCACTGCCTCGTACTGGGAAGAGCATGTCTCGACTAGTTTCGCCATAAGTATGGACAACCTTTCTAAGCCAATCTTGCGCCTCTCATCATGCTTGCGACCCTCGAGGCGCTGCCAGCCGCGAAGGGCTTTTTTCACCAAAAAGGAACCTGTTGGGTCTTTTATGCCATGCACCTGCGCCATGAATGAAATGGCCGCCCTATGCCTATTGGCCGTTGCCGCTGATCGGCCTTCTCTGTGTAGTGCTACCAAGAACCCCAGGAAGGATTCCTCCTGACCCCAGTTCTGATTCCCTGTAGGACCCAAAAATGTGCAATAGGAACGAAACGCTCCTTCGTATGCTTTCCTCGTCCTGGGGGCTAAGCTTGCTGCCACGAGGTCTTGTAATCCGGGGCACCGATTAGCCAAAGTGCTTCGGGGAATGGTGCCGCCACTAGGTCCGCTGTAGGTAGATAACCCCTGAACGCCTGCATATGTGAACGAGAGAGTGCATCAGCCACATGATTCAGTACGCCCGGCAAATGTTTCGCCCTGAACTGTACATTCAATCTCATGCAACGCAGCACAACTTCTTTCAACAATCTCAAGATCCATTTGCAGCGTGCTGCCTGTCGACAACAGACATATTATCAGACCAAAATACCACAGAGCGGTCTCTGAACTCGTCTGGCCATGCCATCAGCGCTACAAAAATAGGGAATAGCTCCAGGAACCCAATGTTACTTGTGAGACCGCTGGAGTGCCACCACGCCGGCCATGTTTGCGCCGACCATCGGTTACCAAAAATGGCGCCAAATCCCACGCTCCCCGCCGAGTCAGTCCACAAACCTAGCTCGTCTGAAGACGCTGGCGGCTTGCTCCATACTACTCAACCGTTGAAGTCCGCCAGAAATGCCAACCAAATGCGCATATCCTGGCCAACCTCCGCAGACAGTCTCGTACGGTGGTGTCCTTCTTTGAGACCAACCATACCCTGTGCAATAGAGCGTGAGAAAGGGCGCGCCATTGGTATAACTCTCAAGGCAAAGTTAAGCTGACCCACTGTTTGCTGTAACTGGTGCAGGGTCACTTTCTCCTTGCTAAGGCATAGCTTCAGGGAAGCCCTAAATTTGGCTACCTTTCCCGCTGGCAAACAGAAACATCCCTCCACAGAATCGAGCTCAATCCCCAGAATCTCCAGTGAAGTAGATGGTCCAACCGTCTTATCTGGTGCCAATGGGACTCCAAACTCCCTCATGAGGATGCAAAAGTCATGTAGCGCCTGCGCACATTTTGTGTCGCCGGCCGCTCCTAAGAACAGGAAGTCATCTACATAATGCATAACATGCCTATGCCCTGTGGCCTCGGTGAAGGCCCACTCTAGAAAACAGCTGAACTTTTCAAAATAGGCACATGAAATGGAGCAACCCATCGGCATGCATTTATCCATGTAATAACTCCCTTGGAATGCAAAACCTAGCAAGCGCTGATCCTGTGGGTGTACCGGGAGCAACCGGAACGTCGATTCGATATCCGATTTCGCCATCAGCGCTCCGGGGCCCAGGCGATTTAACATGGCAACGGCATCATCGAATGATGCGTACCGCACCGAACAGACTTCTGGGTCAATGGCCTCGTTCACCGAGGAACCCCTTGGAGCGGACAGGTTATGGATAAGCCTAAACTCCCCCGGGACTTTCTTCGGGACCACCCCTAACGGGGAACAGATGAAATCCGCCACCGGTGGGCGATGAAAAGGCCCTGCCACTCGCCCCAAGCTGACTTCTTTCGCAATTTTCCTCTCTACCACACTTGGATTATGTTGCGCCGATAACTGGTTTTTACGAAAGGAGTCCCCTCGAAAATCCCCCGCCGGGATGTGGAAGCCGTGCAAGAATCCCTTCCTCAACACCCCAGCGGAGACATAATCAGGGTATTTGTTTAACCAAGGAGTCATAGCCATGAGATCAACGGGTGTAGGCAATTGGTCACAACGATCTACCTCACTCCTGCTTGGACCCTCCCTTTCCTCCCGCCCCGTTATTTTTCGATCTACATGAACTCTCCGGGGACGAGGAATTCCCACAGCCCGCACACACATGCTTGAACCTACATGTTCCTTGCGGTCTGTTACAGTTGCCTCGATTGAAGCCCCAACAGACCCCCTGCTTTCCACCATTCCCGCCGGTTTTCGGCTGGTGATCGCCACCGGCGCCTGCTCGAAAGGGCACCGCGGGCTTTTGGCGGGAAACCCCTGACCCACTCCCGCCTGGCGAGGATGTACCTGCCGCCCCCGGCAGGAGCTGCTTATGCCATGAGACCGAGTCGAGGCAGTCCCATGTCAGAGAGGCATCATATTCTTTTGCTTTTCGGAATTTCATGTCGTAACCTTTCCATTCCTCTCCCTCATACATTGCATAGAAATCCATAATACGAGTTTGATAGCAAGACAGTTCAGTTAATACTTCGGGTTTACGTTCCCCCATAACTGCAGTAAATATTGCAAAGGCCTTCGCCCAATTCGTTATCATTTCATCCACCCTGAACTCCGCCATCTTGGCGCGCCACACGCTCTGGTGCCACAAATCTTTCTGGGTTTTGGCATATTCCATCTCGCGATGGTCAGTTAATAACGAAAACATATTGACATACTTGTCTCCCTATATCAACTCTTTTGTGGCCATAGGGATGTGCTGTGCCACCCTCTCCCGCCTTGAGGGTAATGAGCCCTCCCCCGCCATTGGCAAAGCGAGCTTACCCGGTTCGGTCTTTGTTCCCGCCGTTTTCTCGAGACCAACTGCCGGTCCTACCGGTGTCACCTGTGGGGAAACAAGAGGAAGATTCGCCTTCGCGGCATCTCGCGACTGCCGCAACTGCTGTATTAGTAACTTGGCCTCTTCGGCCGTGTCTCCGGGCGCCTTGGCACCCCCTGCTTTCTTATTGAGCCATGCGGCCAACTGGGTGGCCAATTCAGGAGGCATATCCTCATCGTTAGCGGGGGTAATCACAACCGGGATCGGTTGACCCACGTCTGGGATTGGTACCGGGCCGTCAGCTGGTGTGACCGGGGTGGCCGGGGGCACTGCAGGGACCGGGACCTCCCCTGAAACCGCCCTCATTTTGACCCGCTTCCTTCCACCCTCGGGGACGATTCCCGGCAAGGCCGGGCCTATTACCTTTTTAGGGTTACCAGGATTGCTCAGTGCAGCCAGTTGCTTTTTGACGTCCGCCAGGCCTCGACCGATCAACGGGACTTGTCCGAGTTTCCGCTCCATGCCAGCCATTCGGTTCATCAACAGGCGTAGCACCTTATCCGTCTCGGAACCCTTTCCTGCTTTCTTGCCAGCCATGGTTTCGAGTTATCGGCTCCTTAGACGAGCAACGAGGTCCTGGACTCTTCGCCTTCGAGTAACTGAAAGAAAAACAACAAGATTACAAGTTCTCAAAATTGCTGCTTGTTCCGTCGAGGGCTCACGAGCAACGAGTGGGTGCAGCCTTCAGAGCACAGGAACAAGAGGACGCTTCTTCGGATTTCCGCTCTATTTATTCTTCTGCGGGAGGGCGTGTACCCTCCTCCGGAACGCCTACTGGGCGTGGTCATCGGTGTAGGTGTCTAGGACAACCCCTCTTGGGCGGGAAAAAGGCGCGCCCCGGCTACGCCGCTTCGGGCATACCAGCCGAGACACGCCCCCCGCCCAAAATGGTTTCCCGGGAGGATCGAGGCACCCAACCATACGTTCGGGGGGACCGAGTGGTCGCCCCTTTCCAAAAGATGTGGCCACAGATGACATCAGTGTACCTGCTTTAAAATTCTGTCCCAACACTTGGGCATTATATCATAGGCAATTATTCAACTTCCTTCCCCCAAAACAATCACAGGAGGTGTTTTCCTCTTTCTATGAGTGGTGCAGAAAGAGGAAAAAAAATGAGGAGAAATGAAAACATTTTTCAGGGGGCGTAGGTTTCTGATGGATTCCCAGGTTTACGAAAGGTTGTAAATTTGGTAATGTGGCAGAATCCATTGGTGTTGCGTGAGAACACCCACAGCAACACTCATGGAATGCCCCTTTAACACACAGTGCTGCGTGAACAGGGGCCATATTTGCAAGGACACGAAAAGCTGTGCAGGGTGGTGTTGTGTGTCCTTGTAAATATGGGACAGCAAAATGTGCCACCGGTGCGTCACAAAAAGAGATGCACCGGCGACGCAAGGGGCTTGCAAATATGCCCCAAGGAATTTAATCAATTAATTAAAAAAATGAGTCTATTTCTATATGCATGCACTTTGAAATATTATGTGTTTTGTCTGCAATTTTCATTTCATACATGCAAAGGTTGACAATTGTTCACACTTCAAACTTTTGCAATGAATCGGGGTTCTGTGAGTGGTTGTCACGCCACCTTCTATTTTACATTGACAGTCAAGGCTAGTATAAAATAACTCGGAGCAATATTTTGGAGAATTATTATGAGCTGGAAGTACTCATCAAGTTTGGTCTCCATTAGGAATAACAACTTGGGCTACTTAGAGAGTATTCAGTCAGCGCTTTCTGGAATATGGCTATCTGCGGATTAAAAATTGTGTAGTAGGCAGTTGAAGCAGGAAATGGTAGTGCTTGAAAAGGGTGTGCTGACTATTATTTTTTCAATATTTTTTTTAGATAGGAGCCTTCGTCGGATATCCAAAACTTTACCTTTCTCATATATTTATTGTTTGGTATTTAGGGATTCTTTTAGAATTCAAGCTTGAAAATTTTGCAGCAGTTCATCAATTTCTTTGGGGAGAAACATGGGAGAGATTCTGGGAAATGTTCTGTTGGCTCATTGTTGTTTTGAGGTATGTATTGTATTGAAAGCTCATGCAAAGAGGTAGGAAAGGGTAGGTGAGAGTTACCTTGGTGGTGTAAATTGACACTGTCCTCAAATGTAGAGGTGAGAGTCACCTTGGTAGTGTAAGTTGACACTATGCTCAAATGTAGAGGTGAGGATCACTTTGGAAGTGTAAGTTGACACTATCTTCAAGTGTGTTACATCTTGTTTATGTATTTATGCATCTCCCCTGTTTCTTTGTCCCCATCTGCTCAGCCAGTGTGAATGTGCTGTGTGGAATGTTGGAGTGGTGATGATGAATGCAATGTTTGGGCGCCTGTGAGGTGGGGTGCGACAGTTGGAGTATGCACTGAGCAGCAGGGAGGCTGCTCCCGGTGGGGCTGTTCCCTATGGATGTACCAAACTGCAACTAAATCTGAACAAATCATCGTAAAATAACCTTGGCTACAAGACTTTGATTACAACATTTTTGGCGATAATCTGAAGACAGACCCATGCCTTAATACTGGTGTTACAGAAGCTGACATTTAAAAGAAGATTTAAAGATTGAAGACCCTAACAGGAACTAAAAGGGTAAAGAAACATGCTGTGAGACTGAAGCACCATGCCTGAAATCCCCACCAGTGTTCTTCACATCGGACTGCACCAGCCAGGGTGTGTTTCAGCATACTCATTCGGGAGTCTCTACATGAAAGGAGACAACGACTGATACACTGAGATTATTGTGCAAGAAGCTGTCTGTGTTTATTCTACAGAATATGTCAGAGTTTGCAGTGCCGCTTATACTGGTGGCATTATGTCAAATTAATATTTTATGGACTGTCTAGAAGACACAGAGCTGTGCTTAGCAAGGTAGTCACACATACAGTAAAGCTCCATCGGTGCATGACGTGCACAAAGCTGTAACAGGTTGGCAGTTTAAAGTCTGTAAGTATATTGCTTGATTACTGTGCCATGGTGATGATGTTTTAACTTAAGATTGCACCATTATTTTAGCGTGAGGTATGCATGCACCTTACTGGATTTAAAGCACCTGCAAGAAACCTGGCAGTTACTGTAGAGTCATGGCTCTGGAGGGCACGAGAAGATACAGCTGGATGTACAGTGACGTCTCTCTTGAAGTTCCAGGAATACATGTTATGCAGCTGCGTGCCTAGAGCCACACGGCGCGCTTATCACTGTGTGCTGCCATCTTTGTTTTGAGGCTACATGCAAATCCCAAGGATCGCTGCTTGCTGTACTACTCTGGCTGTTTCCTAGCCTGTTCGGTTGGCCCACGTGCAATGTGGGTGCGGGAATACAGAGTCTTGAAATGGCCGCAGCCACCACAGCATATTCTTGTACTACTTTTCCGCGAACCATTAACATGGAGATTCGTGCAGAGAAAGGATCCAGTTACCAATTGTCATGTAGCTGTGTCTAGGAACCCCGCTTAGACATCATGACAACAAACTGTCAATAGATATTGGTATTTCCTGCTGACTCTAAATTAAGGGTGGGTGGAATTTGTGTAGTCGCGCTATGCAAAGTTCAGCAAAACAGTAACAAATCTCCGCGAGCACGCGGAAATTCTGAGAAAATGCAGAATTGCTTGTCCCGCCCTTTTGCAATGTATTTTGGGTGCTTGCAGGGAAATATCTCTCCAACTTGCCCATGTGGTCGCTAATGGGCGTGGCCATCTGGTTCTTCACTTGTCCCGCCCATTCGCAATGCTTATTTCTTGTTCTGGGTAGCGTATTGCATGCTCCCGCCCATTTGCAATGAGTATTTCCTGTTCGGGACTGCGTATTATGTGTTTGCGATGCTTTTTGCGTGCCCTTGTGGGAAATATCGCGCAAACTTACCCGTGCAGTCGCAAAGGGCGCGGCCATCTTGTTTTTTACTCTATTGCTATGGTTCTGGGCCTGCTTTTCTATACTCCTCTATCTTTGCAATTTTTTGTTTCTGTACACTTTTTTTAAATCTTTTGTATTTATCTATCTCTCTATTTTCCTGAATCTATATTTTGACCTTTTTTCTAGTTTTTGTGACTTTTTTACTACTTTTTCACTCTTTTTTCATTTTTGGAATGTACTTTTTGAATTTCTCACTTTTCTTTTCTGCTAGAACCATGGCCAAGGGCATGGGCAAGTTGAAGGGCAAGGCTGTTCGTGCTCGCAGCCACGACCGCCTTCCCTGTGGATGGCAGCGCCCACGGGGTGTAGGCATGGGCCGAATTTAGTGAGGTGGAGGTGGCCGCACTTGTTTTTTGGCAGCAAGCGGCAGGCCTGGGTCTGGGTACGGGCTCTGGGAGCATCGGCAGTGGTGGGGGAAGGTGCACCTGCCAGTGTTTTACTGCTCTGGGGATTGGTGGCCCAATATCCTGTACCAAGAGCAGGGCCTGCTGGACCTGCCAGGAGTGAAGGTTCCGGGGTTTGGTGAGTGGGTATTTAATATTACAACTTTGTGTTCTTCTGCTCTGTGTTATATATTATGAATATATTTTTTTCCGAACAGCAAGAATGCTGGTGCTTACATTGCAGGTAAATTACGTTAAAAAATCTTCTATTATTGTTATGACACAGGTGCTGCTCGGCACTACTAATGTTACTTGTTAGCAACTTTGCGCTTGCTAAGCTTGATTATGTAAGAGTTTACATTAGAGAACTTAAGTTACTTAATGCTAGGGAGAATCTAGTCCTTCCTTTTCCCTCCTGCCACTAAGAAGAGATAGTGGTGGATTGATCGGTTTAGTTACTTATTAGTATTAGTTGGTAATTTTTTAGTGGGCTGTGTGATGCATCTTCTGTCACGTCACGTGCTGCTGAGTGCTGCCTACCCCAGTCCTTAGTAGAATCTTTTGTAGTTTGTTTAGTGAGTGGTAATAGGCTTATCACTAGCAGAACATCAGCAGCAACCAACAATTTGGTGTATGTAAAAATGTATGCATCTGTCCTCCATCTATGCATTTTTGAGGGCTAAAATAAATGGAAATGCAGACTTAGTGAACAATTGGCCCGTCTGGAATAGGTGGGCTAGGTCAGGTGGTACTTAGGCTTAGTTAGTATTCTGGAATCAGAATGGAAAACTAGATTAGTGTTCATAAATAATAAGTAGATGGTCCTTGAATCCCGCAATACTACTAGTCAATCAGATTAGATGGGTCAATACTATTGCACTTGTTTTTTCCTAAAATGTTTTTTGGGCTTTTTTTAAAATATTTTAATTGTTTCACACCAATCATTAATGTTTCTCTCTTTCATTATTATATGTAACATGATCAGCACCCAGGGGCAAGAAGACGGGGTCAGAGTCTGAGGGACAACAAGAACAAGATGCCTCCCAACACCAGGACTGCTCCTCTATCGAGGGCTCTGCTGCTAGACCCAGTAATTCCTCCAGTGGTTAATATTAATAATTATATTTCCCTAATTTTTACTGCATCTTATTTTTTCCGAACTATTGTTTTGGTTTCCTAATTCTATTTTTTACAAAATCTTCTTTGATCTAGACTATCTGTTTCTAATTTTTTGTTATCCCTGCCTATAACTGCCTCTGCTATGACTCTCTGTACTACTACTAATAATCTGTCTATAGCTAAGCATGCCCAGTTGGCCACTCTTTATTTAAAAGGTTTTAAATAAAACTCAGATTCACCAATAGCTTCAGCCACTGAGTCCAGTCCTTTTGGTTGTCCTCTTCTAGTCTTGTTAATCTTGAGGCTTTTCACAATTCCCACCAACAAAATGCCCAACCAGATATTTTACTATTTTTGATAGGAAAAGGATAGTACATACTACTACTGGTACATACTAGTACTGTACTGTACTGTTGTAGGGATTCAGCACAAACAGAACGGTGCACAAGATAGGACGCTGGTGATGGGAGGTTGGACCTTCCTCACACCTCGGTCAGAACCCAAAATCCCCTGATCGACTAGCTATAGGGTCTCATTAGCTCCCTGAACCCCCCGAAGATACCCAATGATTAGACAACCCAAAACATAACACTTCCGACCTCTTAGAGTTGCAGAAGCAATGCACACCCTTTCGCTCACACACTCATGTAAGTCCACACCAAATACCACAGAGTCTATGTAAGTTCAAAATGTTTATTTTCAACTAACAAGCTCTGTACGTTGTTCTATAATGCAGTACACGAGCCAGGACCAACAGTAAAATGCATAAGATTAAAACAATAAACATCGTTACAACCACTGTTCCCTCTAGAGTACGTGACTGGGTGGCAGCGCACATCGTCATTAATTGCCGCGCAGGGGGCCCTCCAGAGCGCGCATTACAAAGGGTCTTTTTGCTTATCAGCAGGAGAGTTTTTTGCACATCTGAAAACCAACAAAGACACAGGCGCCAGCAATAAAACGAACACCACAGGGCAGGGGCAACTTTATCTATTTAGTTAAAGCACAGCAAAATTGATCGTATTTAATGTGGGCTGTGACTGTCCTGTCATTTGTTGTGTTATGGAATCGAAAAAGCAAGGCACTGTAAATTTAAAGTATACACGCAATTCAAAGAGAGAAAAAAAAATATTTTCAGCATAGACTATAATCTGTTTCTACCTTTGAACATTTTACAGACATTCATTTAATTTTAGCTCTAGACCAGTGTTTCCTAAACCTTTGATTTACGGTGGTATGTCCAAGGTCTAACAAAAAATTCCTTTAAATTCTGTAATTTTCTTGTCAGTTTGCTGCACTTCAAACACACGTCAAAAGTCAAGCTATGTCTTCTGTTTGTGTTTTTTTTAACACAACTGGTGTTTATAAACTGTTATAAGTTTGCAGTTGGAGAAAGAAAAGTAAAGTTAATTATGGGCCAATCGTGCTGTGGCACACAACAAAATGTAAAAACCTGTAAATAAATGGTATATATTCTGCAGTCTTACTAAAACAAAGATTTTAATAGGTTCAGAACAAATCAAGACTCTGTGTTGCACAAATAATAAATATTGACTGAAACCTGATTTCCACACACTATTATTTGTGTGCAATATAGTTTAAAACTGTATGTCTGTGTAAATTTAGTGACGATTTCAATGGAAATGTGCTCTTAGTGAATGACAATGTGCTAACACACCATACAGTCGCTCCATTAAAAAACAAATTGCCTGCCATCGTGTTCATTAAAGCTAGGTGGGGCACAGCAATTTGGTCCTACCAAAAAGTGATTGTAGTTCTAAGACATTTGGAAAGCACTGCGCTAGGCACAAGTGATGGCAGTAGAATTACACCAAAAAAGTACTTTTACTAAATATCTTGGTTCAGATGCATGAAGCTCTGGTCGCAAAATACAGGTCGCACTTTGTGACCAATATTTTTGCAACCAGAGTGGTATTTTGAAAACCGACCTATGTACTAATAGGTCAGTTTGCAAAATCCAAAGTCGTAGTGGGTCACAATTCGATCTACCTCAACAATACTAATAAGGTAAGTCACAAAATGTGGCCCACTACGATTCTCAGCCATTCTCCCTGGAGAAAATATGTAGCCCTACGGCTAGGGTGGTCGATCTCAAATCTGAAGAAACAGTTTTGAGTCTCAGCAATGACGCTCAACATCCTGTGATTCTGGGCAGATGACTTAATCCCCCTATGCCTAACAATAAGGAAGATGTCCTTGAGTAAGCAACTCGTGCTCATGTAAAACGCTCCTATACCTTTGGGTCAATTTGGGCTATATAAAACTCTCCCCCCCAACAATTAATAAAAGCGATAGTGGCCTGCTAGGGGTCAGCAGATCACCTTATCTATGGCTGGGTTTAAATAAAGCAATACTTTTTTTAAATACTGCCCATTTCATTAAAGGAAAAGGGATCTGTTTAATAAAAAGAAGAGTTTAAGTAAGATGTTTTAAAGAGTAGAGATAGGACCACTGGGTACTCTAAAAAAAGGTTTTTGTCAACAGTTGCAAAGAGGGTGGGGTTACAGTAACACTTGTGTAGTCGGTAAAATATCAATGTTTTGCAACCTAATTTCATTTGCAAAACATTATTGCATCCCTTTTCAAATTAGTATTTGGAAGGGAAGCCCTAAACACACCACATACAAATACCAATTCAGAATGTTGTGGTAAACACAAATTATGATTCAGTAACGTGTTACGGTACAAAAATACATATAGTGGGTTCACTGCTCATTATGTATTTTTTGTAACGTGTTACTGTATTGCAATGTGGGTTGTTGTATACCAAATGGCATTATTTAAGGGCGCAAACAGTCTGATATTGTAAATCAGACCTTTTGTTAACAGAAAATTCTTTTAAATATCTGGCCCTTGTTGTTGTTAGCCCTTTCTGGCTACAATGACCATCGTTTTCATTTCCTGTAGACCCCATTAATTGATGAAAGATAGATTTTCTTTTAACAGCCCTATGCAGTTCAGGAGTTGTAGTCTCGGTTTACATGGATTGATAGATCCATTTGAGCTAGCACACCTAGAAACAATTTCCCTTCATGAATTTTATTTAGCGCAAACCTGGCCCAAGGTCCTTGGCGCACTTTATATGAGCACCAGACAATGTTACCCTTTTTTATGTTTTCCCTAGGACAGTGAATGCAAGATTTTTTGTTTTATATACAATGGGCTTACCATAGGTTGGATTCATTGTCACTCTCATTTGCTTGCATCTTATTGGTCAGCTGCAGTAGGTTTCCTTCCTCTACATGTGTGTGTCCATCCCCTGGAGTATTGATGCATTACATTTGTCCTTCCACTGCATTTTATATAGGGGTTATTTTTCTTTAGGTTTAAGCACTCTTCTAGAGAGTGTTTTTTTATCTGGCTCCCTCATGTACATCTTGCCCCTCATCCTGTCTGTGTTGTTGCTTGCCCCCTCTTGCCATTGTCAGTGCTGGAGCTTGCCCTCTCCCACCATCCTCCCAATGTCTGTGTTGTTGCTTGCTCTCCCACTCTCTGTGCTATTACTTGCCCCTCCTACCCTCTTCTAGATGCCTGTGTTGTAGCTTGCCCCCACCCACAGTCCATACAGTAGCTTGATACTCCTGCTGACCATGTTGTTGCTTGCCCCCAACTACTGTCCGTGTTCTTGTTTGCCCGCCAACTGCAGTCTGTGTTCTTGCTTTCTCCCTCTCTCCTCCTGCTCTCCGTGTTGCCCCCTCTACCTGCCACAACAAATATAAAAGAGATGCAATGTTCTCAATGCTGGCTGCATCATAGCACTTATTTAAAAATAATCTTTAAGCCATGCACCCTTCCTCCCATTTTGTCCTCAAATGAGAGAGGGGTTCCCTTCACCCTTTTTAGAGGTAGCATGCTACGCTCACTCACATAGTCCTGTTATGTCTCAGTTGTGCACACAGCACAGAAAAGTGTGCACACAGACACTGCATTGCCACACAGCAAGAAAAAATATTAGAGGGAACATTGGTCACAACTACAAGTCCATAGAAGACAAAAGATCTCTGAGCGAATTGTGGGGGACCCCGGCCTCACCCTATAACGTAGAAGTACTGGTTACATCATAAGCTCTGCAAAGTTCTGGTTCGTAGAAAGGAATCGTCCGCCTGATATGAGAAAAATTGTGCGCGTTCGTATAATGTAAGCATTTCTCACTCATGCCAAAAAGTGTAAAAAGTTATGGCTAAGCCATACCGACTGACCGGAACTCCCTAATAAAGTGGCTTGTTTTTTGAACTTGTAGTACGCAGCACTCAGACAGTAGCAGTATGAGCTCATGTGGGCACAAAGGCGTCTCACACAACAAGCTGCGATGTTAACATGTGCAAAAGACACAAAGCAAAAATGGTTGCATGGCTCAGGCTAACTTAGCAAAGACTGGAATGACCCTAGGGACCATATAACACTACTAGTGTCTACTCTACTCTAGTACCCGATTTGTACTAGTGATGTATGTTGTATATGTATGTATTAACTTTTTTTTCAATCTTGCTAGTGAAGAAAAAGAATAAATAGAGGAGGTGTATATGACATCTAAAAATGTGTAATGATTTTTCTAGGCGTACTACCGACCACCAGTGCCGAGGCCAGCTCCAATGGCGACGCTGCCATTTCGGAGGGAGCAGGGGATGCGGCACCTGCAGGTGCTACAGGGGGTGAGCCAGCAGCAGTGGCAGGGGTGGTAAGTTATTATATTCCTTACTTATTTATATTACACTCACTTCAAGGGTGTACACTCACTATACTGTTGAGATTTAGTAAGTATGAAGTTGTAGTGAACAACGGTTGAAGAAGACACCCTTTACTTAGCATTAGCAATAGCATTACCGGCAGGAGTTGAGTAACCAATGGCCTCTTCTATCTGACTTCAACTGAGCTGTGAAAGTTTTATGGAGAAGACTAAAAGTCAGATCAGATGACATTGATAGAAGCATGCATAGGTGGCTGATAGGAATCAGATGCATGGGTGGTTGAAGGTTGGGTGGAAGGTGAACGAAAAGATGCCTGCCTGGGTGGGTGAAACTGTATGGGTGGATAGCAAGAATCCTCAGTGGTGTTTGGGTCAAACTGAAAGCCAAGGCAAGCAAGAAAGGATGCTTGGATGGTGTTTTAAAGAAAAAGAATACATGTTTGTTGTTGGTAAAACAAACTAAGGTTTGTTGAGAGAATAAGAACAATGATAGACGTTTACTTTGAATGGATGGATGCCTAGATGCTATCCATCATAGATAGCATAGGTTGAGAGTGTCAATGGATGTAGAGTCTTAGTTTGAAGAGAATGTAAAGGAAACTGCACCAGAGTGGCAACGCCCAGGAGAATATAAGTTGTATTTTCAGAATACTCCCTTGACTCACAGTAGTTTGCAAGCACAGCATATATATATTGTGTATGTATGTAGTTATCAAGCGCCTTCCTTCTGACTACGAGGACCACTCCCTACCTATGTTAATTTATTTTCGACTGTGTCATCCAGCCTGCCATGGGTGGCCTATCGGCTCGTTAGTGGTTACACAATCAATCAAAACAAAGTACCTCATGTTGTCCCATATATAAGCAATGATCATTAGATCAGATATCATCTGCCTTTTTGTAGTAGTCATTCAAGGCAGGGTGAAAGTGAAATTGAGCAGTTGCCCTTGATGTAATAGAGAGAATATGGCCAGTGCCACCCGTAATAGAAAAATACGAGCTTACTCACCTGCAGCCAGTAGTAAATAAAACTAACGTGAGTCTGCGTCATGACTCGAGTATGTTTGTCTTGGGCACAAGCTGACTGAGCTGGCATGCCGGCTACAACAAGGTTACATAATTTCACTAAACAAGAGAGAAGAAGAAGACTGGTGTACTGTATACTCAAGTCCATAGTCTAGAATAATGCCTGAAACTCCCACAAATGTTTGAGGCCGAGGAAGTGGGAAGATAGATATATACCACAAATCTTATGTACTGTGCTTGCTAGTGCTACTGTGCCACTATGTGTTGAATTATTTTTGTTACTGTTTTGCTAAGAGTATTGGTTACAGTCTTTTTTTCTTTCTTGATATAGCTCCTCCTTCCCAAGCAAAACCAACCAGGAAGGAGTTGGCAGCCATGGGCCGGCGCCGGAAGCTGGAGGCCATGTGCAAAGAATACCGGCAGGTAGTGGTTCTGGCAAAGGAGGAGCAGCAGCTGCAGCCTCCCCGAATGCCCCAAACCCCGGCCAGGCCCCTTCAGTGGTATGCTGCAGTGGTCAGGTAGCCACCCGTCGCCGCAGTTCAACATCCAGCACTGCTGCCCCCCCTTATTGATGCAACTGCAGGGCATATGCGCACTGCATGCTCCTTTGAAATGCACGTCTAGAGGAGCAGGTAGAGGAGCCGAAGAGGAAGTTCAAGGTCCTGGAGAGGTAAATCCGAAGATCCCACCGTTAAGAGACCCTGTTGGAGCGCCCCTTTTAAAATTATTTTTGGTGAGTAGAAATTGGGCATTGGGCTTTATGGACATTGGTTACCATTGGACTTTCTCATTTTGGACATTGGTGAGGGTTAGGGAGAGGGGTGGGTTGGTGTTGTGGGATTTTTTACATAGTTTATTTTTGTTATGTATTAAATTATATTTATACTTAAACATAGCATACGTTGCTAATATTTTGTGGGGGGTTACTTTTTTACGTCACATGGTTTCCTTCCTTGCTGCTGCTGTTTATTGATTTAAATAATCTGCCAATTTTGTAACACACAAACAAATAGATGCGGTACCCCTCACAAAGTGACTTGTCCTACTAGTACCGTCAGTCAAAACATTGACTTGCAATTTAATTATACTGATTAGGGTGGGCAAACAGAAGAAGATCCTCGCCCTGCCTTGAAATTGAATTAGTGTTGCTTTCACCACATCTGCCCCAGCAAGCGTGTGATCAATTATTGGTGTACAATTAATTTTGTCACACCTCAAAAGAAATCACAGAGCCCGGGGGAAGAGGATTACGGTTTGATGTATGGTTGGGAAGGGGGTTTGGGATAAGGTTTGACAAAGAAAAACACTATGGATGGACAAATAACAAAACACAATCTTGGCAGACAACCATATCCATAAATCTGTTCAGGGAGAAAAAGCAAATGCATGCATGATGATGATAAGTTGATGGTTAATGATAAGTAGTTCTTACTAACTAGTTACTGTTAGAAAATTAGACAGTACAGGGCAGTAGTATATTATGCAATTTGCCATGCCTGTCTTCCCTCAGAGAGACCCAAATTACATAGAGTTTCTGTTCTGTTGTACCGAGCATACTTTTAAAGATAGCAAAGAAAATTAAAAAATATCTGTAGAGATGAATTATAACTTAGCAGAGAGCAAGCATAATAACAACAACACACAGTCGTAATGTTGGAAGATAAAAAAATAAATCAAATTATTTAAAAGATGATGAATGTTGATACTGTTACTGTATGTTATCCTGGTCAAATTAAGGAGTTGCTTCTCGGCATTCCTCTTAGTCCTCCCTTCCATGGATGCTCCGTTCATCAATCTTGGGTGCCGCCACTGCCTGCCTGGTGGATGCAGATTGGTAAGGTAAGTGTGAGTTATTTTTCCCAGTATAGCACAGGGTAAGGGCCGGCCTGTAATTGCAGATGGAAAAACAAAAGGAATATTGAAAAATCAAGGAGAAAAAAAAGCATAAATTACGGTGGAGTGCAACAAGGACACTTTCTGAGGCGACATGGATTGGATACATCATGTCTACTCTTTTTCCAGCATTAACCTACAACAACAACAGGTTAGAGCAGGCCCACAGCACCCATGACCCAACCTCCATTTAGCTTACATTTTGACAGAGACAGACAAAGCAGCACATATACAGCTACATAGCATTTTCCAAATTAAGTGACTAAATCAATGCACCAATTTCAGTTATACCACTACACTGACTTGACTCCACCACTACACAGATGTGTAGGTCAGCTGTGGTTGTTATTGACTTGTTTACCTTTTCTGCCACTCTTGAAACAACCTGAGTTATTCCATCAATCAGCTCTGATCCTACTGAGTGACTGCGAAGAAATTACTGTGGTCATCATCATGGTGTTGTCCAACTCAGTGTGCAGTGCAATGGATCGACCTACAGTAGAAGTAACATTTAGGTATTAAACAACAAAAAGGGAAACATTGACTTGAGTTACTTTTAGTGTGTAGATTAAATAATAATAGTACACAATGAATTAACTTCATGTACAACAAACAACACAAACACCAATCACTCTCAGACTGAGTCAGCGTCTAATGCATGCCATCATTCATTACCAGTTCCACTTCCTTGTAATTTAAGTTAAGGGGCAGCCTCTCTCAGCTCGGAAAGGAGGATAGCTATAGTAGTCATCATGTTCCACTTCTTTTGTAGGGACTCGACGAGGCAACATATTATTCTACATCCAATGATCATCTTCTGGCTTGAGGGAAATGGATTTAAAGCGAGTCAGGACAGGAGGATGGAGGAGCAGGACTCGGAGTAGTGGAATTATGCAGACAGCTGCACCTCCAATATGGCAATAAAAAGACTAGAAGACGGTGGTGATGGATTTGTTGTGATTAAAAATTTCAAACCAGAAAGACAGACGCACACAAAAAAAAGTGAATAAGGAAGGAAGAAAGTAGGTTCAAGCCTATTTGTCAGGGAAGTATAGCTCATCCTCAAACTCTGGGGATACAACCAGAAGTTGGTAATCATCTAACACACTACTTCTGTCACCTAAGCCTCTGTCCTCATCTTCCTGCGTTGATTCTTGTATTGTGTAATTTAGTGATATAAAGTGCTGATTCATTTTGATCATGGTTAACCTTTCCACATTTTTGGGCGTGAGACTGGTTCTTTTCGCTGTTACAATGGCACAAGCAGCACTGCAAACACATTCAAAAGAGACACTTGCGACAGTACAAGCCAGATAGTTTATCGCCAGCCTGCTGAGCACTGGCCATAGGTTCCTTTTCCCATACCAATACGGCAATGGGTTTTCATCAATGTAGACAATCCAGATAGGCCTGGACCATCCGCTCAATGTTCAGGGGTGCTACACTTTGTTTAGCCTCTTTTGTATTTGCATCAGCACTGGACCTAGCAAGCCCTTGCTATAAATACCAATCCTGTGCTGATTTTACTTGGGCTGATGATCCGGTTCTTGCTGTTGTTGTCGATAGTGTTGGTGACCGCTCTGAGCCAAAGGCACTGTCCTCAGGCTCTGAGGTGGAACTTGATGCCAGATGCCCTGCTGGAGTACTTGTTGTGAGTTTGAGTATCGGGCCTTTAATTGAAAGACGTTCATTTTCAAAGTGAGCGGCTACCTCAGCTATCGAACTTTTGTACAGGGCAACGTCCACTTCTGAAAAAGGAATTAATGTCTTACTGTTCAGTGCCGATTTGTACAGTGGATCCAGAATTGTGGCACAAATGTAATATTCTTCTGACACAATCCTATTTTGCACCCTTGTATTTCCAGCTAAGTGACGGGATAAGCTCTCTACCAACTCATATGCTTCCTTTTTTCCTCCACGCCTTTGTACGCTACAGACACCTCCTTCGGCTGCTGCTGTAGCATGTGCAACAATGGGATAGCTTGGCCCATAGTACAATCCTCCTTGCTGAAAGGAAGAAGCATCTCTGTGTGGCATTTTACTAGGCACCATTGGTCCATCTGAAGGGTCATGCCTTTCACAGTAGCATCCCCTCTTTGCATGACATATTCATTGATTGGTCTGTACTGCTCAAAGAGACGATCAATCATGTAATAAGTTGAGTTCCTAAGTGTTGCCACCTGCTGGATGAGTGATTTGACTGACATTCTATATTCACGTTGAATGATCTTCAGGTGCACGGGGCTTTAAAAGAAAGGCTGAAATGTGTGCATATTTTTCAGCAGGTGGTCAGTAAGTTGTTGACTACGGCTTCTTTTCTCAGAAAGTCTTGGACAGTAGTGTTAATGCAGTGCGCCAAACACAGGATCCTGAAACAACTATCATATTCCATGGCCTTAAGTACATTACTGCCATTATCCGTGGCAACAAAACCAATGTTATGTCCTCTTGGGCGCAGCCATTCAAAGATCTTGCTGTTAAACTCTTCCAAAATGTTTGCAGCAGTATGAGATTTCTCCATGGCGAACATGGCTACAGTTGCAAGTTTCCGAGTAGCATTAAAAATCTCAGCAGTGTCAACAGCACCATTTTCAGATATATTTTCTCTAACCCCCACAAAAGTGATACAGTGTGCAGTGACGCACATGCAATCAGTGGCTTGGCAACTGGTCCATATGTCTGTTGTCAGGTGGATATTGTGAACAGCACTCTGCTGCAAAGCTTTTCCAAGCAATTCCAGCACATCGTGATGTAGTGCTGGAACAGCAAAACTGGCAAAATAGGACCAGCAGGGAAGCGTCCATTTATTACATTACACCAGTTTCCACCCGCGCCCTCTGAGGGAGAATCTGCCCTTTGGGCAGTTTCTTCGTATCCGGAGAAACTGCTCAAATATACATGATTATAAAGCACAGGCCCAGGATCTCACAGAAAAGATGCAAGTCAGGGGTTATCCCACACAGCTCCTAACAACCAGCTACAAAAGGGCTCGGAATCAAAATCGAGATGCCCTCTTGGAGGATAAACCTCAAGCTGGGAACAATGAGGTACCACTTACCTGTGTAACAACATTCAACACAGCCTCGAATATGGTGGCACGCAGTATTTCCAAACACTGGAGGATTCTGACATCTAATTCCTGCAATTGGGAGAAACCCCTATTCTTCTATAAAAGGGCCAAAAGCTTAAAGGATGCTTTAGTCCACACCCGCCCCAGGAAGAGACAGGAACCCACCCAAAATGTCTTGAATATGTGGGGATTACCACCAGTGATAGGCCACTATCCATGTGGTAATTGTAGTGTCTGCCCACTCACGAGTCCTTCCAAAACATTGACTCTGGAACCCGATAAAATTTGGGAGCAAAGAACCCACACAAATTGCAACACTACCAACGTGGTATATTTAATAACTTGCCCATGTGGTCTAAAATATGTGGGAATGACGAAAAGAATGGTGAAACTCTGTATGTGTGAACATAGAAGCAGCATACGCTGTGGTAAAAACAGCACCAAAATGACTTCACACTTTTTAGAGCACAAACATTCCCAGGACAGTTTCCATTGGACCATAATAGAACATCCACTAGGGGCTAATGAGCAAAGGTTGTTTGAACTAGAACAAAGATGGATACATCGATTGTCATCCCACCAAGTGGGATTGAATGATGATATCCCCTGGGGTAATGTTCTGAGATGATACTACTACTCCACATCGTTCTTTACTTCAGAAGGTAAAAACTCGACCTGTACAGACTACAAAAAATCTTTTAACTCTAAGGGTCATATTCACTGTCAGTGCCTAATAATTCGAAGCCAATTGCATGTCCCAGTCTAACTGACTCTTATCTCACAGCTGCTGAGTTTACGATGTAGTAGGACTAGGAACATTCCCCCAGAAAAGACTTCATTGGAAAACGTTTCTGGGAGTCTTGGAAACTAGGATAGACTAGTCGTCATGGTTAAAGTAAATAACCTTTTTTTTAAAAAAAACTTTATTTTTGTCGTAGACAATGATAGCATATAACAGTTGCGCCGACAGCAGCAAGAAAGCAACAACATTACGTCAAATAACATACTTCTGTGTACACGGCCCATCAGTCCACAACCCGAAGGCCGGGCGGCGGTAGGTGGTATCACGTAAGCCGGGTCATGAACCTAGCAATCTGACTGCGTGGCAGGATATTTTGATCTGCTTTTCTTTTTCTTCTATACAGGTTACCCCCCAACTCCCCAATGGAACCCCCCCCCCAAAACTTCGGCATTCATGGCTAATACATGTGTATACAGTTCGTTCACCTCATTATGGCACTCCTATCGGCAGATAGTACAGCAATCGTTACTTAGATTAGGAATGAAACCTTCAGATACCAAAACACAATTCCTCCCAATTGTATCCTACACGTGCGTGTACGGCCAGGCACTCCCCCAACTCACTGCCCTCCCTCTCCCTCCCCACCACCCTCATCCTCAGACCCTGTATCCCCAGGGGTGAACAACTCCGCACTTGTGCCATCTGAATCCTCGGCTGCCTCTCCCACCACTCGCATCATTCTCCACGCAAGCAGGTCGTTCTGTAGCTTTACATCTCTACGCACGGTTTGCATGAAGGTTTCCTCCGCCAGGGACCATTCCCCCACATCCCTAAGCCACTGCGACATCTCTGGGGCCCTCTGTCCCATCCATGTGATTGCCACCCTCCTCCTTGCCAGTACTAAAAGTAGTTGTAACATTTTGTAGGACAAATTACACCTCTTGGGCTTGGGGACCAAGGCTAATAGACAATGAAGGGGGGTCAGCTCCATCCGGAATTCAGTAACCTTGCGAATGTGCGCCACCACCGACTGCCAGAAGGTGTTAACTAACGGGCAGTCCCACGCCAGATGAAGGAAGGAGGCACCCGGCGCACCACATCTAGGGCAGTCATCGCGCTTGTCCGGGGCGATACGCCTCAAGGCAACCGGAGTCACATATGTTCGGTGTAAAAAGTTAAAGTGTATCAGTTTGAACCGTGCATTGCACGACACCTTTCGGGTGAGGGTACCAATGCATTTGCGCTGTGCCGGGTCCAAAACAATCCCCAGGTCAGCCTCCCAGGCCGCGCCCGCTGGTGGGACCGGTGGGGTGGAGTCTTGCCGCATGGCTGAGTACAATAGGGTTATCAGCCTCCTGCCCCTACCACAGGAAAGGATAATATTGAGGGTATGGGACACAGGGGGCGCATCAGGGAATTGCGGCCAAGTATCCCGCGCCATTGCATGGAGGCCCCTGTAGTGTAGGAACTGTCCCTCACCGAGTCCGGACGTCTCCGTTGCCCGTTCGATAGATAGAAACGTGTCGTCCGGGTAGAGATCTGCCAATAACTTGCACCCTCCCGCTCTCCAGTCATGGAATGGCATGTGTACCTCCATGTCCACCACTGGGGCCATGATCCATATCGGCAGCTCTCTGTGAAAGGGGGCCCTCCGTAGGACTTTTTCCACGACACGCTGCCAAATGGCTGCGGTGTGGCGCACTATGTACGGCAGAGTCGCATCCGCGCCCCTGCCGCGCATCAGAGCCATCTGTACCGTTCTCTCATCCACACTCCCCGCCAGGAGCCGTAGTTCCCAGGTGTCCGTATCCGCGAACCACCTGGCCGCCGGCAACAGCTGCGCTGCATAGTAGTAAAGGTCAAACCTCGGCGCCTCCAACCCCCCTTCCTCCCAGCTCCGGACAATCGTGTGTAAGGCAACTCTACTACGCCTGCCCGCCCAGAGTAAGGACGTAAGAAGTGTATTAAGAGTGCGGAATATCCGTGGGGGAAGTGGGCACAGTGAATTCTGCAACACATACAGCACTCGCGGCAACATCACCATTTTCGCCACTGCTAGACGTCCCATCAGGGAGAGAGGCAATGTGTTCCAGAATGACACCGATTGTTGTAGGGAGTGCACTACCCTATCCGCATTGCGGGCCAGCAATTGTTCGTCTGACGACGCCACCTGTATCCCCAGATAGCGGAAGGCTTCCAGTTCCCACCACAGACCCAGGTGTGGCAAGTCCCCGCGCGCGTCCACATTACATCCCGCTAGGGGGAAGATCAGGGACTTCCCTGCATTGATACGCAGGCCCGAGGCTGCACCAAAACGGTCCAGGAGCCGTAGCAAAGCCGGTAGCGCAGCCCGCGGTGATGTTAAATAAAACAGAGCATCATCCGCATACAAGGACACCGTGTGTACATTACTCCCCACTTTGATTCCCCATTAGGACATCGTGGTACGGACTTCCACCGCCAATGGCTCAATGGCCAGGGCGAACAGGAGCGGCGAGAGGGGGCATCCCTGACGGGTGCCTCTCTCCAACGCCCAGTCCTCAGAGCATGCAGCCCTAAGTTTGACTCTGGCTCGAGGCGCCCGGTACAATATCTGGATCCACTTGCGAAACACGGGCCCCAATCCCACCTGTTGAAGCACCTCTGACAGGTACCCCCAGCTAACCGTATCAAATGCCTTGGCCAAGTCTATCGAAACCAGGACCTGGGGATCCTCCCTACCGCGCACCTCATGCATAACATGGGTTAACCGCCGCAGATTCATCGCGGTGTTGCATCCGGGGATGAACCCACACTGGTCCTGGTGAACCAACTGGGCCATGTACGGCGCCAACCGAGCGGCTAAGAGTTTGGTCAGGATCTTGACATCCGTGTTAATCATTGTGATAGGGCGGTATGCCGCGGGGTCGTAACCATCACCACCCGGCTTTAGAAGCATGCAGATCTCTCCCTGGTACATTGTGGGCGGAAGGGCTCCATCCTCTAGCGCCGAAAGGAAGACCTGGAGGAGGAGGGGGCCAAGGACGTCCCCGAATGTGTGGTAAAACTCAGAAGGAAACCCGTCGCCTCCTGGGGATTTTGCCTTCAGGAGGCCGGCCATAGCCACCCGCACTTCATGGAGGGTCAAAGCCCCATCTAATTCTTCCGCCGCTTCTCTCGAAAGGGCCGGAAGAGTCACTCCTCGGAGGTAAGGCTGATGGGATGCTTCCGTGACCAGTGGATCCGCCGTATACACCTGTTGCAGGTGGGTTTTGAGAACACGCAGTATACCGGACTCCGAATGTACCACGACCCCATCAGGTCCCCTCAGGGCAACTATCCGAACCGGGCCGATTCTTTCTTCAAAATCCAGGCCAATAATCGGCCGGATTTGTCCCCCTCCCTGTGGAGCCGCTGTCTAAATTGGCCTAGCGTGAATCTGTCGAGGCGCGTAAGTATATCGTGTACTTGCTCCTGGGCTTCCCGCTCCAAGGCCCGTTCTGGTTCCCCAGGATTTGATGAGGCCTGGCGAGTCCGCAGGGTGTCCTCTGCTTCCCGCAGTTCGCGAGTCAGCTGTTGGCGGACCCCATAAGTAAGAGCCATGCATTCACCCCGCACCACTGCTTTCAGAGCGTCCCATTTCGTCGACAGGGGCACGTCATCCCCCTCCCAGTTCAGGTTGACGTAATTAGTGAGTGTTGTCTGCACATGATCTCTACCCAGTGGGTCCTGTAGTAGGTCCGCCGGCATCCGCCAGGTGCGGGGGTGGCAAGGCTGGTCGACCTTTTGCGTAGCGCACAACACCGGGGAGTGGTCAGACAGGAAGCGGGCCAGATGGGTGATCTTTAAGGAATACGACGCATCCATATTTGCGGCGAGGACCCTATCCAGCCTGCTATGGGTGTCGTGTGTAGGAGTGTAACAGGTGTACAGTTTCTGTGACGGGTGACCCTGACGCCACACATCTACTGCCCCCAAGTTCGCCATGACCTCGCGCAGTCTCGCCGTCATGCGAGGCTTCGTCCCCACTCGGGGAGGATGCCTATCCAGGACGGGGTCCAAGATACAGTTAAAGTCTCCGAACCACAGGAGAGGGCTGTCCACGTCCGACACTAAGACGTCCTGCATGTGTGGGTAGAAGGTCGCGTCGTCTACATTAGGCGCATATGTATTAAGTAGTGTAAGGTCCCTGCCATTCTACTTCACCCGCAGCAGCAGGTACCTGCCCTCAATGTCCGCCTCCGCATATTGTACTGCGAGGGGGACCCCGGGCGCTATCCAGATCAAGACCCCACGCGCATACGTCGAGAAGGAAGAGTGGAAGACCTGACCTCGCCATTTTGTAGCCAGCTTTTGCGCCCCCTCCTCATTCAGATGCGTTTCTTGCAAACATGCAATCAAAATGCCGTGCCTCCGAAGGAAGGACAGGACCCTATATCTTTTGGTACATATGCCCAACCCACGCACGTTCCACATTAAGAATTTGTATCCCATGTTCCCTGTAAGCGCCCAGCCGGGCCATGCAGTCTGCTGCCAAAATACTGCCTCCTAGGGGCCTGAACAGTAATACACATGATGCCTATACCAACTTTCTTAAACATTTCCCCCCCCCCAAATTGCAACATTTGCATAACACCCCCCCTCCCCCACCCACGAGCAGGATAACGACAACAACCCAACCTGTCAACCCGCCCTTCCCCCGCTGGGGCCAGGACGTACACAGCCTCCCCACACACCCCTCACAACACATCACACACCCACACAACTATGAACTTGCATTCACCCCCCCCCAGCTCCCCGCATGACCCAATGCTCACATCGAGTGCGCCCGGCTCTGGTCCAACTGTAGTCGACCATGCAGGACCAGATCCAATAGTTGCACACCCACCTCCCGATTACCAATCAGTCCTCACCCTGCAAAATTAAAGGCCCCTGTCCCCTCCCCACAATGCGAAGCCTGGTGGTTTCGGGTACAATGTCAAACCAGTGTTCACCCATACCCCTCTCCACCCCGGGAGTCACAGCAGCCAACCAGAGACAAAGTACATATGGCTCCCATATCACCTCAGGGTGGGCCATTCGCCTCCAGGGTCCCAGCTCCCCCAGTCTCCGGGATCACCAGGTCCGGATGCGCCATGTCCCGTACCGCGGCTGGTATCGTGTCCGGGACCAGGATTTCCGCAGGTTCCAGCGGGTTTTGAGACCCCGACCCGGCCCCCTGCAGCAAGGGTTCCAGGAGCATTCCGCCATCAGCCCCAACCGTGATTCTAGGTTCCTCAGTGTCCTCCGACGTAGGGCGTTGTCTCCGTCCGCCCCGGGGCCTCCGCTGCCGCTGGGGACGGCTCCCCCATGTCTCCTTGGACCCACCACGGGCTCCCGGTGGAACCCCGTCTCCTCTAACTTCCAGCCACTCCCATACCTCCTCCGGGATTCAAAGAAGTGTGCCTTGCCCTGAGCAAGCACCTTGAGTTTGGCGGGATACAGCAACATGTATTGTAATTGCATCGCTCGGAGCTTCTGCTTAACCCCCAGGAAGGATTTCCTCATATCCTGAACCTGATGGGTATAGTCCGGGTATATTGAAATCCGGTTATTTTCAATGGCCAGGTCCGGCTTTTCCCTTGCCGCTCGCAGGATGCAGTCTCGATCTCAATAGTTCAATATTTTGGCAATCAGAGCTCGCGGCGGGGCCCCCGGCCCTGGCGGAGGAACCAGGGCTCGATGAGCCCTCTCGATGACAAACACTTCTGAGGGACCCTGTGGACACAGCTTCGCTCTAATCCATGTTTCCAGAAAGCGTTCAGGTTCTCCAGCCTCCAGTCGCTCCGGGACCCCTAGGACTCTAATGTTGCTGCGACGCAACCTCCCTTCTGCGTCCTCAGCTCTCTGCTCCAAGGCACCTGTCGTCGCCGTAAGGTGTGCGACCGTCTTCTTGAGAGAGGCCACCTCCCCCTGTAACTGCACGATATTGGCCTCCGCATGCGTGACTTTGTCCGCCACCTTACGGAGGTCCGTCCGCAGGAGGTTGACGTCGATGGAGACGGTTTCGATCTGCCTCTCCAACGCTGAGTGGGAGCCCTGAATAGCCTTTAGGAGTTCCGCACGGGAGGGTTCACCGGGGTCCCCCGGTTCTTCATCCTGGCCCGATTGGCGTGTAATCCTTTGGGGCGGCAGTCTTTGCGTGGTATACTGGGTGATCGTATTGGCCTGTGACGAGCGGGACGCTCTGTCTTTACGCATCTTCGGTATGTTCCCAATGCGGGGATGGCCCGCCTATAGAGCAGCTGCAAGCTCAATCCCGCTTCCACCCAGTCGGCGGAGAGTTCTGTGTGGAGTCGCGCTCGAACTCTCACCCTTGCACAGTCAGTCGAGCGTCTCTGCTCCCCCAACACTCCCATCGTAGGCAAGTCCCAGGCACCGCAGGCACCGTCAGGAAGCGTCGTGCACCGGCAGGTAGAAATCCGGCAGCCACACCTCGCCAGCCGGAAGGCGCGATCTCGTCGAGGGTCCCTGTGGACCCCAGTGGTTGCGGTGCTGTGCCCCTTCGTCCAGCCGGGCCCCACAGGTAGCTGGTCACTCTACTCTCCGCACCTGGCTGGTATGGCCGGAGTAGCTCGCATGCCCTGATTTCCCGGTCAGTAGCCAGGTAGGGGGGGCTCAAGGCCAAGGGCCCCTCCGAGAGTCAATGGGGGGATCTTGCCCCTCCCCCTGCGCTCCAGGAGTCAGGTAGGCCCGGGAGACAGGGCCGGCTCCGCGCAATCTGTCAGGGGCTTAGTGGTTATGCTTGCGCCGTTTACGTTGCTCGTCTGCGCTCCTCCGGGCCCCCAGCCCGCTCTCACCTCAAGGCCACATCAGTCTCCGCTGGGACCCAGGCCTGCAGCTACTTCCAGTCCCCACGGCCCGAAGGCCGACTTCAAGATGGCGGCCCGGCGGGGGAGGGGCACGCTCCGGTCCTCGGTTCTCCAGCCGCTCCCCCGCTCCAGGACAGTAGATCTTCCCCCGGGCAGGCAGTGGCACAGCTGGGCAAGCGCACGCCGGGCCTGATCTCCAGGGCACCCACACGGACCCGGAGCCCCCTGGCCGCCCGCCGGTGCTCGCGACCCGCCGCACCGGGGCCGAGACTTCTCCCGGGGCGTCCCTCGGTCCAGTGCCGCCTACAACGCCTCAGTTCACGGCGCCGTCCCCCGGGTCAGGGTCCAGACCCGGGACGAGCTCCTCGCTCCTCTCGCTGGCTCACTGGGGCACTTCAGGATATGGCCGCTCCCGGCCGGTCAGGCCCAGACCACGGACTCGCGTACCGCTTTTGGCCGCCATAAGTGTGGCAGGGTATGCTCAGACGTGAGTCCCTTGCTCACTTTGCCACTGGATTCAAGCAAGCCTGGCTGAAGACGGCTGAAATGCCAGAAACCGGTCCTCGGAAGCTTTTTTCCGGTCCAGGGAAGACATGGCTTGACAGTTCGGGCTGGACTGTTCCCATGAGGCACAGGGTCAGACTGATTTGCATATAGCCATGTCTGAACTGGGGTGGCAGAGTGGGCTAAAGAACGGTGATGGATTAAACCCAGATCTTTTGACTGGGTGTGAGTGTTTGATTGATTCAGATGCTCCGTCCATCACCACCCCATTTTGTACCGCTTTTGGCTGCCATAAGTGTGGCAGGGTATGTTCAGACGTGAGTCCCTTGCTCACTTTGCCACTGGATTCAAGCAAGCCGGACTGAAGACGGCTGGAATGCCAGAAACCGGTCCTCGGAAGCTTGTTTCCGGTCCAGGGAAGACATGGCTTGACAGTTCGGGCTGGACTGTTCCCATGAGGCACAGGGTCAGACTGATTTGCATATAGCCATGTCTGAACTGGGGTGGCAGAGTGGGCTAAAGAACGGTTATGGATTAAACCTAGATCTTTTGACTGGGTGTGAGTGTTTGATTGATTCAGATGCTCCGTCCATCACCACCCCCTTTTGTACCGCTTTTGGCTGCCATAAGTGAGGCAGGGTATGCTCAGACGTGAGTCCCTTGCTCACTTTGCCACTGGATTAAAGCAAGCCGGGCTGAAGACGGCTGGAATGCCAGAAACCGGTCCTCGGAAGCTTGTTTCCGGTCCAGGGAAAACATGTCTTGGAAGTTCGGGCTGGACTGTTCCCATGAGGCACAGAGTCAGACTGATTTGCATATATCCATGTCTGAACTGGGTTGGCAGAGTGTACTAAAGAACGGTGATGGATTAAACCCAGATCATTTGACTGGTTGTGAGTGTTTGATTGATTCAGATGCTCCGTCCATCACCACCCCCTTTTGTACCGCTTTTGGCTGCCATAAGTGTGGCAGGGTATGCTCAGAAGTGAGTCCCTTGCTCACTTTGCCACTGGATTCAAGCAAGCTGGGCTGAAGACGGCTGGAATGCCAGAAACCCGTCCTCGGAAGCTTGTTTCCGGTCCAGGGAAGACATGGCTTGGCAGTTCGGGCTGGACTGTTCCCATGAGGCACAGGGTCAGACTGATTTGCATATAGCCATGTCTGAACTGGGGTGGCAGAGTGGGCTAAAGAACGGTGATGGATTAAACCCAGATCTTTTGACTGGGTGTGAGTGTTTGATTGATTCAGATGCTCCGTCCATCACTAACCCCTTTTGTACCGGCCTATGGCAAAAGCACACGGCCTGGCTTCAAAATGTCCACCAGCCACATAGCCAGGCCCACAACAAAAAGAGGCCTAGGCTGAAAAGAAACAAAGGAAACACATGCAGGCCTATATGGCAAAACCAGCACATTTATAACTACCACCACAAAATGGCCAGCAGCCACATGGACACTCACAAACACAAGCAAGAAGCAGGAGGCCTGGAAAACAATGAACTGAAATAGGCCTATAATATAATAGCCAGGCAAAGTAGGCATGCTAAACAACACAGCGTTAATGCAATAAAATGCAAAAACAACAATCCACAGAGCTAAACATGGTGTGCAAGGAAGGTACACCACACACACACAACAAAGGCATTTTTTTAACACACAACTGAAATAACCCGAAAATTACCCATTTTGCAATTCAATCCAATGCCATCCATGCTCTAAATGATGTTTAAAATAAATTCATCATGCATACCATGACTAGCTCTGGGCCCTACTGGCTACCCACAATAAATGTTATTAAAAAATGATGCAAAGTACCAAAATTGTAGTTGCAGCAACTGCAATGCCCCAATCAAACAAACAACTAGGGGTGGGTGGAATTAACGTAGATACGCTACGCAAAGCTACGCAAAATAGTCACAAATCTCCACAAGCTCGCAGAAATTCCGCGAACACCCGGAATTGCTTGTTCCGCCCTTTTGCAATGCATGTTTCCTGTTCGCGAAAGCTGTTTGCATGCTCAGGGGGAAATATCTTGCGAACACACATTTTGAAAGCGCAAACATGCAAAAAATTCTGCGAAGTCGCGCATCGCGGAATTTTGGGCAATTCCACGTTCTCCGCAAATTCTGCAAGCGGAACGGGATTTACCACCCGGGCCTACAAACAACAACACCAACTTTCTTGTAAAATCTCAATTCCAAAAGTCCTCAAATCCAATGATATATGATGCAGCAGAGAGCAGACACAAAGAGTGATCCTTCCAGCTCCAATCTAAATGAAAAATGAACAGGAGATGGACAAAGCACTGCGAAGAGCCTGCTGGATGTGAAAAGGAAGTTGGAGAATCTGTGGCACTTCCTTCCTATCACAAAAACGTTTTTTTTATAAAGGACTCCTTGCACAAAAAAGTACAGCCAAATGTCATTCTGAGGAGTTTTTCCATCCAAATCATCATTTTAGAGAAGGTTTTATGCTGCTCGAGATATTATTCTTCTCCAGATTGTAAATTTTGCGTGTTCGGCATTGTGAGCTTCACCAAAGTTTCTCCGGATGTCCGATGGCGCATCTGAATGACCTGTTCACAATTGCACACTCTCACGGGATCACACGCCCGGCTACGAAAATCTCATGGCACACAGAATGGATAGGAAACACAAGGATCCTGGTAAGTCCCTACTGCGTAAGCAAAAACGCATTTTTAAAGCACGGGCAAGGAAATGATCGTGGAATTTCCGGTAATTCCGCGTTCTCCGCAGAACGCTTAATCGCCGAAATTCCTCAAATTCCGCGAGCGGAGCAGATTTTAGTGCCCAGGGTTACTCTAAATGCAGTGTGATGTGTCAGTCAAGTTTATCTGCAGTACCCTAGTTTTGAGAACTTTTTATTTTAACATTCTTTTTCTACACCAGATTCTAAATGTAGTGACATCATTATGACAAGCTTGTCTACAGCTGCTTACAGTTGAGAAGTTCTCTAGAGCATTCTCTTTGGGAGTCACTCACCTCCTCTACACTTTGGAGAGAGACACTATTCCAGTTCAGAGCTGCACGCAAGAAAACATTTGGGACAGTGTATCTACACACAGGTGAGAAGTCGCTCACCAGCGAAGTGTTTTTGCTGTTGCAGAGTAATAGGTTTAAGTGCCTAGCTCTGTTTTCCATTACTGCTCTGTATCCTTGTTCCTGGCTGTGCTTAATGTATTAAAAAAAAATGTATTATAGTTTTTTATAGAATGACATGCATGCAGTGTGGGACAGATGTCTTTCAACTGTGAATTTTTAGGGGCAGGTTTTCGCAGTTCCCTTTGGACTTGTGACATATTTGTATATTGTTTGCGTCATTTCTATGGTGTGCAAGTTTTCTTGGCATTGGTGGTGTTTCTTAAGTCATGTGGTGTTATTCAATTCCTGGTGGGAAATTTCGTTCTGGGGTGCAAAGCTTTGAGAGTCACCGCTTTTGGTTCGGTCATGTTGAATTTCAATATTTCATATTTTATACTAAGTTGGTATGTTGACAGCTTACATTACACTTACGCCACGTCTCTACATTGAGATTTACATTTGCCCTTACATGTGGGATTGCTTTATGGGTGAAAGTGCCCATTTCTATGCTTTTAGACATTATGACCTTATGTGAGGGATGGCTAAGTCAGTGTTATTTTCCTATTTTAATTTTTTTATATGTTAAGTGTTACAAGCCCTTACATGAGGGATGGTCATGTGGGTGGTAGTCACCTATATTTTTGTTTTTTTTTGTGTTACAAGCTATAGGCTCTTACAGGAGGGATGGTTATATGTGTGGTAGTTCTAGAGCAGGGGTCTTCAAACTGTGGGGCGCGACCCCCAGGGGGGCCATGGAGCGATGCAAAGGGGGTCGCGCCTTCACAGTGTCACTTCTGCCCTGGCCTCCAGGGCTTCAGCCCCCCTCCTCCCCCATCCTGTGTCTCAGCTCGGGCTGCTGCAGCTCGCGCTTCTGGGGCCTCTGCTGGGCAGTGTCTGGAGTCTTATCTCCGGCCCGAGTTTTTCACAGGTCTTTAAAGACCATTAGCATATTTACATGCCTTTGTTAACTGATTACCAAAGCTTAGTTTTTTATGGTTCCAGTACCCCATGGGCCCCCACTCTGCCCATTCCTTATATTTGTATTTTTACACTTACTGCTGTAGTGTGAGAATGCATTTAATGTAAAGAAATATAAAGTTGGGTTGCCAAAAGAAACATACCTGCTATGTGTTGTTTAAAGATCCTGCAGAGACCTGCTCTTGACACTAAATTGAGTTATAAATAAAAAAGTATGGATTAATTAGTGATGTGACTTTTCTGTCTTTATTTTCTTTAATTATTAGTCATGGATTCATTGAGGCATCCCTAGCTAACAATTAAAAGTGCTTTCTATTTATATTTGCTGTTCTAAGTATTCACAGATAAGTGCAAAAAATACAGCTGTAGGCGATAATGAGCTGGTAACCCTAATCCTTAGACTGGAAGTTTGTTGCAGGATCAGCACATTATTTATTTCCTCCACCCTCAAACCCTGATTAATGCCATTATAGCAATAGTTGAACCCTATGCTTCAAGTTTCTGGGAATGCACCCTGCTTTCAAACTACTCACTTCTCATTCTCGCCTTCACTTTCACGTTCACCCTGCACTCCCAGCGATCACAATGCACTCCCACTGATCACCATTCACTCACACTGATCACCATGCACTCACACTGATCACCATGCACTCACACTGATCACCATGTACTCAAGCGATCACTGTGCACTCATAGCGATCACAATGCACTCACACTGATCACAATGCAGTCACAACATTCACCGGCTCACCCTGCACTCACAGCGATCACAATGCACTCACACTGATCACAATGCAGTCACAACATTCACCCACTCACCCTGCACTCACAGCGATCACAATGCACTCACGCTGATCACAATGCACTCACACTGATCACAATGCACTCACACTGATCACCATGCACTCACACTGATCACCATGCACTCACACTGATCACCATGCACTCACACTGATCACCATGCACTCACACTAATTACCATGCACTCACACTGATCCCCATGCACTCACACTATTCACCCGCTCACCCTGCACTCACAGTGATCACAATGCACTCACACTGATTACAATGCACTCACAACATTCACCCGCTCACCCTGCACTCACAGCGATCACAATGCACTCACACTGATCACAATGCACTCACACTGATCACAATGGACTCACACTGATCACAATGCACTCACACTGATCACAATGCACTCACACTGATCACAATGCACTCACACTGATCACCATGCACTCACACTATTCACCCACTCACCCTGCACTCACACTGATCACCATGTACTCACTGATCACCATGCACTCACACTGATCATCATGCACTCACACTGATCACCATGCACTCACACTGATCACCGTGCACTCACACTGATCACCATGCACTCACACTGATCACGATGCACTCACAACATTCACCCGCTCACCCTGCTCTCACAGTGATCACTCTGCACTAAAAATTCGCTTGCATTGTTCACTCAGTACCTCACCCTGCAGTCACACGAGCACACTTCTCACCCTGCACTCATGTGACACTCCACTCACCTGTCCCCCCCTTACTGCTCAATCTGTAGCTCACTCAATCAAGGCCATCACTAACCATGCACTAATTTGTCCCACTCTGCACTTACAGCCGAACCCAAATTCATATGGTCACCTCACTCACCCTGCAGTCACTCCTTTTACCATACTCTCACACTGTTGCATTGCTCACCGTGCAGTCACATGGGCACTCTTGTCACCCACACAGTGCAGAAGGGTAAAGTGCCTGGAACAAAGAAGATGTACCATGCACATCAGAGAACTGAGTGTGAGTAAACTATGAGTAGCGCTATAACAAAATGAAATGTTTGTCAGACAGGTGCTATAGAGAGATGAGGTGTATTGTTGGTGAGTGGTAGTGAGGGAATTCATGGAGAAGGTGGGAAGACTGTTGCACCGTATGCGACCAGTGCTTGGACAATCCCTGGCTGGGAGTGTTAGCCCCACCCCCCCCACACGAAGTTCGGGTATAGTGGATGCCCTGCTTCTGCCTATTATATACATTTGTAGTCGCTACTGTTACCAAAAGGTGTCCTGGGGCTAATAACCATCTGCCTGTAATGTGAGAGAGGGATCCGGGGTTGGGAGAGGAGAGAAGAGAGGGATGGAAGGAAGGGGGTTAGAGGAAAGGGGCATGGGTAAACTGCTTAACTCTGCACAAGACCACCACGGTTTGAATGCACCCTTGCTGCTCCCGGCCATGGCCAGGTGAGCTTCTAATGTGGCAGCACGTATTCCTGCGGATTGGGAGGCCCTTCACAGAGGTTGACTAGACATCTTTCTGATGTTAATTGCTGTATTTTGGTTATAAACTGGTTCTGATGGGGTGAAACCTTTCCTCAGTATTACTGTGTTAAAAAAAATTCTAAATAATAAAGCAATGCTACCCCAAAATACGCGGACAGATTTATTTTTTAGACTTTTGATCCCACCTAGCCAATTAGTTCTGGAGGGTCATCTATTTTATTTTAGTGTTTTTGTATTTTTAGAAAAACATTTAAACATTTGATTTGAATATGTCATCAAACAGACAGTCAGCGAACAGTGAAAAAATACATACAAACAAATGAAATGTGCATAAATGTACAAGTGCTATACAAGTGCTCAAAATCAATACTATCAGTTCATTCAAGCAACACCAAGAACAATAAATCAAATACCTAACAATAAATTCACATTAGGAACCAGTCCTTTACATTAGGTACAAGAAGACAGGAGGACAAACAGTTCAAAAGCACTGCCTGCCTGTCTTACTAAACCAGGGATAGGAAAATAAATTGTAGGACACGGTTCAAGACTATAACGGCTGCTTATAACATATGGAAGGGAATATCGAAAAAGATAGGAATTGGGAAATACAATTTTTATACTAGGTTCAAAAATAACCCTCCCCTGCCTAGTATGGTTTTTTCAGGAGCTGTATTCCAAGATTGGGAGAGGCGGGGATAAGAAAGATTGGAGATATTCAGGGACCCCAAGGTATATTACAATTTGTAGAACTACAGGATAGATACACTTTAGATACAAAGCATTTTTTTAAATATCTCCAAATAAGGAGTTGTTTAATAAATAGAAAAGGAGGGCCTTTGGGGTTTGACAGAAATGTATTGATGGACCTTATAGAAGTAGGCTCCGACTGCACCATAAAGAGATTCTATTCTGAGATGACAACATTAAAGAAAGATGATATGGAGAAATGGATTAATAAGTGGTCTGAAGATCTGGATATAGCTAGTGATATTTTTTCAGAGTCACTAGAGATGGGAAGAAAATTGTTGTGCTCATCATCTTTACAGGCTCAACATTACAAGATCTTATATCATTTGTATTATACGCCTGGGAAAATTGCTCAATGGGGGGGTCTTTCGGGAACTACCTGTTTCAGGTGTGGTAGCCCGGAGGCGGATTTAATACATATTTTTTACATTTTGCCCACAATTAGATAGTATAAAACAGGATATTGGGAACTTTTTGCAAAATGTATTATCAACTACAATAGAATTAAATCCGGCTGTAATGTTACTAGGAGTCAATCCTGAGGGCCATGTGAATAATGAAAACTTTGTATTTGTGGTGATGGCTATCTTCAGACTGCTAGTGGCCTCGCATGGCTGGATCCTAATCCTCCCACATATTATCAATGGCTGGGCAAGGTACTATCTATACAAAAATTAGAATCTGCTATATATGCTAGGAGGGGGAAAAAAGGCAAGAAACTTGGTTTGCAAATATGGGAGCCCCTCATTCGGTGGAAACAAGGTCCTGATCATTGATTATTTGATTACTGGGGGGGGGGGGAATTGAGAATGTAGCGTATAGAATTTCGTGTACCTATTGTGTATATGATTTATTCTGGAAAAATTATGTATGATTTGGTATTACATTCTCTTTCTACATGTTCCTATTGTATATATGAATGTGCGCTGTACTACATTGAATTCTATTGTGCCCTGCTCATGTTTTAAGGGGAAAAAAGGGGGGAATCTTTTTTCAATAAAAACATTCAAAAAAAAAAAAAAAAAGGAAAATAAATTGTAGGGTTACAAAAACTAGGGATGACACTGTATAGATTTAAACGGCCCTAGTTGCACCATTTATTCTTTTTTCCAGGCTTAGGGTCAACGCGTTTCAAACCGCAACCTTAGTATGGGTTCTCCTCAGGACGTGGACTGGATGGAGCCGAAACTGAAAATAGTAATGAAGGAAATGGTGTAAGGATTGTGTGCGAGTATTAAAACGTAATTAAAAACTCAGACTCGAGACTCAGAGAATAGTGTCAAAGAGTACCTGGGAATGACAAGTAATTGTCACTCAAAAGTCGTTGCATTGAAATGGAAGGCCTCACGCGTGCCGGAGTTCTGTAACCGCATAGGAATAGAAATGAAAACCTATACATGCGATTTGTTTTTGTAACAACATTTTACTCGGTCATTGAAACGTGGACAAGGGCATACCTGTATTGGGGTGCGTCATTTATGCAAGTACTAGGAGATCTATCGGAGGATCCGTAGTTTGTAGACGGATTCCAATAGGAGCCAACCTGGGGGAAAAGTGGAAGGTCTTTTTGAGTATACCCGCTTGTTCTTACTACACAAATAAAGCATAGGATGTCGCTCTTACTGACGTTACACTCACTTTGTTAGGGGCGACCAGCGTCATGGCTCGGGGATCTCCAATGCACGGTCAAGTGCTTCTAAGTTCGCCGGCAATATTCAGCGCGAACATGCCTGGAAAATAGGGTAATCTAGATTTTACATACCCCTACTTGTTTAACCTGCATCAAAGGACGTGCACCAGTGCGCTCAACAGAGATTGTACTCACTATTTGGTATAGGCGAACTGGTATTTGATTTATTGTTCTTGGTGTTGCTTGTATGAACTGATAGTATTGATTTTGAGCACTTGTACATTTATGCACATTTCATTTGTTTGTATGTATTTTTTCACTGTTCGCTGACTGTCTGTTTGATGACATATTCAAATCAAACGTTTAAATGTTTTTCTAAAAATACAAAAACACTAAAATAAAATAGATGATCCTCCAGAACGAATTGGCTAGGTGGGATCAAAAGTCTAAAAAATAAATCTGTCTGGCTATTTTGTTTGTTGAGCATATTAGAGTTGTCCAAGCCAGTTCATAGATAGGACCCAAACCTTTCTCCTCGCCCTGTTTGTAGTGCGGGCCCCTGCCCGCAAGGTTACACACATGAAATGGTGTGTTAAAAAACTATTTCGTTAATTGAACTCAGGTCTCCACAGCCCTGAGCACTAGATATGTCTGAAAAGGACACGTTGTCTTTCAGTGAGGACCACATTCAGAAACTTCTCTCAGACTCCACACTCTTTTCATCCGCCAAATTGAGTAACACAGCTAAGCAGTTGAATGTCTCAGACAAATTAATAAGACTACAAAAGAAACATGTGAGAACCGAACTACACGGACACTTTCTACTTGCCAATCTAAAAGCCGGGGTTATACCTTTGGGACTACAGATTAAAAACGTTCCCGTCATTTTTACTGACGACCCGGTGTACAGAAAGGGGTTTAGCTGTATCAGTACGAAGTGCAGCAGGGACTTAATGGTACATACCATCAAGACGGCACAGAGAATCTGTAAAAAGGAAGAGGAAGATATCGAGGAACAGCTCCAAGCCATCAAAAATAACCACACTGAAACGGAAGCCAAACTACTGTTAGAAAAGATAGAAAAAGAATTGGCCACGTTTAAAGATCACACCATCAACTTCAAAACAACTAAATTCGAAAAAGACCAGAAGAATTTCAGTCTCGAGACAGTATACCCATACCTTAAAGACGCTTTTTATACCCGTCAGGATTCCACCAGGTATTTGAATACCTATCAAGGTAGATCAAGAAAGAAGTTCTTAACGTTTTCGGAGACATCCTCGTCGGAATCCACTGACGGTTCAGATGCTGGGGAAGGTCCCTCAAACAGAAACCCTAAAAAGAGACCTTTTTTAGGACAGGGTCAACAACAGAAGAGAACCAGATTCAAGCCCCAATGGGAAATGACAACACGGAAACAGCACTACAAGTCATAACCAAATCTCCAATTATCAACCTTTCTAATAAAGTGTTATCCAAAGCGGAGATGGAGGTCCTAGAATTGGGCCTTTCGTTCGTACCTGGAACATTCATGGACTTCACAAAAATCAAGTTAGAAATGATGGAATTCTTCAGAAAGGTACGTCTCAGAACGTTCTTCGGGGAATCTCCTGACCAACTTCAAACTGAGGCATCTGGAGTGAGGAACAAATCATCTTTTTGGCCTTCCAATCAGAATACCTTGAAAAACATCATCACCTTTGAACGTGTAGTGATGTCATCACTGAATGCCTTGGAGAAGAAACGTCCCTGTGTACCATCCAACTTGACCAAGGAACAAAAGGAAGCAATCCACCAGTTGAAGAATCAGCAGGATGCAATTATCAGACCAGCTGATAACGGTGGACAGTGGTCCTTTGGTCCAAGGAGCTCTACAAAGCAGAAGGAAGAAGCCATGTATACAACAAGGAATGGTATCGCCAAATTACACAGGACCCCACATGCGAAATATCACAGGATGTCAAGTTACCGGTGAATGACGCAAAAGAAAAAGGAATACTAGGCCCAAAAGAAGCAGAGTATCTGATCAAGAAATACCCTCGGGTACCCCATCTATACTTCTTACCAAAAGTCCATAAAGATGCCACAACACCTCCCGGTCGGCCCATAGTGTCTGGGTGCGACTCCGTCCTAGAGCCAATCTCCCAGTTCGTTGATGTCTTTCTCAAACCCTTAGTAGTCCAAGTACCATCATACCTCCGTGACACAATGGACTTCATCAACAAAGTGGAAACGCTACAGTTAGACCCTACCAAGCAACTGATGGTGACGATGGATGTCGCGTCACTGTATACGCAAATCCCCCAACAAGACGTATTGGATGTCCTCGAAATATATATGGAAAAAAGTTGGCGTCCACACCGTGTTTCAACCGAGCTAATCCTAGCCTTTGCCACACTAGCGCTAAAATGAAATTATTTCTCATTTGAGGATGAGCTGTTTTTACAGGTCAAAGGCTCAGCGATGGGCTGTCCTTTTGCCCCTGAAATGGCCATTCTGTTCATGGGGCAATACGAAGAGAAATTAATTTATAACAACAATCCATACAAGGCCAATATCCAGCAGTGGCTGCGATACATAGACAACGTGTGGTGCGTCTGGAACGGAACCACTCAATCGTTGGAAGCTTTCCATGTATGGCTTAACAACCGCAGCCCGGACATCAAGTTTAGCTTAACTTTTGATGCTAAATCATTACAATTTCTAGATGTGTAAGTCAAAGCAACACCTGACGGGTTGACATGCTCACTGTACCAAAAGAATACGGATAAAAACAACGCCCTACACTTTAAAAGTTACCATCCTCGAAGCCTCAAGAACAATCTTCCCTATGGACAGTTTCTTAGGGTAAGAAGAAATTGTTCGAGAATTCAAGATTTTGATATCCATGGTCAAGCCCTGGTCAAAAAACTACAGGAGAGAGGCTATCCAAGGAAGCTTCTCAAACATTCCATGAAAAGAGCCAGGTGGACACCCAGAGAGCATTTGCTTGAGAAGAGACTCAGACCACCAACGCAGCGTATGGTGTGTGTATCAACATTCGGACCCCACACACACCCTGTTCAGAAAATCATTCGCAATTCTTGGCACCTAGTTAAAGAGGTCCTCCCTGACGTTGGAGCACCCCTATTTGCACTCAAGAAGAATCGTAGTATAGGGGAGCAGATCACATCCACACGACCCCAAAAGAAACGTGATACCCAGAGTACAATATTTGGTATGAATCCAGTGAAGGGTCACCGCAAATGCGGTACTTGTTCCGTGTGCAATCTAACAGTGGAGGGGTCTCTCTTTACAGATGGAAAGAAATTCTGGCGGCACGAGGAACATACCAATTGCAAAACCAAGTATGTGGTATATGCCATTCAATGTCCATGCCAAAAGGTGTATATTGGCAAAACAACACAGGAAGTCAGACAAAGGATTATTCAACATCGGTCCAGAATCAACAATAAAATCCTCACTGCCCCTACAGAAGAATCACAAGGTGGAGGATTTGAAACGGACTGTGTTGTCAGTAATCAAAGTAGGTGGAGGCGGGGACCCTGAAATACGCCTATCTCAGAGGGAAGCATATCTTATACTCAAATTTGATACAGCAAACTCCGGACTGAATGACCTGTCCGAAATAAACAACCTGTGAGCCTCCCCGATTTTCATTGCAGCCTTTACACACTGCCCCATAATACGGCATGTCAGTCCAATGTAGTTACGGTTTCAGCATGTTTCTAAACGTCTTGATTCAAACGTTGCATTGTCCGGAAGTGTCCTCCCAGGCTTTCCAAGTGGCTTTGCTTGCAAAAAACAGCCCGGGGTATGGACTACATGTCCCATCATCCCCGGTTACACACGCGGTCACGAGCGGCCCCTTTAATTGAGACTCCCATGCTGGCGGCGTGCTAATGCCAAACGCCGTCCGCGAGTGAAGAGGGCAGTTCGCCTATACCAAATAGTGAGTACAATCTCTGTTGAGCGCACTGGTGCACGTCCTTTGATGCAGGTTAAACGAGTAGGTGTATGTAAAATCTAGATTACCCTATTTTCCAGGCAAGGTCCCGCTGAATATTGCCGACGAACTTAGAAGCACTTGACCGTGCATTGGAGATCCCCGAGCCACGACGCTGGTCGCCCCTAACAAAGTGAGTGTAACGTCGGTAAGAGCGACACCCTATTCTTTATTTGTGTAGGAAGAACAAGCGGGCATACTCAAAAAGACCTTCCACCTTTCCCCCAGGTTGGCTCCTGTTGGAATCCGTCTACAAACTACGGATCCTCCGATAGATCTCCTATTACTTGCATAAATGACGCACCCCAATACAGGTATGCCCTTGTCCACGTTTCAATGACCGAGTAAAATGTTGTTACAAAAACAAATCGCATGTATAGGTTTTCATTTCTATTCCTATCCAGTTACAGAACTCTGGCACGTGTGAGGCCTTCCATTTCAATGCAACGACTTTTGAGTGACAATTACTTGTCATTCCCAGGTACTCTTTGACACTATTCTCTGAGTCTCGAGTCTGAGTTTTTAATTAAATTTTAATACTCGTACACAATCCTTACACCATTTCCTTCATTACTATTTTCAGTTTTGGCTCCATCCAGTCCACGTCCTGAGGAGAACCCATACTAACGTTGCGGTTCGAAACACGTTGACCCTAAGCCTGGGAAAAAGAATAAAGGGTGCAACTAGGGCCGTTTAAATCTATACAGTGTCATCCCTAGTTTTTGTAACCCTACAATTTATTTTCCTATCCCTGGCTTAGTAAGACAGGCAGGCAGTGCTTTTGAACTGTTTGTCCGCCTGTCTTCTTGTACCTAATGTAAAGGACTGGTTCCTAATGTGAATTTATTGTTAGGTATTTGATTTATTGTTCTTGGTGTTGCTTGTATGAACTGATAGTATTGATTTTGAGCACTTGTATAGCACTTGTACATTTATGCACATTTCATTTGTTTGTATGTATTTTTTCACTGTTCGCTGACTGTCTGTTTGATGACATATTCAAATCAAATGTTTAAATGTTTTTCTAAAAATACAAAACCACTAAAATAAAATAGATGACCCTCCAGAACTCATTGGCTAGGTGGGATCAAAAGTCTAAAAAATAAATCTGTGTGGCTATTTTGTTTGTGTGAGCATATTTGAGTGGTCCAAGCCAGTTCAGAGATAGGACCCAAACCTTTCTCCTCACCCCAAAATACGCAGCATCACAGAACATTATTTACATTTTCTACTCACATAATTTAGTGAAGCCTGTCGCATAATTTGGTCCTCACCTTCCTCATAACCTAGAGGTTTAGAAATTTTTGTCAGGAGGGGGTCCTTATGCTAGAAAATGTTGACAGGGGGGTCTCGGCAACCAAAAGTTTGAAGACCTCTGTTCTAGAGGGATGTTTGGATGCGTTGCTAATCACCCATCGCTACCATTATTTTCCTTGTGTTGGGGGACGTTTGGTCGCGTGTGTTAGACCTTTCCCTCTATGACTTCACAAGGGTTTTTCTAGATTCAGTTTCTTACATGGAGTTTTTTTTGCAACTATGGAGTTTTCTACCATTTGATTCATGCACTGTGCTTTGTGGTTCCACTGGCCAGGCTTACATGGCCGACTGGTTTGGTTGGTGGTGATTTTATGTCTGATTTTGTGGTTGTCTAGTATGCTGTTGTGGGACTTATAGGACTTGTCTTCAGTCTGCTGTCTACTAACTGATGTTTAAGGCAATGCTATTTCTCCAGTTCTTTCTCTACATTTTTTTGTGTTTTATAAAGGGGGAAGATGTCTGATATTTCTTGATTACTTATTTATGCATCTTCTACATTTTCTCTACGATGGGTTCCTCACAAGAGGCTTTGCTCTATCCTGCATTTGTGTATATTGGACTAATTTCTTTTTACATGTTTCTACATGTGAATGCTTTCTCCCACCTTGCATTCTTATTTTAGTCCAGCTTGCATTTGCATATTTTGTTGTAATTACTCTTTACAAGGCGCTACATGTGATTGCTTTCTTCCACCTTGCATTCTTATATTGTAGTGTTTTATAAATGGGGAGGATATGTCATATCTTGTTTATGTATTTTTGCATCTCCCCTGTTGCTTTGTCCCTAGATGCTCAACTAGTGTGTGCTGTGTGGAATTTGGAGTGGCGACAATGAATGTTATGTTATGTTATGTTATGTTAATTAATTTGTAGAGCGCGTCTGTTACCCGTGGGTGTCCTGGCGCTATCTGCTATCCTGAAAGAGGGAGAAAAAGAGGTGGTTCTAGAACAACCAAGTTTTAAGCATTTTTCTAAATAGTAACAAATCTGTGCAGCTCCTCAGATAAAAGGGAAGCTGGTTCCACAGTTTTGCTGCGCCCACCAGAAAGCTTTTCCCCCCCAGTGGGCTTTTTTCACTGGTGGTACTCTCACCAATTTTTGAGCTGATGAGCGTAAAGGCCTAGTTGGTAGATACCATTGAAGTTGGTCCTGTAGATAGCGTGGTCCCTTGTTCTGAAGTGACTTAAAAATGAGGCACTCGGATTTAAAGTGTACTCGTTGTCTCACTGGCAACCAGCAAAGTCTACTTATTTCACTAGAAGTAGGGGAAATTCTTGGTATGCCTGAAATCAGCCTAGCAGTTGTGATCTGCAGCATCTGTAGCCTATGCAATAGCCTCTCTTGGATGTTTAAATAGAGGCTGTTTCAATAGTCCAGTCTTGACATAATCAGTGCCGTAACCACCGTCTGTCGTCTCTCCTTAGGCAGGAAAGGGAGAATTTTCTTGGTAGTTCTAATGGTGAACATCGTGGATGACACCATGGTGTTGACCTGTTTTTTCATGTCCAATCTGTCATCCAAATACACTCCTAGGTTTTTCACATGCGTGGAGGGTAAAGGTAGGGGTCCCAAAGAGTCTGGCCAGCACTCGGGGTCCACACGTTAATATCATTTCCAAATAAAATGACCTCAGTCTTGTCTGAGTTTAATTTAAGACAATTACTGGCCATCCATAATCTGACTGCTTCCATACAATTGTGTAGCTTGTGGCTAACCGCCCCTTCTGATCCTGGAAGGAGAGATACCACTATCTGCGTATCGTCCACATAGGAGGTGAGATGGAAACCAAAAGATCTTATCAATGGACCCAGGGATGATACGTACACGTTAAATAAAGTTGGACTCAGTGATGATCCCTGTTTGGGTACCTGTGAGGTGGGGTGTGCCAGTGGAAGTATGGCATGAGCAGCAGTCAGGCTTCTCCTGGTGGGGCTGTTACCTATGGATGTACTAACCTGCAACTGAATCGGAATAAATCACCTTAAATTGCACCTCAGCTACAAGACGTTGATTGCAACAAAGTGTTCAAGTGTAAGTGTAATTATGGATGCTTGAATTTTGTCAGTGCCAGAGGAGAGAGTCCTTGAAAATAAGTCCCTCAAGTTTAATGGAAGGGGAGTTGAGGGCAATAGATTTTAAGGAATAGTTATCATGGTCGTGGATGTTAGGGTGAGGTAAATTGTTAACAATATTAAGACTATCAAAAGTAATGTGTGCGAGGGGACTAAGTCCATCACTGGACACAGTTTCTGTACTTGCCCAGGATGTGAACTGAGAAAGGAAGGCATACACTTAGGAATGCTAATGTGGGTCTCAAGATTGTCTGCAGTGAATTCATGAAATTGAGAAGTGAAAGAGATCTAGTATTTGGGATTTCATCATTTCGACTGGGAAAGAGAGTAGTCATAAACTGGGATTCATTTGAGCTCCAAGGTGCCATACTGCCTCCTGTCTTCTGGATTCACCAATATACTGATAAATCACAACTCTACCTAGAATTCTCCTCTGGTTCAAACATCCAATGTTTAAAGCACTGCCTACACATCATCCAGCCCTGGATGTTCAGTGTTTTCCTGAAGCTCAACCTAAACAAGACAACATTTCTGTTATTTTTCAAGAAAAACAAATAAGAAACAGTACAAATTTGACATGAACCTTGACGGATTACAACCCTAAGTTTCATTTAATTTATAGTCACATCGATTTATCCTGGATACTAACCTCTCCCCCAAGGACCACATAGAAAACAAAGATGGCCCGGTACCAGCTCCCACCTTCTTAATAAAGTGACATAATTTTTTATAGAACAGCAGAGAAGGGGGCCATCTTTCATGGTTCTCAGCACACCCACAGCCAGGACACCGTGAAACTACAGACTTAGGGGCCGATTAAGATGGCGGACGGACCTGAGTCCGTCCGCCACCATTGAGAAGGAGGGACCGTCCGCAGGGGCAGCGGCAGTCCCTCCATGCAGATTAGGATGTGACCGCCAGGGTGGCGGTCACATCCTCTATTTTTAACATTGCGGCGGGTGCAGCTTCAAGCTGCACCCGCCTCAATGTTAAAAATGCATGTATTACATTTACATGCACAAAGAAGCAGGCACCGCGCGGTGCCTGCCGCTTTGTGCATGTAAATGTTGGGGGGTACCATAGGTACCCCCCATGTTCACCCCCCACCCCCGACACCATGGGGGCCCGCAACGGGCCCCCAAAAGCCAAAGTCCACATGCTTTTCCACGGCGGAAAAGCCGCCGCGGAAAAGCATGTCTCCGTGCAAATCCTGATTTGGCTGACGGTGTCTTGCAGACACCGTCACCAAATAGCCCTCCCCACCCCGCGGATCAGTGGCGGACGGACCTGCAGTCCGCCGCTGGTCCATCCGCAATCCCACCGCCATCCTAATCTGGCGGTGGGTGTTCTATGTGGCTGCAGCGGTGAATCCGCATACTCCGGGACGGCGGTGGCTTCCGCCGGCCCGGAGTATGCGGATTCACCGCAATCATAATGAGGCCCTAAGTGTAAAAAAGAAACAACAAGATAGCAGACCTTTTCAATCTATGCTCCTAGGATCTAGAACAACATCCTTGTATTCATTAGGACTGCCCCAACACTGCTCCAATTTAGGAAAGAGTTGAAGATGCACCATCTTAAAGAACACTACATAACAATACATTAACAGTTAAAATACCAGCTACGTCCCCCAAAGGTTATTGGCTTTTTGCTGCACTTTGACAACATAGAGCGCTCTTCTGACTTTTTTCTAGGTTTGCACTATAGAATTAAAGCATACATTTTTTTTCAAAGGTAACTTACACTTGTGAGTAATTCACACATGTAAATTACTCTTGAACTTTGGAGTAACTTTACTACTTTTGGTTATTCACAAAATCTGAGTGTAAAGTTACTCAAAAGTACAAACGTACACATCTCCACCACTGAAAAAGGGCATAAAACCATAGTTTCTATCGTAAGTTACTACTACCGAAACATGAAACAAAAGTAAGCCCAACACTTGACATGGCAAACCGTTATTCTTAAAAATATACATAAAATAATACGTTTTATAAATTTATTTGTACAATAGTTTAATGATCTTTCATGAATTTGAAAAATAATGTAGCATTAAGTTTTCTTCAAATACAATAAAATTACTTTTAATTGATTCTGAACATCACTTTTAATGATTAATAATGCATTGCAAAAATATTTTTTCTTTGGGAATTTATTTTTTAATTTGAATTAAAAAAATTTTGTTTTGCTAATTCATTATATTTAAAATAATTAAAGATTTAATTCATAATTAAATTATCAGTTCTGTGGCAACTTTAAAATGTTGCTCTATGTTTAAATAAGCATATAAACACACATATAGACACAAACACACTGATCTCAAAGATAGTGCCTTTTTCAGCTTCCAAGGTAGGTGTGACTTGTGCATGTGCAGCATTCAGAAAGTTAGTGGTCTACGCATGCGTTTTTACGTTCGTTTTACAAAGCCAACCCGGACATTACCATATTTACAGGGATACTACATGTCCCATAGATACCGTGGTTCCGGTCATTGACTTGGTTTTCCTGGTGCCACGCTCATTCTTGACATCATTAGTCATACGTTTTGGCCAATTAACATAATGAACGTCCACTATTTAAGGATCCGTCCAGTCAGGGGTACCGACAGACAGGTAAGGAGCAGACCTGTTGGGCTGTTACTTTTTAGGTTCAGGCTACACCTTTTCTAGCAGTAACGTGTTTGTAGTGAAAAGCGTTTTTTCTTTTCTTTATTTAAAATGTTTGCATACCAAGCGCTAGTCTCATGAAGACGAGCACGACACTTTTTCTTGTGACAAAGTAAAGAGGCCTTTCTCGACTCCTTGAATGCAAATATTTGACTTGTCACCATGCACTACTTACATCTAAATATATTGACTTGAGGAGTTGCATATATTAATGTATAAACAAGAGTTTGGATACACTGTTATACATTTTGAATCAAGACTTCTTTTGGATATGATGATAAAAATTATTTTTTAACCCTAGAAGTTACATCTAAGTATATCGACTTGAGGAGTTGCATATATTACTGTATAAACAAGAGTCTGGATACATCATTATACATCTTGAATTAAAACTTCTTTTAGATGTGATGATAGAAATTCTCCTTTAATCCTAGAATTAAGTTGATATGCTTGTATTGTGACAGTAACCTATTACCCATGTATATATACATACAGATAATTTTGAAAACCTCATAATCACGGGCTCCTGTCTATCACCATGGGCCTGAGTTATGCATGACTTTTTTAACATGATAGGTGCCCATTGTTCAAGCAATATAGATTTTGACTTTGAGTTCGTAATCTTTGTCCACCTGGAATATAGAGTGGTGCCTCCAAATACTGAGCAGGATGCCAGGCGAGGTGAGGAGCACTCCCGCATAAAGACGGGTGAGTGTATTTTTAACCCTCTTTTGTGATAAGAATGACACTTAGGTGATGAAATACACCTAGGGCTATATCACCTAGTTGTTGAAGCATCAACCTCATCAATGAAGTGATGTTTAGATGTTGTTTCTCTTACTCTGATAGCAATGTACCTATGTACGGTCATGATAATTAAAAAATTATCTTTCTGCGTTTTAGGAATGGGTCCATTACTCCTGTGATATCGAACCACATTCAAGTTACACAGGTAACTATAGGTTGTATCGCACCAACCTTATTTATTATTTTTGAGACCTTATACTTAGTTATTTCACTTTTTTCATGTTAGATCGCAGTAGCGATTCCATCTGATAAGGTCCTGACGAAAGCCTAGATTACTTTATCTATAGGCTGAAACATGTAGACCTGTCATTTACATTGACCTCTTACAGTTATTTTGTTAAAACTGAATACGCACTGTTTTTATCATTGATATCAGGACAGCGTTTATTAAAATTGTTGAGTGCTTTGATAGTCAATTTTAACATTCTCTTTTTCACAACTTTATTCACTTGCACTGCAGTCCCATCATTTCCCACTCAAAATTACAATTTTTGTTTCATCATGTATAGGATCCTATGGGTTGTAATCTTGAGCTCTTTTTCACATATTAGGAAGATTATAACCTAGGACTGCGTAAAGTCTTGCAGTCAATAGGACATCCCAGATGATGATACATACCACCAAGGTGGGCTGATGGGATTTTGTCCTTCTGGTAGGGACCGTCTTGACCATCACAAATGTAGTTTTTAGGTTTTTGCTGTTGGAGTAGATTTGCTCTTTTTCCAGACCAACGGTTTCTGTTTGTTATGTACCAGGTGTGACTTGTGCCTCTCTACCACTATCGATGGACAGCAGAGCAGTACAAGGCCAAGGATTCTGCACCATGTAGCTGCTGCTGCAAATAGGTCATGTCAGCTCATAGAGCAAAAGCTAGTCCTATATGCTGCTCCTCCACCTCCCTTGAAAAATAGAGACGTGTCTGGTCACGGGTTTGATGCTGTTTTTATTTTATTTTAACCAGCAACATCGAGCTTCCGATTGTTCAGATAGCTCCTGTGATTTTTTCACATTTTTTTCACATGTACATTAAACTTAGGCTCAAACAGTGAGGTTTAAACATAACCTGACCGAATTATACACATTTCATGACAATTACAAACATAAATTTACAAAATTATACTTTTTTAGACAAAAACAACTCAATTTGAATCAAAGTTCTGGACACATAAATTTCAATGCTTAAACCCGGTCCTATAATTCGGGGCGGGTTTTTCCTCAGGGCAACCTGGGTACCTGATGAGTTAAAAAATGAAAAAAACTGTTTTAGTGCCTTCTCCTATTCCTTTGCAACTATAATAGCGCTTATAGAACATATATGTACCTTAATGTTCCAGCGCTGCATGTGTCATTGTGCTTGCTCACAACTATGGAGTTTTTGAGTGCCTGTGTAAACAGTACGTGGCATTTAGCTGTCTGTACTGGCATTCAATATTGGCATTTCTACATTTTAAATATAAAGCCACTTACTTGTCTGATTGGCTCTAGTGCGCAGATCGGTTCTTTCTATTCAAACTGTTTATGTTGAAACTATTTCTGTTGGAAGAAAGATTGAGCTTATGTCAGTTTCTTACCCAATTCAGTTCGGGAAGCCGACTCTCTGTTCTGCTACTAACAAATGCTTAAGTTTTGTTTACATATTTGGATGTGTGGTTCTTATCTTCGTTCTGCAGTTTTAAACCTCCATATTGCACATTATGCTGCGTTGCGTAGCCGTTATTTTCTATGGCCGCGGTCGCTTTGTTAGGCTGAAAGGAATTGAGACCTTTATGTTAATGCGCTCAATTCACGTTGTTGAGAAGCTCAACTTGCGTTTTGGATGTCGCGGCTTACCTTCTTCGGCCGTTCCTGCGTCTTCGCTTCCAACAGCTTTCACTCCTAGTGTCTAGCGTGTGAATGAGGACTAACTACTGGTTTATGCGGAAGTCAGCATCAATGTCATCTGACTCCCTAAGAATTCTGGGAATTGTAGTTTTTTGATTGTCTAATGAACCGACTGCTTTTGATTGAGCTCATGAGCTCATTTGCTAAGGTAATGACCTTGGTCCTCCATGACTGCGGCGGCTTGCAGGATGGATATTAAAAGGTGCCGGTGGCGTACACGGGGGAATCAGTGTAGGTTCCTTTGCAATTAGCTTAGTTCATTCATTCCATTCATCACACTGTTGAACTTTAAAATTAGATATGCTTCTCTGCGCAACAGTAGTGTGTCAATGTCTCCTCCTCGTATAGGGGTTTTAATTGCGGACAACACGGTCCATCTAAAATCTTTTTCAGTATGTCTGCATTGTTGAAAATGCTGTACCATTGGCGCTGTCTGTATGTTGAGTTTAATTTGTGATCTGTGTTGCGCAATTCTTTGGTTTATTTGTTGGGTCGTTTTCCCAATGTATAGTTTGGGACAGGGGCAGATTATTGCATAAACCAGATTGCGGCTTTTGCAATTTGTGAATTCCTTATGATTCCATTTAATGGTGTTGTACTGGAATTCAATGCCTTCAATGGTGTTAGCGCACGAGACACAGGTACCACATTTATGGTGTCCTTCAATAGGTTTAAGTTTCCATATGGCTCATAGATCTGATTTAACTTGGCTTGTCCCTAGGTCTGCCCTTACCAGCTGTTGTCCTATGCTCCTGTTTTTTTTTAGGGCAAAAAGTGGTTTATCCAAGGACATGTCAAGGCCTGTTAGTAAGTGCCAATTTTTCATAATTATGGCTTTAAATTTGTTGGTGTAGGGCCCATAAGTTGTTACACACACCAGCTTCTCCAATGGTTCTTTGTGTCTTTCCATTAATAATTCTTCTCTAGGTGTGAACCTAGCTCGTTTAGTGGACTGTTTTAGCATTTTGCCTGGATATCCTCTCTCTTTTAGCTGATTACTGAGAATTTCTGTGTGTGCTACAAAGTCCTCAATCCTGGCGCAATTTCTCCTAATCCTAAGCATTTGGCTATAGGGGAGGTTAGCTTTTAAGTTTTGGGGATGGTAGCTTTTGTAGTAGAGGATTGTGTTATCTGTTGCCTTGCGGTATAATGTGGTGATTAGCTTTTGATCTTGTTGAAAAACCTCTACATCTAGAAATGTGAGGCGTGTTTTGCTACTTGAAACCGTGAATTTAATGTCAGGGCGTCTCGTATTTAGCCATTCATGGAATTGGGTCAAAGTTTCTATTGTGCCATTCCACTGGCACCAAATATCGTCGATGTAACAATACCATGTTAAGATCTGATTTCGGTAGGGGTTGTTGTGGTGCACGAAGCGCTCCTCATACAGGGCCATGAAGAGGACCGTCATCTCTGGGGCATAAGGACACCCCATGGCGGTCCCCTTCACCTGCATGTAGAACGTGTCCATGAACCGGAAGTAATTCCTTTTTAGTGCGATTCTAGCCAGGTCTATAATGAATCCTGTGGGCACTCTCTGTGGTTTGGGACGAGTTTCAAGAAAGTATTCCATGGCTTCTAAGCCTTCGTCCTGAGGGATTTGTGTATATAATGCGGTGACGTCAAAAGACACCATTAAATGTTGGTTTTCATCGAACATGGAACCTTCAATTTTATTTATGAAGTCCATGGTGTCCCTCAAATATGATTTAACTTGACCCATGAATGGTTTGAGGAACACATCGACATACTTTGCCAGAGGTTCCAGTATCGAATCACAACCGGAGACGATTGGTCTTCCGGGTGGTTCGTTGGGATTTTTATGTAATTTTGGTAGAAAATAAATTACTGGAATCCGTGGTTTCTTTTTTGAAAGGTACTCAAATTCTTTGGGGCCTAAGGTACCTAAATAAAATCCTTCAGTCAGTTTGGTTTGAATTTCACTTTGAATTTGGATTGTAGGATCCTCACTTAATACTCTGTACCACTCGGTTTGGTCAATGTGTTTGTGTGCTTCTTTAACATATTTGTCTTTGGCCCACACCACTAGTGCTCCCCCTTTGTCAGCGGGTTTTACCACTATTGTTTCGTCATTTTCAGATCCATGATGGCTGTTTTTTGTTCTTTTGAAATGTTTTTTTTAAGAAATGTTTTTTGTTTGCCCAACTGTGTGATGGATGAAAGAACTGCTTCTTCGAAAGCTATTATTTCTTTGGGAACTGTCTGTGGAGGAGGAATGAATGTAGACTTCTTGGCGAGGCCTGAGGGCTCGCTTATCCGTGTGTCTTCCTTATTATGAAAAAAAGCTTTTAGTCGCAGTTTCCTACAAAATTCTAGTGCCTCAATTTTAAGGTTGGTCAAGTCAGTATGTGTAGCGGGAACGAATTTTAGACCTAGCTCTAAAACCTCTTTCTCATGTACTGTCAACTGTTTATCAGACAGATTTACTATGGATGTGTCACTTAGCTTTTGTAGTAATTTCTGCGTGTTCTCATTTCCCATGCTGTCAGGGGTTTGAACCTTACCCTGTTTCTGGCTTCGCCTTTCTCTAAAAAAGAGTTGTTTCGTTTGGAGGGACCTTCTCTAGGGTCGGATTCGTCTGTGGAATCAGATGAAGAACTTTCAGAAAAGGTTAGAAATCGATTTTTAGAGCGTCCTTGGTATTGTGACAGTGCTCGTCGAGACTCAATTTGCATATAGTAATCGTCCTTGAGGTAAGGGTAAACTGTCTCTAACTTGAAGGATTTCACATCCTTCTCGAATTTGTTTGTCCTAAATGTGATGGTGTTATCCCTAAAAGTTTGTATCTCTTTTTCAATCTTATCGAGTAAAGCTTTTGCTTCAGTGACAGTATGGTTATCTTCTATCGCTTTGGCTAAAGCCTCAATCTCCTCCTGTTCTTTGACACATATTCTTTTTGCAGTTTCCACTGTATGGACCACCTCCCAGCATTCCCCATGAGGGCTCACCTGCCATGAGCCTACAATTCGAATTGTTTTATTTCTTATATTAGTGCATATTTTCTTCTCTAGCTACTCCCTCAGCTAACCCGCTCCTCACCAACTCATAGTGCCTTGAAAGTCCATTCATTGCTGCTGTGTGATCCTCTGCTACCCGCCATCAGTTCAGCGCATCTGGCGGGCATCCCCATGCAGTGCAATGTGATCCCCTAAAACCTAATTGTCTGCTTCTCTCCATTTGAGAGTGCGGCCCGAATCTCCTAATTTTGTAGCTGTGAGACTCTTTGCTCCCCCCATACCCACCGGGCCACTCTTCAGCAATTAAGAGCACATGGTTGGCCCTCCGCATGCCACTGGCATGCAACCCTCTGAAACCCAAGAATTGGCATAGATAAAGGATCTGGTTTCCTTTTTCCAATACAAGCCTACTGCTTTGCCAGTGCTTGTTATATATTGGGACCATACTGCTTCCGTTTTATGAGCTAGGAATATGCAGTGCTGGAAATGCGTAGTAAGCTGCTGGATTCCAGTTCCAGCGGGTAGTACCTGGTTCCTGGATGGTACAACAGCTTCTCCCACCTGCGTCCTAGTACAGAGACATAGTCAGTGCATAATTTGAGCTGGTGGTTTCCAGTGCTTGGCACTGGCACTTAATTGTCTATACTGGCACTTGCAAAAGTATGTCACAAGGTTGCGCTGTCTGGCTAATTTAGAGATAATTACAACAACAGTTAAATATTAATTCAATATACAGTGAAATAAATATTGCCTGACATCCAAGCCAACCTCATACCTTATACCTTTAGGGGCCTGAAATAGTCCGAATTGTCAACACTTGTAGGAGTGTGATGGTTACAAGTTGTGTTGTCACTATCATTGGCAGCATAGCAGGGGAAATGTGTGGTGCAAGACGCAGTGACCTCCTAACGAGAGCCCATACATTTTTTTTTTTTACAAATTAAGCACTGGACTTTGGCTGCCCCGGACGGTGGAAGGTAAGGTGCTCCTCGCAAGCAGTATGTAAACCTTTGCAGAGCAGCTGTCTGCACGTCGGTAGATGTGGCTATTTTACTCCTTTGCATTGTGCGCTCCACTGTAGACAATTTATGTATTTTCAAGGATGAGTAGGAGGTTTTGTTGAAGTTGTTGACGAACTTAATGGCGCTAATGTTGACAGATAAGAGCTTTCTTTTTAGAGTTCAGCATTGTTAAAGTCTGGGCTTCGTCAATCCCGAGCTCCTCAGGACTACATGGTTCAAAAGTTACTCCTTTTTATAGTAGGTTGTCTGTAGGCTTGGTGCAAGTGCTGATTTTCACGTCTCATCTCCAGATAGTGCTACCAATCAGAGGTACAGGGAGGAAGTTTATTAGTTAATCTGCCAAAGTATACAGTTATATTTTAGTGTAGTTTATTATTATTTTTTACCGTTGTTTTTTTTAATCTTTATTTATTATGTGTATTTGTGTTCTGTGTGAAAGTCTGGTGTGAGTGTAATGGCATTGGTAGCGACAACAGTAACCATTTCTGTAGCACACGATAATAAAGCAGTCAAGGTTTTTCTCAAGATATGAGGTGAAGTATTATAATGTAGTGCAACTGTATTTATGCAGCTTCTTTCTCCACCCTGATCCCTGGACCACCTCCCCACCCGCACTTTAACCCCACCTGGTAGTTCCACCACTGAGAATATGTATCTCTTTTAGACTGCTGCTAATTAAGAGAGGAAGATGAACTGCAAACTTAAATGGGTCCAGTTACAGCACATAATAAAGGGTGGCATCTGGCCCAGCAGTAAGAGATCTGTTTGAGACGTGACTCAATTTTGCACTGCAGGAACTGATGTTCTCCCTAGGTACTTACCCTTCATTACTTTAAACATCTTGTCATCAGCCATATTTCCCCTTACACTCCCATCACTGCCTTTGCTTCAAAATGTTCAGGAATAAAAGTGTCTCATGTTCCCTCGGCAAGGATGATTGCTTGTTTGACATTATTTCTAAGATCATTTCTGACTAATAGGCTGAACATTTGTGTATTACATTTGCATATTTTGCATTCGTTGCAGGGAATTCAATATTACCAACTTTTTTTATACTGCACCAGCTGCTTATTTGTGGCTACTAGCTTATAATAGACAAACCTCCCTGGACTCTGAGCGTTTCTTGAAAACTGTCTCTAGATACGTGCTCACATTTTCAAATGTGACATTAAACCAGTGATCATAGTTCTGATAAGTGTAAAGTGTTGCTGTTTTGGACTACTCTCGCTGTCCAAACAGATCACAAATTCCGAAGATGACTAATAGCCAGGAAACATAACATTGAAAAGTTCCCTGGGGAGTCTATTTCCTTCAAAATGTGGGATTTCACCAATTTTACTCATGCAACTCAATGTACTCATACAACGTGTCCTTCGAATTGCACCACAGTTCTGTCAAATACCAATGACCATCTACCCTCTGATAACCGTACTCCCTCCAGACTGAATATTGACTCTAATTCTAATACAGGGGCTAGCATCTGATATGGGAGAAAGACCACGCCACGGAAAGGCACTAGCTCCCTAAAACCATCAAACCACCTCCACCCAAGCACATTACCTCTCTGGAAAGGCATCGGCCAAATCCCTTGCACATTCAGGATGCCACATCTAAACACACTCCCAGTATCAGTTCCAGCTCTCTTCCAAGCAATGCCCAGCCTCCACTTCCATGTTGTTACAACTCATGAATTAATGATGAGGGCTCACCATGCTAACACAAAATACGCCTAAACAACAAAATCCCACCTGAATGCAAGTCACCCATACCTGAAATGTGGGCCCAATTATGTAATAGAGGATAACTGTATTGTAATTGTATTGTAATTGCATTTATATAGCGCTTACTACCCCTGACGAGGCGTTGAAGCGCTTTTTCGGCAGGTAGCACGCTACTCTGGGACCTATAGAGGATTAGTGTTGAATTAGTATAGTGCAGCATGCAAGTACATTTTAAGTGGTGGATAGGTTAGTCAGTTATTTGGATTTGGAAGGATAGAGGAGGAAAAAAAAGGTTTGTATTAATATAGCGATTGTTACCCCTGATGGGGTGTTGAAACATGCTATTCAGAAAGGATGTATGACGGTACAACGTGTGGTGTTACCACGCATACCGGTACAACACAGGTTTTAGAACGCAAGTTGTTACAACGACTTGCGTTAGGGGGCGCTGCAATAGTTTAATTTACTATTCCAACTCCAGTCCCCGTGGATAGTAAGGAAGGTGGTGGATAGTAAATTAAACTATTCCCTATCCTAGAGCGCCCTCCAGCGAAAGTCTTTCGTTGTAAAACCTGCATTGTAATGGTACCGCCTTGTTAGAGTTTCGTTGTAAAGGATGTTCCCCATTCAGGAAGCCTATAAAGGATTGGTGGTGAATTAATATGTTGAAATATGAAAGTAATTTCAGTGGTGGATATTCGTCAGTTATTTGGAGTGAGAAGGATAGCGGAGGTATAAAAGGGGAAGAAAGGTTTGCATTCATAAAGCACTTGTTACCCCTGATGGATGTTGAAGCGCTTATCTGGTGAGTAGCACGCCACTTGGGAACTCATAAAGGATTAGTGTTGAAAATTAGTATAGTAAAATATGAAGTAATTTTGAGTAGTAGATATGTTATTCAGTTATTTGGGTAGAGAAGGGTAGGTGGCGGGATAGTGAAGGGAAAGAGGTTTGTATTTATATAGCGCTTGCTACCCCTGATGGGGTTTTGAAGCGCAAGTAGCACGCTACTCTGGAACCCAACAGGATTAGTGTTGAATTAGTATGGTAAAACATGAATGTAATTTTAGTGGTGGATATGTTAGTCAGTTATTTGGATTGAGAAGGGTTGGGGAGGGGTAGAAAAGAGAGAAGAGTTTAGAAAGGTTTGTTTCGGGGGATCAGTATAGTAAAACCGGTGTAAGTTGATGCAAGGAGGGGTAGGGTAGGAGAGAGTCTTTAAAGGGTTATTTTGGGGATCATAGTAGTGGTATGGGGTTAAATCCGAGAGTGGATGTAGAGGATATATTGAGCGCAGTATAGGCTGAAATAGGGAAGTGCATTGGAAATGCTAAATTAGAAGAAAGTGATAAATATGTAGATCCATAAGTACATTGAAAGTATATGGATGCATAATGGAGGCATGTATATTGGGCAGCATTTCTTACCCTGGTCCTGACCTGTCTCGAACAGGCTCAAACAGGCAACTGCCCTTGTCTTCTCCTCCCTTAACAGGCTCAATCAGGCAACTGCCCTTGTCCTCTCCGCCCTTAACAGGCTCAAACAGGCAACTGCCCTCGTCCTCTCCGCCCTTAGCCTCTCCGCCCGTGCTGAGACGCCCTAAACTTGGCTTTTTATAGCCCTAGTAATCAGGTGACCCCGTCAGCCATTAGGAACCCTAGCCTTACCAATATCTAATAACAACACTAGCCCTAAAAATATAGAACCAACAGGAGACCAGGACTTTACAGCTAATCTCTACGTACAATAGGGGCCCTAGCCCTACCAGTAGTCCCACCTCAAGTTCAAGCAACCAATGGCACAGGAAGCCCTTGTCCCTACTTCCAATAGAAAGCCTAACCCTACTCTTAGTCCCACAACAAAATCCAGCAACCAATCACACCAGAAGCCCTAATCGCTGCTTCCAATTAAAAGTTTAGCCCTAGTCCCACCCTAGTCCCAACAACCAATAACACAGGAAACCCTAGTCCCTACTTCCAATATAAATCCTAACCCTAGCCCTAGTCCCAACCCTACATTTATTGAATCACTGACCCAGAAACCAATCAGAACACTCAAATACCCAACCAATGAGGACAATAACCCTAATCCAATAGAAACATCAGATACAACCACCAATCGGTGTACACATGTACCAAACAATATCAGACCATATAAGGTCCCAGAGACCTCAGACAAGGTTTGCTGGCCAGGGAGTTGGAAGCTGCTTTTCCTGTTCAGAATCTCCTAGGAGACAGATGGGCTCAATCCACACTTTGGACTTCTGCAGGTAAAGGCCTCATTAACTTGAAATCGAACAATACTGTTTGAATAAAACTTTACTCACTCTACTGGCCAAAAAACGAAGTGCACAGTCCCTAGTAAACACAGTTTAAACAGTTCACAGAAGCACCCTCTGATGTAGAATATCCCTGTTGCGGGGGGTGGGCAGGGGGGCTGGTGTCACTGGCTTGTGAACACAAAATGGTGGCTGGAGTTGCATTGTTTTAACATACAGGTCTTAGCACGGGACAAAGGAGAATTTTGGAGGGATAACTGAAAGTCATCAGCAATGAGAGAGAAAAACGACAGAGTTTGGACTGTAAATCCCACAATTCAACACATTAAATGGAAGCAATCATGGGCAGGAAAAAACACAAGTTTAAAACAAAACAGGTGATAAAATATCCAATCACAAGCAGGTTAAAACTACAATTTTTAAACTGTAACAACCACAGGCAAAGACAGAAATCACAGTAAGGGAAAATCGTTTTTTAAAAAAAACTTTTGTTTTGGGGAAGAGACAGCACTAGTCTGCCTCCTTACAACTTCCTGGACTCTGCTCACTGCAATCTGGGGCACAGGTAGGCTGCACCTCACAAGATGGAGGAGAATTATTTGGGGTGCACCCAACAAGGCCTTAAGGGACTTGGGCTAGTGTGAGGGGACGTCTCAGAGTTGCCTGGTAGTTGAATAGCCAACCCCCAGTCCTGGGTCTCGTGGCCTTGGAGGGGGGGGGGGCGCTGGGAAGCTGCTTTTCCTGTTCAGAATCTCCTAGGAGACAGACAGGCTCAATCCACACTTTGGACTTCTGCAGGTAAAGGCCACACTAACTTGAAATCCAACAATACTGTTTGAATAAAACTTGACTCCCTCTACTGGTCAAAAAAAGAAGTGCACAGTCCCTAGTAAACACAGTTTAAACAGCTCACAGAAGCACCCTCTGATGTAGAATGTCAATGTTCCTGGGGGGGGCAGGGGGGCTGGTTTCACTGACTTGTGAACACAAAGTGGTGGCTGGGGGTGCACTGTTTTAACATACAGGTCTTAGCACAGAGCAAAGGAGACATTTGGAGGGAAAACTGAAAGTCATCAGCAATGAGAGGGAAAAAACTACAGAGTTTGGGATGCAAATCCCACAATTCAACACATTCAATGGAAGCAATCATGGACAGGAAAAAACACAAGTTTAAAACACAAAACAGGTGATAAAATATCCAATTACAGGCAGGTTAAAACAAAAATGTTTAAACTGTAACAACCACAGGCAAAGATAAAAATCACAGAAAGGGAAAAACGCAAGCCAGTTCTCCATATAAATCAATCTGGTCAGTGGACAGCAATGGAAGACTTCTATGAAAGGCAAAATCCACCATGAGATGCATGGCATTCATCATACACTAATACTGTCGCAAGAGATGCGGAAAATGGCTATAACTGACAGAGTGTGCACCCCTAGTTAGCAACCACCTCACACTTTGCAAGCACTCACGAAGATTGAAAGACTGTCAGGGTACAGAGACTAACTTGGATGAAGCCACCAAAAATATCTCTACAGATGCCCTGGGATGTGTTAGAATATTGCGGTTTCTCAATAGTGATTGGGCATATTTCATATTGTTTGATAAAGACCAACAAACTAAGCAATGTGCACACACGTGTTTGTGGAGGGTGTGGCTGCCACTTATACTCTTTACTCAGTGGAGACCCCCCCGAATGTCTGAATAACTTGACAAACACATTTAGTGCACAGTAGACCAGAGAATGTCATGCTCCTCTAACAAGCGTTACTTGACCACCACACACTGGTTTGATATTGCGGGGAGTGCTGGACACTTTACAGCCACATCTCTGTGGGGTGGTTTTATAGATGCTCTTTAATAGAGACTAAACTGTCCATAGACTCCATGCTTCAGTGATAACTATTCAGAAAAGGGGGTGGTGATGAACAGAGTGTCTGAATTAAGCAGACCACTCTTACCCAGTCCAAAGATCAGGGCTTGATCCATCACCGTTATTTATCTCACTGCCCCATCCCAGCTCAGAACCTGGCTATATGCAAATCAGTCTGTCCCTGGCCCAGTGCATCATGGGAACAGGGCAGACTAAACTACCAAACCAATTCTTCACCAGAAAGGAGACAAGCTACCGGGGACCGGTTTCTGGCATTTCAGCCGTCTGTGGTAAATAAAATTACCTATACTTAATTTCTATGCGGTAAAGTTCAATAAGAATAACTCAGTCAAATGAATGAGAGGCAGAGTCCGTGGCATCTGAGTTTATAAGGGTTTTATTCCTTAAAAAGGAATTGGTTCGAACCAGGTATCATGTTCCATCACCACGAGGGTTCAGGAAGGGAAATGGACATGGACATGGACATGTACAATGTTTTATTAACAGAATATCATATATATAGTCAATGCATATAGTGGTGATGAATGCAGAAGGCGTAACAGCTGAGAGAAACGAGATAAGAACACATGTGCGTAACAGAAGGCGTGCACAAGGGCGTACACGGAGGTGTGTGCTAGAAACGTCATAGAAAAGTGTCACAGGTGGGTGGATCCATCGAAGAATCCTGCAGAATCAGCAGAAATATGTGGCAGAGATGCGCGCGCAGCAGCATGACGTGTGAGTGACGTGGAACTAGAGGGTGAAGGGGACTTGACATTTAGCTCCAAAAGAGGAGACAGAAGTCTGGCGTGTCAGAACAACCTAATCCCAAATCATATCTGGTATCTTGTGTTTTGAGGAACTGTATTATCTAGAAGGAAAGGTCTCTCGGGCAGAGGCTATGCTATACTGACTGTTAGTGCGTGTATATGCGACTACGTGTCTACGTGTCTACGTGTAAAGCAAGGGGGCCATGGGCCTACCATGGTAACGGGAGCTATGAACTACTTGTATAGAGACAGTAAGGCCGGGCCCTTTGCTCTGCAGATGGGAAGGATGTTTACCTAAACTACTAGACAGGAATGTATTTTCGAGGAGCGGAGCAGATAACTTGAAGGCTGAATACTGTTTTGGCAGGCAAGCAGGCCGAGCCAAGCACCGCTAGCCGCGCAGGGAGTAAGACAAAGTTCAGGGATACAGATGCAGGTCCAGGCTGCAGCTTCCAGAGGCAGAAGGCAGAAAAAGCTCGATGGCAGAAATCAGGGCCTAATTCGCCAGAGCCAGGAAAACGTGAAAAGTGCACCATGTAAAGACGGTGGCAAGGCATACTTAGGAACTGAATATTCGACCCATTCATGGTGGGTCTGAAAGAGGACATGTTAACGTTGGACGCAAATGTATTTGCGTCTTCATAGCTGGAAGTGGAGGGAACATACATGTACTTGAAGCACGTACATGGAGCCGTTGGGGTCTACGTTAGGGGACAAAATTGACCATAAAAATTCATATTACCTCATTCCCTCCTTGTCCCCTACGGACCCTTCATGATATATCAATCCTCATTAATCTATCAATCCGTTCATGTAACATCATTTGCTCTTCTTTCTTCTGACGGTGTTTTGAACGTGGACTTGAATGAGGAATACATGATGTGGCGCACAAGCCGCAAATCGCTGGCCCACATTGCAGACATAAACAACAACTGAATACTATGAGAAGGGCTATTCCTAGGAAGGATAGGACTTTCCATCCCCAGGCTGATAACACGCTCCAGAACCAACTGGACCAAGTCCAGGTGCCTGGATTCTGGTGTATCTGACTTGCAATCTTGTGAAGACGGGTTATGGCTCTATATACTGATGGCGCGTTTTCTGGAATGAAAACACAGCAGCTCGATCCGATGACTCTACAAGCTCCGCCCCTATCGGCCAGGATGACGTCAAGGACAAGACGATTTTGAAGAACGACAAGTCTCATAGCAGACTGTTCCTCTGTTAAGTTGCCTAGGGCGGAAGTAGTTTCATTCACTACTGCTTCAAGTGTTCTGGTTAATTTACGTATCAGTTTACTATTAAAGACAGTACCTAAGTAGGGAAAGAAACCTTTATTAAAGTCTGTGTATTGCTCCCATGCCGTTTCAGTATAGTCGACAATCAGGAGATCTCTCTGTGGTCTATTGTGTACTAGATGGGAGTCCCTATGATAATCAGGAGGGGCTAGGAAAACAGGTGGCAGAAGGAAGGCAATGTAACAAGTACCATCCCAATCTAGAGGTAAACGTTTATACGCTGTATGACCACAAACGAAATAGGAATGACGGGAAGCCTTGAATGTAGACTTGCCTTTATCACTGAATTCGATCACAGTAGTACATGTACTATGACCTAGGTGTACTGAACCATTCTTTCTGACACATAATTCACCTTTTACTGGTAATACTGACATAGCGGGCAAGACTGATTCGGCTTCGGACTGGACATTCAGAATCATGAGGTTAAGTGTAAAGTTACCTAATCCATATACTTCATTTTCTAGATCAGTCCCTGTCCTTTGGGGAAGACCCTCCTTGTCAGGAAAACATACTTTATGCAAAACTGTGTTCAGGTTTCCCCATACCCAGTTGCCCTGGTAAACTACGGAATCAGAATTTAAGGAATTATTCAAACTAAACCATGCACCACAGGAACCATTGTGTGTGAACGGGTACGGAAAGAGGGGCAGAACTCCCTTGTATTTCTGATAGGGAGGGAGTCGGCCACATATCCAACAATTAGTAGCATTGCTGGTCTGATGGGAATGGTGTAACATACTAATGAATGTATTGTTGCGCAGCGCAAGTCGGTAAGACAACTCATGCGGGGGCAGTTCACTGAAAGTGTGCTCGACAGTGTCATTTGAAGAAGAATGTGCACGTGTGAAAATAGGAAAATATAGGTGTAACAGTATACTTGCAGCAATAATCATAAGACTCAGAAAAAACATAATCAATAGTGTCACAATACAGTGACTACGAAGTGATTTACAATATTCACGTTTCTTGAGCTGTTTCTGTCTATCTCTCTCTCTATTGGGGTCTAGGGGATACATGTCAGAAACTTGTCTAACCGATTCACCTAGGGGAGGACTTAAACAATTAAACTGTCTGACTTGCTAGACCTCAACTTTAATTTATACTCCTGAGAAGAAGTTTTCTCTACCAGGGGGAGTTTTGAGTCAGTTTCTGGAGGAGGGCAGGGCTGGGAGTCTAAGTCTGGCGGCAGTCCATGGCATTTTTTAACATGACTCGAGTGAAGCCAGCCCTTACGGCCCTCCACTTTAATCGCAGTCCTTGTAGTCAATAGTACTAGCTTCGGCGCCTGCCAACGGGGTTCCAGCGGACTTCTCCTGTCGAAGTTCCTCACGAACACCAGGTCCCCCGGAACAATCTCGTGTGGCTTCACCTCGGTGTTATCGGGAAAGGCTGCAGCAACCTGTGAACGACATGATTGTAGTGCAGACATCAAGGAAGCAAGGTAATCTGTCAGCATGTTACAGTCAACATCAGTAATTTTTCTCGGCAGAGGCGTCCCCCACATATTCGGTGGCCTACCAAAGGCCACCTCGTACGGGGATAGCCCTGTTCTTGAATGCGCTACCATCCTCATATAAAAGAGTGCAACTGGCAAAGCTACTATCCAGTCAACGCCTTTCTCTCTACAGGTCTTGGCAAGACGTATTTTCAGGGTCTGATTATGACGTTCCACGAGACCTGCTGCCTCGGGATGTCGGACACAGTGGAATTTCCATTGATAGCCTAGCAGGAGCGATACCTGCTTCATAAGCTCGGACGAGAATGGCTGACCGTTATCTGAGTATACGATACGGGGCAAACCATACCTGGGGAAGAATTCACGAACCAGCTGCTTGGCAGTGGTCGGAGCAGTGTAATCTGGGACTGGATATGCTTCTGTCCAACGGGAGAGTGCACATACAACTACGAGGACATATTTGAATCCTCAACAACGTTCCATCTGGATATAATCCATCTGGAGGACTTCAAAAGGGTGATCGGGAGGATGAAATCCACCTTGCTCTACGGGAATGCCTTTACCTGGGTTGAACTGACAACAGATCATGCAAGTACGCACTTTCTGTTTTGCTGCTGCTCGTAAATGTTTGTTGAACCAGAGGTTCTGTAAACTGTCTAACATGGCTTTTTCTCCTAAATGTGCTGGACTGTGTACTGTGTTAATGATAACTTGAACCATAGAGTCGGGGAGAAACCATGTAGATTTTCCCTTCGTCATCCATCCCTGTTCTGTCTGGATCCCTCCTAGTTCAGTCCATTTCTTGATTTCATCTGGTGTAGCATGTGTCTGTATGTCAATTACATCTAGGGCGGGATCCTTAACTGTCATGCAATGTGTCGGTGTCTGGACTATTGTCTTTGTCAGGTCAGTTGTGTGAGCCTGAGTCTGAGCTGTCTGCTTGGCTGTTCGGTCTGCCAGGTCGTTACCCTGGGAAATGATATCTGTGACTTTCGTATGTGCCTTGCACTTCATAATGGATATGGCTATAGGCAAATGTATTGCGTCTAACAGAGCTTGAATGAGGGGAGCGTGCTGGATCTTGGCACCGTGGGAAGTCAAAAAACCTCTCTCTCGCCAAAGTACTCCGAAGTCGTGTACGACTCCGAATGCATAACGTGAATCTGTGTATATGTTAACTCTCTTGTTCTTTGCTCCAATACAGGCTTGTGTCAGAGCGATGAGCTCTGCTGCTTGAGCTGACAGGATGTCAATACAGTTCGTTTCTATGACTTCAGTTTCTGTCGTGACTGCATATGCGGCCACTAACTCTCCTGTACTTGTTCTCATACATGAACCATCCACATAAAGTGTCAGGTCTGGATCTGGTAATGCGGTGTCTGTCAAGTCTTGTCTGGGTTTCGTCGTGATGGTAATGACTTCAATACAATCATGTGCCAATGGGTCTGTCTCACTTAACGGCAAAAGTGTAGCAGGGTTCAATGTATTACAACGTCTGATTTCTATGTGTGGCTGAAACAATGTCAATTCATAACCTGTCAGTCGTGCTATAGTCAAGTGTTGGGTCTGTGTTCGGTTAAAAGAACTTCCACGGAATGTGGAACTTGTACTGTCAATTGATGTCCTAACACTATGGAATCACTTTGTCTGATTGCTAGAGCTGTCGCTGCTACTGATTTCAAGCACGCAGGCAAGGCCTGGGCTACTGGATCCAATGTACTAGAAAAATAGGCACACAGTTTGTGTGAACCTGCTTGATCTTGGGTGAGTACTGACAATGCAGTACCTTCACGTTCTGTGACAAAAAGTGTAAAAGGCTTGCTGTAACATGGTGTCGCTAAAACTGGTGCTTGACATAAGGCTTTCTTTAAGTCGTCAAAAGCTTGTGTATGTTCCTGAGTCCAAGGGAGGGCAGTCGATGTCGCTGCCTCCTGGGTTGTCAACTGTATGAGTGGCTTGGCTAGAAATGCATACTGAGGAATCCATTGTCTACAGTAAGAAGTGAGGCCTATAAAAGCCCGTACCTCCTTTTGTGTCTTGGGTTGTGACATGTTTACAATTAACTGGATGCGGTCAGGTGTTAGCTGTCTCCCCCCTTTGGACAGCAAGTGCCCAAGGTAAACCACTTGCTGAACACAGAATTGCAGCTTCGAAGGAGACACCTTGTGTCCCTTGTCAGCCAAGAAATGCAAAACAGTCAGTGATGCTTGTTCACATTCAGGTTCACTTCGGGCGGTGATCAATAGATCATCGACATACTGAAGTAGGGCAGTGTTATCAGGCATGTGAATACTGTCAAGTTGTCTTTTCAGTGCTTGGCTATAGATGCTGGGGCTTTCTGTGAATCCTTGCGGTGCGCGTGCAAATTTGAAGCTTCCGCCATTTAAACAGAATCCGAAGAGATATTGGCTTTCCGGATCAATGGGGACACTAAAGAAGGCGTTCTTCAGATCAATTACAGTAAAGAACACTGCTTCGGAATCAATAGCTGTCAATAGAGAGGAGATATCTGGAACCACAGGGTACTGTGGTACAATGCATTTATTCAATTCGCGTAAATCAATAACTAATCGATAAACTGGAGGTGCATTTGGATCAGTGCGTTTAAGAATTGGAATGATAGGGGAATTACATAGATTTGAGTCGGTTTCTACAACCACTCCTTGGGCAATGAGCATGTCAATGATTTTCAGCAAAGCCACTACAGCATCTGGGGGTAACTTGTATTGTCGGATTCGTGGTAATACCACTCCTGGCTTGAGTGTGACTCAATATGGTGTAATGTGCATACAACCTACATCAGTGGGGCCTTGTGCCCATAAATGTGCAGGAACATTCTGTAATCTGGGATCAATATCTCTCAACACATAGTGACCCTTAAAGTCACGCAAAAACAGTCTTACTCCTTCCGGAGAACAGCAAATCACAGCTCCTAGAGCTTTCAGTGTCTTGATACCTAACAAGTTTTCTGGACATGATTTCGTTAATAACAAATCTGTAGTGCGAGACAACGGACCAACTAAAAGGGGTACTGGTTTTGATACTTCATTTACAATAGGCTTGCCTGAAAATCCAAGGGAAACATTCTGGGAGCCTGAGAGGGGTGCCCCTGGAACCTCGTCGTGACTTATTGTTGTTCTGCTTGCCCCTGTGTCAATCAAAAACTTTCTATCTTTACCTAATACTTGACTATGAACGTAGGGACCCTCTTGATCTACAGGAACCTCAATAAGAGGCAAGCCAACTTCCCTCTCTAGGCTGTTTCATGTGTATCGCTGATAATCGGGATAATCAGTTTGGGCATACTGGTACATCTGCTGAGTTGCATGTTGTGTTGCGGCAATCGGTTGTGGCTGTGGTACCGCTACGGTCTGTACTGTCTGTTGTGAAGTCTGCATAGGCTGTGCATTCTGTGGTACTTGTTGTTGGACCTGATCTTGTCTAGGTTGACGCGGTCTCTCTTTGGTTTTACCTGTAGCTATATTGTGTTTCAAAACTGCACATTCGTTTATATAGTGACCTGGCTGTTTACAATAGTTGCATGTCCCTTTAACAGGAACTGCTGAATTATTGGACTGTGTCATGCCCTTTTTCTGACCGTCAGCTGGAACTGACTGGGCTACTAACATTTTCATTTTCGTGTCTTTCATACGTCTTTGTTCGTGATCATGTTCTTCTCTAATTCTGTTCTGGTGGTACTGTAACATTTGTAACATTTGGGAAGACGTGTTTGCTTGCCAGGTGCTCTCGACTTTCAGTACACGATTCTTAACTTGGGGCTGGGAATTCTCGACTAACTTGGATACAAAAAGGTGTGGATATGCCTCGCTACTTGCTTTCAGACCACTATTAATAATAAAACATTTCTCAAATCGGGAATAAAAATCACTAGTGTCTTCATCGGGTTTCTGTTTACAGGCTGAGATTGCATCCCAGTCCTCCTTTTTCGTTGCTAATAAACGTGGCAATACTTGTACTAACAATCCTGGTAATGCTTTCGTTTTATCCCCAAGCCCTAGGCCTGGGGTTCGAGTATTTTCTTCGTTCTCTAATGCAGCCCAATCAATCTTTTGCTCTCCCACCTCCCATTCTTTTTCTTTGAGTTTCTCGTAAATACCGGCAGGCAATAATACTTTCAATATTTTCATGATGTCGGGATAGGTATAATCACCCATGAGTAACATGTCTTTTATTTCACGGTGGAAACCTGCAGGGTCTTTATCGTGACTGGGCACTAGTTTCTTCATTTCCAATAATTCCATTTTAGTTATGGGCGTGTACACAAACACACGTCTAAAGGTATTATCAGCATTCCTGACTGGATGCACTTCTCGCAAGGGATTTTGTCTGTCTATGTAAAACATTTTTCTTTCCGGGGGTGGAGCTGAAACAAACTGTGGATTCAGAAAAGCACTATATCTGTGGCGATGTTCTAGAATTAGTTTAATTAAATCAGTACCCAGGCCTCTCCATTTATTCATAAGTAACTCTATTAGTACATCAGGTAAGGGACCTGGATCAGAATGTTGGCTCTTATACAATATAAGGAGGTGCTGTATCATGTACATACCAGCTAGTCGCTGTTCGTCTGGGGAAAGATTCAAAAAGGTCTGCGCTAATGCGTCATCACTATATTTATCAGAATTGTCAGCCCATTGTACTGCTGACCTGGCTAATTCTTGTTCATCCATGGAATCGAGTACATGGTACCCCATTCGTTCTTGAAGTATTTTATCGGTCGCCTGAAATAGATGTTCAGGAGTCTTCGTGTTTGACATAGCGGAGTGAAAAAGTCTCTTGCTTTCTGGACGTATCGGTTTATTAAAGGATCTACCCTTTCCTACATATGCTATCGTTCCTCTATCTTCTGGCTCTTCCTCCCCTGAGGATTTATTCGTGTCTGATTCTGCTTCCCTTTCAGTTTTCTCTTTTGCATGAAATACTACTATTTCTTTACGAATTTTCCTGTACATGGCCTCTATACATGCCTTTTTATCATGTTTTCCCTCTGAAATATTCTGACCCCACGTAGTTAGTACCTCCATCTCTTCTTTATTTACACCAGGCCAGTCTCGTTCTCTTATGAAACAGTTTATGAGGAATCTTAATAGTACACTTTGAAGGTCTACTTTCTGATGTGCCATAGCCTCGTGAATACATTCCTGACCTTCCCCTGTCTGAACAAAATGATATATCCTGTCTAGGTAATCTTGCATTCCTGGAAATAAAACCAAAAAGTTTGCAGCACGTCTTATGCGTATCGAGGCTAATATCATACAACCGTCTTTGCCTGGTACTGGGTCATATCTACAATCTGTAAGAAGCTCTTTGAGCTTTTCCATTGTGGCTGGTTTTGGAGTACGTTCCATTGCTAGTTCTCTAATAGTTAATCGGTGTGCTGGTGGCGGGGTATGGTAACCCCCTGATGCACCTCCTGAGGCGGAGGCTTGAGCATGATCTGTCTGTAGGGCCGTGTCGGGCCCGAAAGGATTAAGCGGATTAATAGGGTTAATGGGGGGTGCAGGAAGTGGTGGAGGAGTGGTCTGTCGTTGGGGAAGGTTATTAGTGGGTGGTATAGGTTCAGGTGGAACATCGGTGTATGCGGGTGCTACATCGTCTAAATAAGAAGAAAGGAAAATCTCTGCTGCGGTCTTGTGATGTAATTTAGTCGGAACCAATGGAGGGGGCAGATCTTTCTGTACTTCCGGGGTTGCCTTGGGCAGGCCCTCGGCCAGGACTGGATACAATCCTGTCATAATAGCATTACTACATCTATCGTGTTGTTCTATTCTAACTCGTTCTCCTTCTTCTAGTAGTTCTTTCTCTTTGGCTTTTTCGGAATCCTCTTTACTTCTCTCTGCTTTTCTGAGTGCTTTCTCTGTGCGTCTATGCGATTCTTTACGCCATAATTCAATGGCATCTTTCTGTGACTGTCTGGCTTTCTTTTTCCATAATGCTTCTTCTACTCTCATGATGCACTCGGCATCCCATGTCCCTGTAACGGGCCATCTCTTATTCTCTGCTAAATCTTTGGTGTAGTCCACCCATAAGTCGAGATATAATACGGCATCTAAGCCGTGCTTGTGGTACATAAAATATCCGGGAGTGTCCCTGGGTGGGATGGGAACAGCTTCCTCGAGTATCCCTTTTCTAGTTCCTATCTGTTTCAGTTTAGAAAACAGCGGCATTTTGAGCCGTGTTACTTGATACTTGATACTTACTCAGATTTGGACACCACTACTACAATAAGCACAGTAATGAAAATCAAACAATCACTCATACCACGACATTTAAAACACATTGAAACATTTCGAACAACGAACAATAACTTAATAGCTGAATACTGGATATACTGCTAAACAGTACAGATACACTGCTAAACAGTGCAGACCGGATCTGTGTACCCAAACCCGTCTTGACCGGACACAAATTACTGCACCCGTCTAGATGCGTCCCCAGCAACGGTACTCACCGGGAAGCACGGAACGGAAGGCCTCGGAAACTCGACACTGGACTGGACCGGACTGGACTCGACTCGACTAGTGACGTAGGTACTTCGGAACTTCGGAACTGGTGGGCCTCTGAATACCTCGGACCTTGCTCTCTCGGCTGGGCTCTGGTCGGGATCCTCCGCACTCCTCACCGCCTCGTCTGGGTGCCGATCGCAGCCTCAGTCACCTCCGTTGGCCTGAGGGAGATACAGGAAATCCTGCGGGTACGCGTAGTTGTCCGTCACGGCTGTGGCAGGGGACCAGGCCTGCAACGCACCGCCGGCGCGTAAGGTGGGGGAGGGGTCCCTATTCGGGCGCCAATTATGTGGTAAATAAAATTACCTATACTTAATTTCTATGCGGTAAAGTTCAATAAGAATAACTCAGTCAAATGAATGAGAGGCAGAGTCCGTGGCATCTGAGTTTATAAGGGTTTTATTCCTTAAAAAGGAATTGGTTCGAACCAGGTATCATGTTCCATCACCACGAGGGTTCAGGAAGGGAAATGGACATGGACATGGACATGTACAATGTTTTATTAACAGAATATCATATATATAGTCAATGCATATAGTGGTGATGAATGCAGAAGGCGTAACAGCTGAGAGAAACGAGATAAGAACACATGTGCGTAACAGAAGGCGTGCACAAGGGCGTACACGGAGGTGTGTGCTAGAAAGGTCATAGAAAAGTGTCACAGGTGGGTGGATCCATCGAAGAATCCTGCAGAATCAGCAGAAATATGTGGCAGAGATGCGCGCGCAGCAGCATGACGTGTGAGTGACGTGGAACTAGAGGGTGAAGGGGACTTGACATTTAGCTCCAAAAGAGGAGACAGAAGTCTGGCGTGTCAGAACAACCTAATCCCAAATCATATCTGGTATCTTGTGTTTTGAGGAACTGTATTATCTAGAAGGAAAGGTCTCTCGGGCAGAGGCTATGCTATACTGACTGTTAGTGCGTGTATATGCGACTACGTGTCTACGTGTCTACGTGTAAAGCAAGGGGGCCATGGGCCTACCATGGTAACGGGAGCTATGAACTACTTGCATAGAGACAGAAAGGCCGGGCCCTTTGCTCTGCAGATGGGAAGGATGTTTACCTAAACTACTAGACAGGAATGTATTTTCGAGGAGCGGAGCAGATAACTTGAAGGCTGAATACTGTTTTGGCAGGCAAGCAGGCCGAGCCAAGCACCGCTAGCCGCGCAGGGAGTAAGACAAAGTTCAGGGATACAGATGCAGGTCCAGGCTGCAGCTTCCAGAGGCAGAAGGCAGAAAAAGCTCGATGGCAGAAATCAGGGCCTAATTCGCCAGTGCCAGGAAAACGTGAAAAGTGCACCATGTAAAGACGGTGGCAAGGCATACTTAGGAACTGAATATTCGACCCATTCATGGTGGGTCTGAAAGAGGACATGTTAATGTTGGACGCAAATGTATTTGCGTCTTCATAGCTGGAAGTGGAGGGAACATACATGTACTTGAAGCACGTACATGGAGCCGTTGGGGTCTACGTTAGGGGACAAAATTGACCATAAAATATTATATATCATATATCATATTACCTCACGTCTTCGGCCCAGCTTGCTTGAATCCTGATGGAGCAGTGAGAAAGGGACTCATGTCTGAGTATACCCTGCCACACCTATAGTGGCCAAAAACGATTCAGAAAAGGGGGTGGTGATGAACAGAGTGTCTGAATTAAGCAGACCACTCTTACCCAGTCCAAAGATCAGGGCTTGATCCATCACCGTTATTTATCTCACTGCCCCATCCCAGCTCAGAACCTGGCTATATGCAAATCAGTCTGTCCCTGGCCCAGTGCATCATGGGAACAGGGCAGACTAAACTACCAAGCCAATTCTTCACCAGAAAGGAGACAAGCTACCGGGGACCGGTTTCTGGCATTTCAGCCGTCTTCGGCCCGGCTTGCTTGAATCCTGATGGAGCAGTGAGAAAGGGACTCATGTCTGAGTATACCCTGCCACACCTATAGTGGCCAAAAACGATTCAGAAAAGGGGGTGGTGATGAACAGAGTGTCTGAATTAAGCAGACCACTCTTACCCAGTCCAAAGATCAGGGCTTGATCCATCACCGTTATTTATCTCACTGCCCCATCCCAGCTCAGAACCTGGCTATATGCAAATCAGTCTGTCCCTGGCCCAGTGCATCATGGGAACAGGGCAGACTAAACTACCAAGCCAATTCTTCACCAGAAAGGAGACAAGCTACCGGGGACCGGTTTCTGGCATTTCAGCCGTCTTCGGCCCGGCTTGCTTGAAGCCTGATGGAAGAGTGAGAAAGGGACTCATGTCTGAGTATACCCTGCCACACCTATAGTGGCCAAAAACGATTCAGAAAAGGGGGTGGTGATGAACAGAGTGTCTGAATTAAGCAGACCACTCTTACCCAGTCCAAAGATCAGGGCTTGATCCATCACCGTTATTTATCTCACTGCCCCATCCCAGCTCAGAACCTGGCTATATGCAAATCAGTCTGTCCCTGGCCCAGTGCATCATGGGAACAGGGCAGACTAAACTACCAAGCCAATTCTTCACCAGAAACCGGTCCCCGGGAGCTTGTTTCCTTCCCAGTGTAAGAATTGGCTTTTGTAGTTTGGTTTGCCCTGTTCCCATCATGCACTGGGACAGGAACAGACTAATTTGCATACAGCCAGGTTCTGAAACTGGGATGGTGCAGTGAGCTAAAAAACGGTGTTGGATCTAGCCCTGATCTCTTGACTGGGTGAGAGCTTTCTGCTTAATTCAGAGACTCTGTCCCTCACCACCCCTTGTTGTAAATATTTTTGTCCACCCTAAGCGTGGAAGGGTATTCTCAGATGTGAGACCCTTGCTCATTGCACCATCAGGATTCAAGCAAACCGGGCTGAAGACGGCTGTAATGCCAGAAACCGGTACCCGGGAGCTTGTTTCCTTCCCAGTGTAAGAATTGGCTTTTGTAGTTTGGTTTGCCCTGTTCCCATCATGCACTGGGACAGGAACAGACTAATTTGCATACAGCCAGGTTCTGAAACTGGGATGGTGCAGTGAGCTAAAAAACGGTGTTGGATCGAGCCCTGATCTCTTGACTGGGTGAGAGCTTTCTGCTTAATTCAGAGACTCTGTCCCTCACCACCCCTTGTTGTAAATATATCAGTGATAACTATGATCTGACTCTACTCTAGTGCTTTAGTGTTACACGAGTCAATATGTTATGCAAAACTGTCTTCTCTGCTTGCAGGCATGCACTCTATATATGTGGACGATCAAGTGAAGCTTGATACATCTTCAAGATACAGGACCCGATCACATCCTCTGATGAATCTAGCATACTTCCTTTAGCTTGCCACTGGTAATACTAGTCGTTCATAACAGCACCAGCCATAAGACCTATATGGGAGCATGAGACGCACACGCATTTATAGGTTACCTGTACCGAAAAAAAGAGGAACAAATTATAGGTGGATCCAGAACAAATTACAGATTAGAACAAGGAGTAAATTTGAACAAGGAACTCAGAAGAGAACATAGGGTAAGGTAGATAATGGTAAATTATGTTGTTATAGATAGACTATTGAGTGCTTTGTCATAGCAAAATCATGTTTGATACAGAGAACCAAAATTAGCAGGACTGGAGTACATTTCATGATTGTAATTAAGCCATTGAGAGAGAGAGAGCAAAATAGCATGCCAGGCAAAAGAAAACCATACATGTGCAGTGAAACTCGTGATGTCTGCATGGACTACCCCGGGGTATAGTACTGAAGCACATATAGGAGTTTCATATTGGCTAAAAAGATGATATATGGGGTATTAAGAGGTACAGCTAGTGGTTGATGATGCCCTTAGTAAGCTAAAATATCTGCAGGCATATCGGTTTCTGTAATCCCAGAACAATATCCTTTGTATTGCGTTGCATCCTTATAAAGCACTTTTTACCATTTACATGCTCACAAAGTGTTCCAATTTGAATAGCGTTTCTTGGCGCACTTTCAAAGTGTTTGGTTGAAAAGGGTTTTCGGTGTAGGGTGGCCTATGTGGGAGTTACATGAGTTATGTGTGGTTTTGAAGATGTTCTTTAAACACGGCGTGACACTTGTGTTACTCTTAAGCATGAAGTGTTGTCATCTGCCGCAGCTAGTCCTCTTCCAACTCCCGCCTACCGCCTGGATAAATCAGCTGCTGCTGCCTACCTGGTGTTTTTGCAGTGCTCGGAGTGCGTGTTGCTGACGCCGGGGATTCCGGATTTGAATCTCCCAAAGGATACTACTCCTCGCGGCCCCCGCTGCGCGGGAGCTGCTCATGGTGGAGTGTGCGGGTGCTGGACAATTGGGAAAGAGTACTGGACTGGGACTAGGCTCTCTCCGCCCACAGCCTCATTGCGGGACTGCGAGGACCAGCCTGCAGTGCTGCTTGTCATCTGCCGTAGCTGGTCCTCTTCCCGCTCCCGCCTACCGCTATTTAGTCTCCTGTTTATCCGTGCAAGCGGGACGCGTGCGGGCCCGCGCCGGGCGAAGCCCGGGCCAAGGGCGGGCCCATTCTAGCCTGTTACAGACCATGCAGGACCGTACCGGGCCAACCCTCTTGGCTCTGATTTGCCCTGGGGCATCTTGAGGATTCCTGAGGATTCGGAGCTGAGATTTGTACCGGACACGAACAATGGCGGGCCGTGAGACAAGAAGCAAGGCCACGGCTTCAAGTTCTTTGATAGCAGGTACATTGGACAGCTTTTTTATTAGAGCAAACTCAATACTGTCTAATGAACTCTCTGTGGTAGAGAAACGCCTCTCTCAAGGCATTGATAGTGCTAGAAGATCTTCACTGGGCCTCTTAGCTAGTGCTAAAACGCCAGAAAGGGAGGGGGGATCCTCAGCTGCTTTACTGGATAGCATCGATCAGACAATTACAGCTGTCCTGCAAGACCTCGGAAGGAGCCCGGGTCTGGCAAGAGCTTCTCCTTTGGCTGTCCCGAGATGGTATTACTACCACTGTTGTAACTAACGAGGCTACACACTTATTACCCCAGGTTTGCATGTTACCTCACCCCACTATATCTAGATTAGAGGATGAGACGCCGGTAGGGGGGAGGACCTGATTGCTGATATGGGCTCCACCTTGAAATCTCTGCTTAAACCCCTGGTGGAAAGACTTACCTGCATTGAACGTAGGCTCCAAACCATAGAAACGGCCACTGGGGAAATGTTGACCCACCTTAATTCAGCTCCAAGTGTACAAAAGGGCTGCAATACTATTGGTGGTGGGGGGCTACCTTTAATCACAGACATCCCCCCTTCCATTAATACCGCTCCAGTAGCTACCCCCAGTGCGGCCTAGGCGCCGGCAGGCGCGGCCAGGGCTAACTCCCCTAGAAGTAGCGGTAGGGGTAGGGAGATGGTCGAGCGGCCCACCGCCGAGGGGGGCCGTGTTAGGTGGAGCAAGGTAGTTAACCTGCCCCCTGAGGCAGCACCCCTGGTAGTGGTACTTACTGGAGTGCCCGAGCTTAGTGGCCCAATTCCAGAATCGTTCTCCTCCCTAAAGAATAAAGTGGTCAGCTGGTTAAACACACATAGACCCCTTCCACCGTATAAGGCAAGTTAAATAGTTATGGTTAGAAGGGTCCCATGGGTGGGTCAAACTACCAAAAACTTCAAGGGGGACTGTGTCCTGGTTAATTTTAGGAACACGGGCCAGTATCCCACATATGCAATTGGGGGGTGACAAAGTTGGAACTAAAATTCAGACCCGCCCGCTGGCTTTCTTTTACTCTCCCCCAAGTAAACCAGTTGACACAGGATGCGAAGATGGGTGGACCAGGGTGGGTCATAGGAGACACATTGGAGGTTTTAGGCCGAATTCTTATACCCCCATGTTGCCATTCAACTACCTTCACGATAATAGGTTCTGTTTTCTGGATCAAGTAGATAGACTTTATACTGAAGACAGAGTGGAGGGCAGTGAAGGCTCTGCAAGTAGCATGAACCCACAGCCCATTCTGGAAGAGGGTAAAGTGCCGAAGAAAGACATGGCGGATCTTCAGGGGGCTGTGCTTGGGCTTATCAACAACGACTCCCATGGTAGAGGGGATACCACTCCAACTATAGAATCTTTTCAAATTGGGGTGAAGGAACACACTATGCCACCTCCAAATCCAACTACTGATAAACTACCCCTCAAAATCCTGTCCTGGAATGTTGCAGGGCTATGTAACAAACTAGCTTGCCCAGATTGGGGTTTCTTTATTGATACGAACGATGTTTGCCTTTTCCAGGACACTTGGGCTAGAGAGGAGCAATTTCGGACCGATTTTGCTTCTTTCTCTGTGCCAGCAAAGTGGGGGGGAGGGTAAGACCATCGGGGGGGCTTACAATTTGGGTAAATACTTACCTGGGGTGCAGTGCTAAGATCCTAGAGACCACCTCAGAGGATGTACAATGCATCCTATTGGAGTGGCGCAATGGCTCCAGACTTGCTCTGATTAATGTCTGCTCCAGACCAGTGAGTATCACGGCTGAGTCTAAAACTATTGATGAGCTTTCCCTGTTTCTAACTAGGATCCCTCAGGGGGTTACCTTTGTGATAGGTGGTGACCTTAATTCCCATTTTGAGCCATTGCCCGATCTAATGGATGGTGTCATTTTGGAAGAGGATGACCACTGGAAAATACCTCCGGTGGTGGGACCTCCGCCGAAGTCTTGGGCGCCACTGGCTGTTCAAATCCTCTCGCTAACCTTGAACCACTCAATTAGGGCATGCAATGGCCGAGTTACCTCAGACACACCCGCTAGGTGTACTTACAACAAACCTGGCCAGTAGGCCCGTCTGGATTACATATTTGTAGAGACCTGTGCTTGGGATAAGGTCATGGACTTTAAGGTGGAAGTTAGGGGTGAAAGTGATCACAATGCCCTGATCTTAGATTTTCTCCTCCCTGGTTTTTCTAGAGATGGTCCCAGGGATAGGTGTGGGTCAGATAACCGGGCACTACTCTCAAGCAACGGACGAAGAATCAGATGGTATAAAGCAGTAAACTGTCCAGAGCTAGTGGCTGAAATTTATGCCCATGTAGTCACGGCACTGGAAGCTGCTGGTGCCTTGACCTCTGCGAATATTTCCCCTTTAGTATTTGTTAAGCTCGGGGCTCTGTATCAGGAATTGACCACTAGTCTTGCTGGAATCCTAAATCCCTTAGGAAAAGGGAAAAGACCAGGTAAAAAATTCGACATGGTTTAATCCAGCATGTAGAAAGGCGAAAAGAGAACTCCTCTGTTGTACAGAGTGAGAGAATGAATATAGTAACCGTCAATGTTTTGGGTTGTGGGAACTTTTTGAGGGGTACTGGGGCAGGCAGAGGTTACTGGGCTCAGTAGTAGCCATGAATCAGAGCTGTTTACCAGCAGCCCAAGGGTGTGATGTGGGATTAGCGACTCGCCACAAACAAGCATCAATAGAGGTGAACAAATCATAGTCCACCCAGCCGGCTATTAAGACTGGCACTAATTGGAACAGTACCTTTCACAGCTATACAGATAGCTAATTGTACTTTGCCTGATACCCTAGGGGCCTGGAATCTCTGCGTTTTGATAGGAACTGCCTACATTCAAATGCATTTCACATTTATGCATTAGTTCCAATACTTTCTCTCTTCTCCCCCTTTTTTGTCGGGGGTTCAATGCACAGCACCTTTCTCTCTGGCACTGTCTGTATGGCTTGGTTGAGACTGGATGCGCCTGCCATAATTTTTTGTTAGCAGGGAATCAGCCCTTTTGTTAGCTGTAGTCTCCGGGCCCGATTCACAGAATGAACTTACTACTTTTGGCATTCACAGAATGCACTTACTACTTTAGGTATTCACAGAATGAATTTACTCATTTCGGTATTCACAGAAGTTAGGACTACTAACTTTAGGACTCCTAAATGCCTTCTGTGAATACCGAAAGTCTTAAAATTAGGATTTTTCTCAATTTAGTAGTAGCAAAGTTAGGACTACTAACTTTAGGACGCCTAAATGCCTTCTGTGAATACCGAAAGTCTTAAAATTAGGATTTTTCTCAATTTAGTAGTAGTAAAGTTAGGACTACTAACTTTAGGACGCCTAAATGCCTTCTGTGAATACCGAAAGTCTTAAAATTACGATTTTTCTCAATTTAGTAGTAGTAAAGTTAGGACTCCTAACTTTAGGACTCCTGAATGCCTTCTGTGAATATCGAAAGTCTTAAAATTAGGATTTTTCTCAATTTAGTAGTAGTAAAGTTAGGACTCCTAACTTTACTACTACTAAATTGAGAAAAATCCTAATTTTAAGACTTTCGGTATTCACAGAAGGCATTTAGGCGTCCTAAAGTTAGTAGTCCTAACTTTACTACTACTAAATTGAGAAAAATCCTAATTTTAAGACTTTCGGTATTCACGGAAGGCATTTAGGCGTCCTAAAGTTAGTAGTCCTAACTTTACTACTACTAAATTGAGAAAAATCCTAATTTTAAGACTTTCGGTATTCACAGAAGGCATTTAGGCGTCTTAAAGTTAGTAGTCCTAACTTTACTACTACTAAATTGAGAAAAATCCTAATTTTAAGACTTTCGGTATTCACAGAAGGCATTTAGGAGTCCTAAAGTTAGTAGTCCTAACTTCTGTGAATACCGAAATGAGTAAGTTCATTCTGTGAATACCAAAAGTAGTAAGTGCATTCTGTGAATGCCAAAAGTAGTAAGTTCATTCTGTGAATCGGGCCCTCCGTTATTTGTCGGGCCAGGTTAAACCACCACCTATATAAGCTAGGTGCCCATGGCTGACTGCTGTGATAATGCTTTCCTCCTGATGCAATCTCATGGTATTGGTAAGTCCGTGCTTGTGATTCAAATGTGATGGTGATCGGAACTCCAGGCCTCACCAACGCTACAGCTGTGCTGGTCTCTCCTGAAAGTTCAGCCGTGGCTTTACATCATCTCACCCATCACCTTGTCAGCTGCTGCTTTCACAGCAGGGCCTTCGTCATGCAAAGGCACTTTCAGCTTCCTCCAAAACAGTTGGTAAGTTCTTTACTTTAGAGTTCAGGAAGCCTGTCCTGGCTCCCTCAATCTTGGGAGCCAAGGATTTTGGCTACATTCAAAATGGAAGCCAGTATGACAATGGCTGCTCACATATGTGCTCCCACATGCATCACTCATATCTGGTGTGGCTAGGCGAAGGACATGGCTGCAAGGGACTGGGAAACAAATCTAAAAAAGTTGGGAGATGTCAGTGGGCCCGGTCCTCAGCAGGTGACGCTTGAACAGGTCTGCCATGCTTACTAAATTCTGGGTGAACTTTGGGCAGGTATGCAAGCTTTCAAGAACCCTTCAGGGCCACTTTTCTCTATTTCATCTATTCCATTATTAGGGGGCTTCATCAGGCAGTCGGAGCCACCTTTCTTGAAGAAAGATAGGTCCATAGGTAATGTAATGTGTCAGTCTATCCATAAGTGGCAAGTATGAGCAGACAAGCAACCATAGAACACTAAATGGATTCCACCCTGGAACTACTGACTCCCCACCTCCAAACAGTACTAAACCGAGACCTCCAGCAGGAACAGTAGCCCAAGAAACTTGATTAAGCATCCAGAGAATTCTAAATGAAGTCATCCAGAAATGGATTGAAAAACCATTTTAAAACCAATCACAGTACAGAACAGATCATAAGAATGAGCATTATATATTTAGACATAATACATTTTCTAAGAGGGTCAATCAATGTTCGCCTAACCGTAGGGGTAGGTGGTTTTATGGAACGCAAAGAGGGAGGATGTTGTCAGTGAGTCTGAGGAAGCAATGCATCTACGTTACTGAATAAGAGATGGTTAGTCAGTGAAGCATGCATGGGGAATGTAACAAGGCAAGGATTCTGGCCTTAGCCTTTTTCTAGACTCTACAGTCCCAAACATGTCCAAACAAGAATGTTGCCTCAGGAAATTGCCCTGAAATTTCCACCCTTTACATGGACACCAAAGCAGGATCCTCTCAGAAGAAAGGGTTAGTCTCCAACTTAAAATGGAGGCCAGTGAAATCCTGCAAAAAAAGGACAAATGGCTAAAAGCAACTGCATACATAGGTGAGAGGTGAGCATTACATGTAAGAGAAAACATATCCAATAAATTAATACAAAACACAAAGTGTGTAAAATCACGCAACTGGCAACTAAAGCAGATGGAGTTCTTACAAACGGATTCTGCGTTTATTATCCATATACACTGTTGACATTTTCATGAAGGAAATCCTTGGGAAATTTCTGAGCGTCCATATTTTGTGGTTGCAGGATCGGCCTTGCCACCCTTCATCTCTTTCTTGAAAGTCAAAGATGGCTGGCTGGCTGCTCTGAGTCTAGGAGAATTTTTCAGGGAGGGAAGATCATGTTATGTTAGGTTAATGGAATTTATACATAGCGCACGGTTACCCTGCGGTGTACTGGCGCTGCGCTTGCCTGCTGGAGGTCTATAAAGAGAAAATTACTGAGTGAAGAGCCATTTTTTCAGCCCTCTTTTGAATGAGAGGAGATCTGGAAAGATCCTCAAGTGGATTGGAAGTGTGTTCCAAGCTTTGGAGGCGCATGTGATGAAACTTCTGCCACCCCAACTAACCTTTTTGATCGGAGGAGTCACAACTAGTTTGTCTCCTGTGGACTGAAGATTTCTAGTGGGTACATACCACTTAAACTTCTGCCTCAGATGGTTGGGGCCAAATCCATTGAGGGCTTTGAAGCCTCACGCGGAGCCTATAAAGTTGAGCCAGCTCTTTCTGTACAGAGACAAATGTGGGAGTGCCTGTGACTAATCTTGCTGCAGCATTCTGAGCGATTTGCAGTCTATTGATGTGCTTTTTTTGAGTATTTAGCAGAAGACTATTGCAGGAGTCGATCCTTGCCATAATGAGGGCTGTGATCACTGTCTTGAGTCTGCTCTTGGGCAGGAAGATCTTTATTTTCCTAAGGATTAGGGAGCAGGCCAAGACCACCATGCTTACGTGGTCGCCATAGGAGAGTTTATTGTCCATAATTACCCCCAAGGTGTTTTGCTTTCCTGGTGGGTGATGGGCAAATGCCGAACTCATCCGGTCACCACTCTGGCATCCACATATTGGGGTGATTTCCAAATATAAGGACCTCTGTGTTGTCAGAGTTTAATTTTAAGCAGTTGGCCATCTTCCATCCGAAGATGGGCTTCATGCAGTTATGAAAGCGAGCCCCAGTTTTCTTCTCCTGTCCATGTGAGATTGATAACACTATTTGTGTGTCGTCTGCATATGAACTCATTTGAAAGCCATAGGATTTGATCAAGTCTGCCAAGGAGATCACATATATATAAAAAAGTGTAGGACTTAATGATGATCCCTGTGGTACCCCACAGGGGAGAGTAAAAGGCTTTTACCTATGGTTGTCCAGGTCCACTGTTTGAGAGCGATCCGACAGGACAGTCCGCAAAAGGTTCTATGCCGCACCTTGAACCCCTATTTTAGACAGTCGGCCCATCAAGACCTTGTCATGGACCATGTCAAGGGCTGCTGACAAATCTAATAAGATCAGAATGGTCTTTCCGCCTCTGTCCAGTGCCTCCCTCACCTCCTCAGTGGATTTGATTAGAGCCAGCTCTGTGCTATGATCTGCTCTAATACCATATTGCGAGGGGTCGGAAAGATTGTTTGAAAGATATGAGCTGAGTTGTGTGTTTATCGCCTTTTCAAGGATTTTGGCCGGAAGTGGGATTCTTGAAATAGGTCTGTAATTGTTTGGATCTCTGGGGTCCAAAGTAGATTTTTTAATAAGGGGAGAATAGAAGCCTTATTCCACTGGATAGGGAATATATCTGATATAATTATGTTATTAAAGAGTGGTGTGAGGGTTGACCCTATTATTTCAGGGATTTGCCTCAGTACTGATGCTGGGCAGGGGTCCATCAGGGAGCCGGAGCGAATGGAGTTCAGAAGATTTATGACACTAGGTGTTTCTAGCAAAGTAAAATTGGCTAACACAGGTGTGTTTGGTTCCATGTCTCGAGGCATTTTTATTTCCTTTTGTGCTAGTCTAAAAGTGGAGAATATTGTTTCTAATTTTTGTTGGAAGAATTTGGCTAATGTTTCGCACAGCTCTGGGCTGCTTTGGCTCTTGGGAGCCTCTGGTGCTGCAAACCATGCCCAAACACCAATCTGTAACCACCAGAGGATGAGGTTTGTTATAGTACAATCCAAAAAGCAATTAACTTGAAGCAGAATGAAAGTGTAAAAACACAGCATTGGATGAGTCGCAGTATCATCCCAACATGGAGTCCATTAAACGTTGAGGAACAAGGCCAAAGGGCTAATACCAACCACTGATAAAGTAGGAGGGATGAGCATGACCTGCCATTTGACTACTCCCATTCAAGTCATTATAGACACTGAAGTAAGCAAAGAGGTGGCAAGCAGATATACCTGATGTGTTTATTCTTTACAAGGTCCCCAGCAACCAAGACGTCCACCCACGATAGCTACAGGCAGGTAAAGAATCTCTAATACAAACAGGTAACAACTTCAATTCCAACACTACGTGAGTAGCGCAAGGTGGAACACAGAACCACAGCACCTCGCACTACTGCCTAGAACCGAATTCATCAAAGGGCTAATAACAAACACAAGAAAGGCAGGAGAGATGAGCATGACCCGCAATGTGACTACTCCCCTTCAAGTCAATATGGACACTTTTTCCAGTTCCGAACATTGGCCTGATGGTCTATGGCAACCTGAATGTTGAAGTCTTATTTTCCTTCAATTAAACTAGTTCAACTAGCATACCTAAAATCAATGGTTTGAAGAAGATAACATTTAAAACTGGAGATAGTGCACCTAGTGACCTGGAGTGAAGTGGTAACCCTAATAAAGTTTAAGGAGAATACATTTAAAACAATACATGTAAAACACAAAATTTGCAAGAAAGGCTAAGGAAGTGGTGAATCCCAAGATGACTGGGTGGCTATGTGGTATAGGTTATGTGAATTTGTAGAGTATTGTTAATCACTCATAAGGATTTTCTGGCACTGAGTAGGGCTGCCTGAGAGGGGAGGAGGAGATCATGCCTGTTTTAGCTGTAAGAGATATGTCTTTAGGTTCCTTCAGAAGTCCATGAGGGAAGGGGAGATTACGAGGAGTTTCATGAGGTTGTTCCAGGTCTTAGCTGAGAGGTATAAGAAAAAGCATCTTCAGCATCTGCTCTTCTTGACGCGAGGAAGGTGTGTTCTTGCCTACGTCACAAATCGAAGGTGTCTGGTAGGTTGGTAGAAGTTGAGGCAGTGTTTGAGGTAAGCTGTACCGGTGCTGTGGCGAGCTTTGTAGGAGTGGGTGAGTAGCGTGAACCTACGTCTATCCTGGACTCTGAGTCAGTGGAGATTGTTGAGGTGTGGAAGATGTGGTTATTTTGTGGGATGATCAGGAGGATCCCCAGGTGTATTGGGTGGTTTGAAGTCGGCATAGTGAGGAAACAGAAAATATTATATGGCCAGTGTGTCCCCCACTCGCACCCTATCCATGTACCTATGCCTCATGTATGCCCATGTTATCATGTAATTCCCTTCCCATGCCTGTAATATTAATGCCTCTGCATTTCCGTTCAACATTAGCATGTCAGTTATTAGGCCTTCCTTGAATGGAACGTTAATTCTGCATTGAGGCCTATGTTGCCAACGCATTTACATGATGCACGTTTTAAAGTCGAGATGCACACGTTTTTGTGGCCCAGCCGAGCCAGGCCCTGAATTCAGGCTCCGAGCCTCTTCTGACTCTGAAAGCTACAGTTTAGGTATGCATCCCTGACCTCTCCCTTACTCCCTGCTCAGCCGAGAGGTGCCCGGCCTGGCCTGCCTGCCAAGACGGTATTTTGCCTACAGTTATCTGCTCAGCTCCGAGAAAAACACATTCCAGTCTAGTGAGAGGGGTAAACATATTCCGCCTTCAGAACATAGGGCCTAGCCTTCCTGTCTCCATTCAAGTGATTTACTGAACCCGTTGCCATAGAAGGCCCATGGCCCCCACGTAATGCACAAAGAAATATATGCACACACTAGCATTCGGTAATGAACAGCCTTTGCTCGAGAGACCTTTACTTCAGACAATACATCCTCCAAACACCAGATATCAGATATGCCAAAGGTGCAGGTCGTTCTGACATCTCCAGCTCCAGACTCCTCTACTAGTGCTAAAGTCAGCCTTCCCCCCCCTCAGCTCTCCCCAGTTACACATCAGTTACACGTCATGACCAGTTTTGCGTGCACATGTAAGGTAAAGGTTTCTGCTGACCCTGCAGACCTCCTCTATGCATCCACCCACCTATGACACACCTATGACTCATCGAGTACACACCTACGTGTACGCCTCCTTACACGCCTTCCTTCACGCCCATGTGTTCTTATCTCTCTCTTTCACTTGCTCCGCCTGGAGCGTACCGCCTTCTCTATTCATTGCAATTGTATGGTTTTGCTATATATAGTGTGTGATGTGAATAAAACGTTGATTATCCCTTCCTGATCCTTAGTGGTGATGGAACCCGATTCTCCAGTGACTCGAGTCATTGTATTAAAGCCCTTTCGACTCGGACACCACGGACTCTGCCTCTCATTTTATGAGCTATCCTTATTCTTTGTTAATGTATAGAAATTATGTCCGGGTAATAATTTTATTTACCACAATAGGACATGGGCAGGGAATCCTATGTCGACGTCATTGTTCCCGGTGTGGCCCAGTGGGCATTCCTGTAGGGTCTTGGTCCAGTTTTCTTCAGATGTTTTGCTTCAGTGTCTTGATGGTAGTTTGAGTTTTTTGGTTGAGTGGCTTGGTGGGCGGGTATCATGAAATGTATGATGTAGTGGTCAGACCATGTGAGCAGGGTCATGTGTGTGCTGGTGATCCTGTTGTCGGAGGAGAACATAGAGTTGAGGGTGTGGCTTTCTGTGTGGGCTGACCCTTGGACCAGCTGGGTGGGTCAGAGGTTGTTGAGACTGTAAAGGAAGGCTTTCGAGTTAGGGTCTGTGATGTCTTACAGGTTGGAATTGAGGTCCTGGAGGAGGGTGATGTTGGTTGACCTGATAGAGAGGGGAGCAATGAAGTTTGTGATGTGGTTGCAGAATTCCCCCTAGGGCCTGGGGATGGTAAGCAAGGGTTCCCTTAAGGGTGGCATTGTAGTCCGTTTGTATTTTGAAGTAAGGTGTTCCATGAGGTTGGTGTCCAAGTTTGTGGCGGTGGTGCAGTCAATGGTGTTTATGTAGATGATCGTGAGTCCTCCACCTGGTTTGTGGGTTTGGTCCTGGTGTATGATTTTGTAGGCGGGGTGGAAGGTTGCAAAAGTGTCCAGGTTGGAGGCTGGTTTGAGCCATGTTTCAGTCAGGAAGAGAAGGTTGAGTTTGTTGCTGTTGAGAAGGTCCCAGTTTTCGTTGGAGTTTTCCTTCAGTTTGCTATCACGTCCACTATGCTACTCACAAGCTGTTTTGCTCTGGAAGGAGAGATATCTAGCTTGATTTCAGATGTGTCACCATTTTTGAATTGAGGTGAGGGTTTTGGGAGGAATGGCAAATCCCGTATTTGTAGGTCTGGCCCATCAAGCTATTGCACATGTGTCACATATTAGTAAGCCCACCGGAAAATTGCAGAATGATATATTTTGCATTGGTGACTATGCATTGTACTGTACTTTATCATTTGTATAGTGCTTCTTACCTATGATGTTTCATAAAGCCACTGCAATTTGCAATGAGATACTGACAACCATGGAGCAACTCAGTCATGTGCCTCTGTGGCACGGATAAGCAACCAAAGAATATTATGTGAAGTCACCTTAAAGTGACAAAAGTGGGGCCTTTGAGACACGCTCACACACTAATGTATAGAGTCCTTCCTGGAAAGTTAGAGTGAACATATTACAAAGTCAGCCATGGTATAAGCTCTGTGAAGTGCATTTAGAAGAGGCAGGGAAAAACTCACATTCATTTTATATTAAGCCTTGATGCATTAGCTGTGAGATCCGTAATTAGAAATTCTAGCCCCAGCTCTTCAGTGTGGGTAGAATTATGGAGATGAGAGAGTTCAGTCAACTAGTGTGGAAGGAATCCATATATGTTACAGGAGAAGAAGAGAGAAGTAGAGTCAAGGAAAGATGCAAAGGGAGTGAAATAGAGTTAAGATTCTAGCTCTCTTACCTGGCAATAACAGGACCAGACAGGCCTTCACAGTGAAGCCAATGTAAGACATTATTTTAAAACCTATGCTGCCTGCTAGATCTTGCATCCATGGCATGGTTTCTCCTTAACTTTTAGCCTGCAGGCCTTCATTTTTACTGAATTTGTTTTTTTTTAGTTAGGGCTCTCTGCACGTTGCCACTTCTGTCCAGTTTGAAAGTGCTTGTTTTCTCCTCTTAACCACATCACTGCTGTGGTTATTTTTCCCATGTGCTGGAAATTGTTATTTTGCTTTATTCATGACGAGCTCAGCTCGTCATCAGCACAGCTCAACTGTGCCTCATGACGAGCTGAGCTCGTCATGAGCATGGAAGGGGTTAAAACATGGTGTAATCGGCTTACATCCAGTTGGCATACTTCATTTACTTATAAGTCTCTAGTCAAGTGGTACTATATGTACTCAGGGCCTGTTTATTGGAAACCTTATTTATGAGACCTTACGCCGCCTTTGTGTCACTTTTTGTGATGCTGCAGTGGTGTAAAAAATGCTCCCAACTGCACCATATTTGCAGAGTGATGCATCCAAGCTGATGAGTCACTTTGTAAACCCCTATGCTACATTTTACCTGCGTCAGGAAAAATGTATGCTGGGTGGGTGTCCGGCGTAGAAAATGCTTGTAGAAGTGTTTCAGTGAAATCTGTGAGATTTCACTGCAACAGTTCTATGGCGTCACTGCTTCAAATCCTTACACCTGTGTTAAATCAGACGTAAGGGGTGACGCCGACCTTTTCACATGGGGCTTGCCCATGTGAAATGACACATTGCTGGAGTTGTTTCTGTTTCCAGTAAAACTCCAGCAATACGCCATTTTTGTCACCGACAGATAGGTCAGGATTCATGATGTATCTGTCAATCCTTGCAACATGGAGCACCATGCAGTAAATAAGGCGCATCCATGGTGCTGCAGGGAGGGCAAACTTAAAAGTGTTACATCGCTGTGTTACCAACGCGATGCAACACTTTTCATAAATAAGGCCCTAAATTCTACTGTTGGGCCTGCAGCGCTGATTGAGACACCCACTCTAGTAGTCCTTAAAACATGTCTCAGGCTTGCCATTGCAAAGCCTGTGTGTGTTTCGTAACCTGCCATGTCAACCTGCCAATATAAAGCATGCATTTGCCAGGCCCAAACCTTCTTTTTTGATACATATAAACCACCCCTAATGTAGGCCCTAGACAATCCCAATGGCAGGGAGCCGTGTATTGAAAAAGTTGGGCATGCACTTTTTAGTTTTAAATGTCCTGATAGTAAAATACTCTTGAATGCATTTTTTACTACTGCATGGCCTATCTCTCCAGCAGGATAACATTGGAGTTTCCTTATTTCATTTTATGAGTGTAATTTCCAAATGGGATGAGATAACTGGATCATGTTTGTAGTCTCAGGAATGGTAATTTAGAAACCTAACTTATGCTGAAGTCGGATTTTAAATTACAATTCTAAAAATTCCACTTTTATAGAGTTGGCATTTTCTTGCTCTAGTTATTGGGTGCCTGATGCCTTTCTCTGATCACATGACTGTTGATTGGGTGTAGTTTGCAGTGGTCTTGGTGCATTCCTCCTAGACATCCACACAAAATGGGAGCATAGATGTGACTGGAAGGGCCACCACTGGCAGGATGGGAAGGAAGAGATGGGCCCAGCCTTACTTATACCTGAATAGGCTGCGTCCTGTCTCCATACAAAGGGCTGAATACACCTCTATAGTGAACCTAGAGCCAGGGCCAGATAGGCAGGGCATCTGTGCACTTCAAAGGCATGCCTTTTGAAGCTTCTTCCCACTTCAAAGGCACATCTGTGTGTAAATAAAAGACATCAGATGCCACCACTTCAATGCACTTCTGAATGTGTGGATACTCTGTCAGGATGAAGGACTTCTCTGTTGCTACAAGGACTGCCACTCTGCTGGACTGCTACTCTCAAGAAGCTACTGCCCGGCTGTGCTGACCTGTTACCTGCTGGCCTCTTGCCTGAGAAAGAAAAACTAGACCTGCAACCCATCTTGAACCCATGACCCCAGAGTGACTCAAGGTGCTAGTCTGCTGGCCTCCTGATCTGAACCCTTAGGGACATAAAAGGCCCCCAACGTCTGGATCCATCTTCAGTGAGTTCCTGACCCCTAGTAGTGTCCCTCAGATCCTGTATGAGAATGTAAAACTTCAACAGAACTACTCTTGAACTGTATCCGAATCGTGCTCAATTGCAGTCGAATTGAACTTTTGAATTTGGCCTGCACAGTGCGACCAGACAGCCGTGGTTGGTGATTTATGCTTTTAGGCACGTTGTTGCAGTTTTGTTCTTTAAAAAGTCTTAACTTGGGTTCTACTAATTGGATTTGTGTCGGTTTGATCTTGTTTTTTTATTTATTCAATTAAGCTATATTTAACCTACTGTGTGATCTTTTTGTGTGCGGTTTTCATTGTTTTTCTGTTTTAAATGTTGCACAAATACTTTGTATTTTGCCTCTAAGTTAAGCCTGACTGTTCTATGCCTAGCTACCAGGGGGTTTGGGCATAGGTTAATTTGAGGATTGATTGTGCCTTATCCTGACTATGATTGTGGTTGCTGCATGACCAGGGCTCACACCCCAGTCAACCATTAACCCCTTCAGTGCTGATGACAAAGCCAGCTCGTCATGGGTGTTACCTGCGCTGTGCTTATGACGAGCTGGCTTTGTCATGAACAATGGGAATTTCAAGAATGCAGCACAGGACGGGAAAACCCCTTAGCACCCAAGGTGTTAACCCAATATATAACACTGCCTTTACAAATACACCCATCCAGGATGGCCTGGGATGAAAGGTCTGGGTTGCACTCCAAGATATAGGCCAGTGACTTACATTGTCCAAGCAATTTTGATGGGGCCGTTGGCAGTTACTGCAACATCATAATAATGCAGTTCTCTTTTGTTTCACTAGAAGTTTTTGACTGCTGAAAGCAGCTAAAATCTCTGGGTTAAACTCGAGATCAAAATGAGGAATTGCCAGGGTATTTGTACACAAAATTACTAACTCCTCTCATAATCATTTTCTAAAGGTGCTCTCAGGCCCTACATGAAATCATACACAACAAAGGACCTGTTCACACTGAGTCTGATGCTATGGCCCACATGCATCAAGCATTTTTGGAGTCGCAAACGGTGCGATTCCTTAAAATTGTCTGTTTGCGATTCCAAAAATGCTTTTTGGAATGCATCAAGCATTTTTAGAAATCGCAAACTTTTTGCGATTTCTAAAAATGCGATTGCTTTTAAGAAATCGCAAATTTGCGATTTCTTAAAAGCAATGCATGATTACTTTTATAATTGCGAATTCGCAATTAGGGTGTCAACTTTACCGAGTGGTTGAACCACTCGGTAAATTTGCAAAAAGTGTTAAAAACGCTGCAAAAGCATTTTTTACACATTCATGTTACGGACACACATGTCCTTAGGACATGTGTGTTTGCAACATGATGCGAAAACAACATTTCATGGGTGCAGGGGGGGTCATTTGAACCCCCCTCTCCACCCTTGAAATGCAATCAGGATTTGCGATATTCTAAGTGCGAATTCGCAATTCCCATTTATTCCTACGGGCATTTTAGCCCATAGGAATGAATGGGAATTGCGAATTCGCACTTTGCTAATCGCAAAATATTTGAGAATCGGTAAAAATTGCGATTTTTACCGATTCTCAAATATTTTGAGAAAATGTACATGCATCCCATTTTGCATTTCTTAATTTGCGATTCCCTAAAAATCGCAAATTAGGAAGTGCAAAATGAAACAATGATGCATGTGGGCCTTAGATCCCTTCCAATCCATTAGAATCTCTTAACAAAATCTATTGGACTAGCGGTTAGCCATATACCTTCTGTGCTGGTGGGATCTGGATCCCCTTTCTAATGTTAAAAATACCAGTTGCATTAATTTAGTTGAAGTCTCCCATGGTCAAACCCATCCCTTCATGTAGTGCGACCAAGCTCGTGTGAGCGGAAAAAGTGTAGGAATAAAAAATGCGAAAAAGGGTTGGCGGTGCCACACTAAAGTATCACCATGGGAGTGAGCAGGAAGGTACTCACCTGCATCCTCAGGTTCTCATCATCAGCGACCACCAACCCGTGACAAAACTGTGATAGAGTAAAGTAAAAGAAAAGAACAGTGGACAATGCTAGGTGTGATGTCAAGTACTGCCTGTGCACCAGACAGTTTGTCTCAATGTGCGGCAGAGTCAACCCACAAATTGGGACTTCTGTATTCGTGACCACTGCCACTGCTGCTAGTAGCCTAGTGGGACAAGGGTCACAGGGCGAGCAAGAGTTTAGACCCTTTAGAATTTTCAGAGATTCCAGAGGATCAACTGTCCTAAATATGGACAGAGAATGGACAGGATCAGCAGATTGAAACTCCACTTACGCCTCTGTGCTAGTACCACAGGGGGTGAACTCCACCTGAATAGTCTGCCCGCTCAAGGATCTTACATTCATGCTTCAAAGCTTTAAGGGCCGAATTATACCAGGGTTTGGAAGGGGATTACCTAGCCAACCTGAGGGGCTGTTGTGGGACCACTGTGGCTACTGCCTTAGCAACCCAACTAGTGAACACAGCCAAGTGCTCCTCAAGCTCCCCTGCCAAAATGGGCCTAAAAGTTTCCAAGACCAGATTGAGTTCAAGCGGGTCAAGCTGGTTTGCGGCATGAGCTCCACATTGGACACTTCCCATGAAAAGTAGGTTAAGAAATGATCAGACCAAGAGATTGGAAGATATCAAGAAGTGAGGTAATTGGTCGAATGAATTGACATTCACCATCCGGTAGAATTCTTACTCTGGAGAAAATGAAGATCTCCACCAGCCGGTTTAAGTCTTAATGGGAGGTAACGGCTCGAACACTTGACTTCCCCCAGCCAGTTGGAGTTGTGTAATGTCGAGTAAAATAATTAAATACCGCCAAAAGAGGTCGAATACTTTAGACTTGACACTTCGTCTGCCGTATGACTGGAATTTCCTTCAAATGTTGGCATGTATGGTAGTGCCCTTCTGCACCTCTATCCTAACAGGGGCAGAAGTCAAAGGTAGGTTTTTCAAAAGGGGAGGTAGCTCAACCCTCAAATCATCCCTCTCTCTAGTTGTGGAATGATCATTTGAGATGTCATCAGTGATGTAATTTTTTTATGTCATTTAACATGTCATGAGTGATGTAATGTTAAGGAAGATCCTATTATCATACTTGACTGTTATGTGTATTTAACCTTTCTTTTTTCAGTATTTTTTACCATATTCAGTCAACACCACCACTGCACACAATCTTCAGCCATTTGCAACAGGGGAGTGGCAGAGGCCAGCCACAGCTGCTGGCTAACTCACTGCAGCCTGCCCTGCCCCTAGTCCCTTCCTCTTTGACATCCATTCTTCATTTGCATGCCCCACCTCCTGCCCCCATGGTCAGGTTGATGCCCCTACCTCTCTCCTGCATGCCCTCAGTTTTCTGTCTGCATGTCCTGGCCCCGCCAAACTATCATCTGTAGTCAGCTTGCTGCCCCTACCTCCCTCCCCAAACCCTCTGTTCACTGTGTGCATGCCGCTGCCCCTATGGCCTGTCCTCCATAGTACATTGAGCTGACTTTGCCTGTGTTGGCCTGCCCATCAGGGTCAGCTTGATAACCCTGTCCCTGTCTCCCCCCACCCTCTGTTCTCCATGTCCATGCCCCTGCCCCTCCCTCCTTCCTTCCATAGTTCATTGTACTTACCCTGCCCATTCCAGCCTTCCCTAAATGGTCACACTGCATCCTTCTCTTTATTACTTTGCTGTTGCTATTTCTTTCTGTCGTAAGCGCCTAGAGACCTGACGGTGAGTTGACGCTCTATAAGCTTCAGTTAACAATAACAATAACAGTGACAATAACACTGCTACCACCTTTTTTACTTTCCTTCATGTCCCATTGTGCTGCCCTGCCCATGCAGGGCTTCCCTCAATGGTGAGCTTGGTGCCACTGCCCTCTCCTCCCTACCCTCTATTGTCCGAGTCTATGTCTTGCCCCCTACCTCCTGCCCTGTGTGGTCATTTATCTGCTGGTGTCCCTCCTTCTTACCATCTGTGCTTAGCTTGCTACCCCTACCCACAGGTCTCCTCTCATCCCCGCCCTATCTGCCAGGATATTTGTGGGTGGATAATCAGCCCTTTGTATGGGACACAGGACACTGCGTATTCAGGTGTAAGCGCCAGCTCAACATCCCTTTTCCTGCACAGAAAGAGCAATCATAATGTAAAGGAATACAGATGAGTTCTCAGTTACTCCCACATTTCCTGTATGTGTGGCTGTCTTGAGGGAATGCACAACGTGTAGCTATAATAGAAACAGGCTGCTAGGCACACAGAGCAGTAAGATTCAGAACTAAACAACAAATTAGAAAGCTGTGAAGGGTCTGGATTAGAACACATAGCAATCAAGACAAACTTCAATTATGCAAACTTACTTAACAGAATATACAAGTCAACAATAGAAAAACAAAAAAAGGTACTAATCAGACAGAATTAAAAATGCTTAAGGTGCAAATAAAGTTTTTTTTATAATTCTCACCAAATTTTCTAAACCTAAATGCACAGAATTAACTCATCCCATTACTGAAGAATTCACTCACAAATTGGCAAATCATTACACAACCATAGGGGATGCATTGAACTACTATTTAACCCCTTGCCTGCGGTCGGAATTCCGCTCCTGTGCGGCACATTCCGATCGCGGGCGTGGTCGTGACGGCTCCCGGCCATCATCAGCACACGAGCACTGTGTGCCATGACGGACGGGAGCCGTCACCAGCATGCAAGGGGTTAAAGCAAAGAAGAACCACCAGCAACAACCCATTTCCAAAAATCCGACCCCTGCATTCTTCCAGACAAATATCACAAAGTGAATTTATGGATTTGGTCAAAGCAAGCAGGCATGGCGGCTGTCCTTCTGACCTTTGTCCCCACACATCTTCAAGAACATTCTTTTAACTACCTCTGCTGCCACACCAGTAAGAAGAATCATCAATCATTCTTTAACTACAGGAATCTTTCAAGAAGATCTAAATGAAGGCATACATGTGGTCATTATTAAAGAAAATGAATCTAGACCCGCATGACCCTGACAACTACAGACCAGTTACAAATGGACTTTTCGTGGGAAGAAAACAGCATTCGCCGAGATGTAACAATTCATTGACTATAAATCTGTACTTTCAGACTGCCAAACAGGATTGGCCCAGGACGAGGCACATAATCTGCCCTCATCGCCATCTGGGATGAACTTAAAAACACAGTAGACCAAAACTGGGTTGCTGTACTACTTCTCTTGGACCTCTCAGCTGCCTTCAACACAGTTGACCATTATACTCTAATATAAAGACTCTACAAAGCTTTCATAGAGGGGACTGCTATCGACTGGATCACATCTTACCTTCAAAACAGAACAAATGTCATCCATGCTCCTCTTTCTCATTCGAACCGTAGTTTATAAAAGCAGGAATCCCTCAAGGCTCTATCACCTCAACCATGCTTTTCAACATCTACATGAAGTTATTACCAGCAATGATCAATGAATTTCAGTACATATGCTATAACTAGGCGGATGACACACAACTACCCCTTAAACTGGAAGTCCCAAAGAGAAATAAAAACTCACAAATCTTCAGTTGCCTCTGAGCCATTGATCAGTGGATGACAAAGAACATTCTCAAATTTAATGCTTCCAAAACTGAAGTACTCACTTGTGGTGACTGAAAAATTATGATCCTCTCTGTGCCTGGCCTGATGATCTGGGACAACCTCCTAAAGTATATAAGGAAGCAAGTAACCATGGAATTACCATGGACTCAAAATTATCAATGAATGTCCAAGGGGACAAATTAGCATGATCAAGCTTCATTACCATGCAAAATCTGCGATGCACCCCACCTGGGATTTTCACACAAGGTCCAGGAACTATTTCTTTTGTACTGTCTAAACTTGATTACGCCAATGGCCTCTACCACGGTTCATCTTTGTCAACTATGAAAAGACTACAACAGGTTCAGAACTCGGCTGCCAGACTACTCCTACATGTAAAGCCACAGGCCCAACATCTCCCCTGCCTTGAGGGCCCAACTCTGGTTACCAGTTGCCAGAATATCCACCTTCAAGCTGCTTTGTATCACGCACATGGCAATACTCAGAACAGGACCACTTTCATCAGGAATTAAATCCTCAACTATATTCAACAAACAAACCTGCTCGCAAGACTGCCACCTCACCTTAAAACCCCACCATACAAGAAAAAAACCCACATATGGTACATCTTTCTCTGTTCCAGCTGCCAAACTATGGAATTGATTATCCCCAAACATAAGATCTACGGATAACCATCTTACCTTCAGAAGGCTACTCAAGAGTAGGCTCTTTCCTACATAACCACAATTTTCAAACTTAATGTACAGCATATCCCTGTGTTTGTTATCATTGATGTTATCATTGATAATTTGATTATATGGCTGGATCTAGATTAGGTAAGTGTATTTCTTTGTACAGACACTTATACACCCACTCATTCTTCAATACATCTTGGTATCTATATACATATATATACATATATATATATATATAAAGACACGCCTACAAACGGCTTGAAAGTCCAATAAAAGCAGATTTAAACCACCAGTTGCTGTTTACCTTATTGCATGCATGGCCTGTGAACAAGGGATTCTTTTCCGAAACGCGTAAGGCTCAAATTGCACGAAAGGAGGTGTTTCGAAGCTGCTGTCTCCACTGTAAGAGGCACTTTGCTGGTAGCGTGGGCTTTCTCTCATCGGGCAGAACTTGTGTTGGATATATATATATATATATATATATATATATATATATATGTATCACCTACTGGCGGTCGCCAGTAGGTAGGTATAGTTAGGACCTACTTTCCAGAGGAAATTCACAACATTCTATTTTGAATAACTTTGGCGCCGGTGGACAAATCTTCACGAATTTCTCCAAGAAAATGGCCTTCTCGGTTCCGCTCCTTCCCTGAAAGTTTGGGGGTGATTCGTCAAGTGGGGGCCGAGAAAAAAGGGTGTCCCAAAACATGTTTTCCCCATGCAATTTTCCATAGGGACCTTTAGCCAGGGCTACAGCCTGAACGGCTGAACAGAATTACACCAAATTTGGCAGGGAGGTAGAGTTTGGTTCACAGATTGTGCTTTTTGTTAAATGGTGTAAATCCGTTCAGTAGTTTCTGAGAAAATTACAAGTAAAATCATAGCGATATCTAGAGACAGAGTTCTACACGCGGACCGAAATCGTTCAATTACGAGCGCGAGTTGTATGCTGATTGGCTGTCAAGTGTCTGTCAACACTCAAAACCAGGAAGTGTTGGTAGCCATCTTGTGCCTCGGTAGAACCGAGTCAAAAGAAAATAGTAAAACAAAGTTGAGAAATAAGGGAAGGGGGCAGGCTAGAAACATTCTGACCCTTTAGGCTTGCTCAGGGGGTCGTACATGGGTGTTTAGGCTTTATTTTTTTTTTTAAAAGAAAAATTGCGGCGTATGCGTTCGGAAATCCATACAATTATGAGCACGAGCTGCGTGCTGATTGGCTGTCAACACTCCTAACCAGGAAGTGTTGGCAGCCATCTTGTTTGTCGCGAGAACCGAGTGACAAGAAAACAGTAAAACAAAGTTGAGAAATTGGGAAAGGGGGCAGGGTAGAAACATTCTGACTCTATAGGCTTGCTCAGGGGGTGGTACATGGATCTTTAGGCTCAATTTTTTTTTTTTAAATAAACAATCCTGGGGTACTCGTGCAGTACTAGTACGCGGTGGAAAAGGTGAAAAAAAAACTAGAAGTCCGTTTTATTCATTAATTCCTGGGGGGGAAATTACGGGGGCATTTTCTTTCCATAATGGGGGGCTTGTAAGGTGCCCAGAGCACTGGGGAACACCACTTGTCTGGTTTTATTTTGAAGTATGCGTGGGGGTTACGGTTCTACTCCCTGCAGTCTCGGGGAGCCGCACCCCTCGGGGCTTTTTAAAAAAAATATATGTTTTGATCTCTACCTCCCTCTCTCCCCGTACACGTTGCGGGGAACACCACCTTTCTGGGGCAGTAATATGTAAAATGACCTTCCAGCTCCGGGTACCTGCACTGTCTGAGGTTTTTTATTAATGTTGGGAGGGCATCGCGCGGCCCTCTTAGTGGGACCATTGATGGTCCTCTTGCAGTGTGTCGGGGTGTGTACTCCCAGGACACTGCTGTTGGTATGGTAGGGGGTAACCGCTCCCACTTTAATCTGCTCTCTCTTTCAAGTAGGAGAGGAGATTGGTAGGACGTGGGGAGCAGTCTGGGATCGTGGGGGCATTGGGGCTAAAAGAAAAAAAAAGAGGGCTATATTATCAAGCAAGGGCGATACATTATCGCCTCTTTTATCGGGAGGAAACTGTTGATAAAGCAGCGATAATGGGCTTGGTGATATGCCCTTGTGAATTTACAAGGGCATAATATCAAGCCCATTTTCGCCGCTTTATCAGCAGTTTCCTGACGATAAAAGCGGTGATAATGTATCGCCATTGCTTGATAATATGGCCCTCAATTCTTTGTCACCTAGTGCCATCGGGATGGTTAAAAGATGGTGCTGTACAATTGGAAGAAGTATTCACTGTAATCAAGATAGTTAACTTCGAGGGGCTTGGCTTGGATGCCGAGGCGGATGGCAGCGTGAGCGCCGAGCTCCGCTTGTGAACCCCGCAATTATCCTGTTAATCGACCCCCTGGACGCCCCTGAGCATCCAAGTGGGACATGAATGCGAAGGGTAGTTGCCCTGGAGGAAATCAGTGACTTTCGATGACAAAATCCGGAGATACGGAGTGATTTTCGACTCCGTGCCAACCGAGGATAGAGGATCTAAGATGGCGGCATTGCCCTCGTAGGTGCCCACTGAACTGGCGGAGTGGTGAGCGAAGGTGCTGGCCTAGAGAGTGCGGGGGATCACTTCAAGGACCGACCAGGGGCATGCGATAACTGGAGCGAGTGCTAGCAAGGTGACTGGGTCTGCGACATCCGGAAGCCTGAGGTGTCGGAACGGTGGGGCCTTCGATCGACGGACCGGGCAGCCATTTTGAGTGCCAGCTACGCACTAACTTATCCTGCGTCCCGAATGGCTGTTGTGGGCCCTGGAGATCGCTGATATGGGCAAACCCAGAGGGAGAAAAGATGGGGATGCGCCACCCTCCGATGCAGAGGGCCCAGCCTGAGATGAACAAGACTCATCCGGGCCACCGCAAGACCAGGGCCTGCAACTACAGCTTGATAAAATCCTGACCACCATATCGGAATCTCGCACTGCTTTACAACAGGACATTGAGCAGGTAGCCACTGGCCTGAGCCTACTACGGGCAGATCACTTGAAGTTGGCAGACAGGGTGAAACAGGCGGAGATCAAGGTTCAGGAGATCGAACCTGCTCAAGTCGCACTAACCAATGGCATGGCGAGTGTACCGGAATGGATCGCAGTGCTTGAAAAGAGGGTGGAGGATGTAGAAGGGAGGAATAGACGGAACAATATCCGAGTGGTGGCTTGCCAGAAAAGATTGAGGGATCAGACATGGTGAATTACTTGGAAACATGGCTGCGAACAGTGGTGGCCCCGGAGGGCTTATCTTCCTTCTACACCCTAGGCGTGCGCGTCGAGTCCCCGCTAGACCACCGCAGCAGGTGCGCCTGCCTCGGCCTGTGGTGGCACGCCTGTTGCACTTTAGGGACAGGAACTTGCTGCTACGGAAGGCCCGGGAGGATGGCCCATTCCAGGTAGACAAGAGCAGAGTCACTCTGTTCCCAGATTACTCGATTGAAACTCAGCCGCGCCATATGTCCTTCCAATCCATCAAGAAGGAACTCCGCGCGGAGGGGATTCAGTACTCCTTGCTATTCCTGGCCAAACTGCGCATTGCTTTGGAAGGAAAAACTCATTTCTACGAAACTCCGGAGGAAGCATGGACCTGGCTGGAATCTTATAGGGCAGGTACGGATAGACAGATAGCCGAAGCACAAGAACTGGCTAGAGATTCTTTGCCCCGTCTATCCCGGCGATTGAGGCACCGCAGGAAGGACCAGCAAAGACTATCAACCTCGCAGACTGAGCTGGAGTGCAGGGGAGCAGTGCAGGCAGTATCGGAGATCTCCGGGGACTTGTCGCAGCCTTCCCCGAAAGGATCGGACTTGGATTCTGAGAAGGGGCAATCGGAGGCGGACTCGACTGCATCGGACGGTGTACATCTGCCACTGGTTACTCCTGGGATGGCGGCTGGCCTGTTAGATGAGTAGACTTGATAACTCTAGCGTGATGTGGGGAGATTAGCTCTGATTAGGTATGGCACGGCGCTCGGCAGCACCTCTCAAGAACAGCTGGATGCGTGATAAGATGGGATTCCATAATAACTTGTTATACGAGTTACTGAGTGGGGGGTATGGGGGGGGTTTAATTTCAGGGGGATTCTGAGCTGGAAAGAGGGCGATGTGTTGATTTGCTACTGAGTACTTGCTAGGCTCTATCCAGCCCCACCGGATGGTCCTAGTTTATTTGCCTTAGCCTAGTTGAGGCAATTGTTGGGTTGGTTTGGATGGGATTCACTATGTTGGTGCCTTTTCTGGGGGGGAGGGTGACATACTGGGTGGGGTGGGACTATTCGGGGGAGGGCTTGTTCTGTTTTCAGGGAAGAGCCTGCTGGCGTGGCAGCAGAGGAAGGAGGAGTGTTGGGGTGAATTCACACCAATACCATGGGACCATTGCTTGACGTGAAATGTGTGACTTGGAATGTGCGGGGATTACACTCAGTGCAGCAGAGGTATAAGGTCCACTCCTATTTAGTTAGAAGGGGTGCGCAGGTAGCGTTCCTGCAAGAAACACATCTGACCAAGGCAGAGGGGGCAGCACTGCAGCGAGGATGGCCAGGGCAACTTTACTACACTAGCTATTCTGCTTTTGCGCGAGGGGTCTTGATTTGGGTTAGAGCGGGGGTCCCGTTTCAGATGACCGTGCAGTTAGTTGACCCGGAAGGACGATATGTGGTGGTTGAAGGCCGCCTACACGGACAGGAGGTAACCCTTTGTAGTATCTATGCCCCCAATGTGGAGCAGATACCATTCTTTGAGCGCTTGTCTGATGCTCTGGCGGGCTATTTTACGAAGCCGGTGTTGCTAGGGGGAGACTACAACTTTATTACGGATGTGGACATGGATAGATCGCACCCGCCGTTGCTTGGTGCTCCAATCCATAAATTGGCTAAATTTAGAGCCCGATGGCAAGATCATTGGGGGTTCGTGATTATTCCTTCTTCTCGGCGCTCCATGATCTGCATGTACGCCTCGATGCGATCTTGTGTAGTCCTGGTCTGGCTATTATGGCAGCTAGCAGCAAATATTTGTCCGATCTTGGACCTCAATCCCCTGTTAGTAGGGTTTTGCTGGACTGAGCCGCGACCAGCCATCCCTACCTGGAGACTGCGCCCGGAAAAATTGAAGGATTCTGCCTTCCGTACGGAGCTGGGCATTGGTATTACACAATACTTTGTGGAAAACGAGGGCACAGCTGGATCAACTGCTTTGGAGTCGGATGCCTTTAAAGTGGTGACCCGGGGGTTCTGCATTGCCAAATGGGTGGGGGTGCGGAAGCAGATATTGCAGGATGTTGAGGCTCCGGAGAGAGCCCTCAGGGAGGCTGAGGGTGCCTTTTCAGTTAACTCTGATGAGCGCGACGTGGTACAAACTAGGAAGGAAGCGGTGGCGTTTGTAGTGGAGCGCCTAAGGTCTTTTGACCATAGTGCATATCTGACCCGTGCTCATGCTGAGAGGGATAAGGTTGACACGTTATTGGCGTGGCTGGCTAATCCTATACCTAGATGCATCCCGGACTTAGCTTTGGCGTCCTTATCGGGGGACCTAGTCTATACGCAACATCACATTAATGATCGGTTCCATTCTTTATATGGGGACTTATACACAAGTCGTCTGCATGCTGCGGAGACTGACATTCAAGCGTTTATGACGGATCTGGAACTGCCTATGATAGAGGAGGAGCAGGCGGACTCCCTAGGACGGGATATCTCGCTTGCTGAAATCCGCTGTGGGATCAAACAACTGGCGCGGAATAAGACCCCAGGAGGCGACAGGCTGCCCGTGGAGTTTTACTCGACTTATATTGACGAGCTGGCTCCTAGACTGCTCTTGATGTATGGCGAGTCCAGATCGCTGGCGGTGTTGTCGGCGTGCACTAGGGAGGCGATTATCATTCCCCTCCTCAAACCTGGGAAGGATCCCACAGATCCAGCGGCGTATCGTCCTTTGTCAATGCTCACTACGGATTATAAGATCCTAAGTCGGGTGCTAGCTACTCAGCTCCTTCCTTTTATGACACATCTGGTTCACCCCGATCAAGCTGGGTTTATCCCTACCCGAAATACTGCTGGCAGTATTCGCAGGCTTATACGAGTGCTGGGGGGTGAGCGTGGCGACGCTAACCAGGCAGTGGTCCTCTCTGTGGACATTGCGAAAGCATTTGATAGCGTAGAATGGACATATTTGTTTTCAGTTATGAGGGCGTTTGGTCTTGGAGAAGGGTATATCCGCTGGACAGAAATATTGTATACAGCTGCGAGCGTTAGAATAAAGGTAGGCCGGGTCATTTCCGCTTTGTGCCCAGTGGGTCGAGGCACCAGGCAGGGCTGCCCGCTCTCTCCGTTGTTGTTTGCTCTGGCTATAGAACCGTTGGCGACACATGCTAGAATGGGGAGTGCATACCGGGGAATACAGCTTCGTGGGCGGACGCATTATATTTCACTGTACGCGGACGACCTGGTGCTCTTCTTGAATGACGCGAATGAGGCCTTGACGGGAGCGCGGGAGCTGCTCGGCCGCTTCGGAGAGGTCTCGGGCCTGCGAGTCAATTGGGCAAAGACTTGCGTGTTTCCAATAACCAGAGCTCGCGACCCGCCTCTGCATCTGCCTGATGTGACGTGGGAACCCCGGTGCCTTCCCTATCTGGGGATGCACATTTACCATACGCAGGATGATCTGCTTGAGGGTAACATTGGTAGGGCACTCAGGGGACTTAAGGGCAGCATGCACTTCTGGGGTACACTTCCACTTTCGGTGGCAGGACGGGTGGCACTATTGAAGTTGGTGGCACTCCCACGATTGCTGTATTTCTTCCGCACCCTGCCCATACGAATACCTGTTGCATTGTTTCGTCAGCTCCGATCTGTGATGAGTGGCTTCATCTGGGGGACAGGGAGGTGGAGAGTGGCAGTGGACACGCTAATGCGGCCTAGGGCAGAGGGGGGCCTCGCGGTCCCTGACCTTGAATTGTACTATTTAGCAGCACAGTTTCAGTGCTTCACCCAGGCGGTGGCGCAGGAATTCCGTGGCCAGGAGCGTGAATTTGCTCCGGATGTGCCGCGACATGTCTTGTCATTTGTGGTATTGCAGCAAAGGTTGAGAGTTGATGAACTGTCGATTGAAGAAGGTGCGCTAAGTCACTGTTGGAAACACTACCACAACAGAATAGGGGTACAAAGACCTTATGCTCCAGAGATGCCGTTGGGAATGTGCACGGCTCTGCCACATGGGGGGGGGGTTGGTCAGCCTTAGCGGAGTGGGAGATGCTCGGATTGCAGATGGTTGGGGACCTATTCGCTGATGTCACACTGCTACCTTACAGTGCTTTGCAAGATACTTTCGGACTCCCAAGGGGGCATTTCCTGATTCATGCAGCCCTAGTTACCGCCATTCAGAAACACTGGGAAGCGGGCCTATCAGAGCCTCCAGTAAGTGCAGCGTGTCAATACGTAGTGATGGCAGCAAGCACCTTCAAGGCAGTAACTTGTTTATATAGACGCATGCTGGAGGAAGGGTTGACTCCATTGCAGAGGCTGCAGGCGCAGTGGGGGCGGATATAGGCAGAGAGATCCCGGACTCAGCCTGGTCAAATGTGTTGAGGAGGGCATGGAAAGGTACTAGGAATGCTAGATTCCAGTTAATTCATTTTACATTTTACACAGAGCATACCTAACACCGGAAAAGGTTAATCTGTATGTCCACATGGACTCTGCGCAGTGCCCCAGATGTAGACTGAGAAATGCAGATTTAGTGCACATGCTTTGGGATTGCCCACAGCTAGGTACCTATTGGGAGGAGGTCCTCACTTCGCTCTGCAAGACGTCGGAAAGACAGATTGACCTGGAAAAAGGGGCCTGTCTCTTGCATTGGTTTCCACACACAAGCAAAACAAAGGTGACAAACAAGTTTTTGGACTTGGGGCTGCTGCTTGCCAAACGTGAAATTGCGTTCCATTGGAAAGATAAGGTGGGGCCTAGCCATCTTAGATGGAGGGCAGAGATGGTTAGGTGGGCCAGCAGTGAGGGTGCGGTGCGATTGCAACAGGCTCATAGGTCTCACAATGAGAGGGCTTTGGAAGCAGCTCGGGCATGGGAGGCATTGGTGGCGGATTTGAGGAAGGAGGATGAGGATACTGATTCAGAGACAAATAATATGACTGGGGAGGTAAACTAGTGGACCCCACACCTAGCTGATTGAGTTAGGAACAATTTTATGATTCCCCGTTTCCGTAATTGTTCACTCTGAACTACGTGGACGCCCTGACGGTGTCAACAAATGATGCCCTGATACAAATAGATCCTCGTTATGGCTTCGATTACTGTCTTAGTCGGTGACGGCAGGAGGGAGGGTTGGAAAGGGTTTCCAGGGTGGGAGGTAGGCAGGTTGTTGCATGGAATATTCTGCTTAGAACGCTTATTATTTCATATTCTGTGAAGTCCTAGAAGTTATATTTATGATTATATTGGTCGCTTGAGACGTATACTCTAGCTGAGTACTCCTGGATAATGGACTTGAATGGATCGTAACTGATTAGCTATGCAAGACACTTATGATTCATGATTCCATGCTCAACCGTATATGTTTGTTGATGTTGAAGAAATGAATAAAGAGATTTACAAAAAAAAAAAATCAAGATAGTTAGCTACTTGAATTCAGATAAGGTTGTATACAGTAGAGTGGAGATAGTATCGTTGAAAACTTTAAAAAAGGAAGAGAATTAATGTGAGAGAGTACGAAAGAGAAAGAGAAGAAAAGGACTTTAACACGTGGGAGACACACACACGACCGGGGGGTGTACATGAAGCCAGAGGCGCAACCACAGTCAAAATATTCGGGGGGGGCTTACAAACAAGCAGTTGAAACAAAAAGAAGAGTGGAGCTGCAGGGGCTGTAAGCGGGGGGATCATCAAACCTCATTACCAAGCAAAATGTCTTTAAAAGACCTGTGACATACTCAGGTGCGACTGTGTGTGGGCGCAGGAAGGTATGTCATCCTAGCTGAAGCCACGTTAGCTCAATGTGTGTTTTGCGCGCCTGCTGTATGCTATAAATTGTCTCCTTTTACAGATAAGTTGTTGTTTCAGAAACAAGTTTCTTTGCTCACCTTGTGCTATTGGCGTCGTCATTGTTACATGATCCATCGTGAAGTTGTACATCTAAAAGGAATTAAAAGAAAGATGTTATGATTGATAATTGTTGCTATATTAATTTGGAGTTAGATAATTTTGCGGTTTTATAGATGTTCATTGTCATATTTGTACGTACCAGGGGGCATATTATCAAGGACCGGTGATAAAATTATCGCCGTTTTATCCGCAGGAAACTGCTGATGAAACGGCGATAATGGGCTTGATAATTCGCCCTTGTTAATTACCATAGAAGCCCATGTTCTGGTGTTAACATGGGCTTCTATGGGAACTAACAAGGGCGAATTATCAAGCCGATTATCGCTGGTTTATCGGTAGTTTCCTGCCGATAAAACGGCGATAATTTTAACACCGGTTCTTAATAATATGTCCCTGTATGTATTGTGAATATATTGCGGACATTTCAGCGATTATAAAAACGTTAGTGCTATTGAGAAAAAAAATTATACATGTAAATTAATACATTATATAGGAGTGCGTTTGTCTAAATATTAAGTCGCATTTTTGTATGTAGTCAGCTACAACCCTTTGACTCCTTCTGATGCGTACTCAAGTGTCACTGCTCACCTTTTGGGGAAATGAAAGTTTCTTCATGATGTAGTCACGATCTCCAACAAAGAAGTCTCATATATGGTGCTGAGTCTTGATATCTCTATGGTTAATGACATACTCGGGCTCCCATCATCATCATCACAGGTTCTTGACCCGCTCAGTGCTTCGGGCACTACTAACTCAGTGACCAAAGAGGCCACTCAGGTAATACTGGACCCCTTGTTAGGTGCTTTGGGAACAACTCTAAAATGGCGTACAACACATGCGCTCCGTCTTTTTTATAGATATGGTCACATGTGTAGTGACCGATGCGCTGAATGGGTGTGGTGTGGGTATATACCAGCCATGAGGGACTGTGTGTGCATATATGACAACTAGACCTGCAGCTAAGAAATCACTACAATGGAAGTCTGGGCCTTGTACTTTTATTGGATTTCCTAGTAGCGTGAAAGTGGCCTTCTTTTTTCTATGTGACGTTATAGAGTCACCATGTATGTAGCCTATTTTGTGACGCATTTTATTGTACAATGCATTTCAAAACCTAGTTGTGGTAGGGTGCTTTTAAATTAAACTGTGTACTCTGCTTACGAGTTTGTTGAGTGTAGAAGTATATATATGTTTTTATTTTCTATTCTATCCTAATTGTGCTGACTTTTCTGCTTTAGCGTGCAGTAGTATATTATTTTATAAAATGTATGACAAACTGTTGAAATCATGTTTGAAATTAGAATGGAAGCATGTAAGGTGCTCTCTGTGAGGAATAGCAATGCCAGCTCCCGCAGGAAGTGAGGAGCCGGCTGGGATCATGGAGGCCTTGAGGCTGTTCCCACGGGTGCGCAACGTTAGATGTGAGCCCTGGGGGATGGGGTCCTTGGGAATTATAGAAAATTAGTGATAGAGGCAATTTTTCTTTTTTACGGTATATTTAGTGTGCAGGTACAGTGGGAATTCTGAATGTTGTTCCATAAGCGTACATGAGCAAGAAAAATCAATTAAAAATAAATACTTTACAGATATCTATGAAGTATATGTGTTTATATCTTGGTTGGTTGTAATGAGAGCTTTTCGTTTTATTGGTACTTATAAGTGAGTGATTATGCATAGTGTAAATTTGTTGAGGAGCAGTGTTTCATACAGTGCTGAACTTTTCACCTCTGTTGACAGTTGACTTTTGCATGATTTGTTGGCGGTAGGGTGGAAAGTTATGTCAGGTGGGAAGGTTTGGAATGTTAAACCAATAGAAATGTGTGTTTCGTTTTGAATTAATGTGTAAAGGATTTTAATTGGTTATTTATATGTATGTATGTGTAAAATGAGAGGGAAAATGTTCCATTTCACGGTTCTGCTGGAAAGACTGAACTAGAGATATTCTCTATAAGAATATCCACTGTGTGAGTGGTATTGTTCTTAATCTCCAAATCAAATTGAAAGGTGAGTTGATAAATTGTATGGAAATGTGTGTGGTGCATCTTTGTACATTAAGGAATTATGGGGTACATCAAGACTGTAGATAAAATTATCCCCACTTTATCGGCAGTAAACTGCCAATAAAGCGGTGATAATGTTATCGCCTGTCTTAATAATATGCCCCTATATTCGTCAGTTGTTAAACCTTTTATATTAGTAAATGTGTTTTGCTATAATTCATGCTGTTATGTTTTTTTGTTTAATATCAGTTTGTGCGCCTGTGTACATTAAGGGATTATGGGCCATACTTTCAATAAAGGGCGATACATTATCGCCGCTTTTATCGGCAGGAAACTGCCTGTAAAGCAGTGATAATGGGCTTGATAATATGTCCTTGTGAATTCCCATAGAAGCCTAGGTTATGGTCTTAATCTAGGCTTCTATGGGAATTCACAAGGATACATTATCAAGACCATTATCGCCGCTTTAGCTGCAGTTTCCTTCTGATAAAAGCGGCGATAATGTATCGCCCTTTACTGATAATATGGCACTGGCAGGCATATTATCAAGGACTGGTGTTAAAATGATCTCAGTTTTATCGGCAGGAAACTGCCGATAAAACGGCGATTATGGGTTTGATAGTACGCACTTGTTAATTCCAATAGAATCCCATGTTCTGGGGTTAACATGGGCTTCTATGGCAATTAACTAGGGCTTATTATCAAGCCCAGATGCGGTCCGCGGAGGGAGTTGCGGTGGGACAGGCAGGGCGGGGGAGGGCCAGGGTGGGAGGTGATAAACAAAGGAATCTGGATGATTGCAGGTAAGTAAAGAATTAAATTAATAAAAAGAATTTTGTTCCGTGCCCTGCATCACATTTTGCAATGCAGGGCGCGCTCCGAAATTCGTTTTATTAATTTAACTGTTTATTTATCTGCAATCATCCAGATTCCGTTGTTTATCACCCCCCACCCTGCCCCTCCCCCACCCCGCCTGCCTGTCCCACCGCAACCCCCACCACGGGCCGCGGCTGATTCATTATCGCAGTTTTCTCAGCATTTTCCTTCTTTCTCTTTCTCGGTACTACTGTGTTTTTCTTATATTGTCCTCTCTCTCTTCTTATTTAATTTTTTTCTTGATACTGCCTGTTCTGTCTTCTTTCTCGTTTCTCTCCCTTTGTATATAGTTTGGGCATATTTACAAGCCTCTTGTGCGTCTTTGTTGTTTTATTGTGTTGGTTTTTTGATATAATAGTGGCAGAAATAATGTAGTAAAATGCATATGTATTTGGAAAATGAGTCAGTGTTGTTCATTGATATGTAGTAATTATATACATGGAATATGTATAGTCACTTAAACGTTTTTCAGTAGTAAATGGTAAAATACATGGTCTCTTTTTTTTGTGTAATATCACACTGTACATATGTGTACATTAACGATTTATGGGGCATATTATCAAGGACCGGTGTTAAAATTATTGGTGTTTTATCGGCAGGAAACTGTCGATAAAACAGTGGCAATGGGTTTGATAATACTCCCTTATTAATTTCCATACGAGCCCATGTTAAAACTAGAACATGGGCTTCTATGAGAAATAACCAGGGCGTATTATCAAGGCCATTATCGCTGTTTTATCGGCAGTCTCTTGCCGATAAACGGCGATAATTTTAACAGCGGTCCTTAATAATATGCCCCTGTGGGGCATATCATCTAGGCTGGGCGTTAAAATATTGCCACTTTATCGACAGGAAACTGCTGATGAAGTTGCGATAATGGCCTTTATAATATGCTCTATGGAATTCTAATCGAAGCTGATGTTAGATGTTCTTTACATCCATCATAAGCTTCAATTGGAATTTCATTGAGCATATTATCAAGCCCATTATCACCACTTTAGCGGCAGCTTTCTGACGATAAAGTTGCGATAATTGTATCACCCAGGCTTGATAATATGCCCCAATATTTACCCCTTTTTGCATATTTTCAACACTGTCTTGTCATACTTCCTCCTCTCTTGTCTTAGTCCTTCCTCTCTCATTATACTATCTTCTTTTTCTTATATTCTGCTCTATTTTTATCCTTTTTTTATACTGGTTCCTATTTTTGCATATTTGTGCTACTGTTTATATTGTCTCTTGTCTTTATATTCACTACTGTCGTCATAATTGTTACTGTCTTCTCGTAGTACTCCCTCTCTGCTTATACGGTCAGTCTTCCTTTATATTTGTATTTTCTCCATATTTTTGTTTCTGTGTCTTTTTACATTTCTTCGCCTTTCTTCATATATACTCTTCCGTTGTTATATTCTTTGTTTCTTCTTATTCTTGCTGTTCTTTGCAGGTACTCCCTATTGTTTTCTCATACTTTTCTTTTTCTTCTAATACTCTTGTGTCTGTCCTCACATTTCTCCTGTCTTTTCTTATACTTTGCACTCTCTACTAATATTGTTGTGTTTTCTTATTGTGACATTCCTCTCCTCATTTTACCCCCTGTTGTTATACTGCCCCCTATTTTCACATTCTCCTCTCTCTTCTCTTACTTCTCAATGTGTCCTCTTACTACTGAGTTTTTCTTATAATGCCTTTTGTCCTATATTCCTTCTTTCTGTGTTTATATTTTCCACTGTTTCTTCATATTTATTTTCTATTTTTATTTCCGTCCTCTCTGTTTATACTTCCTAAATCTGTTCATATTGTTTACTCACATCTGTTACTGCTCCTTAATTCACTGTATACACTCTGCAGCACTTTCCTCATATTCTCTGTCTTTTCATACTGACCTCTCTATATTTATTTGTCCTGTCATACTTCTGCCTCTTTCGCCATACACTTTTCTCCATTTGTTTATACTTCTTCTTTTCACCTCAGACTGTATCCTCTATTCGTGTTTACCATTTTTTTTCCTTTTGCTCCACTTTTCCTCACATTCTTCGTGCTTTCTTCTGGCACTGTTCTCTCTTTGCTTATACATACTGTCCTTTGCTAGTATTCCTTTTTTGTTCTTATAGTTGCGTATCTTTTCACATATTCCTTCTTTTTTCTTTAGAGTCTTTCTCTCCTTTCTTCTAGTGCCCCCTCTGTCCTCTTATTCTCTTGTTATACTCTTTCTTCTCCTCATAGTTCCATTTTTCTCTTCATACTCTCCGTTACCTATCCATACTTTCTAGTTTATTCATACTTCCTTTATTTCGTTATATTGCAGTCTGTTTATACTCCCATTTTTGGTTATATTTTCCCTTGTTTCATACTCCTTCCTCTTTTGTTTTAAGTGCTTTTATTTTTATAGTCCCATGTTTGTCCTTATAATCCTCCCTCTGTTCTTGTAAGTTATATAATAGAATATTTGATATATTTATTGTTGTAATGTTATATATATTTTTTATTATAGATTCTGTTTATCGATACTGAAAAAACTGTATGATGCCGACTAAGTTTCAAAAGCAGACACAACGTAAGAAAGGTCTTTATTTGAAGAGAAGTCATCAACAAGATTTACATGAAGAAGAATGTGTTAACAAAGAGAAAACAAGTGCTGGTAAGACAAGGAACACTTTTTTGAGGAAAATACTAAGAGTAGTGTGCAGAAACAGAATAATGTTATTAGTGTATCTGCAACGAAAAATAAAAATAAAAATAAAGAGAACCATCATGGAGAATCAAGTGCAGAGAAAACTGTGTATGGTAAAAGGAGGAAAAATCAATTTATGGAAATTAGGAAACAAATGTTTTATAATAGATTTGTGACAAATTTAATTAAAGAAATTAAAGTATGTAAGAAAAAAAACTGTTTTATAAGAAGAAGAAAGCTATAGAAAATGTAGTTGAGAAAGCTTTGGAATTGAAAAGAAAATTGTTTATTTTAGTAATCAATAGAGTTAGATCACTAGATAAGCCAATCCGTTTAATGAAGGTCAAAAGTAAGTGCAGAAGATTAATTAACAGAAGTACTTTTTGTGAGTTTATTTTTAGGTGAATGGAAACATAGTTCAGGTTCTGAGCCTTTTTTTTAATGAAGAAAGTTATCTTCAGAGTAATGATTTGTTGCATGCAGTTGACATTGGTGGTCGTGCTTATGAGGTTAGAAATGGTTGTCCTATTGAGAAAGAGAAGATTGTTCCTAGAAATGCAGAACAGGTGTTAGCTGGTGAAGTTTTAGGGAGACGTCCTAAAGCTCCAGTGCACACTTGGAATTGAAGTAGTATTTGTAGTGTGCGGCAAGAATCTACTGATTTTTTATGCAATTTCCTACGTAACTATACTAAGAAAAGTGTTAAACAAAAGATTAAGAAGTTGAAAGGACTAGACCCTTGCAGAGTGAGAGAAAATACTGGTTTGCAAGGTCATTCTCTGGCTTGTCTTTCTAAAAAAGTATATCAAAGTGTTTTTCACCATTTCAGGATGTTAGCAGTACATCATTCTGAAATGAGGAAATTAGTGAGGATATTGTATTATGCAAAAAGTCCCGCACTAATGTTAAAAAAGTTGAACAGTGCTATTTTGCGTGGATATGTATCAGATGTAACAAATGTCAGGTTAGTTACTTTGGTCCTCAGGAAGACAGTGCAGAATCTGAGACATTAATAGAAGAAAATGTGGAGGAAAATGTAGAACATTGCGGTGTAGAAAAGTTTGAGCAAGAAATTATAAAGTTTAAGGGGATTTCAGGTGAAAGGCCAAATTATTCTTGTATCTGTTGTCGACAAACTCATTATAAAAATCAGACCAGGAGTGTTGATTTGTACATAAAAAGTAAAAATGAAAATAATAATTAGTGGAAAGATTTTGCAACTTGTTTGTTGGTTGAGAATAGTATTGATTTGGGTTCTGATCGGCGCATTTGTAAATATTGTTATAACAAATTAGATGAGAACAAAATGCCTGCTAGAGTTGTGCATAATAATCTTGAGTTGGTAAATATTCCTTCTGAACTGATGGATTTAAATACCTATGAGTCTATTCTAATTCAATGTGTGCATTCATTTAAGGCTATTGTTCATATGGAGATTAAGGCAGGAAAATTGCCTCCTTCAGATTTACAGAGAGGATTAAAGGGAAGAGTTGTATATTTGCCTCTAGATTTAAAGAAAAATATTGAAACTATTGGTGTAGAAAATGCAGAGGATGAACCTTTAGTTATTCTTATTAATGGCGTTCCTACTAAGAGTAAGAAAATCTGGCAAGAATTAGTGGATGTTAGGAAAGTGAAAAAGGCAACGTTGTATCTGGTAAAAAATAATCAATATTACAGAAATGAGTATGTGAGAGAAGAAGAAAAAGCTGTAGAAGAAGATAGTGACTTGTCAGGTGGACAAATTGAAAAAGTGAATGTGTCCAGAACTGAAGAAATCTACGAACATTACAGTGTTCATCGACTGCATTCTAAAGAAGTGATGAGGAATACTTTAGAGTTATTTCAAATAAAAGAAGCAAAAGGAAATCCCATTAGTGTATAGGAAAAAAGCTTGGAAGCTCGTTGTTTCCTTCAATTGTTTCCCACAGGAAAAGGAGGACGATATGATGACCGACCTCTGCAGATTCCTGCATCTGAATACCGGACATCAAGATTATATGCAGAAGATCCAAGATTTCGACAATGTATTCTGTATTTGTTTCATCTTTTGTTTGAGAGTGATTTGTCTGGACGTTCTTATGCAGTGAACTATATATTGAAAACAGGTATACATCTGCAAAATGTTTCGGCAAAGGAATTTATGGATAAAGTATTGCAGAAAGATAATGTTTTGGAATCTCACCTAATTATTCTCATGGCGTGTAGCGGGGTACTAATGAGTACTGGTACCGTCGTCATGGAGAACTCAAATATATGCTAAGGAACTTAGGAACTCCGGGCCCGATTCACAGAATGAACTTAAGACTTAATCCTAAATTTACTACTATTTTGGTATTCACAGAATGCACTTACTACTTTTGGTATTCACAGAATGCACTTACTACTTTTGGCATTCACAGAATGAACTTACTACTTTTGGTATTCACAGAAGTTAGGATTTTGTCTTAAGTTTGTCTTAAGACAGACTTAAGACAGACTTAAGACAAACTTAAGACAGACTTAAGACAGACTTAAGACAAAATCCTAAATTCTGTGAATACCAAAAGTAGTAAGTTCATTCTGTGAATACCAAAAGGAATAAGTGCATTCTGTGAATGCCAAAAGTAATAAGTGCATTCTGTGAATACCAAAATAGTAGTAAGTTTAGGATTGAGTCTTAAGTTCATTCTGTGAATCGGGCCCTCCTACATGGTTCCTTACTCTAAGCTGTGCTGAATATGCTTGGGATGATTTACTTCAATTTCTTCGAGAGGCAAATCCAAATAGACAAAATATTGAATACAAGACACCTGGAGAATTGTGCTCTTTGGATCCAGTTAATGTATGCAGGTATTTCAATCATAGATTTGAAGCTATGATGTCTTTTATCACCAATAAAACAAAATCATCCTCTTGGAGAGGTTCTGGACTTCTGACGTAAATAATTAATTTACTCTCTTAATTTCTATGCAGGTAAGTACTTAATCAATAATAACTCAGATCGGATGAAAAAAGACAGAGTCCGTGGTGTTAGAGTTTCTAAGGGTTTTATTCCTCATAAAGGAATGGTCGTGACCAAGATATCGGATTCTGAACACCACAGGGGTGTTAGAAGGGATAGATGAGCGCGCTGCAGTTTATTAACAATACATAGCTTATATACTTAATTCACATCATAAGTAATAGTGCAGGAGGCGTAACAGCTGAGAGAAGACAAGATAACAGTATACACGTAGTACTAGTACGTAATCAAGAGGCGTGAACTAGGCGTGAACTTGGAGGTGTGTGCTAGAAACGTCACTGATAGGTGACGCGAGTGGGTGGCACCAAGCAGAAATGTTGCAATGTCAGCAGAAATCGGAAGCTTGGATGCGCGCGCAGCTGCATGACGTGTGATTGACGGGGTGCAGGGGACTTGACATTTACACTGACGGAAAGAGACAGAAGTCTGGCATGTCAGATCAACTTGTACTTCTATCATATCTGATATCTGATGTTTAGGAACCATACTATCTGGGCGGAAAGGTCTCTAGGGCAGAAGCTATTCTATGCTAACTGTGGATGCGTGTATAAGCGCCTAAGTGTCTGCATGAGAAGCGTGGGGCACGGGGCCTTCCATGGGAGCATGGTAACAGAGCTATGAATTACTTGTACGGAGACGGGTCGGCCCTTTGGCTCTGCAGCTGGGGAGGATGTTTACTGAAGCTAGTAGGCAGGAATGCATTCTCGAGGAGCGGAACAGATAACTCGAAGGTTATAGTCAGTCTTGGCAGAAAGCAGGCTGAGCTGAGCGCGAGGGGCCGCGCTGGAAGTAAGTCAGAGTTCACGGGTACAGAAGCAGCCTGGGCTTGAGGCTGACATAGTCAGAAGCCAGACAAAGAGGCTCGATTGGCAGAAATTCAGGGCCTACTCTGCCAGAGCAGGAAAAACATGTAGAGTACACTACAAAAAGACGTTGGCATAGCATACTTAGGAACGGACTATATAATCCATTCAGGGTGGATCTAAAAGAGGACAAGTTAACGTAGGACGCAAATGTATTTGCGTCTTCATAGCTGGCACAGGAGGGAAGTTACATGCACTTTAAGCTTGTACATGGAGTCGGTGGGGTACGCGCTAGGGAACATAACATGACCAGAAAATTTATATTTCCTCATTCCCTCCTTGTTCCCTACGGACCCTTCATGATATATCGATCCTCATGAATCGATCAGTTTGTTCTTGTAACATCATTTGTTCTTCTTTCTTTCTTTTACGTTTTGAGAGAAAACTGGAATGTTCAATACAAGAGGTGGCACACAGTCCACAAATCGCTGGCCCACACTGCAGGCACAGGCAGCAACTGAATACTAGGACTGGGCCAATGCCTAGGAAGGATAGGATCTTCCATCCCCAAGCGGTTAACGTTGTCCAGAACCAACCGGACCAAGTCCAGGTACCTGGATTCTGATGGATCTGATTTGCAATTTTATGGAGACGTGTAATAGCTTGATATACAGATGGTGCGTTTTGTGGTATGAAAACACAGCAACTTGACCCGATGACCTTACAGGCTCCGCCTCTATCTGCCAATATGACGTCAATAACAAGACGATTCTGAAGGACAACAACCCGCATGGCGGACTGTTCTTCTGTTAGGTTACCTAAGGCGGAGGCAGTTTCATTCACTACTGCTTCAAGCGTTCTAGTTAATCTACGTATTAATTTACTATTCTGGACAGGTCCTAAAAAGAAAAAGAATCCTTTATTAAAATCGGTGTACTGTTCCCATGCCGTTTCTGTGTAGTCGACAAGTGGGATATCTCTTCTGGGTCTATTCTTTACTAGATTGGTATTTCTATGGTAATCAGGGGGAGCTAGGAAAACAGGTGGCAGAAGGAATGCAATGTAACAGGTACCATCCCAATCTGGAGGTAGACGTATGTATGCGGTATGACCACAAACAAAGTAAGAATGACTAATAGCTTTAAAGGAAGATTTTCCATGATCACTGAATTCGACCACAGTAGTGCATTTACTATGACCTAAGTGTACTGAACCTTTCTTCTTGATACATAATGCACCAGTAACTGGCAATACTGACATAGTGGGTATAACAGGTGCGTCTTCGGATTCGACAGTAAGGATCATAAGGCTAATTGTATAGTTACCTAATCCATACACTTCATTTTCTAGATCAGTTCCTATTCTAGTGGGGAGTCCTTCCTTGTCAGGGTAACAGACGTCGAGCAGGACTAAGTTCAGGTTTCCCCAAACCCAGCCCCCATCGAAAACAGCAATATCAGGATCTAAGGAATTAATTATTTTAAACCATGCACCGCAGGAGCCATTGTGAGTGAACGGGTACGGAAAGAGGGGCAGAGCTCCCTTGTAATTCTGGTAGGGAGGGAGTCGGCCACATATCCAGCAGTCTGTAGCATTGTTAGTTTGATGGGAATGGTGTAGCATACTGATGAATGTATTGTTGCGCAGCGCAAGTCTGTAGGAAAGTTCATGTGGAGGTAACTTGCTAAAAATGTGTTCAGCAGAGACATTATAAACAGATTGTTCACGCTTGAAAATAGGGTAATAGATGGGTAATAGGATGCTAGCAACAATGATTAGAATACTCAGAATAAACATGATTAATAGGGTCACTATACAGTGACTACGAAGTGATTTACAATATGTACGTTTCTTGGCTTCTCTCTCTCTCTCTCTATCTCGATCTAGGGGATACATGTCAGGAACTATTTAACCGATTCACCTAGGGGAGGACTTAAACAATTAAACTGTCTGACTTGCTAGATCGGAGTTTCATGCGATAGTCTTCTTGGGGAGTTTTTTCTCGTTCAGATTCGGTAAAGTCTTTTGGCTCAACACAGTCTTTGGTGGGGGTGGACGAGTCTCGATCAGGTTTCAGTCCAAAAAGTTTTTTCACATGACTCGTATGAACCCACCCCTTTCTCCCTTCGATCTTCACGGCGGTCCTCGTGGTGAGAAGGACGGTCTTCGGCGATTTCCAGCGGGGCTCCAACGGACTCTTTCTATCAAAATTGCGCACCAGGACTAGGTCGCCAGGACGGACGTCGTGTGGCTTTACATCAGTGTTGTCAGGGAAGGCTGCGGCAACCTGTGAACGACATGATTGGAGTGCAGACATCAAGGAGGCAAGGTAATCTGTCAACATATTACAATCAACATCAGTAATCTTTTTTCGGAATGGGCGTCCCCCACATATTCGGTGGTCTGCCAAAGACCACCTCGTACGGAGATAGCCCTGATCTCGAATGGGCAACCATTCTCATGTAGAATAGTGCCACTGGCAGGGCGACTATCCAGTCGACCCCTTTTTCCTGACATATATATCAAGAGGCGTGAACTAGGCGTGAACTTGGAGGTGTGTGCTAGAAACGTCACTGATAGGTGACGCGAGTGGGTGGCACCAAGCAGAAATGTTGCAATGTCAGCAGAAATCGGAAGCTTGGATGCGCGCGCAGCTGCATGACGTGTGATTGACGGGGTGCAGGGGACTTGACATTTACACTGACGGAAAGAGACAGAAGTCTGGCATGTCAGATCAACTTGTACTTCTATCATATCTGATATCTGATGTTTAGGAACCATACTATCTGGGCGGAAAGGTCTCTAGGGCAGAAGCTATTCTATGCTAACTGTGGATGCGTGTATAAGCGCCTAAGTGTCTGCATGAGAAGCGTGGGGCACGGGGCCTTCCATGGGAGCATGGTAACAGAGCTATGAATTACTTGTAAGGAGACGGGTCGGCCCTTTGGCTCTGCAGCTGGGGAGGATGTTTACTGAAGCTAGTAGGCAGGAATGCATTCTCGAGGAGCGGAACAGATAACTCGAAGGTTATAGTCAGTCTTGGCAGAAAGCAGGCTGAGCTGAGCGCGAGGGGCCGCGCTGGAAGTAAGTCAGAGTTCACGGGTACAGAAGCAGCCTGGGCTTGAGGCTGACATAGTCAGAAGCCAGAAAAAGAGGCTCGATTGGCAGAAATTCAGGGCCTACTCTGCCAGAGCAGGAAAAACATGTAGAGTACACTACAAAAAGACGTTGGCATAGCATACTTAGGAACGGACTATATAATCCATTCAGGGTGGATCTAAAAGAGGACAAGTTAACGTAGGACGCAAATGTATTTGCGTCTTCATAGCTGGCACAGGAGGGAAGTTACATGCACTTTAAGCTTGTACATGGAGTCGGTGGGGTACGCGCTAGGGAACATAACATGACCAGAAAATTTATATTTCCTCACTTCTTTTGGAGAAAGGAGTATCAAGCAAGAGGTGCTCCTCACATACACATGCTTATATGGATCAAAGATGCTCCCAAATTTGGAACAGACTCAGATGATACTGTGTTGTCTTTTATTGAACAATATGCTACATGTGATATACCCAAAAGTACACAAGATAAGGACTTAAGACAACAAGTCTTACGATTCCAAAGCCATCGTTGTGGGAAATACTGTTGTAGAAAGTACAAATCTAAGGACAAATTCTACACCACATGCCGTTTTGCATTTCCACGACCTGTAATATCAAAAGCAAGAGTGAACAGTTTTATGTCATCTTTGCGACATACTATCACAAGAAAGCCTCCAAAAAATACCTACAACTTAAGAAGAAATGAAGAGTCAAAATATATAAATGACTATAATCCAGTTATTTTGTCAATTTGGAATGCTAATATGGATATTCAATATGTTGCGGAAAATTCCATTGATGTTGCTCGATATGTAACATCCTACATAACAAAATCAGAAAAGACAGAATTGAAGGAAATGTGACAAGAGATTTCCCACAAGAAGAGTCTAAGTAAGAAGTTATATACTTACAGTTTGAAGATGTTATCTCATCGAGAAATTGGAGCGTATGAATGCTCGGATCGGTTATCATCTGCAAGTCTTTATTCCAAATCTAGAAGAATCATTTGGGTGAGTCTAGGTCTTGCTGCAACACGGAACCGAGTTCTTAAATCTGTACAAGAAATTGAATATTTAGATGAAAAAGAGCCAGAACGCACAGATATTGTGAAAACAAATATGTTGGATACATATTATCCAAACAGAAGTCATCATCTTCAGAACATTTGCCTCTATGAAGTGCTGCCAAACGATATTTTTAAACGGAATATTACATCAATAATGATATATATGTGATTGGTCCTGAAGGTTGTCTGGTGAAAGAAAGAAAAGGACATTTGGTTAATCAACGTAAACTGAGTTGCGAAACACCTGACAAAAGGGAATTTTACTATTTAGCTTTTTTGTAACTTTTCAAGCCATGGCGTTCAGAATTGGAATTACTTGGAGATTTTGAGAGCTATGAAGATTCCTTCAATGCAACTAAAGATACTATAGAATGTCCTGTTTTTGCTAATTATGTGAAAATGTTGAATGACGAAATTGAGCAAGAAGCTACAATTGCAGCTGAGATTGCTAGAGATAGTTCTCAAGACAGTCAAACTTCGGCTCCGTTGAGTCAGGACCCACTAGGAGAACCAATTGTTCAAAATGAGGCAGCAACTGCTATGGAAGAGGTGGAAACAGCAATGTATCAAGGTCAAGAAGATGTAACATACTTAGGAAACTTGGAAAAACAACTGAATCTGGAGCAGAAAGACATATATGAGCAAGTGAGAGAACAGATTGACCATGGATTACTACATGAGAAGAAAGAGTGCTCTTGCTCATCATTTGAACCTATCCAAATGTATGTGAGTGGACAAGCTGGAACAGGCAAAAGTTTTTTAATTAAAGTAATCACAACTTTTCTACAGAAAACAACTAAGTCGCATTTGTCTTGTGTTGTCACTGCTTCAACTGGATTAGCAGCCCACAATATTAAAGGAATTACTTTACTTCATTTATTAATGCTACCAGTAGAGCATGATAATAAATTAGAGTATCATAAGCTATCTGGAGAAGCTTCCTATGAAGTTTCAAGAGTCTTGAGGAAAATGAAACTTCTCATTATTGATGAGGTAAGCATGGTATCAAACCTAATGCTTGCTTTTGTGCATTTAAGAATGTAGCAAATTCTTAAAACAGAGTATGACGTATTATTTGGAGGAAAACACGTCATCGTTTTTGGAGATCTTCTACAACTTACTCCTGTAAAAGGACAGCCAGTGTTTAAAACACTGTTGCATGAAGATACCAGAAAGTCTTTGGGGAGCATTGGAAATGTAAACATTTGGTCATATTTTGAGTATAAGGAACTTATTACAAATATGCAACAGGCAAATGATGCTGATTATGGAACTATTCTTCAAGATATAAGAATTGGAAAAATTACAGAACATGGCAAACCAGCTTTACAGAGACGATTACTTTCTAATTTGTTTCCAAATGAAAATATTGTCCCAGAGAAAATATACATGAGAATTGCAGAAAAGCAATCTGTAATCTGCTTAATGCCAACACTACGTGAATGTTCCATATGCAATGAAGAAATGTTAAAGTTGGAAAATGAAGAAATTATAAAATTGGAAGCTAATGATAAAATAGAACATGAGGGAATCACTATTATTTTGAATGAAAAGTTGAAGAGGAAATTGGATTCTTTAGAGAAATCGATAAGTAAAACTGCAGGTTTAGAAAATAATTTGTATGCATGTGTAAACTGTAGGGCAATTTTACGACGTTATTTGAATGTGGAAAAGGTTTAGTAAATGGAGCAATAGGTACAATTGTTGATTTTGTTAATTATGTAAACAGAGATGAGATTGAATTTTTGAAAATCAAATCTGATGAAATTGCTGAAGTATAACAATTTAGTCTTTCTTCTCAGTTTTTGCTTGTAAAAGATTTGTATGTACGCAGAAAACAGTTTTCTGTTTGTTTGGCATATGCGGGGACCATTCATAAATCTCAAGGTTTAAGTGTAGATAGTGCTTTAGTGAATATTAGAAGTACTGTCTTTAAAGAGGGGATGGCATATGTTGCTTTGTCTCGAGTCAGAACTTTATCTGGATTGTACTTGATTGATTTTGATGAGACAAAGGTTAGTGCAGATGCAAATTGTGTGAAAGTGTATATTAGGTTAAGAAGAGAATATGCTCCCAATTTAGGTCAATATCCAGTATTTGAAAAGCATGTTGTAGGTAGAAAATGTGATTTGAGAATATCTGTAGTGAAACTGTAGAGAAAGAAAAAAAACAAGCTGAAGTTGGGACTGCAACCAAATAGAAAACGGGCAGTGTTGAAGATAATGTTGGTTATCGGTTTGAAAATAGTTCTGGTGTCAACTGCTATGCTAATGTAGTTGTTAATGTTGTTTTTGTTCTTGAAATTTTGCAACAGTAAATTGTTGGAAATCGGGATGAAAGATTCGGGTTATTGTTGTATTCTGTTTATGAGAAATGTAGTAGTGATAAAAGTAAAATATAAAGTGTTTCTGATATTCGAAATTTTTTAGACATATGTTCTGGTTCTAGTCAATTTGGGCAGAATATTCAGCAAGATTGTCAGGATTTTTTAATGTTTATGCTTGGTCTATTGGAAGATGAAGGTATAGATATTGAAAACCGTTTTGGCATTTCTTATAAATGGCAACATGATTGTCAACATTGTTTATATGTAGCATTAACATAGACACTGAAAGATTAATATATTTTACTTTAGAGGAGCAACTCAAAACATTAAGGGGCAGATTTATGTTAACTGGCGCATCCCCAGGGATGCGCCATTTAACATGCGCCACAGTGCGCGACAGCTCCGCCAGCCATGGTGCGCCGCATTTAAAATGCGGCGCACCATGGTGCAAAAACGGCACAGATGCGTGACGCATCTGTGCCGGAAATGTGGCGCATTGCTGGAGTTGCGTTGCAAGCGCGACGCATCTCCAGCAAGGCTCCGGGGTGCCCCATTTTAACAATGCTGCGTCAAGACCTACGCCTGCTTCAAGCAGGCGCAGGCTTTTCAAGCAGCATTGGCTTAAAAGTGACTGAGTGAAATCTCATAGATTTCACTCAGCCACATTTGCGAGGCGCACCTGCCCCGGAACGCCCACCCTGCGCCAGAACGCCCGCAAGCGGCGCAGGGCTTTACAATGTGACGCATCTGCCTACATGCGTCACATTGTAAATCGTTCGTAGGGATGCGCCACATTTACGCCGCCTTGCGTGACGCAACAGCGGTGTAAACGTGGCGCAAGGGCCTCATAAATCTGCCCCGGAGTGTAGCCAATATAAATCAGAAATGTCATCAACATTGTTTGTACAAAGATATGGACAGTATGTAATTTTAATGCTGCAACGTTGTAGAGCTGATGGAAGAAAATTGGAAACTTTCATTAAAATGTTGTAGCTGGGCACGTTTCAATATCAGGAAGAACTTTTGTAGCTGTTGCAATTATTTTTCATGATGGACCTTCTACAACATCTGGACATTACACTGTTTATTTAAAATGTCTGAAAGGTTGGATACATTGTAATGATAGTCAATTAGTTTTTAAGCATCGTTTGCCTGAAGTGTTTCGTAATTCTTACCTATTATTTTTAAAGCCAAAATTTTAAGTTCAAAATTTGGCCATATTAGGATTACTGCTGTTAAGGTACATTAGTCTGGTGTTGTAGAGTATTTTGTAAGTGAGGGTGAGGAGGTTGAAGGTGACCCTCTTGTTGATATTGATGCAGTCTACGTGTATTAGGTGGTGACTGATATGGATGCAGCAGGGAACATTGATAATCAGTCAGGTGGTGGTGTTTTGGATTTGTTGTAGTTGTTGTAGGTGTTTGGCTGGAATTCATGTGTAGAGTGTTTTGCCACAGTGTAGTCTGCTACTGATGAGGGACTGTGTTACTGTTCTTCTTCTTTTGGTAAGGATCCACTTGTAAATGTTGTGGAGCATGTGGAGGGTGTTATGGCAGTAGGAGGAGACGGTGTAGACTTGCCTACACATGGAGAGGGAGGAGTTTAGGATGAATCCTCGGTTGTGGATATGGTTAGTAGGTGTTGGTAGTGTCCACAGAGTAGTGAGCTAGAAGGAGTCTTCCGAGGCTGAGGGGGTGGGTCTGAGGATGAGTACTTTTGTTTTGTGCGTTTTCATGTCTAGAGAGCAGCTCTTTATATAGTTGGGTATGTCCTTCATTGTGTCGTGGAGGTTGCTTTTGGTCGTATGTGAATTCTTTGTGAGGAAGAAGATGAGCTTGGTGTTGTCGAAGTAGGAGATGATGTTGAGGTTGTGAAGATGGTTTACTTGTGTGAGGGTGGCCATGTAGATGTTGAATAGCATCGGGCTAAGGGATGAGCACTGGGAGACGGAGCAAATGGTGTCAGTGGTTTTGGATGAGAAGGCTGGGAGGCAAATGCTCAGGATTACTATTGAACAATTAGCAAACTAATAATTTGACGCATACTATTTGGCCGTGTGGAATAGTGTGAGAAACCACAAAGGACTTGCTGTTATATATTTTGTAAGCGTATATTTGTAAGTAATACTTTTTACAGTGTATGAAAATTAATCATAATGTTTTGTTATGTTATGATTGTTTGAGATGTGTCATATTTACGTAAGAAATTGCTCTTAGAGAAAAACATTTAAGATATGTTTTATTTCTATTTTTTAGATTGTTATTGAGAATGTTGAATTTTTTTTAAGATAATCTTATTGATTGTCTTTTTCTTTGCCCGCTGTTACATGATGAGTACTATTGAACTCACTTTTTCTAGTAAAATTCAATATTTTCTGAGAACAGCAAAAAAGGCAAATGTAATACGTTACAAATTATTTTGTGTTGTAAAATATGTATTGTAACTGTGTTTTTTGTGTCTTCCACAGATGGTAATTTTATAATTTATAATGTTTGTATTATTTAATATGCTTAAGGTAAGTTCAAGTAACTGCTAAAAATGGTCGATGGAATGTGCTTCAAACAAGCTCAAGTAACAAAACATGGACGAGAAGGTAAGTGTGTAAAGATGGTTTGTATCTTTTAAGGATATTTCAAAAAATTATATACTGGGTGTACCTGTCAGAACCCCTCATCAATCAGTGGATATAATAATGACTTATCTAAACCCTAGCTGCAGCAGGAGAGATGAAGAATCCGCAAAGAAACATACTTGGAGTGCTTTAGTGGAACAGAGGAATTCTAAGATAGCCACCTCGAGGAAAGACACGGTGGTGGTTTAGTCATTTAGCACACACCTGTGGGGAATCCTTGGTGAGGCGCATGCTCTCTAATGAGTGCGCACTTCACCTACGACATTCCTGAGTTCAGAGCCGTTTTCAATTGCTCAATAAATATTCCTGAAGAGAAAGCACAAATATTTCTGAGAGAGTTAAAGAAGGTTCTCGGTTAAACTTACCTTAGTTATCATGCCCGCAACTAGAATTCAGCTTCCGAGTTGGAAGAAGCCCACACATTACACAGCAGTTGATTTTCCTGTTGTGGCTCCTTCAGGGCAGACGGAATCAGTCGTGTTCAGCATCTGAAGAGCATAGAGAGAATAAGAAACCATACAAGATACCTAAGTGATACCTTATAGTTGACAAAGGTATATTCTTGGAAAATAATCGTATGAGAAGTTATTGAGTGAGTAAACTTACCTGACATTATAGAGAGAGAATATTGAATATATATTGAATATATTCACTCGATGTATTTTCTGTAACGTAAAACGAGAAACGATAACATTTGTGATAAGTTAGGTCTTAAGGGAAAAGAACACATTGAGTAAGGAATACTAGGAACACTGCTGAATTTAGAAGGAATGTTAGAAGGAATGTTAGTGAAAAATACAAGATATTCAAGGATTGACAGAATACATAACAAGCAACAGCATAAAGAAAGGTTAGTAGAAGAACACAAGGAAATTAATAATATACAAATTAGATAATAAACTTAGAGTCCTAGGTTAATGAATGTTACGTAATTATAGGTTATAAGCATTGAGAAAAATAAAGAACCGCAAGCTTCAAGGTTGCAGATAAATACTAGAGGAGAGGCTAGTTCCAAAGTTGAAGAGGTAGGTAATTAGTAGGGCTAGACTAAGTTATAGATGAGGAATAGAGATAGAGTAAAGACATGAAGTATTCAAAAAGTAGTGTGATAATGATGTCTGAATATACACAGATACACAGTGCTGTTCTGTACAATGAATAGTATCTTTTGCATTTTACTGGAACACATTTATTATTTTGGAACGGGTAAGGTGAATAGATATATTCTACATTTTTTAGTAGTGTATTTTAGTATAATAGCCTGAGTCTTTTCCTATAGTCATAAGGAGTGACTGGTTTTGAAATTTAAGAAAAGCTAAGAACAGGATATTTTTATAAGTAATTATATTTATATAGCTTCACAGAGGAGTAAAACTCTAGTAATGGAATGTTATTAGATAATAGTATTTATATAGTATTTTTTGAAGACCAAAATAGGTGAAAACTGTAGTTTTGTATTATATCTTATGAAAAGTGATAAAATTAACTATTTATATTTTTATAGAAGGAGCAAGAACATAAAGGAAAAATTGTGGAAAAAGAAGCGGCTCATACTGAGGACATTTTGAGTATTTTCTTGAGTATAATTGAAGAATTAATCGTATCTGTCATAGGCAATGAGAGTGAAGAAGGGGAAATCAGTGCTGGAGAAATGAGGTGTGATTTCGAAGATGAAAGCTTTGATGGAGATTTTCTGGAAGTATTAAATTATGTTGAAATTTTAGAACAAATTAATTCAGAAACTGCTAATGAAGCAATTGATCTGAATGACATATCTGACGAACTTGTGTTGGAATGTCTGTTCAATTATGAGATGTTACAAAAATAAATGTATTGTTTAAAAATAATAAAGGTTTGAGCACTATCTACTAATGTAATTATTGTACTAAAAGTAAAGCAGTTATAGATTCAGTTATATATTCTTTAAATGTTTGTATTGATGTAAATAATGCAAAGTGGGTCCGAGGGTATGGATTGCTTAAAATTCATATGGAGTATACATGCTGTCTTGTATGCACCTGCAAACTTGTGTTTTATGCCTTCAATTTCCTAGTCTGTATCCTTAGACTTCCTCCAAGCACTCTGTCACTGTTGTTTTAGTTTTGTAGTGAGTCATTTAACATTATGTAGTTATGCATTCACTACATTAAAACACTAATGGGCACATATATAATAACTGACATATCTCCAGGAATAGGTTACTTATTGTGCTCCTTGATACCACCATCATGGATGTGCCGTATTTACAATGCTGTGTACCATGGGACAAAAATGGCACATGTATGTGATGTATCTGTGCTGTAAAGGTGGTGCATTGTTTGGGGGCCCTATGCTGAGAATGCTATGTCAATCCTATACCTGCTTCAAGCTAGTGCAGTGTTTTGACAAAGCATGAGCCCAAAAGTGACGAAGTGAAATCTTGTAGATTTCAGTCAGCCACTTTTAGGTGTTCGTGCGCTGCAACCCCCCCCCCCCCCACCATGTAGGAATGTCTCCTTCTGGTACAGGGATTTACAATGTGAAGCACATCCGAGAGACGTCACATTCATCAAAAAAGTGATTCAACGTGGTGTAAAAGAGGCACAAGGGTGTTGTAAATCTGCCCCTAACAAACCCTTACAAATTCACCCAGGCAGTTTCAGTAGCAGTGCATTCTTTTTTAATTTACTTTTGTTATTATTTTACATAAAAAATTATGAAATGTAACTTAAAAATAAAAGAAATATAAGTATTTATAATAAAAATGTAGGGAATTACTATAAAAAGAAAGAACCATAATAATTAATATATTTTAAAATTATCATTTATAAAACCTTTTAAATTCACTGAAAAAACCATAGGTTTCAGGCACGTTATAGTTAGGAATTAGCATTTTGAAAACCTTAGAAATTCACTGAAAAAACCATAGGTTTCAACCACGTTATAGTTTGGATTTAGCATTTAAAAAACCTTAGAAATTCACAGAAAAAAACATAGGTTTCACCCATGTTATAGTTAGCGGGACATTTCTCTCATACAAAACCATTGAAATTCCTCCGTTATAGTTAGCTCAGCTAACTATAACTCGCGTTCCCGCAAAGCACTGCTGATGACTTCACATATTACATCACTCATGACATGGTCAGTGACATCACTCATGACTTCCAAGTGGGTGGAAGGACACAGGTTACAATTGCAGCGCCTTGGGACAAGACATTTAATCACCCACAGGGGTATTATTTTATGAGAATGTGATACCCAAAATGGTTATTTAAGGAACTTGAGTCTTGGCAGAGGAACTATTACTACCAGAATGCCCTGTGTGCCGCTGCCCATTGGGGCGGGACTTTTTATTGAATAAAGCATGTTCCTATTTAAACATCGCTGCCTCTGCATTCTCCTTCAGCCAGTGATCAAGAGCGACACAGCGCTCAAAACGCGTTTGGCAGGATTTCACAAGGGGAAAATGTGGGTCATGTGTGGTGGCTTCTACCAGAGGCCGAGTGCTGTAACCCCTCTTTGTGCGATGTCTCCACTGGGGCAATCTTGTTTTCTTTGATGTAATAGCGAGCGGCCCAGTCACGGAGATGTCCCGCCACCAGCTTTGGCGGATCTTGGGTGCTCGCAACCGCGTGCACCTCTTGGAGTTGAGGGGCCCTGACCTTCGGATGACATTGGAAGGCGCTGCAATTGTAACCGGTGTCCTTCCACCCACTAGGGACAATACATTTAATCACCCACAGGGGTATTATTTTATGAGAATGCGATACCCAAAATGGTTATTTAAGGAACTTGAGTCTTGGCAGAGGAGCTATTACTACCAGAATGCCCTGCGTGCTGACGCCCATCGGGCGGGACTTTTTGCTCAATAAAGCATGTTCCAATTTAAACATCGCTGCCTCTGCATTCTCCTTCAGCCAGTGATCGAGAGCGACACAGCGCTCAAAACATGTTTGGCAGGATTTCACAAGGGGAGAACGTGGGTCATGTGTGGCGGCTTCTACCGGAGACCGAGTGCTGTAACCCCTCTTTGTGCGATGTCTCCACTGGGGCAACCTTTTTTTTCTTTGATATATATATATATAAATTTTACAGAAACACACAGTCACTGGATGATGTCATCAGTGATGCTATCAGTGATGTCATTTGAGATGTCATCAGTGATGTCACTGATCATGTCATGAATGATGTAATTCGTGACATCATCAGCAGTGCATTGCGGGGGCGCAAGTTATAGTTAGCTCAACTAACTATAACGGACACATTTCTCTGGTTTTGTACGAGTGAAATGTCCAACTTGCTATATTACCCCTGAAATCTGTGTTTTTTTCAGTGAATTTCAAAGTTTTTTTTACTGCTAATTTTTAACTATAACGTCCCGGGAATCAATGTTTTTTCAGTGAATTTCTAGGATTTTTTACATGAAAATTTCTAACTAAAATGTTCCCGAAACCTGTCTTTTTTCAGTGAATTTCTAAGGTTTTTTAAATGCTAATTTCTAACTATGCCTACAGAGGTAGGAGATGTGCAGAAAGAGGAAAAAAGGCAGAGAACGAAGCAAGAGAAATGCAGAAAGAGGCAATAGAAGTCCACAAAGAGGAAGATAGGTACAGAAAGAAGCAAGAGATATGCAGAAAGAAACAACAGAAGTGCAAAAGGAGGTCTTGTTGCAAAGTCTTCCTGAGCCCAGGGAACCCCCCAACTTTTTGATGACTGGTACTGACTGGTGGTAACTGACTCTGACTGACCCTGGGCTCTGCCTAAGCAGGCTCGGAGCCAGTGCTATGCTGAAAGACACTTTAATTACAATGAAATCACCTACATACACTAGGGTATACTATTGGCAAAAAGGAGGAATAATGGTGGAGAAAGTAGCAAGAGTGGTGCAGAACGAAGCAAGAGAGGTGCAGAAATAAATAAAAGAAGAGCATAAACAAGGAACAGATGTGCATAAAGAGGCACGAGAGATGCAGAAAGAAAGAAGCACAAGTGGCGCAGAAAGAAGCGAAGAGGTGCAGAAAGTAGCAAGAGTAGTGCAGAAAGAAGCAATAGAGGTGCACAAAGAGGCACGAGGGGTGCAAAAAGTGGGCAGAGGGGTGCAGAAAGACACACCAGGGGCATATAAAGAAGCAAGAGATGTACAGAAAGAAACAAAATAAGTGCAGAAAGAAAGAACAGAGGTACAGAAAGAGGCAAAAGAGGAGCAGAAAGAAGCAAGACAGCGCCAGAAAGAAACATAAGTAGTACAGAAAGAATGAATAGAGGTGCAAAAAGAGACAAGAGAGGTGCAAAAAGAAACAAAAGAAGTGCAGAAAGAAGCAACAGAGGTGCAGAAAAAGGCAAGAGGAGTGAAGAAAGAGGGATGAGGGGTAAAGAAAGAGGCACGAGGGGTAAAGAAAGAAGCAAGAGAGATGTAGAAAGAAGCAAGATAAATTCATAAAAGAACAGCAGAGATGCAGAAAGGGGGAAGTGGGGTGGAAAAAGAGGCAAGAAGGATACACAAAAAAACAAGAGAGGTACAGAAAGAAACAAAAGAAGTGCAGAAAGAAGGAACAAAGGTGCAGAAAGGGGCAAGAGGGGTGCAGAAAGGGGCAAGAGGGGTGCAGAAAGAAGCAAGAGGCGTGCAGAAAGAATTAAGAGGCATGCAAACGAGCAAGAGATTTGCAGAAAGAAACAAAAGAAGTGCAGAAAAAAGCATAATGGATGTAGAAAGAGGCAAGAGAGGTACAGAAAAAAGCAGGAGAGGTGCAGAAAGTGCAAGAGATGAGCAGAATAAGGCAAAAGAAGTGCAGAAAAAGAAAGAAAGGTGCAGAAAGAAGCAACAGAAATGCAGAAACAGTCAAGAGAGGCCCAGAAAGAAACAAGAGTGGTTTACACACCATTAGTACCTATATAATACCCACATTTAGCCATTAAAAACAGGTAACAATTTTCGGTTTGCAAAGAGCCTTACACCATGCTGTAACACTTGTCACTGCATTTTTGGTAACGTTTGAGCCATTTGAGCTAGAAACAAGGTTTTTTTGTTCAAGTCTGAAGATTATGCAGTAGATGATTGATTATGTGGCAAATGCAGAAAATGTCTAATTGTGCAAAAGTCAGGGCATCGAAACAGTCACATAGTTTCAGTGGCCCTGCTCATACCTCAGACTAGGTCCAGAAGTGCTCCCTAGTGGCTCCTTCTTTTTTTGTCTCATTGAGTTTATGGTTTAGCTTCTATGGAAATGAGGGTGACTTAAGGTTACAACTGCACAACATAGACTATCACACCACACAATTACTCTCCATAACACATAATCCCACTCCACATAATTCCTATACATTAAATTCCACATACTTTCTATCCACATAATTTCACTGCACAACATACCACATAATTTCACTACACACAACCTACATTCACTCCGCTCCAAGAAAAATTAATAAAACACTTTTACACTTTTACATTTACAACGCCAATAGCTCTAACTCTCGCAAATGTAAAACCTATGACATTGTAAATGCTTCTTCAACTGGTAGTCATGTTTGCAGAGGGGTGGACAAAGGGGGCTAGGCCTCCAACCAGTGCTCAGGAATTTTGCTGCGTAGGACATATAGTAGGTACCAGGAAGGCTTATTGGCCCTCAAGTCCCTCAGGAGCAAAGTGGACTTCATCGCCCAACCAGTAGTGTTCCAGGTGTCGTGTTTGCAGAGTGGTGGAGAAAGGGATGTGTGCCTCCAAAGACTTATTAGTAATCCCACTATATGGGACTTGCTGAGAGGTGGACACATGCCACGCCCCCTTTCTCCACCCCTCTGCAAACATACCTCCTAGTGCGCTCTTGGTTGGGGATGTCGTCCCTTTCCTCTTGAGGATCTCTGGGGGACAACTAGCCATCCTGTTATCTCTAATAAGCCCCACACAGTGGGATTGCTGAGAGGTGGTCCAAGGCCAGGCCCCGTTTTTACTCTCATGCAAATGCAGCTTATGGCACACTGCTGCTCGGGGGAAGAAGTTTACTTTACTCCTGAGGTCCTCAGGACACAAGAGGACCTCAACACCCCACCAGCAGTGGCCAAAAAGCCAGTTTGCAGAGTGGTGTAAAAAGGGGTGTGGCCTGGTACCACCTCTCAGCAATCCCACTGTGTGGGGCATACTGGAGGTAACAGGTGGGCTAGTTAGCCCCTAAGGACCCTCACCATCAAAGCGGACTTCATCCCCAACCCAGATTGCACCAGGAGGTGCATTTGCAGAGTCGTGAAGAGAGTGGGCCGGGCTTCCTGGGAGTTGCAGCCTCCTTTCCCTATTTTAGGAAGGGGGGCTGTGCGGCTCCTCTTCCCTTGATACGTTTTGGGCCCTGGGGCCCCTATCCCCCAGGGCATGTCCCATTTGTTCTTAATTTGAAATAAAACGGGAGGGGGACCGTGCAGCCCCCCTCCCAAGGCCGATTTCTGCCCTGGAGACCCAATCCCCTGGTCCATTTTTAGAATTATTTATTTAAGGAAGGGGGCCGCATATCCCCCCTCCCTCAGGCCATTTTTGGCACTGGGGACCCCATCCCCCGGTGCTTGGCCATTTATTTATTATATTTATTTTTGGGGAGGGGGATGTACGGCCCCCCAGGCCAATTTTTGACCGGGGACCCCACCTCCGGGACCCAGCCATTCTTTTTTTTTTTAAGTGATGGGGCCACGTTGCCTCCTCCAGAGGCCAACTACGGCCCTGGGGACCCCATCCCCCAGCCTGGCCTTACATTGGGGAACGCAGGGGGACCCCCAATGCCCTCCACGTCCCTGCCGTCTCTCTACCTCCTGCGGCAGCCGGCTTTGCTTTTGGACAAGGGGAGCTGCTGCAATGTTTCCGTGCTCCCGCCCTGCCATTGCAAACTACAATGTTCCGGGGGTGGGCACCCCAGGACATTGCCGGAGCTGTCCCTGGTGGTGGCAGTCCCGTGGGCCATGGAGGGCTCCATGAGAGGGGCTGCGTGGCTACCCTTCAACATAAAAAAATATATTTTTTAATTTGTTTTATTAGCATTTCAAGAAATGACAAACAAAGAAGTAACCAACACAATCATTGGTGGTAATCGGTGGCGGCAGACATACAAACAGTATTCATATATACATTGATAGATGTCACGAGGTACAGAAATAAAATAGTAGGAATCCAAAGGGAAAGAAACATCACTTGTAAGTTACAAAAAAAAATACAGACTCATATAGCTGCATGACAAAAGGGTCCTCACAGATAGATAAGCTGGCGACCATTCTCGTGCACAGGGTCTCTGACTCTCCCTTCTACCCAGAAGGTGCCGTCTAACCATCTACAGAACGTCCGCAGAGACTACATCGTGAGTTGGCACCGTCTCATTGGTCAAGTAGCCCCGCCCGGTCGTTATTGCCCTCCTCCTCCGTTGCATCCCGCATATGCCTCCTATCCAGAAACATGGACCAGAAATTCTTGGGTCTATTGCGTGGGGATAGTAGCTCGCTGTAGAATTCTGACTGTGTACAACAGTATGTCATCTCCCTGGACCATATGTCAGCGTGGGGGCAGGGCCTCTCATTCATGTCCTTGCAACACATCGTTTAACAATAAGGAAAGCCATGTCTATTAGTCTGCTGTACGCTGGTCGAAGGAGCTTAGAATAGCCCAGTACGGTCAAAAGAGGGTCTGGGGTCAATATCAGTTGTGTGAACTAATTTACTTCTTTGTATACTGCGTGCCAGAAAGACAAGACGTCCGGGCAGTACCAGGCCACGTGCAAAAAGTCAGCGATTTGGGCCCCACATCTCTTGCAATTTGGACTATCTCACAACTTATATCTATATATTCTTTCAGGGGTATAGTAAGTACTATTCAAGTATTTAAAATGAAGCAATCTATGACGACCATTAAGAGAGATCCTTCTCGTACTAGTGCAGCAGTACTGCCACATCTCCTCCTGTAGCTCCATTTGTAGATGGAGTTGCCACGCAAGTCTCAGTTTTGCGTATTCCGCAGTTCTCTCCGAGAGGGCTATCTGATACAGGCTGGTTACTAATTTATCAGGGGACTTGGCATTGACCATATAATTGTAAGCTGCGACCACTGGAGGCTCCTCCATGTGGTCTCCTAGATGGTCACTTAGTGCATGCCTCACCCTATGAAACTGAAAGCGTGCCAGTGGTGGATAGGTTACGTCGTCCTCTTCAATCTCACCCCAAGTTGGGGCAGCGCCTCCCGCAAACAAGTCTCCCATATTGTGGATATTCAACAATCTCAGTGCCGCTAGCACACCTTTATCTATACATGGGGTAAGCCAAGCACACCAAGCCAGGGCGGCCTTAGGAGCATATAGGAGGCTGCACGCTTGGGCATCCATCATGTTATGCCAAGCATGAGTGACCGCATTCAAAGAGTCTAGGAAGCCCGTCCGCCGATCTCACGGCTTTGCCAGCAACGCCGGCAGGGGTGTTGGGTCTGCTACAATTGTTTCAATGCGTATGTGTGCAATGGCCGTTGGACCATGTATTCAATGATAGGCGTGTGAGCTCTGTGCCACACGATAGTAAAGTTCCGAATCCGGGGTGTTCAGGCCTCCTGCCACGTAAGGAGGAATAAGTTTTCCGGGCCATGCCAGCCGGACCATTAAGGTCTGTAATTGTCGAAAGAAATGGGTCGATAAGACCATTGGGATGTTGCTAAACAAAAACAAAAAACGCGGCAGCACAATCATTTTCGTAAGGGATATACGCCCTAACAACGATAACGGAAGGGTGATCCATTTTTCAATATCCTCCTCCAGCTTTGAGATTGCAACCCCATAGTACTCCTGTAGGACAACCTCAGAGTTTGTGTGGAGACGGATCCCCAGATATCGTACCGTATCCGTTGTCCATTGAATGGGGTATTCCGGGTCAAATTTCCTCGTGGCAGGGGTGAGCGGGAACATAAGGGACTTGTTCAAATTGATGAGGATGCCCAAGAGAGAGCTGAACAAGACCACTTCACGGAGAGCCGTCGATAAGTGTGCCTGCGGATCCCTGACATATAAAAGGGTATCGTCCGCACATGTGGAAACAATCAGATTGTATGTAGGAAATCGGATGCCCCTGTGGACATGATACTCCCTCAAGGCGCAAGAAAGTGGTTCTTCCGCTAGCGCATATAGGATGGGGGAGAGTGGACAGCCCTGCTTCGCACCTCTACTAATCTTTATAGGATCCGTAACAAGCGAACCTATGTGTATGTGGGCCATAGGGGAGGTGTAAAGTATTGCTAAAAGTTGTAAAAACAACTGACCCACTCCCATCCGACTCAGGACTTGTCGCAGGAAAGGCCACTCAAGCGAATCGAAGGCCTTTTCCATATCAAGGAAAAACGCTACCACGGGCACTTCCGGTCGTGTGTGTTGGAATGCCGCAAATACTGTTCTAAGATTGTATGTAAGATTGTGAGTGGGTACGAATCCGGACTGCACTGGTGCCATGAGGGATGTGATCATGGGACTGAAGCGATTGGAAATCAGTTTGGCGCATATCTGCGTCCACATTCAGTAGTGAAAGGGGGCGATACGAAGCGCAGTCTCCTGGGTCCTTGCCTTGTTTAAGAATCACGACGAGGATCGCTTCCCGCATTGTTGGCGGAATGATTCCTGTGTCCGCCATATCCTCAAAGATGGTTAGTAGGTGGGGTATCAGGAGGCCTGTAAATGCCTTGTAAAAGGCCACGGTGAGGCCGTCATTTCCCGGCACGCTCCCGGCCTTCATAGACGACAGAGCCAGCACAATCACTTCCCGTTCAAACAGGCGCACTAGAAACTCGCGATGAAGATTAGAAAGCCAGGGCAACTCTGTATGAGATAGGTAATCAAGTATACGTTCCTCTGGGGCTGGGCCACGCGAGGCAGACAGAGCTGCGTAGTATTCATGAAAGCGCTCCGCCACTTGAGCATTCGAGAGGGGCTCATCCGTCGTCGCGGACCTCCTTTCTGGTATACACGTCCTATCCCTACCCCGCTTAGCCAGTCGCACCAGGACCGCACCCGGGCACTCACCCTCGCCGTATGAGCTCGCCGTAGCGTATTTACCTTAGTGTTTAACTTCGGCATCCGCCTCCTCATAATACTCCCGCAGAGCTTTAGATAGTTCCTGAGTAAGAGTCTCGCTGTTATCTCAGAGACGTTTGAGCTCTAGTTCTTTGAGTTTAGTTTCTAAAGCTTGTAGTCTACCTTTAATCGATCTGAGGACCCCTGAGTGTTTGGAGATAGTGATTCCTCTGATATACAGCTTAAACGCCTCCCAGACACTCTGGAACGAGTCGACGGAACCCACATTGGTATCAAGGAACATTTCAATGGCCCTCACCAGCTCCTCCCTAAAAAGGTTATCTAATAAAGAGTAGGGGGGAAGCACCAAGCGAATGGAGGTATACGCTGCATTGGTGTGGCCATCGACAGTAATATTGGCGAGTGGTCTGAGTAGGTACGTGGGAGTACAGTACAGCTCTGAATGTTGGTGATCAATTGAGATGCAACAAAAAAATAGTCCATTCTGGTGTGTATATTATGTGGGGACGAGTAGTGCGTGCAACCCCCTAGTGCAGGATGTTTATGCCTCCAGACGTCACACAATTCCAGGCTAGTAAGCTGTGTCTCCAGAACTCTGGCAGAGGCCGATGAGCGGCGGTGCGGTCAATGCCATCCGACCTGTCAATATGTGGTTGTCTCGTCATTTTAAAGTCGCCCCCCCCCAAAGGACCACCCCCTCCGAGTGTGCCGTAATCTTTGCTGCTAACTCTTAATAGAAATCTGGGTGATCGTAATTAGGGCCATAAGTATTCACCATACAGTGTTCCATGCCCTTGCCTCTGCATCTAGTAATCGTGTATCGCCCCTCCCTGTCCGTCACAAGCGGCGTCATCTTCAGTGAGGCTTTCGGGTTAATCCACGTAAGGACATCTCTTGCATGTGTTGTGAACCCAGATGCATGTATATTACCCAGGAATCCCCTGTATCGTAGGATATGACTATCTGGAGGGAGGTGCTTCTCTTGTAGTAGAACTATATCCACCCCATGCCTAGCCAAATATTGTATAACTTTTCGATCCTTCTGGAGGTCGTTTAGACCTCGTACATTCCAGGTCACCAGCGTCAGTGTATCCAGAACCTCCCCCTCCCGTGTCATACCGACCGTAGCAGTTTACATGAGTCACCTAACGACATTGTCTGTACAAATCTCCTACCATAGTATTCTGCCTTTACCATATATTGAGACTTGTGTAACTTTCCCTCAAAAAACAAACTCTTCCCTCTCCACTCCTTCCAGGCATTGCAGCACCTGCCCACCCAGCATCCCACACCCATCCGAACCCCTACCCATGCCTGCCTATCTCCAACTAGGCCGAGAGCAACCCCTCTCCCCATCATAGCCTCCCTAGTCTCCCAGTTTCCTCCCAGGAAAAATCAAAACCCCCTGAAAACCAAACAAAACCTTTTTACCAAACTCAGTGGGATACACGTGGAGGCAAAGGTAGCCTACAATAAGCAAACAATTTGTATACCCGCCACCCGCCACCCCCCGTCTCCATGGTAAGACTATTCAGCGTGAAACCACATAAACTACAATGACGCACTTCCTGCTGAGCAATATTAACTGTAAACTTATTTCAGATGCAAATAAACATCTCAGTGCGCTAAAGATGACCTGTGAATCTCAAGAGTCTGTAGTAGTCAAATAACATTGAGTGTGAAGTACAGCAGGCCATACTCGGTCTTGTGAGGAGAATAATGCACATCTGTAATTCTAGGCTCCCCACAGGTGCACGCCCATATCCAGACAGCGTCCCTGATACCCTGTTGTCCAGCACTTTCCTCAATCCATTATCTAGATGACGTAACCCCTCAGATACAGAAGAGAAGCATTTCAACAACATCCCCCCCACATCTGTGCACTCCCTCCCTCCCCCCGCCTAAAACGATTCAAAACATGTTTCTTATCTGCAAGCTTCACAGCAAATCCTGATCGTCCATTGGGCCTCTCTCAGCTTCCTCCGCTCCGTACAGGGAGGAACAGTTCACCATCCGCCGAACCCACAGAACTCTCTGTAGGGCCTAAAAGTCAATCTTGGTCGTCCAATGAGCCTTCCTTTGCCTCAACCCCCGCGTTTGACGAGGAACAACTTTCTTTGCGCCAGACCTTGGGGGCTTTCTGTAAGACCCTGGGATCTGTAAAAATCATGGATTTCCCCTGCCTGTTTATTCTCAACTTTGCGGGGTACAACATTGCATAATCTGCTCCCATTTCCGGTAGTTGGCGCTTCATTGGTATAAACTGACGTTGTGCCTCTTGGACCTTCGCAGTGAAGTCCGGGAATAATGAGGGAGTAGATCCCTCATACTGGAGTGGCTGTTTTTCCCTCACCAGTCTTAATGCCGCATCATGGTCCTTGTAGTTGAGTAATTTGGCGATGATGGGCCTTGGTGGCGCCCCCGGTTTGGTCTTGGGCCCAAACAGCGGTGAGCCCGTTCCACTATGAACATCGTGGAGAAGGCAGTATCACCAAGGAGGGTCTTTAGCAACTTTTTGACGAATATCTCCATGTTCCTAGTCTGCGTGGTCTCCAGAAGGCCCGTGATGCGGAGGTTTCAATGCGGAGAATGGGCCTCCAAATCCTCCGTCTTGTCTTGGAGCATCTGCATCGCTCTACCAAGTTGCTTGTTCTCAGTGTCCAGGGTCGCTTATGCCTCTTCCACCTCGGTGATCCTGCGCTCAGACATGTTGATGCACTCTGCTTGTTTGTCAAGCCTCTCTGCCATGCGGTCCATGCGATAGCTGAGCGCATCCATTTTGGTGCCTAGTGAGGCTATCCCCCCCTGCAAGCTCTTTTCCATGGCTAGTAGGAGACCGCAGATATCCTCTTGGGGGAGGTCTTCCGTCTGCTCCTGCTCTCCTTCATCTCTCCCCGAAGCAGTGTCACCAGGCTTACTTCCCTTGGGGTCAAAGGACAGCTTGGCTTGCGTCCTGTCAGTGCATCCCATTGTTGCAGGGCCCAGTGGTCAGCTACCGTCAAGTATGGAAAGGGGTGCAGGGTGTAGTATTTTCCGAGGCACTACCGGTTAGTCCCCAGCCCTAACCCAAGTTCCGCGCTACCAAAGGTCATTCCAGCTAACTACTGGTGCGCTCTCTCGTACCAAGTCTTCCACCAACAATGTCACTGCGTGGCTTCACTGGGCGTCGCAGCCACCCCCCTAGATGCACCGGGCTGAGAGTAGGTATGTCGCTGTCACAATTTCAATGTCCCCTCACTCCTGTGGTATAGTGCAAAGATTCAGCATACGTGGGGGGGAGTAAGGGTGCATACAGTCACTTCCCAGGCTACCTCGCGATCCAGGGGCCGTAATATGGCGCCAGAGCCTTGCTGGGTGTGTTCTAGTCGCTGTTGCTGTGACCCAAGTCGCGCTGTAACTGTGCCCCTACTGAGGGTTAAATACTGGGCCAGAACGGCGCACTTCCGTCTGCTCGTATTATGGCTGTGGCCCTTCACTGCAATGGCATGTGCTCAGAACCGCCTCATGTGTCTTTAATGGTAGTAGCAGGGCACACGCAGGGGCGGGGGGAGGATCCCGCCTGAATCTCAGAGGAAGTCCAGGGACCCCCACGCAGTTTTCAGGGCACTGAGCGCCCCCCCCCCTGCACCACACAAGCATCCAGGCTCACCTGTCTGGAGGCGAGCAGGGGAACACAGGGCACTCCCGGGCTCCGCATGGATCCGCCGACCGAGCCGCCTCACCGGGCGGGCCCCACTGGGTCCCGCAGCACTTCCAGCGCAGGGGCACTGCGCAGTGTAGCATCGCGTGTGCTCGGTCAACTGGCCCCATAGTGCTGCTCTGTAATACCTCTGTCTAGGGCCTCCCAAGTCGCCGTAGCAGGCTTTCCCTCACCGGGCGGGCCCCGCCGGGCCCCCCGGCACTTCACCGCCTCCCAGCGCAGGGGCTTTGCGAAGTGTAGCGTCGCGCTTGCTCGGGCAACTGGCCCCGTAGAGTTGTGCCGTAATACCTCTGTCCAGGGCCTCCCAAGTAGCCGTAGCAGGCGTTCTCCCGCAGCGGCAAGAAACATCTTAGTAGGTGCGGCGACGGGAAGAACACTCTCCGGGGCTCGTCAGCCGCCGGAACACTCTCCAGCCTATGCAGATTACCGCGATCGCAATGCAGATCTCGGCCCGCCTCCTATGCTCAGGCCGCAGGGTTATGTTATGTTATGTTATGTTAAGTGGGTGTCTTATAGAGCGCACGGCTACTCGGCAGAGTGTCCCGGCGCTGACATATCTGTGATGAGGGGACCAGAAAGTGATCAAAGAGTGAGAAACTACTGACCATAAAGCCAGGTCTTTAGTTCCTTCTGGAAAGCTAGGAGATTATCTAACTTTCTCAGAGACAGCGGAAGTTTATTCCAGAGTTTTGGAACAAGTAGTCTATTGGAACGTCCACCAATGCAAGCACGTTTGACAGTAGGAATAATGGCCAAGGCCTGAGAGGCCGACCGGAGAGATCTGGAAGGGTGGTAAAATTGCACTTTTTTCCTAAGATATACAGCTCCAATACCATGCAAAGATTTAAAGGTCATGGTCAGGGCTTTAAAATGGATGCGCTTCCGCACCGGTAGCCAGTGCAGCGAATCGAGGAGAGCTGAAGTGGGAGCCCTGCGGCTTAGGCCAAAAATGGCCCTTGCTGCTGAATTCTGGACTGTATGGAGGCGTGCCAGAAGATACTCCGGGAGACCCAGATATAGAATGTTGGAGTAATCGAGTCTGGATCCAATCAATGCCTGGACCGTAATTCTCCTATGAGTTTCGGAAAGGAGCGGAAGAAATTTCCTTAGAGTGCGCAACATGGTGAAACACTGGCCAACTAGGCTGAGAATCTGGGGCTTAAAAGTTAAGCCTGTGTCGATCTTTACACCAAGGTTACATGCTACTGAGGTAGAAGATGCGGGAGGATGCATATCAGGGGGCCACCAGGATTTCCAATGGATATCAGGAGGACAGCCAAAGAAAATAATCTCGGACTTGTCCGAATTACATTTTAGCTGATTCTCATGAAACCATAGAAAAATGGCCTCCAAACACCTCCTGATGGAAAGGCCGTCAAAGTCAGCGTTCTTGTTGCAGGTAAAAAGGAGCTGCGTGTCGTCAGCGTACGACACAATACGCGCTCCATGGGATTCAGCCAGTTCCGCCAGAGGAGATAGATAAACATTAAAAAGTGTAGGACTCAGCACCGACCCCTGGGGAACTCCAGCGGCCAAAGGAGGGACAGCTGCTGAAAAAGGAGCGGCCCAGACCAGTTGTTGGCGGTCGGTCAAAAAGGACTTGAGCCAATTGCCGTCCCTCTTAATCCAATCTCATGAAGTCTAGCGAGAAGACGGCAATGAGGGACGGTATCAAAAGCCGCCGATAAGTCCAAAAGGACCAGCAACGCCTTTCCACCACTGTCCGTGATCTCTCTAATAGACTCGGTGATTTCCAATAAGGCGGTCTCAGTGCTTAAATTTGGGCGGAAACCAGACTGGGAAGGTTGAAAGATATCACGCGATTCAAGAAAGTTGGAGAGGGTGGAGTGCACATGCTTTTCAGCAATTTTCGCCAAGGCGGGGAGCAGCGAAATTGGCCGATAATTACAGTGCTCTAAAGGGTCCAGGCTAGGTTTCTTCAAAAGAGGGATAATATGTGCCTTTTTCCACGCAATCGGGACAATGCCAGTTTCAAGAGAGGCATTAAGAATTGGATTCACCAAAGGGTTGATGACACGGGCCATTTTGGATAGAATTTTTGCCAGACAGGGATCCGATGGAGAGCCGGATTTTACTTTTTGTAATAGATCCAAAGATTGTTGGAGAGATAGGGGTGGAAAAGCTATAAGCAGATGCTCATTGGAAAGGGGACATTGATTGTGAGGAAGGTAGGATGTACCAAATGGCATTGGTGGAGCCTCAGTCGAAGTGGTATCTCGCGCGAATGAGGCCTGAATATCCGAGATCTTGTTTTGAAAAAAAGCCGCCAGTTGCTCAACCCACAGTTCAGATGGAGTAGAGTTAGGGGTTGAGGCAGCAGGGGACATAAACTCCTTGACAATTTAAAAAATTTCTTTGCTAATGTTATTCGCAGAATCGATTCTTCTGGCGAAGTGCGCTTTTTTCCCAGCTATAATAGCTTTGTGATAGTCCTTGATACGATTTTTATAGATATCTTTAGATGCCTCGTCATAAGTGCGACACCAGACTCTTTCAGCCCTCTTACAACTCCTTCTGATCTCATGGAGTTTTGAAGATAACCAGGGCGCCGATATGCGACGACAAGATTTGGGCTGTGTAGGGATTGGGGCAAGCTCATCGAACCGCTGTAGGAGCCATGACTGAAAGGTGGCGAGATCGTTATCCAGCTGGCCCGTAAGTGGGCAGGGATGCACAGTGAGGGAGTGCTCCAGTGAGACGGCCGTAACCCTATGGTAAGGGCAGAAGACTCTGGGCTGTGAGTCGGTACCGCTGCCAGTTACCCTGGGGCTGCTGAGAATATAAAAGTTCAGCAGGTAGTGGTCCGACCAGAGCAAAGGTAGCGGAGGCAAAGACCGAATAGGGAGGGAGGAGTATATCTGGTCGAGAATATGACCTTTGTTATGAGTGGCAGAAGCTATAAATGGAGACAAGCCAAAAGTGCTGGTTACATCCTGGAGTTTTATGGAGTCTGCAGCCTACGTATCGTCCATATGGATATTAAAATCTCCAAGAAGTACGCAGTGCTTGTATTTCATGATCAGTGGAGACAAAGCCTGGTGGAGATCTTCATAAAAGGAACTACCTTGACCAGGAGGCCTATACACCAGCAGGCCGGGGCACGACTGGTGAGGGGAGAAAGTAAGACAAAAGCCCAAAGATTCTACTCCCGCGATAGCCTCAGTCTCAACCACAGAGCAAGCATATTTTCTGTCAACTACAATCGCAGGGTGCTGCTGTCGTGCGCGTATCTAGGCCTCAGCAACCACAACCGGGCCAGCGGACGGGCGCAATGGGAAAACTCTCTTCCTCCGAAGTCCGCAGGGGTCCAGCATCACGGGACTGCAGCCAGGGGACATGTAATGTCTGTAATCATGCAGGATAATAACAGGATCAATGGTGAGATGGGGAGCTCTTGGCTCAAGCAGCCATCTCGGTTGCGAGCTAGCCCCCCCCCTTCCAACATATTTAAATGCCCAGGGAGGTGGTGCTCCCCGGGGCCAGGGGACGGCTACAGACCCCCATATTTATTTTAGTCAATGCCCCACGGAAGTGGTGGTCCCTGGGGCAGTGTGGGGGTGGCAGAAGCCCCCACCCATACTCCTATTTATATTGAAGCCCCGGGGAGGTGGTGTTCCCCCTTGCACATATTTACACGTATGCCCCGGGGAGGTGGTGGTCCCCGCCGCAGCGTTGGGGGAAGGATTCCCATGCATTATTGATACAAGCCCCACGAGGCCTCCCACACATAATAACACATATGGCCCAGAGAGGTGGTAGTTCCCAGGGCTGTGGGGGCACGTGCCCCCACATAATATTTATTATGCCCCGGGGAGCTGGCTGTCCCCAGGGCTGTGGGAGCCCCCGCGGGCCTCCGCTACATATATTTTTTCATTGGTCCTGGGGGCTGATTAAAACAAGCGCAGGAGACTGTGGTCCGGTTTGTCTTATTTTTCAGCTGGATTTTCACACCCAGCATGAATTCTGCATATTTGTTTTTTTAATGCTTTTTTTGGCCCAGGGGCTCCTTGTGGGACCCCCTGAGCAGGCCTAGGGTGTCAGGGTGTTTCTGCCTGGCCCCCTTTTCTTGTTTTTTATCCTTTTTTAACTGAAATCTTGTGACTCAGCTTTACCGAGTAACAAAATGGATGCCAACACATTTAGGTTTGGAGTATTGGCAGCCAATCAAAATGAAGCTTGTGATTGAGAGGAGTTGCGAATCATCCTCGGTGCGCAGATATCAATATTTTTATTTGTTGAATTTCTCAGGAACTAATGAATGAATTAACACCATTTCAAAAAAGGCCACTTTCTGAACCAAGGGCGACCTTTTTGCCAAAGTTGGTGCAATTCCGTTCAGCAGTTTGGGCTGTAGCCGTGTCTAAAGTTCCCATGGAAATTAACATGGGGAAAACGCGTTTTGGGACCCCCTTTTTTTCTCGGCCCCCGCTTCACGAACCACCCCAAAACTTTCAAGAGAGGAGCTGACCTGAGCGAACCATTAGTTTTGAAGATTCCTGAAGATTTATTATAATTCTATGTTTAACATGTTTATAGGTCCCTGCATAGTTTTCATATAAGTTATTTGATTCGATGCATTTTTCATAACTATTTTATCTACAAATGTTTGACTATTAAAATGTATAGAAGAATATATAGAAAAAATATTTATAAAAAAAATAGTTTCAAATACAGCAACACTTGAAAGTCTGAGTTTGTACAATACAACTTTACATCTCGATATACTATCTTCCTTATACATGTACACCCTTTCTATGTGGTTGTGTATCTATATATTTATTATGTTATTCCTAATGTAGAAGAAGGAGAAAATATACATGTATACCCTTTGTATGTAGTTATGTATCTATATATTTATTACTTTACTCCCACTGTAGAAGAAGAAAGAAAAAAAGAAAAAGAAACACCTTTGACTCCAATGCAATATATCCCCTACCTCCACTCTCTGACTCTCTGACTCTTCTCAAACCTCATTTTACTACTATGATATTCAAAATAAACCTTCGAATTCACAAAACTATGACCTTCACCTGACACTTTTTTAATTCTGGGAGTGATCACTGATTTTGAAGTGGCTGCTCATAGCAATCTTTTTGGAGAGTACCATCAACATTTGCTTTTAAGATACTCTGGTCCAGTTTCATGCAGTGCTTTGTATGCCAGGCATAACACCTTTAAGAAGATCCTTTTCTTGACCTGTAGCCAATGGAACTCCGCTAATATACCAAACTTAAATTTAGGGATTTTCTTGAGCGAGGAATAGACTGTGTTCTGCAACAGCTGAAGCTTGTTTAATGGTTTCTGTTTAGTGACCAAATAAAGGACATTACAATAATCAAGCCTATATACCTAGGCAGATGACCACTGATTTTTCCAAGAGAGTGGGACGAAGGGTAACACCTTCCTTAAAATTTTTATAATGAAAAAACACGATCATTGATTTGCAATTCTGATCCACAAATAACAAATCAGCATTGAATACAGCGCCCCTAGATTTCTAACTTTTGAAACTGACACTCTGGGAGACCGTGAGACTAAGGCCACCAACATCAGTTCCAAAAGGCAGAATCTTTCCCAAAAACCCCTGCATGCAATTATTATCAACACAAATATATATAGTATATAAATACAATTACATAACAAAAGTAGACATTCACTAAAAACCATAGGTTAAATGAGGGTTTAGTTAGGTGAAAATGTCTGTTGAAAATAAAATTTTAAACTAAAGAAATACTGAAATTCACCTGTTATAGTTTACTGAGCTAACTATAACTTGTGCCCCTCCATGTACTGCTTATGACCTCACATATTACATCACTCATTAAATCTTCAATTACATCATTAATGACATCTCAAACAACATTGATGATATCACTGATGCCATCACTGATGACATCCTCCACCATACTGCTGTTCAATCTAGTCTAAAAACCAGCACAGCCTTTGAAATGTGTAAATAAGTACTAAACTACACAGAATTATGTAAATGAGAAATTGCATAAACAAACGTGCTTATGTACAATAATTAGATGCTGCTTTATAAATTGATGGACGGATTGCACTCTGTCAGGAAGATGGAGTATATTACTTTATCCCCCTGATGGAGAACCTGCCTGACAAATTTAGAAATGTCGGTCAGCAAGACAGACATTCTGCCATTCACTGGAACCCTCCTCAAGGCGGATCTTGTGAATGTATTCAAGCTTTGCTGTATGACTTCTTTAAACATTATGAAGTTGTATGTCATCATTTCAATGATTGTTTTATTTTTAAATGCAAAGCCTCACAGTGGGTTTTGTTTTTGAAAATTAAAAACAATTTTGCCCTTGTCATGGGATTTATCTCCTTTGGCTAGGGGGCATTTTTATTCTTTTACTGCCCTTACCCCTATGGTTTGCCTGGCGGTGATGGGCAGTAAAAAATGGCATATAGCCAATTCTCTGATGGACTTTACTCCCGTATGCCATTGGAGAAATTTAGCCATAGCGTAGTTTCCACCATTACCAAGTTATTGTCTGCCCGCATATATATATTTCTCAGGTGGAGTATTATATTGGTGGTAACCATATTCGGTCTCTGTGGCAAAAGACTGTAGTCCACTGCCTCTAGACATATTCTGCACTAGGCACATCCTTTGAAATATGAACATATTTCATTGGTAGTCCATTTCCTCCAGGTACCCAAGCCCCATTAGGTACCAAGATTTCTACTTCACGCAACCTTCACCCTGTGCAAAACCGTTCGCGGAGAGCCCACTTCATCTAGATACCCAAGCCCCTTTAGATGGTTAAACTCATACTATGTACAGCCATTGACCTCAGCAGCTCTCTTCACGAACTACCCTCTTCCTCCAAGCATCCACGTCCCATTAGAAAGCCAAGCCTCCTACTAAGCATAGTCTATGCTCTGTGTACAGCTCTTCACGGAGAGCCCTCTCCCTCCAGAAAACGACGCCACCATTTGTTTACATTTTGGCATTATGGAACAGCCAACAGTTGGAAGGCGATAATTAACATGTGTTAAATTGTTAGGATTATCTTGTAATACAGCAATTACCCTCTGTTTTCTCTAATAATCTAGACAGCTCTTATAAACAGTTTAACTGATTTCTTTATGTTTGTTGTTTTAGGAGTATGCTCAGAAGGGACAAAGTCCAGATTTCAGTTTGTTCCAACATTTACTTGCCTAGGCTGATTAAAAATGGCCAGGTGACAAAATGCATGCACAGCTATGAATATGAAACCAGCTCACAGCAGCACAGTAGAATACATAGAAGACACATAAGGTTCAAAATAAGATTAAGTAAAAAGAGAAACATAGAATGTATAAAATATAGCAAAAACTAGAGAAATCAGACAAAGTGCTCAAAACACGTTGAAGTAAAGAAGATTTAGCATGACATGTATAGGTGAAAAATGAAAAATGCCTTCCTACAAACCACAAAAGGTGTTACATTTTAATTAATTGGAAAGTTAAAAAATAAGCTCAAGAGGTCAAGTATCTTCCAGAGGTTGGACCTCAACCCAAACATCTCAAGTGATCCACCTAAAGATGTTCATGGTCGAGTTCAAGAGGATAGCTGAGCTCAGTCAAACTATCAAATTGAGGCTTAGAAATGTATTTGAGCATTAACAAGTCAAATGCACACAATCTAAATACTGTACACAAGCAAAGCTCTTGGGAAATCTCAAAGTGTAGGTCATCACCGAATGTTAATTGTCAAGTTAACAAACTAGCATGAATCAATCAGAACATACCTGAACACTAAATGAGGCCAGGTTAATTAATTATAACTTCTTTATTACCAGACATCTTCAAACAATTCCTTTAGTCTCTTTTTCCAAGCTCAGAGAAGTCCTGAAGATTAAATAGGCAGTTTGTGGCTAATGAGGGCTACACAAGATGGGATAGGCTTGGCGGTAAAACTCAGTATACATGTTTTGCAGATAAAGAAATGTTCTGTCCAGACAAATCAATGTTGCAATCTCACAACGTCCCTTTTTATAAGGATCCTTGGTACCTATATTTGATCATGAGTAAACATGATTTATGTATTTGTGCTATGAACTAGGCCTATCTCATGGACTGCGGTCTGTCTAGACCAGGAGTGTCGCACAAAGAGCTACACTCATGTGGTGCATTCACCTGGAGTTAAGCATCATGAGTGCTCTTGGTGGCAGCATACTGTGTTCTTAGTTTATGGTGATGAGTTGAGGGAACTGGACTTTTTACCTGTACCATGGAAGTGGCGCCTCCTGGCCCACTCTGAAAAGGTTCTGAGGCTGTTTGCTTAACTCCACCTTGACCAGAATTGGATTGTGTATAATGCTGGCATGTATATGTGCCTGTAGGAAGGTAGAGTGCATCAGAAAGTAGAGCGTGTGATTGCATGTGTGCGCTGAGATATATGTGTCCCTATGTGTAGATACAGTGTATCAGCAAATACCACGTTTGGTGGCATGTGCATGTTGCGATAAATGTGTGACTCTGAGAAGGCACGGTACATCAGAAAATAGCGCATGTGATTGCGTGTACATGCAAGGCTATATGTGGAACTGTTATCTGGTCCCATACATAGGAGATAACACGCAATGTTGTGTGAGCACTGGGTTGTATGGATGCCCATGTCATGGTACAGTACATTGGAGGCTGCACACGTATGTAGGTGTACGCAGAGATGTGTGAAGGTGCTTTCAATGGACGCAACACATGGGCTTAATTTTGGGCTCCATTTTAGGATACCCAGTGATTTCTGAAGGACCAGGGTGAGATAGTTGCTTCCCCTAGGCATGTTTATGGATTGCTTCATTCCTCAGAGCTAGGTGGGACAAACATTGGAAAAAGGAAGAGCCAGGCTCTTTGGTGCACATCAATTGGTGTTCTTTGATTCTAAAATTAGGTCACTAGTCAAAGGTGCCTGGGCACATCCGAGGAAGTAGATGTGGCTGATAACAGGCCAACTCTAGAGAAGAATGTTTTTCAGAACCACCAAACCTGCTTTATGATTCTCCACCAAGATAAAGTGAACAACATTCTTCTAACAACAAAATCTGGATCTCCCTACGATCCCTGCCCCCTGCCATTTTACATCTGGCATCAGAAAAGATAGGTTCCCACTTATCTCGTCGCTTAAACAATGTAGTTAAAACAGGAATTTTTCCCTGTGTTCTGGAAAAAAGCCTGTATCAGGCCGATTCTGAAAAAGCTCACGTTGGACCCCACTGAGGTAAAAAAAACTGTAGACCAAAATCCTGTCAGCCAATGGAAGCCAACATTCCTGAAAAAGCGGTTAATAGTGAGCTAACTCAACATCTTGACTCCAACAACCTGCTAGACCTAGGCTTTCGACCAGGTCATTAGACAGAGTCGGCTCTGATAATGGCTACGGAGGAGATTCACGAACAGGTGGTTGGGGGGTGCAGAGCCACCCTTATCCTATTAGACCTATCAGCAGCATCTGATACCGTGAACCAAAAGGTGTTAGTGCCATCCCTCTGCTCATCAGTAATAAAAACAGTGAAAATGCACACAGGAGGTCTTGACTTCGCCTCTGTGCTGGTCCGCTATGTGGCAGCCTGGGGTCCCGCTGGCACCTTGTAAGGGGTTTTCGATGGGGAGACGCGTGGGTCCTGTCTTCCCCTCATCAGAGATGCCTCGAATGTCGCTGCTTGGCTATTCCTGATCACTGAGATGGCTGATGCGCCCGCCGGACCCGTGGTTGCTTTCCCCCTATGAGGCTGCTGCTTTGCTCCTGTTCTTCCCTGGACTTCTGATGTGTCGTGGGCAATTTCCCACCTCTTGACTTCCTTCATTATGCATCTGGTATGTGCCCCCTCTCAACCCTGCTCGTGAGGTAGGTTTTTCCTTTTTAGGAACCTTTCACCCGATTTGTATTTGCCGACAATACCGCCATTTTTGATTTGCGAGGTACCTGGGATCCAGGTGACTGCAACTGCCATCTTACGGTCTCGCCATTCCCCCAAACTGACTCTTTCTCCTCATCAGCGCCTTGTTCCACCTATGGTCCTGTTATAATCTACATCCACCTTCCCTATTCCTCTTCACCCTCTACCCGCCCTTATTCTCCTTTTCCACTCTATGTAACGTCCTTGCAACTGATGTAACTTCTTTCTGATGTATCTGATGTAACTTTGTAACAATATGTAACTCATGTAAAGCGCTCTGATACCTCTGGATCTAGCCAGCGATATATAAAACTCACCAAATAAATAAATAAACTCCTGCTTGCCCCGTGGCTCTCTAAAAAGGCGTTCTGACAGTCGCATCTTGTCTGGATGAAATTGTTTGCTTCAACACAATCTTATAAAACTTACAAATGCACAACTTATGTCCCACAAATCAAGCAGCTGTCTCACAAAGCAACTTTTTATGGTTAGCTGCACTTCATGAAGGGTATTCCAAACTGACTTCTTTTGCACTGGCCTCGTACTCCCAGTCCTTTTGAAACCTGCAACATGCACGTTAACTGAAATACTGTTAACTGTTTAGCAGTCTTGTCGGTTATGCAAATGATTTACTGATGAGTTTTCACTTAAGACTGAAAGGGTGACACTTTGCAATAAGCTAGCTTGCAATCTTTTTACCTCACTCCCATGCCAAGGCCACAACGGTCAGCCAGGCCAAGCCTATGATAGACACCAACGGCCAGATTCATCATTGTCCCGTTTTGCGAGTCCTTAATAGCGATTATTAAGGAATCGCTATTAAGGTCTTGCAAAACGGGATTCATGTAGGAATCGCTAAATAAATTGCGATTCCTACACTTTCCTTATTTGCGATTAGCAAATTGCTAATCGCAAATAAGGAATAACTCCCCATTCATTCCTATGGGCCTAAGGCCAATAGGAATGAATGGGGAGTTATTCCTTATTTGCGATTAGCAATTTGCTAATCACAAATAAGGATGCGATTTCAAGGGTGCCAGGGGTGTCCAAAGGACACCCTGTAGCACCCCTGAAATTTAAATGTTGACTGATGTTGCGCACACACATGTCCAAAGGACATGTGTGTGTGTAACATACAACTGAGATGAATGCACAAAAGTGCATTTTTGTCAGTTTTCGCTATTTACCACGAAGTCAGACTTCGCGGTAAATAGCGGCCGGAAATTGCGAATTCGCACATTTTAAAAGTTTCATGAATTGCATTTAAGGAATCTCAAATAGAGATTCCTTAAATGCTATTCCTCTCTAAAATGCGAAATTTATAATAGCGAATTTTGCATTTGGGATGATGAATCCCAAATGCAATAATTGCGCTCGCAAAGGGCCAGATTCTCAGAATCTGGCCCTTTGCAAGCGTAATTTCCCTTGATGAATCTGGCTGCAAGACCTGGCCCAAAAAAGTGACTCCAGTAGGATAATACATTTATAGCATTTTAGCATAGCACTCAGGGCACAGCAATGTTAAGCAGGGATCAGTCCATAGCAAAGATCAGAAGTCACACATAAGCAGTAGCTGCATGGGAAGAATATAGGCACACTATTTTAGCAAAGCACATTCAAAATTACCTATTTGGAAGTGCTAAGTGCACAGTTAAGATCGGAAAATGCACTCTGGAAATGAAAATTCTTTCCTTACAAGCAATTTTGCAGACGCTGCTCCCGAAGGGGGCTCGAGAGCCGGCGCCATAACCAGCGGCGTGCCCCCCCGGACAAACTAGGGGTGGAGCGGCGTTTGGCGCCAAGAGGACAAAGAGGACAAAAAACCACCCTCTTCCCTTCCCCCGCAGCGGCCACTGGACTGGTGCAGACACCCCGGCGGCCAATGGGGGTCAAAGCGGGTTACAAACTTCGCCCAATAGGAAGAGGGGCCTAGCGGAAGGCGAAGGCAAGCCAGGAGGCATATAAACCCTGCTCCCCCAGGCATGCTCCTATCTGCATGGAGCGGGGGGAGCAGCAACAACGGCGGAGCACAATCTTGTGTCGAGGTCCCTGTACGGGCTAAGGTTGCTAACTACATTGTTAGGTGGCCAGACAGCCTGTTTCTCCCCGAGGGAGGCCGAAGCGGACGCCAGAAGCCAGTGCGGGAACTCCTAGGGCTTGAGAGCATGAGCAAGCACAGGCGGCGTGGGCGCGGGACCAGGCCCTCCCAGAAGAGCACACCCTTGTCCAGCCGGAACGGCGTACCAGGGAAGAGTAAAGCGGGACCAGCATGGATGTCGGAAGACTGAGGAGGCGGAATCGAAAGGCAGGCCACAACCGGTGGAACCTGGGCAGGGAAGCCGAGACCGTCGACCATCGGCCAGCCGAGGGCGTTGGATCTGAGTGACGAGCGGCAGGCCTTTCACCCACAAAGGAGCACACACAAGGCCGGCGCCTGCAGCCAGAACGGCAGCGCCAGGGACGGCAGATGGGAGTAGAGCGGCGCAGCCATCACCAGGATGAATCCGAATAGGCGGGCCAAGCACCACGCAGGGGTCGGAGCGGGCGAGGATGCCCCCGAAGCCTCGTGGGCAGCAGAGGGTGAGGTAAGCAGGGGCGCGAAACGGGGACACCCCCCAGCAGAAGGGGCAATCAGCGCGGGACAACAGATACTCCCGCCGGTAACGCTAGGAACAGGGCCGAGGGCGGCGGGGCTTAACGTGCGGCCATAGATTGGGGGGCGGTTGAAAACCTCAAGCTAGCCTCAGGCACGGGGATTCAGTGAATCAGCCCCCTCCCCCGCCGCTGCAGGGAGGCAGTCTGGACACGGGCGATCGCCTGCATGCACACAATAACCCTGCCTGCCCGGAAGAACAAGGCTGGGCAATTGTTGTAGTCTTTTGCATTTGGGGTCCTTTCCAGGGAGTTAAAGGACCTGGCAAGAATACGCTACCACAGGATGGCAGTAGGAGGTCAGATTCCGTCGAGGAAGCCCCCCCACCGTCACATAGCAAAGACAGGTTTCGCGCTATATGAAGGCTAATAGAGAGGCCTGCGAGAACGGAGGAGCGGCATGGCGACAAATCACTCTAGGACAGCACGTGTGTTGAAAGGTTGCATGCTAAATAGTTACAACAAGCCCGGGCTCCAGGAGCACTCGAAGTTAAAGTCGGGCAGCGGGAGGTTTTTAAGGGCTAAGAAAGGCAGTAGTGCATGGTAGCGGCGCCGTGAGGCCAACCAGAGAGGTTCGGACCTACGAGTCAGGACGCAATCCACCCCAGCCCCAGACATTGTGCTCCTTGGTAAACCCATTCAAAACAGGGCAGTCCGTTTTATTTTCCGTCCTTCCCAGGACTCACACATAGCCGGTTGCAAAGCTTCACCTCACTATCTGCGCTTTACAACTCACTCAGTCAGGATTCTTGGCCCGACCCATCAGGAGGTCCGGCATGCTGAACACGTTTCTCTCGTACAAAGACGGTCAGGTATAAGCCACTGGGAATTTAGAGCCTCCTCGGTTGGGTGTCAGGTACCCAAGATGTACTTTTAATACTAGGTGGACAATGGGTCACTTATTTTGGCGCCTATAAACGGGAACGTTTGGCGCTATTTCTCTGTGTGATTCCTGATCTTGTCAGGGGCTGTGTTTTTAACCTAAAGTTAAGTGCGAAGCAGACAGTTCTCCACATATCGCATCATGATGCAGTTTGCACCTCGGAGCGCAACTCAAGAGGGCAGAGAACATATTTGCAGATGCGCCAGGTCACAGTTCATGACCCCCGACACCGCTGGGGAGTCACATAAATGTTACAAATAGCGCGGGGCAAAGGAGAAGCTGCAACAGATTTTCCATCACCATAGACTTTGATAACTACTGCTTCCTTTATAACGCTTCTCAGATCGGAGAAATTGACTTCAGTGAAAACTTCCCCGTGATTTAAAGCAGGAAATGCATAATTGGGAATTTTATTTGCAAAGTGTACTCAAGGAATTATGAAACAGCACACTTGGATACAGGAGAAACAATGCACAGTAGTTAGGGGACGTAACAATTCTGAGCGCCAGCTAGTGCAGGGTAGAACAGAGACCATGTCGGAGGTGGCAATTCTTAAAGCGGCCAGACTACGTTAGACGTCCCTGCCATTAAGGGCAGATCAGGCCGGGAGTGTTAGATCAAAGTCTCGCTATGCACGGCATTTAGCGCGTACAGCGGGAAGACCGCACCTCACGGTGCTTATATGACGTAAACCCGGGCCTGGCACTGCTAAGGATCACACTTATAAGCGTATCAGCAGGCACATCGCCAAAGGATCGTCCGGCGCCCGCTTTGCCCGGGTGCTTAATCACCCTCAATAAAATGGTGTGTCCAGTCTCAGCGCGGCCTCACCCACGAAAGAACGAAGTCGGTGCTTGGACCACAGGTGGAACCGCTCGTCCTGAACCGCTCGTCCCCCCAGGTATAGCATACATGCCAGGGACTGTTAGGTCATATACTGTGGAGAGCAGATCTCGCCGGTAGGCTGTCAGGTTTTAAAAACGTGCGCCTTTCAGGCAGGTGGCGTGCAAAACTTAGTAAACACTTATGGTTCTAAGTATATGTGATCAAAATCCCGCAGAGGCCGAACCAAACTTGTAGCTATTTCAGCCTCCCTGGTACATAGTTGTATAGGCCCAGCACTGACTCTTAATTATCCCGTGAGTCTAGGCAAATCACTTAATCTCCCTGTGCCTAGCCAAAGTATGAAGGTGGGTCCTAGAGGAACAGAACTGGCGCGATGTAAATCACGCTGATACCCGATCCGGGTCAGGTTCATGCAAGTACATCCTGCATATTTCGTCCTGAAGATGTACAAGATACATTGAATAGCTTCAATACTGCAAGTGGCAGTCGATGCCCGCTCGGATGGCTATTGCTGGAAACTTTTTCAGTTTATCATGATTTTAGGGGGGAAATACCAGGAAGCGGGAGCAGGGCTAGCTAGACACATGTCACATCGATAGGAAAGCCAAGGATTGCTGAAGATCTAGGAAACAAGTTCGTTAGTGCCTGGCTGCAAGCACTGGACACTGTTTTTGCCATAAATTCATGTTTTGTAAAGCTAGCAATAACAGTCAGCATATCGAGTCTGCATTGTAACTGGTCTTATTTGAATGACAACATGCGTGTAGAGAAAAACACAGATCATTCACCCCTCACCTGAGACACAGGTGTGTAAAGGCAGAAAAGACGGAGGATCAGACTCTTATGAAAGACCCTCAAGGATTCAAAGGCAGAAACATACTGGCCAGATCTTGGTTATCTGAGACAATCAGATGTGAGTAAGCAGAAACATATGAGGCATGCAGCGGCGCAAAAGCAGAAGCCCTCTGACCAACCCCCTTCACCTGAACTCCACCTATAGGCAAAGGCAGACGCTGTGGTACGTGTGGGTCCTGTAATGCGCGAAAAAAAAAATGGGTGTATTTTAATCATGTAAGGTCTAGCTAGTTTAAAGGGGCCTTGCCCATCAGAATAAGTTCGGGCATACTAAGGATTGGTGGAGCCCCTGGCACGATACCTGTTTAGCACCGTGCTCCCAATCTCTTGGGAGGCCAAACAAGAGGGAATCTGTGGTTGAATCATCAAAAAAAAAAAAAAAAAACCTAAATTCAAAGTGTCCAACAGACAATTAGCCAAGCCTTGGCGGCCCCCCTTGTTGTCCCGGCCATTGACAGTGCGCAAGGCACTCGGGCAAAAGTGAGAGCGCATAGAGCTAAGATTCAAACATAGGGGCAGGGCGTTGGCAAGGTGTGCGTAACATGGCAGCAGCTTAAGAATTGTGCCAATAACTTAGGTGTCAAGCGCCCCTGGGGGCAGGGCACTGCCAGCGAGCAGGTCACTCGTGCAAAGCCTAAAGGCATGACAGCGAACAGGCAAGGGTAGGGCCAACGCTGTGCAATTATGATAGTAGCGCAGTAATAATTCTGTCAACAACCCATGGGGCACCCCTTATCAGTGTAGTGGCTAGGTTCGGTTTTTTCGGTTGAGCCGAGGGATAAGGCAAAGAGGATAAGGATAAGCCAAAGAGGCGGTTAAGGGTCATGCCTCACCGTTGACAGTCCCCGGGCAGCCAACACTCAGAGAGTTCTCAGCAGAATCAGATTGGCGAGGGTGCACTTTCGACCACAAAGCTGAACAGGCGCGTCAAGTGGGTTATAGTGTCCAATTCCATATTGGAGGTTACCACGATAGGCTGTTGATTACAAGGATCATACTACGATCCCCCAGCGGGAGACCCTGTGTAGGTCTAGCAAGCGATAGGAACTTTGAAGTCCTCGGACGGAGATTCTGGGGAACATCACAGGAATGATGATTGCCAGACAACACCTCAACGTCGGGAAAAGCTCAGAGTAGGGGCACGGTCGGGAGTACATTGAGTTCTCCGTCGTACGATGAAAGGCGACTGGGGCTGGGCCCTCAAAGAGACGGAGAGCTTCCAGACCTCCAGCATATGCTGTAGAGATGCTAGATAAGGCAGCAGAGGATGCCATAAGATGCTGGGAAAGAACGTTCAAAATAAATAAATAAATAAATAAATAAATAAATATATAATAATAATAAGAAGAAAATGTGGAACCACTCCCATTTAGATTTGAGCTCCTCCAATCGTTAAGGGAGGGCTGTTCATATCCAACAAACCGTCGGAGGCTCAGTCTAAGGACAAGGACGGGCGGGAAAGAGCCAGCACAGGGCAGGGTCCTGCAGCAAAACCCAGGCGTTCCGCCGAGGCTGGACAGGGCAGTGACGGATTAGGGCGACAATCTCATTACAGAGGGCCCCCCTGATGGCCAGCCTGAATAGGCTTGGGGGCTACTATTAACAGCTGCCGGCAGCCCCAAGTGATGTGCGGGCAGACACAGCAGGGTATCCGGGAGTGTTGATCAGCCACCTACAGAGTGAGGTGTTAGCAGGCAAGAGGTGAGAAGGCCCATCAGAAACCAAACCTCACAGTGAACACAGGCTGCAGATCGAAGGGTCTGAGGGACTGCCAGGCAAGGGCTCGTCCACACGGGGTTGCCCAGAAGTACATGCCAAAGAGGTAGTGCGCCTGTCGGCTGAAGGCAGTGGTGGGTTTGGGAGCAGCCTTTGGGGCGCAATGGGCCCTGCAAGTTGTAAGTGACAGAGCATAGGGCGTGGTTGGGGGGAGCCGTAGGGAGACGGAAGCCTCCCAGACGGCGTGGCGAAGAACTACGCTGATATCGGTTGGTACGGAGGCACACCGGAGGGCGGTTTGCCAGAATAGGTCCACTCACCTTCAGATGCCTCACGGCTGGGTGAGTTGGCCTAAGGACAGGCGTGTAGGACCACACACTCTGGGATGCCTCACGGCTGGGTAACTTGGCCTACCGAATAGGGGGGGTAGCAAACGGAGACAGCACTCGCAGCCCAGCCCCCGCCGGACGGACGGCAGGGCACAACAAAGTCGGACAAGGTAGCGAGGTGGCCTAACTCCGGGACAGAAGCTACTCACCTCCCGCGCAAACGGAGCGCAAAAATCCAACCTACCAAAGGAAACGACCCAGAAGGGACAAGAGACAATACCAAGGAAGTTGTGATGACATAGCATGATGCAAAGTATATACATGTTGTTTCCTTGTATTCCTAATAAACTGCGGCCAACAAATGACCACCACAAGACAAACGTGTACGTTGGCTTTTCTTGTCATAATAAGGAATACAGTACAAGGGGTATATACGACTACAGGAGGGAGTGGGGCAGAGTGCGGAGGTTATTGCAGAGGCTGCTCCCGAAGGGGGCTCGAGAGCCAGCGCCATAACCAGCGGCGTGCCCCCCCGGACAAACTACGGGTGGAGCGGCGTTTGGCGCGAAGAGGACAAAGAGGACAAAAAACCACCCTCTTCCCTTCCCCCGCAGCGGCCACTGGACTGGTGCAGACACCCCGGCGGCCAATGGGGGTCAAAGCGGGTTACAAACTTCGCCCAATAGGAAGAGGGGCCTAGCGGAAGGCGAAGGCAAGCCAGGAGGCATATAAACCCTGCTCCCCCAGGCATGTTCCTATCTGCACAGAGCGGGGGGAGCAGCAACAACGGCGGAGCACAATCTTGTCCCACCCACCCACACCTAAGGATCAGCAATGTCGCAGGGCTGAGGAAGATGCAAGGCACGGCGAAGAACTACGCTGATATCGGTTGGTACGGAGGCACACCGGAGGGCGGTGTGCCAGAATAGGTCCACTCACCTTCAGATGCCTCACGGCTGGGTGAGTTGGCCTAAGGACAGGCGTGTAGGACCACACACTCTGGGATGCCTCACGGCTGGGTAACTTGGCCTACCGAATAGGGGGGGTAGCAAACGGAGACGGCACTCGCACCCCAGCCCCCGCCGGACGGACGGCAGTGCACAACAAAGTCAGACAAGGTAGCGAGGTGGCCTAACTCCGGGACAGAAGCTACTCACCTCCCGCGCAAACGGAGCGCAAAAATCCAACCTACCAAAGGAAACGACCCAGAAGGGACAAGAGACAATACCAAGGAAGTTGTGATGACATAGCATGATGCAAAGTATATACATGTTGTTTCCTTGTATTCCTAATAAACTGCGGCCAACAAATGGCCACCACAAGACAAACGTGTACGTTGGCTTTTCTTGTCATAATAAGGAATACAGTACAAGGGGTATATACGACTACAGGAGGGAGTGGGGCAGAGTGCGGAGGTTAGTACGTATTTCAAAAATAGGCACAGTAGTTTAAAGCACACCCTGGCATTCAGACAGGTTATTTCTGTTTGTCAGGACAAAGAGCAGGTTAAAAGCAACATTCTGGATGGAAAGCGATTGTCAGGATACCTCTGTGCTTAATTTGAGGCAGTGATTGTCGGCGGGGCCCAATGGCACTCATTTTTGGGGAAGGGTACTTATTTTTCCACATCAGACATTTACAGAAAGCAAGACAGGGAAAACACACAACATAGAAAGACAAAGGAAGAGAAAAACAGAAAACCTGTCACAAACCGAGAAAGCAACCTTGATATTCAGCAAGCTGACATTTAATAACATTAGCCAGACTTCTTGGTAGGGCTTTGGCCCCCAGCGCTTATTCTTTTTCAAATTAAGAGGTGGGGGGACTCCATAGAGTGTGTTATGGCAATCAGGTTTGGGGTTGACCAGTTTGCCCCTACAGATGAATAAGAGGTATATAAACACAAGCACTGTATGCATCTGTGCTATCGGCAAAAGAAGGTAGACGTAAAGTTACGCAGATCATACCTCCAGAATGAAAAACATATACCTGGGTCCGAGCAACATGGTCTTTATTTTTGATTGACTTTAATTTTAGGCAACTGCCTCACAGCCACTCTTTCAGGTGAGGTATACACTGGCAACAGACATCTGCCTTTCTCCTGAGCAATGCACCTCATATTGTAATTATTTTGTAGTTTTGTCTCGACTGCTGTGTCGTCTATGCTGCACTCATCCTTGGCCTCTTGGAAATTGGTTTTCTTTGCTTGCCTTGGACATCTTTACATTAGTTACCCCCTAAGGCAGTACGAAGAGGTCGTTCCCAATCATATATGATGAAATTACCTCTCCTACAATTAACATAAATTCCTAACTTTTAAGATGAATAAAATCCTCAGTTAAGCACCTAGATATCTACGCAACTGGTAGATTACTAAGAGTGCACCCACTTCTCAGCTATTAAGCCTGCATTGTTCTTAAGGCATGAAAGCCGCAGGGCTAAGCCCTGAATATCAGTGTATTGGAATGCAGTGACAAATGTACTACACTTAGGTTCTTATTACACCTAGGGTGCACTTTTCCTGTTTGTGTCATGGTGGACCTTTGAGTAGTTGCGCTGTGCGTGAGCAGTGAAAGCGATACCCTATTACAGACAATGCACTGCTCTCAGGCAGCTGTAAACTGGTGCTTTCCTGGGGGCAGCGCATTCTAGTGAAATATGGAGCACCTGCTTCATACCTGCCCTATGTTTCACTGTGTAAGAAGCAACGCGCTCAACCCGCTTGCACTTTGAGGAGGGATAAGAGATCCCTATGCAGCTGCATGGGGATGTCAGGGGGGTCAATGGAACCCCCTACAAAGGGCTGACATCAGGGCGCTCATTGACAGTGTGTTGCACATTTTCAAGCCGCCTCCTGACAGCTTTTGCACCCGGATCCAAAATACAGCACAGGCTCAGAGACATAAAGATTCCCTCATTTGCACGACCCCATGCAAATGAGGGAATGGCCTCTTAGGGTAGCTCTGGCCCTACAGGGCATATTGACAAGTCAAAGTCACCACAGGAACGTCACTTTTTATGATGTTCCTGTGACGATAAACCCTTCACCTTATTTACAAGGCGGCATTAAGCCACTTAATGTGGCTTAATGCCACCTTGTAATTAAGACCCCCTTTCACGCTACACTTAAAGTGAATAAAGTGTGCAATGAGTGTTGCAGTGGGCATTCTTCTGCAACACAAGTCAGAAAAAGTCAATTCCCTTTGGGCAGATGAACATAAATACCACAGTACTTACAATAAATGACCTCACTAATACATAAACATGACAAAGAAGCAATGAAAAATGAAAATTCAAAAACGTGAAAACACTGTAATAGGATCAAAACATTAATACAATGTATTAACATAAATCATGTTAATTAAAAATTGGGAAACATACACATGACGTGACAATAATAAATAAAAACATTCCAATTAAAAAAGGAGCTAGAGGAGAAGGACTAAATTCAAACACTATTATTATGAATTTTCCTTAATTATGTAATCCACATTCACTCCTTGGGCATCAACGCGTTTCGGCGGTGTGAACAAAGTATGACCGCCTTCATCAGGGTATGAGTATATCTGTTTCCCAATAGTTCTGTAAATTTAAATAAGATCGGTCCAAATTAAAATAATCAAACAAATCAAATATAAATTTAAAGAATACATTTTTCTAAAAAACACAATGGAATGTCCTACCCTATTTTTGAACACACATTATAGCATTGCTTCCAACATTAAACAGCACATCAATACAGAAATACAGAAAACATTACATATACCAATTTCATAGGCTTTAGCAGCATATTGACAAGATAATACAATAGGTCTCTAAATTAAAACAGTACCTAATAATTCATTACATATACATTTTAAACATCAAATCTTTCATCCAGCCTCAGCCTTTCGGCTCAAGATATAGACATATTTACATAGGTAAATCACCCTACATAAGAAGGGGTGGCAATAGAATGGAGCATGATACATCACCTACCTCGGGGATAAAATACTTAAATCAGTGCGTCATAAGGGGTATGTATCCTCCTTATCCTTTCATAGGGATATTCGACCAGCGAATTATCCAATAGTTTGCCTAAACATAGGGATGAATAGATATCTTAATTAATATAGCCTGGTACAAGTGCTATGGTCAGTACTAAGATAAACCAAACTATTTAAATTAATACAGTTAAAGACCACGACAAGAAAGCGTGTATTGATTTCTTCCCCAGGTCTGTGATTAGGCCTCGCATTTTCTCTTTTAGCCTAAGTTAAGTCCATACTGTTAGCCTAAGTTTTGTCCATACTGGAGACGAGTAAAATCCAATAAACAACTTTTTAAATCATTCTTCACATCATTTTGCAAATGTGCTCTAGAGCACTCATAAGACCAATTATAGCCGGCCCCATGAGTAAGATAAGATAAGACCTTTTTTATCAGTTGCTATATATGCTTGATTGAGGCCAATACATATAGAGAATATTGGGCCACATCCGTCTTTAAAAAGAATTAACAGTTAATACAACTTGATACAACTTACTGAAGCTGAAAAGCGTTCAGAATTCCCAATACGTCCAGCGCTATAACTGGAGGCTGTAAATAAACACACAGGACGGGAGTACCGTTAGTCTCTATAACATATTCAAAGATGTTAGACAAAGACTGCTCCTTGGAAAGATATCATCTACATGCAACTTACTAGTATAAAAACATGATTGTTGCCGTAAAATCCGACACTCAAAATACGTCTGAATTACGTCCGGCAATGTGGTTTAGAAGCTGTGAAGCAATCGAAAAAGCGGAAATACTATGAGCATATATTTCAATTGTAGATATAAGTAACTCGGATATTTAGAGAAAATGCAATGATGTACTTACACGCGGTAAAAACAATGTAAGCATAGGACGCGGTACAGTCTGGATAATTATTCGACTAGGTAGGGACACAGTATGACTCCTGGTTCCCTTTAATATGGGCAACTCGATATGGGTCTCTGTGCTGAAATTAAAACAGATGCAGAGCGCCACCGGATTAGAGAGACGTCCAAACCCGGATTGAATAGAAGAGTTAGTGCTATGCACACCTAACCAGCCCCTCTTACCTCTAGCATTTGCTTACCCGGCGTCCCGCGTCCGTCCTCAAGTACGTGTAGGCCAAAATAACCAAAAGCCGCTTTTCAGGCTAGCACTTATATACTAAACAGAGGGATAGGCGTAAACCTCAAAACACGGAGGTAAGATGACGCGCGTAACAATAATAGACACCGATGATGGACTAGGTTACGTACCAATAGTAACGTAATGGATATAAAGAACGGACTAAAGAAAAGCCTCCCAAGTCTAATGTAACATAATGGAAAAGGCTGTATTCGATGTATAAAAACACGTGTATTTTTACGCAGGGTGCGCAATAAGTATACAAAGCGAACTAAATAGTGCTTATATGATATTGACATGTATTGAGCGATAGACGGCTGAGTCATTTTAGACCCACATCTCTATACGTAAGGAAGTGATTTCAAATACAGGCTTATTTTTTTTAAGTGACTAGTTGTTGTGAATAAATTCGTCAATAGATGCACCGATAACAAAGATGTGCATTAAATCCCTAATTCAACCCAGAATAGCATTCAGTCCTATTTGCAAAAACCAGCATACATTTCTTATTGAGCTGGGAATAAGAGAATATTCAGTGTCATTATATTATCATTAGACATAAATTGTAAACGATACGAGGTTATTTCAAGTAGTATTAGTATTTAATCAAAAGTGGTCAATATAATAGACTTCTTAATACACACAGACCACTGTGATAACAGCACAGCAGATTTTGTGTTAAGTGCGTTTCTAATTAGCGTAATAAGTAGCAAACCGCAGTATTCCTACTATAATCAATGATAGTGCAAATAGACCAAACAGGCTGATAGCCTTGTTTCTTATTAAAGAAAATGCTGGTACAAATCATAGCCCGCGTATGACCTACAAAGATAAAACACTAGAAAAAGTCTTCACATAATTCATCCAAAGAGACATATCCCTAGAGGAAAGGCTCTATAGGTACTAGTAAAGAAGGGGATCTCTACTAATCAACAGCAATCCAGTTTAACACAATGAACACAGAACTATTATACTGCTCCAGTGATACGCTCCCATTCTTCCCTGGAGTTAAGTCCCTGTTTTACTGTATCGAGGTAGGAGATGTACCATTGCTCCCTTTCCTTTCTTCTGGAAACAATATTGCCACCTCTTTTGCCTATCCTAATCTTTTCCAAGATGAACCAACCAAAATCTGATTCTTTGTGTCCCTTTTCAAGAAAGTGGGCAACAATTGGTGCAGTAATTTTCTTGGTCCTCACTGCAGACCTATGTTCCTGAAGTCGTATGCGTACCTCTCTGCCAGTTTCTCCAACATAGCAGAGATCACATGGACACCTAAGCAGGTATACAACATTTTTGCTCTTACAGTTGTTATGCGTCTTGCTAATAACAGTCTTGGTATTACATGTAATTTGTGATCCCACAATACATTGGGAACACACGTTACATGTACTACATTTTGTTGTTCCTGTAACCCTGGTACCCTCAATAGTCCTTTGACTCTCAGAACAATCCTCTCTGTAAGTGTGTACTAATAAATCACGTAAATGTTTGTTTTTTTTAAAAGCAAAGATAGGTTTCTCTAAGGTATGTTCTTCCTCGTGATTTAAGATATGCCAGTGTCTGTTCACGACATTTTTTATCTGATTACTAATGTTTGAGAATTTACTAACAAAGACCACCTTATTGAGGGGTTCCGTGTCCTTAGGTTTACTATGGACCAAAGCATCACTGTCGTAAAAACGTGCTCTTTTCAATGAGTGTGACAATAGCTTCTTCGGATATCCCCTATCCTTAAATTTCATACTTAAATTTTCAGCATGTTTGTAGTAATCTTCCAGTTCCGAGCAATTTCTCCGGAGACGGAGAAATTGACTAAATGGGATGCTCTCCCTCTGAGATTTTGGGTGATAGCTGGAGAAGTGAAGCAAGGTGTCCTTTGCCATGGGTTTTGTAAAAATTTCAACTGCCAGAACACCATTACAGTTTTTAATACAGATATCAAGGAACTCTACCTTCGAGGTGCTATACATAGAAGTAAACCTAAGGTTAGGATCCCCTAGGTTGATCCAGAGTAAGAATTCCTCCAAAAGTTCAACTGATCCTTTCCAAATAAAGAAAATGTCGTCGATGTAGCGGTACCAGCCCGCTACATTTTCGAAAAATGGGGCCATTTCGTTATCTATGTGTCTTGCCTCAAAGTTTCCCACATACAAACAGGCTAGACTTGGGGCACATGTGGCCCCCATACTGGTCCCCTTGAGTTGCCTGAAGTATTCGTTCTTGAAAAGGAACACATTGTTGGTGAGAATAAGTTTGACACAATCAACAATGAATTCCTTACTTGCACCACCAAGGTCCTGATCAGACAGAATTTCATCTATTACTTCCACCGTGTCCATCTGGGGAATATTGGTATATAAAGACTCAATGTCTAGGGTTACCAGACACTGAGTCTCCTCACAGAATGGAGTCCCTTCTACCAGAGAGATAATATGTGCCGAATCACGCACATATGACTTCAATTTACAAACAAGGGGTCTCAAAAAATGGTCAACATATTTGCTGACCGGTTCTAGTAATGAGTCGATACTACTCACTATGGGTCGCATGGGCGGGTTCTTTCTATCCTTGTGCATTTTAGGTAAGCCATAAATGGCTGGAGTTTTAGGTTCCAAATTATTGAGAAAGTTAAATTCATCCTCACAGATGAATCCCGCCTCTTTTGCCTCTGTAAGTAAAGATGCGCAGTCTTTTGCCACTTGTTTAAGACTAGCCTCAGTGGTGCGGGCATAATGTTCACCTACATTTAATAGACTCAGCATCTTTTGTTCATAATCCTTGGTGTCGAATATCACCACACCCCCACCTTATCTGCGGGTTTAATGGTGAGGGATCCATCTGCTCCAAGTGCATTTAGTGCCTCTCTTTCAATGCGGGATATGTTATGATTATAGTTTCGTTTGTCTTTTTCCAATAGTTTATGAACACCGCTCTCCACAGCAGTTTCAAAAGCCTCTATATTTTTATTCACCATACTTAAAGTCGGTGTAAATTTTGATTTGGGTTTGAGTCCAGATATGTTCGCTCGCTCTCTACTCTCCCTATTCTCAAAGAATCTTTTGAGTCTTATCTTTCTAAAAAAGGAACGCAAGTCCTTTTCTAGCTGAAATTTATCAAGGTGAGTGGAGGGGACAAAACTAAGCCCTCTGCTAAGAACCCCTATCTCTATATCACTAAGGGTTTGCTGGATAGATTGATTATTGGTAGTTTGTCGGTTTCCAGTATCTCTTGCTCCGGGTACTCAGATAGTCCTGCTGAGGAGGTCCCTGGTTGTAGTTCTGCTGGGGCGGTCCTTGATTGTAATTTTGTTGTGGGGGTCCCTGGTTGAAATTTTGTTGTGGGTGCCCCTGGTTGTGATATTGTTGTCTCCCTCGGCCAAAATGTCCCTGTCCTCGGTTCCCATTGTGGTTTTGTCCTCTCCTTGGGCGTGATTCTAAAAAAACTCCCTGATCACAACTATTTAAGCCAGCCTCATTGCATGCTACTTCCTCCGCACTAGAGCATGAGGAATTAGAGAAGGTGACCTGTTTATTCCCTCCTCTAGAGTATACCTGCCTGTTGGGTGGTCTTTCCCAATTCCCATTGTATTTGGTTTGGAAGTAATTCTCTTTTAGAAACGGGTAGGTTCTCTCTTCTGCATACTGTTCAATATCTTTTTTCAATTTATTAGCTTTCTTGTTAAGGAGGTATGTACTGTACCCTTCCACATCTCTATTAATATCAGCAAGTTTCTTTTTGGCCTCTTCTAGAGCTGGGCAGTTTTTAAGTTCAGCTTCTAGTTTGTCGATTTCCTCTTTCTCTAATATAATTAGGCCTTGTGCTGTCTCAATAATTAAGAGCATCCAATCTCGGCTGCATCTGTTTGAGATTAGTGCCCAGGTTTCAAGAAACTTCCTATTTTCTGTAAATACTCCCGGTTCATTCCGAACCTGTAACCCAATGGGTATGGTACCTGATGTTACATACTCTACTAGGAAATCAGCACGTGCTTCTGTTCTTATAAGTTTTTTCTTTAGATTTACCAATTTCCCCCAGTTTTCCCCTTTGCCGGAGGCGACAGTGATTCTGTTGCCACTCTTAGTGCTAATAATACGTTGAAGTTGATCTTCACTGAATCCAAATGTTTTAATTTGATCCATTGGGAGATTATAATCCCTCCAGAAAGGATGCCTAACTCAATGGCGGAAAGCAACTCTCCAGTCACAAAGGACCGTACTATAAATCTCTAATAAAAGAGAGAGGGACCCCTAGAGCAAAGGGATAGGGTACCACATTAGACACAAGTCAGAAAAAGTCAATTCCCTTTGGGCAGATGAACATAAATACCACAGTACTTACAATAAATGACCTCACTAATACATAAACATGACAAAGAAGCAATGAAAAATGAAAATTCAAAAACGTGAAAACACTGTAATAGGATCAAAACATTAATACAATTTATTAACATAAATCATGTTAATTAAAAATTGGGAAACATACACAGGACGTGACAATAATAAATAAAAACATTCCAATTAAAAAAGGAGCTAGAGGAGAAGGACTAAATTCAAACACTATTATTATGAATTTTCCTTAATTATGTAATCCACATTCACTCCTTGGGCATCGACGCGTTTCGGCGGTGTGAACAAAGTATGACCGCCTTCATCAGGGTATGAGTATATCTGTTTCCCAATAGTTCTGTAAATTTAAATAAGATCGGTCCAAATTAAAATAATCAAACAAATCAAATATAAATTTAAAGAATACATTTTTCTAAAAAACACAATGGAATGTCCTACCCTATTTTTGAACACACATTATAGCATTGCTTCCAACATTAAACAGCACATCAATACAGAAATACAGAAAACATTACATATACCAATTTCATAGGCTTTAGCAGCATATTGACAAGATAATACAATAGGTCTCTAAATTAAAACAGTACCTAATAATTCATTACATATACATTTTAAACATCAAATCTTTCATTCAGCCTCAGCCTTTCGGCTCAAGATATAGACATATTTACATAGGTAAATCACCCAACATAAGAAGGGGTGGCAATAGAATGGAGCATGATACATCACCTACCTCGGGGATAAAATACTTAAATCAGTGCGTCATAAGGGGTATGTATCCTCCTTATCCTTTCATAGGGATATTCGACCAGCGAATTATCCAATAGTTTGCCTAAACATAGGGATGAATAGATATCTTAATTAATATAGCCTGGTACAAGTGCTATGGTCAGTACTAAGATAAACCAAACTATTTAAATTAATACAGTTAAAGACCACGACAAGAAAGCGTGTATTGATTTCTTCCCCAGGTCTGTGATTAGGCCTCGCATTTTCTCTTTTAGCCTAAGTTAAGTCCATACTGTTAGCCTATGTTTTGTCCATACTGGAGACGAGTAAAATCCAAAAAACAACTTTTTAAATCATTCTTCACATCATTTTGCAAATGTGCTCTAGAGCACTCATAAGACCAATTATAGCCGGCCCCATGAGTAAGATAAGATAAGACCTTTTTTATCAGTTGCTATATATGCTTGATTGAGGCCAATACATATAGAGAATATTGGGCCACATCCGTCTTTAAAAAGAATTAACAGTTAATACAACTTGATACAACTTACTGAAGCTGAAAAGCGTTCAGAATTCCCAATACGTCCAGCGCTATAACTGGAGGCTGTAAATAAACACACAGGACGGGAGTACCGTTAGTCTCTATAACATATTCAAAGATGTTAGACAAAGACTGCTCCTTGGAAAGATATCATCTACATGCAACTTACTAGTATAAAAACATGATTGTTGCCGTAAAATCCGACACTCAAAATACGTCTGAATTACGTCCGGCAATGTGGTTTAGAAGCTGTGAAGCAATCGAAAAAGCGGAAATACTATGAGCATATATTTCAATTGTAGATATAAGTAACTCGGATATTTAGAGAAAATGCAATGATGTACTTACACGCGGTAAAAACAATGTAAGCATAGGACGCGGTACAGTCTGGATAATTATTCGACTAGGTAGGGACACAGTATGACTCCTGGTTCCCTTTAATATGGGCAACTCGATATGGGTCTCTGTCCTGAAATTAAAACAGATGCAGAGCGCCACCGGATTAGAGAGACGTCCAAACCCGGATTGAATAGAAGAGTTAGTGCTATGCACACCTAACCAGCCCCTCTTACCTCTAGCATTTGCTTACCCGGCGTCCCGCGTCCGTCCTCAAGTACATGTAGGCCAAAATAACCAAAAGCCGCTTTTCAGGCTAGCACTTATATACTAAACAAAGGGATAGGCGTGAACCTCAAAACACGGAGGTAAGATGACGCGCGTAACAATAATAGACACCGATGATGGACTAGGTTACGTACCAATAGTAACGTAATGGATATAAAGAACGGACTAAAGAAAAGCCTCCCAAGTCTAATGTAACATAATGGAAAAGGCTGTATTCGATGTATAAAAACACGTATATTTATACGCAGGGTGCGCAATAAGTATACAAAGCGAACTAAATAGTGCTTATATGATATTGACATGTATTGAGCGATAGACGGCTGAGTCATTTTAGACCCACATCTCTATACGTAAGGAAGTGATTTCAAATACAGGCTTATTTTTTTTAAGTGACTAGTTGTTGTGAATAAATTTGTCAATAGATGCACCGATAACAAAGATGTGCATTAAATCCCTAATTCAACCCAGAATAGCATTCAGTCCTATTTGCAAAAACCAGCATACATTTCTTATTGAGCTGGGAATAAGAGAATATTCAGTGTCATTATATTATCATTAGACATAAATTGTAAACGATACGAGGTTATTTCAAGTAGTATTAGTATTTAATCAAAAGTGGTCAATATAATAGACTTCTTTATACACACAGACCACTGTGATAACAGCACAGCAGTTTTTGTGTTAAGTGCGTTTCTAATTAGCGTAATAAGTAGCAAACCGCAGTATTCCTACTATAATCAATGATAGTGCAAATGGACCAAACAGGCTGATAGCCTTGTTTCTTATTAAAGAAAATGCTGGTACAAATCATAGCCCGCGTATGACCTACAAAGATAAAACACTAGAAAAAGTCTTCACATAATTCATCCAAAGAGACATATCCCTAGAGGAAAGGCTCTATAGGTACTAGTAAAGAAGGGGATCTCTACTAATCAACAGCAATCCAGTGTAACACAATGAACACGGAACTATTATACTGCTCCAGTGATACGCTCCCATTCTTCCCTGGAGTTAAGTCCCGGTTTTACTGTATCGAGGTAGGAGATGTACCATTGCTCCCTTTCCTTTCTTCTGGAAACAATATTGCCACCTCTTTTGCCTATCCTAATCTTTTCCAAGATGAACCAACCCAAATCTGATTCTTTGTGTCCCTTTTCAAGAAAGTGGGCAACAATTGGTGCAGTAATTTTCTTGGTCCTCACTGCAGACCTATGTTCCTGAAGTCGTATGCGTACCTCTCTGCCAGTTTCTCCAACATAGCAGAGATCACATGGACACCTAAGCAGGTATACAACATTTTTGCTTTTACAGTTGTTATGCGTCTTGCTAATAACAGTCTTGGTATTACATGTAATTTGTGATCCCACAATACATTGGGAACACACGTTACATGTACTACATTTTGTTGTTCCTGTAACCCTGGTACCCTCAATAGTCCTTTGACTCTCAGAACAATCCTCTCTGTAAGTGTGTACTAATAAATCACGTAAATTTTTGTTTTTTTTAAAAGCAAAGATAGGTTTCTCTAAGGTATGTTCTTCCTCGTGATTTAAGATATGCCAGTGTCTGTTCACGACATTTTTTATCTGATTACTAATGTTTGAGAATTTACTAACAAAGACCACCTTATTGAGGGGTTCCTTGTCCTTAGGTTTACTATGGACCAAAGCTTCACGGTCGTAAAAACGTGCTCTTTTCAATGAGTGTGACAATAGCTTCTTCGGATATCCCCTATCCTTAAATTTCATACTTACATTTTCAGCATGTTTGTAGTAATCTTCCAGTTCCGAGCAATTTCTCCGGAGACGGAGAAATTGACTAAATGGGATGCTCTCCCTCTGAGATTTTGGGTGATAGCTGGAGAAGTGAAGCAAGGTGTTCTTTGCCATGGGTTTTGTAAAAAGTTCAACTGCCAGAACACCATTACAGTTTTTAATACAGATATCAAGGAACTCTACCTTCGAGGTGCTATACATAGAAGTAAACCTAAGGTTAGGATCCCCTAGGTTGATCCAGAGTAAGAATTCCTCCAAAAGTTCAACTGATCCTTTCCAAATAAAGAAAATGTCGTCGATGTAGCGGTACCAGTCCGCTACATTTTCGAAAAATGGGGCCATTTCGTTATCTATGTGTCTTGCCTCAAAGTTTCCCACATACAAACAGGCTAGACTTGGGGCACATGTGGCCCCCATACTGGTCCCCTTGAGTTGCCTGAAGTATTTGTTCTTGAAAAGGAACACATTGTTGGTGAGAATAAGTTTGACACAATCAACAATGAATTCCTTACTTGCACCACCAAGGTCCTGATCAGACAGAATTTCATCTATTACTTCCACCGTGTCCATCTGGGGAATATTGGTATATAAAGACTCAATGTCTCAAATAAGCCTGTATTTGAAATCACTTCCTTACGTATAGAGATGTGGGTCTAAAATGACTCAGCCGTCTATCGCTCAATACATGTCAATATCATATAAGCACTATTTCGTTCGCTTTGTATACTTATTGCGCACCCTGCGTATAAATATACGTGTTTTTATACATCGAATACAGCCTTTTCCATTATGTTACATTAGACTTGGGAGGCTTTTCTTTAGTCCGTTCTTTATATCCATTATGTTACTATTGGTACGTAACCTAGTTCATCATCGGTGTCTATTATTGTTACGCGCGTCATCTTACCTCCGTGTTTTGAGGTTTACGCCTATCACTCTGTTTAGTATATAAGTGCTAGCCTGAAAAGCGGCTTTTGGTTATTTTGGCCTACACGTACTTGAGGACGGACGTGGGACGCCGGATAAGCAAATGCTAGAGGTAAGAGGGGCTGGTTAGGTGTGCATAGCACTAACTCTTCTATTCAATCCGGGTTTGGACGTCTCTCTAATCCGGTGGCGCTCTGCATCTGTTTTAATTTCAGGACAGAGACCCATATCGAGTAGCCCATATTAAAGGGAACCAGGAGTCATACTGTGTCCCTACCTAGTCGAATAATTATCCAGACTGTACCGCGTCCTATGCTTACATTGTTTTTACCGCGTGTAAGTACATCATTGCATTTTCTCTAAATATCCGAGTTACTTATATCTACAATTGAAATATATGCTCATAGTATTTCCGCTTTTTCGATTGCTTCACAGCTTCTAAACCACATTGCCGGACGTAATTCAGACGTATTTTGAGTGTCGGATTTTACGGCAACAATCATGTTTTTATACTAGTAAGTTGCATGTAGATGATATCTTTCCAAGGAGCAGTCTTTGTCTAACATCTTTGAATATGTTATAGAGACTAACGGTACTCCCGTCCTGTGTGTTTATTTACAGCCTCCAGTTATAGCGCTGGACGTATTGGGAATTCTGAACGCTTTTCAGCTTCAGTAAGTTGTATCAAGTTGTATTAACTGTTAATTCTTTTTAAAGACGGATGTGGCCCAATATTCTCTATATGTATTGGCCTCAATCAAGCATATATAGCAACTGATAAAAAAGGTCTTATCTTATCTTACTCATGGGGCCGGCTATAATTGGTCTTATGAGTGCTCTAGAGCACATTTGCAAAATGATGTGAAGAATGATTTAAAAAGTTGTTTATTGGATTTTACTCGTCTCCAGTATGGACAAAACTTAGGCTAACAGTATGGACTTAACTTAGGCTAAAAGAGAAAATGCGAGGCCTAATCACAGACCTGGGGAAGAAATCAATACACGCTTTCTTGTCGTGGTCTTTAACTGTATTAATTTAAATAGTTTGGTTTATCTTAGTACTGACCATAGCACTTGTACCATGCTATATTAATTAAGATATCTATTCATCCCTATGTTTAGGCAAACTATTGGATAATTCGCTGGTCGAATATCCCTATGAAAGGATAAGGAGGATACATACCCCTTATGACGCACTGATTTAAGTATTTTATCCCCGAGGTAGGTGATGTATCATGCTCCATTCTATTGCCACCCCTTCTTATGTAGGGTGATTTACCTATGTAAATATGTCTATATCTTGAGCCGAAAGGCTGAGGCTGGATGAAAGATTTGATGTTTAAAATGTATATGTAATGAATTATTAGGTACTGTTTTAATTTAGAGACCTATTGTATTATCTTGTCAATATGCTGCTAAAGCCTATGAAATTGGTATATGTAATGTTTTCTGTATTTCTGTATTGATGTGCTGTTTAATGTTGGAAGCAATGCTATAATGTGTGTTCAAAAATAGGGTAGGACATTCCATTGTGTTTTTTAGAAAAATGTATTCTTTAAATTTATATTTGATTTGTTTGATTATTTTAATTTGGACCGATCTTATTTAAATTTACAGAACTATTGGGAAACAGATATACTCATACCCTGATGAAGGCGGTCATACTTTGTTCACACCGCCGAAACGCGTCGATGCCCAAGGAGTGAATGTGGATTACATAATTAAGGAAAATTCATAATAATAGTGTTTTAATTTAGTCCTTCTCCTCTAGCTCCTTTTTTAATTGGAATGTTTTTATTTATTATTGTCACGTCCTGTGTATGTTTCCCAATTTTTAATTAACATGATTTATGTTAATAAATTGTATTAATGTTTTGATCCTATTACAGTGTTTTCACGTTTTTGAATTTTCATTTTTCATTGCTTCTTTGTCATGTTTATGTATTAGTGAGGTCATTTATTGTAAGTACTGTGGTATTTATGTTCATCTGCCCAAAGGGAATTGACTTTTTCTGACTTGTGTCTAATGTGGTACCCTATCCCTTTGGTCTAGGGGTCCCTCTCTCTTTTATTAGAGATTCTTCTGCAACACCCATTGATTTTGAGGCTGCTCCCCATTTACAAGGGTGGCGTAAATAGGAGGCAGCACCAAAATTAAGACCAGGGAAAACCTGGTCTCAACATGGCGATCGGATTAGAAATGCTTAATTTCTCCTCATTTGGATGCATTTTGATGCATTGTGCAGCACCCCTAGAAACAGCAAATCATCATGAATGATAGGTCATGTGCAGTAAGGTGTCTCTTGCTGTATATAAAAAATCATTTAAAAAATGGTGATTTGCAACTTCTATGTGTGCTGCACAATGCAGCACACATAGAAGTTACATTTCGCTATTCTGGATTGTTTATGTGCAGGAATTAGCGTCTTCCGGCACATAAACAATCAAATATTACCTTTGTAAACAGGCATATACCTCGTCCTACCCCAAACTTAGAGTTGCAGAATTAAAAAATACTGAGAGTAGTGCTTCTGTACTGTGAGGTAAAGGAGCAACCCTACAGCACTACTACCCAAGGAAAGCACTAAATGTCTACAAAAGGACCAAAAGCTGCTTTTTTCATTGTATGAGGAGTGCTCCTGCATATGTTATTTTGCTTAGAGTGATGACAATCCTTAATCCATCCCACTCAATACGTTTTTCATACAGGAAGGAAGCTTTTTGGTGAGAAAATCCCTTGCAGATCTATATACTACTTGTGCATTATTAATCTGGCATACCATTTCACGTCAGATTTACTAAATTTTCAAGTACAGCAGCATCCAAATGCACTGCCCTTCACTGTGTTGCACAAGAGGGAAAACACAGTGCACAGCCATATCTACAAAGATTGGCCTGCTGTTGTCATCCCTTATTTCAGCACTCTAACAAGTCTGTTGTACGTAATGTTCAGCCTTGCACCATGGCATTGATTTGTATGTTCGATGTCTAGTATAGGATTTGTACTGGAAGCACATCCTACCAATGTAAAGGCCTATGCCTAGAAACAACTCAGAAGGATTACACACATTGGGTATACACTGTGCTCTGTACAGAATTGGAGTATTTGTTGAAGGGGGTAAGAACCCACCTCAAATGATTGTTATATTTCAAAACCCCATTCTCATTAAACACTTGTTTTGTGCCTTAGAAGGTTAGCAGTGTGCGGCTAAATTAGAGCTCATCTGTATTCACGTTATGCAACCCACTGAGTTATCCTTGTAATGTGTGAACTTCAGTTAGCGAGTGTGACTCCGTTTTGTAATCTGCAATCCCCATTAGGCTGTGTCTGAACTAGGCAGCGTTATTCGTCTAGCTTGCCTCAGCTGAACACTGGATTTAGTTATCATTTTCTTTTCTGTTCAAGGTTGCCTCCTGACTTACTAATGAATAGGGCTTTCCACCTTTGCATACCTATCCCTGTGTGTAGCTCTGCTTCCACGTTAGGAGACGCTGAGACCTGGCATGGCAACCTTGAAACTGTGATAGTGTGTACTCATCTAGCAGGTGGTAGCCCATTTTTCTGTGCCTCCTTTGTTCACACTCGGCCTAAACCGGTAACTTTCCAATGTGGGCGTGGATGGGGGTTCTTGGAGGAATGGTTATGCATTACAGACTGTTGGGGGGCCAGTCCCTCGGCAGACATCTTAGGGTGCAGTTCAGATTGGACTCTTCTGCAGTGTATTACTAATTAATGCTTGTTTATATTCTCTACTGTCTGACCGACTCTTCAGTTAGTGGAAGGCGAGAAGGAGGTTGAAAATAACCCGGGTGGCCCCTAAGGGCCACTTCCTTCATGATGATCACAGTTCTTTTCAGGGTGAACAACTAAAGTCACTAAAATAAACCTGTGCTTAAACCTCTGGTAGCTTGGCACAAAGCAGTCAGGCTTAACTTAGAGGCAATGTGGAAAGTATTTGTGCAGTACTCAACTAGTAATAAAGTGAAAACACACACAAGAAAAATCATAAACCTATTTAGATATATAGAGTAGCTTGGAATAAATAAAATGACACCAAAATAGCAGAAATCTAATAAATAGAAACTGAGGTATGATTTTTTTTTAAATTTGAAATAAAAAATAGTGTAAAAAGCACAAAGCACCAACCGTGATTTTTAGGTCATGCTAGAATTGCCAAAAAGTCAAAAGTGCAGGCCAACCCGGATGGATCATCGGTCGAATACAGAGACCGGGTTCATCCTGGTGGTAAGTTTACATTCAAACTTGAAACATTTTATGGTGAAAAAGCAGTTGTCGACAAGTCGTCAGTGGGGCAAGCTGCAAGCTGGATCAGAGTTGAGGCAAAACAACAGCCTGTGAAGCATGAGATCCTGGTGCATTTATCGAAGAAGGAGGAGAAAGCTCTGAAGTCTGTGTCCGAGAAGGCCTTAGCATCAATGGAATGCTGCTCAGCTTCAATCCAGATCAAGACCTCTACATTCAGACTTTAAAACTTTCCTAGAAGTCAGATCCCCTTTGGGGCAAACCAATAATTTGAGGCTGACTGGTGATTAGATGGCTTCAATGGTGAGCCTGGTCTCCGCTTATGGTTCAGGCAGAAAGTTGGCAACAAGTTTCTTAGTTCCAGCTTTTGCAGTTTAGACAGGAGGAGTACAGGCTAACACTACTTGGTATTACACGTCTTTATAAATCAGTGTGTAACTGTTAACTGAACATTCTGCGCTATGAGCTCTATCACTCACACCCACGCACATATGTCCCTGTTCTACTGAGTCCATCAGGAACAAAAAGGGTCCATCATCTCTAACTCACAAGACACGAAAGCAGTGAGAGAGGCCTCTGAAAGCCAGTGCCTTTGTAGCTCAGTAGGCCAGCCAACCAAGTCTTGGAGTAACTTCTAGAGTCCTGGGCTCAAGGTAAGCACCTCCAGTCTTCTCCCAGGGTCTTCAGTCAGCAGGGCAGTCCTTCATCTAATTATTTACTGATCCAGAAGTGTTCTGAGAAGAGGTTTGTGGAGTCCGCTTTTATGCCCAGTGCTAACTTGTGGGGGGAGGGCAAGACTTTGTCCCCTTTCTAAGCCAGTTCTGGACAATTACTCTACCCACATAGGGTTTAGTACCAACCTGAATGGAGAGACAAAGGGGAGGTAGGCCTGAGTGCGAGCTTCATCTGCCCACTGGTATGCATCCTTTGAAGCTCAGTAAGGAGCTGGGCACAGCCCTGTAAGCCATCCTGTGAAGGGAGGGACCCCCTTCCTCATTCCCAGGGCCCTTTGTCCACTGTCTAGGAGCAATACACATCACAGGGATGTCATTAGTGGTCTGATTACAGCTTGACACACACTGTCAGGAATAACTGTTGGTTTTAGGCTGTGATATGATAACTTTCTAAAAGTGAAATTTCCAAACTAGTAAATGGAAACCCGACTTGACCATCATGTTGGAGTTTAAAATGAATATTACAATGAGTCCTTTTCCTATTTTTCTAACTACTTTCAAACTGAATTTAACACCTATTAAATGTAATAGGATAAATCACTGTTAACCTATGAGAGGGCCAGCCTTGCCACAGTGAAAACGACCTTGGAGGTTTTTCACTGCCAGGACATGTAAAACATTAAATAGTCATGTCCACCTAGTTAAATAGCCTGCTTAGAGGTAAATTATAAGTGGTAAACAGGAAGGTTTAGGCCTGGCAAAAGGTTTATTTTCCATGTTGACATGGCAATTTAAAACTGCACACCCAAGCTGTAGTTTCAGGCCTGGAAACATGTTTTACTATGCTGCTTTGGTGGGTGGGAAAATTAGTGGAGCGACCCACTAGTAGCATTTAATTTACAGGCCCTGGAAACGTATAGTAGCATACAAGGGATTTATCAGTAAAATAATTGTGCCAATTATGTCCATACCAATTTTAACATGTTTGAAAAGGAGAACAAAGCACTTTTTCACTGGTTGGCACAGGCAAAGTGCAATGAGTTCTATGGCCAACAAAATTCGTGTTCAGCAACAGAAGGCAACATTCTGTGTTGGCACTGCAGGAAGGGCACATTTCCAACACATACCAGTTGTGTGTTGATTTTTGGAAGGAATGTACTCATTTCCCACCCATTCTATCACACCTGCTTTAAGACAGTATTAGTGTTTGAAGGAAAGCCCTGTCTGGCTATCTTAGTAGATCAGGTTTGTGTGTGTCCAAGCCATTTGTATTAACCCCTTCGATGCGTGTGACAAGGTCAGCTCGTCATGGGCGTTACCTGCGCTGTGCGTGTGACGAGTTGACCTTGTCACGTAACGCAGGATTTTTAAAATCGCAGCGCTCAGCGGGAAAACCACTAGCGCGCATGCGGTTAATATGCCCATTAATAGCTCCTTGATGACAAATGATACAAAACAGCATGAAGTGTGTGCTTATGCACTAAGAGAAGGTAACATTTTGTGTGGAAAAGCCCTTTTTTCAAATACCGTGCACTACTTTGCATATCTTGTGTCAGCTTTTGTCAGATCAAGGCCTTCTTAAAATCTTGGCCTTTGCTTTGCTATCCCTTTTCCAAGGTCACATACCGTGAAAGGTTTTAGAGCTCTGTTCTGGAAATAACTTGACTGTGAACCAGCACTAAATTAATTGTTATTTGACAGCACTGCCTTCACGGATCAGAGACAATTTAAAGGTCTGCAGCTGTGCGGTGAATGTGATAGCTGACTTATGCCATATTTTATTGTATTATCTAATGTTTTACTTTAAGGAAGGAATTGGTCTATTACTTATCAGATATAATATTGTTAACCATGAGGATGCTAAATATTTTTGGGCAGACTGGATTCACTTGATATTGCTATAGGTTATGTTCTTTAAAAAAAGTGTGATGACGGGTTTTGCTTGCCTTATGATTTGATAAAATAGATATTGTTTTTATTTGCTGTGTTTTACAAAAGCATTTTATTTTCATTTTTTGCATCAATCTTTCATATACTTGGTTTTTAGTCTCAGTACAGTTAACACATTGCTTTGTAGACAACATAAGTGGAACATATCCTTGCAAACATATCAGATTACAAATTGAATGAAAGAACAACATTGAAGAAAACAAACAATTAGTCAAAGAATAGGGAAAGTCTATAGGGCAACCAGACTGACTATGAAAGAATGAATGAATGAAAATAATTTTGTAAAGTGTATACATACCCGAGGGTGTCGTAGCGCTAAAAGAAAGTGGAGAAGAAAGGAAAGCAGAAGAGTGCGGGCACTAGAACATTGTAGAGTCAGTAGAATCGAACCTGGCGCATATGGCGGCCTATTCTACTATTTTCGTAAATAGCCATGTTTTCAACGGCTCCCTAAATTGCATCAGGAAGGCTTGACCTCGCAGCGGTAGATGAAGTAGGTTCCACCAATAACATGCACATATGGAGAAATCCTTACCCCAATCTAGATTTGTTAAATCTAGCAGTGTTAACCAGGCCTAAAGAGCTAGATATGAGGTTTCTGCTTGGTGTATACCAAGAAAAACGCTCTTGTTGGTACTTTGGGCCAGTCAGATAAAGGGCCTTGTAGACCATGCATATGGCCTTAAAAATAATCCTCTTTCGTACTGGGAGCCAGTGCAGATTTTGTAGTAAATCAGACACAGGCTAAATGTAGTAATTTTTAGAAGCACTTCCGTATCACACACTTCTGAGCACCCAGGTAAAGGGCATTGCAGTAATCCAGCTTAGAGAACATAAGAGCTGTTATGACTGTCTTTTGAAGGTTGTGGGGGATAAATGGGAAAATTGTTTTTTTAAATCTTCAACACCAAAAAACCTGAAGAGGTAATATAATTTATCTATCTCGAAAAGGAAAGTTCAGTGTCAAATATGACTACCAAATATTGAAACTTCAGGGCAGGAGTAGGTAATACGCCAAAGCTCCGTGGCCACCATGAGTCATTCCAGAAAGAGGTTTCCTTTCCAAAAAGCAGCACTTCCGTTTTTTCTGTATTTAATTTCAGACAATTATTATGCATCCACAGTGCCACTTGGAACATGCCGTTACTGACATTTCTATCCTCTCTGTCCACATCCGATGAGATAGAAACCACTATCTGTGTATCATCAGCATAGGAGAAAACAGATAGCTCCTGACTTTGAATGAGCTTGATGAGGGGGCTAACATACACATTGAACATCGTGGGACTGAGGAAGGACCTCTGAGGAATACTCAAGGTAAAGTGAAGGATGGTGAACTCACTTCCCCCAGCTCCACTCATTGCTGCCTGTTGCTAAAAAATGAGCGTAACAAAGTCAAAGCCAACTTTCTAAATCCAAGCTGATGGAGACGTTTTAGGAGGAGAGAATGGTGGACCATGTCGAAAGTGGCAGATGGATCCAATAGGATTAGTGCCGCTTTTCTACCCTTATCAACCACCATAAGCCCTGGTAGCAGCTTCAGAGGAGGTTAGAATTAACCTCCTCTGAAGCTGCTACCAGGGCTACTCCGTACAGTGGTTTTCTCTAAAACCATGCTGTGAGGGATCTAGCAAATAGTTAGCATCCAGAAACCTTAAGATCCCCTAATGCAATGCTTGCTCAAGAATTTTTGCTTGGAAAGGTAGATGGGATATAGGCCTACAGATTTCCATCTTCATTGGGTCCGGGGAAGATTTCTTTATCAGTGGCACATTGGAGGTTTTTTCCATATGCCTGAAAATTGCCCTGAGATCCCTATCTCACTGAAAATGTCCATAAGTGGGCCAGCAACCACATTTGCAATTTGCTTGAGAACCAGTGGTGGACAGGGATCTGAAGGAGCCCCAGATTTGGTGCAATCAATGAACGTAATGACTTTCTCCTTAGTGAAAGTGGAAAAACCACTAAATTGAGGAGGTTCTGAAGAGATAACAATATCTTGCAGGTCAGATTCCTGCATGGGCATTGTAAAATCATTAACGTCTAATGAGTTTAAGGAAGACAAAAGATCTTGGTAGACAGAGTTAACTTTAGACTGGAAAAAGATAGCCAGCTAATTGCAAAAAGCCACATCAGGACTACCAGCGAACTCAGTATTCGGTTTGGACAGGGATTTAATTGTTTTCAAAAGTTCTTTACTTGATTTTTTTGCTGTGCTTATACTATCCGAAAAAAATAGTTTTAGCAGTTTTTATTAGGTCCTTTTATTGCCTCAGTAGTTCTGTATATTTAACACTCTCATTTGTACAGTAATCCTTCCTCCATCGGTGCTCTTGCATCCGACATTTCCCTTGAAAGGCTGTAAGGTCCAATGAAAACCAGGAGGTAGATGGATACTTCCTATAGCTTTTTACTGTCTTTTCTGGCACAAGTGCAGCTGAGTTTAGCCACTGGGTATAAGTCACTGCTGCTTTATTTGGGTTGCCATGGGAGAACTGGTAAATATTGGAGAGTGTGTCCCTGAATTGTTTTACATTCAATATTTTCCAAGGCCTATAGTTTATGCTTCTCAGTTTGTTGTTATCTGTAAGGTTGCGGGAGGAGAAGCCAAGTGTGAAAAAGATGGCCTTAGGATCCGCCCATATTTCTAGCAGAACCTTCTCAATATCATCTGGTTTAAATTAAAACTCTTTAGAGTATCAACTAGTCAATTCATGTCTGAATTATTCTGCAACTCCAAATGCAAATTGAAATCACCTACTAACATAAAACTGGAATAGTTTATACAGGATTCCATAAAATCCTGTATTCCATGAATGAAATCAGCCTTTGGGCCTGGTGGGAGATAAATCAGTAGGCCCTGGAAGGTAACTTTATTATCCAGTTTTAAGGCAAAACCAAGCGCCTCACAGTCCAGATGGAGTATTGGCTGAAAGTTAGCCTTTATTGAATTGCGAAACACAAGCAGAACCCCACCCCCTTTCACATACGCAATATCGGGACCCTAAACAGAAAAATATGGGGTCATCCATTAACTGCACTTTATAGTGCATTTAATAGTATTTTAATAGTACTGCACAGGTATTCAAAATGCTTTTTTACAAAACTACATACAGACTTTCATCTACTCATCATCTATCTTTTTTATGCAGAAATCTCAAACATCTGTAGGCCTACAGCCTACGTTTTAGTGGTAGTAAATGTGGGAGGGAAGGAGGGACTAGTAGGAATATGGGGAAAACTTACTATGAAATTGGAAAGGTTTAGGGTGAAGTGAAGAAAGTTTTAGGGAGGGCTAAGAGGGAGTTTAGGGAGGGACAGACATGAATCTACAAAATTGTATGTAATTCTGTTCAGACGTTTTTGCTATATCGCTGTTCAATTTTCACATGGGAAATTGCATGGGGAAAATACGTTTTGAGGTCCCCTTTTACTCAACACTCACTTGATGGATCACCCTGATACTTTGCAGCAAGGAGTTGGTGGAGTGTTTTGTGAAGATTCTTCAAACAGTGCCAAAGTTATTAGCAAACCAGAAAGTCAATATCCTATGGAAACATTGTCATAACTATAACTACAGAGTGGCAAGTGCCACTGGGAATATAGCTTTCACTCATGCAAAACCTTTGAAATTCAGTCATTCTCAAATGACATCACTGATTACTTCACTGATGACATCATCCAGTGAGTGTGCTTTGTAAATGTTTCTGAGACTTAAAGATATATACTAAGCTATGGTATAACTTCAATTACTATCCTTTTTTACTAGTAATTAGTTTTTTTACTAGTAATTAGTCATACTATTTCTAACATATCTCATCTGAGCGGCCATGTGACTGCCTATATCAGAGTAGGTGTCTGAGTGGCGGTATGGGTGTGTTAGTGGCTGTAAGGAAGTGTTTGTGGGTATGTAAGTAGCTGCATGGTTGAGTGAGTGGCTTTGTGAGTGTTTGCGTTGGAGAGTGAGTGGCTGTATGGGTGAGTTAATGGCACTATGAATGGCTGCATAGGTGTGTAAGTGGGTGTGTGAGTGGCTGTATGGGTGAGTGAGTAGCAATGTGAGTGTGTGGGTGTGTGAATACCTGTAAGGCTGAGTGAGTGGCTGTGTGAGTTTCGGTATGGTTAATTAAGTGGCTGTTTGAGCAAGGAATGAGTGGGTGTGTGAGTAGTTTTGTCAATCAGTATGTGAGTAGCTGAGTGGGTATGTGAGGTGGTTTATGTGAAGATCTATGGGTGTGTGACTAGGTCTGTGGATGATGTCATCAGCCATGTCATTAGTGATGTATCAGTGAATTCATCTGAGAAATCACTGACCATGTTATGAGTGATGCAAAAATTGAGGGCATAAGCTGTGCATTGCAGGAGA